>NC_066377.1:3115625-3738750 GCF_013377495.2 Cygnus atratus
TTTTATACTACTGTAGTACAAATGGATGAAGCAACACCCCCAAGTTTAGGCACAGCTCAGCTGATCCCTTTCAAAACCATGTGATGCCGCCAGATGCTTTATTTAGGACACTTCTTAATTATTCTCTCTACAGGCATTATCATTTTCTCTTTACTTACAGTGTATAAAATCGTAAAAATGGAAAATAGTTACATCGCTAAAGGTAAAAGTTGACATTTCTCCAGCAAACAGTGTGAAAGAATACTTCAACACAGTAGTTAGCTGTATTTAAAAGTATTTTAGTTTTACTGAAACAACAAATTCAGACATTTGATACAAACGCTATGTTTGCATAAATTAAAATGGCCAAACAACGTTGCCCGTAGAGGGCCTGTGATATTCACAACAATAAAAAAAGCAAAAACCAAGCAATTCAAAAGTTACAGAAATAACCTATACTTCTCATGAATTGAGGCTCTGTGTTATGACGAACACTTGTTTCATGAACTACGCCGACACAGTGTGTGCTTCTGGTTGGAAATGCAAACACAGCAACTGTTACAAACACACAAACCACTAAATGCTGCCAGCTTCCTTCCTGAACGCCCTGAGAAGGTAGCCATCGCTCGGCTACTTGGTGCCAACCAGCAAACAAATCAGGAAAGACAGGCAAAGTCTTGTATGCATAAAGCCAATGTGCAGATTCTTCGAGTACCTGGCTCAGATATCTTCTCCTTTCTGAAAAAGTTGACATAATGACTATCCTGCTATTTGTTTTTAAATGTTCCATCGTTAATTTCTTCTGCTTTTCACAGCTTTATGTTCTGCGTCGTTTTGCAGCACTTGGACTAGAAGGATTACTGTTTGCATTTAAGACCTTTTCAGTGACTCTGTTGCGCTTCCTTTTATCAGATCCTTCTTTGGACCCAGAATCTGATGAAGTTTTCTCTTTCTCTTTGCTGCTTGGCTTTTCAGTCGTTTTTCCTAAACTTCCAGAGGGTGCAAAAACTGAAATAGGATCAAAGTAATGATTTGAGATCAGACTTATACACACAGGTAAACAAGAACTGATATCCAATTTCTTTATATTACATAAAACTTTTCAAGCCAATCAATTCTTAGCATATTTAAGGACACTTTAAGTATTATTCTCACTTTTTCAAAAGGCACAGCGTGCTTTTATTATTTGCTTTAAAGACAGGCATGTATACTGACAGGCTAAAAGTGAAATAAAACACTACTTAAAATTAAAATACTAAATAGGAACATTTACACAACATAGGACCAATCTATGAAATTTATAATCAGCAATGGTAATTACATTTGGTATTATAGATACCAAGCATGCCTGAACATCCAGAATGAGAAATTTAATATACCTTTAAAATGCATTTTTAGATCTTTTATTACACCTACTCTTAAAACACCACTTTTTCTCTGATGTAAACTTTACGAAAATACATAGTTAACAGTTGGCTTGGTCTGTTACGGTAATAGCAGGATCGCTACTGTTCATGTTTGACTTCATTCTACTCAAAATCTTAAGAAAATAAGCTTCATTTAAAAGAAACAAGACGATGCAAATAAAATGGAAAAAAAAGAAGAAAAAACAACCACTTCGCCTTCCTTCCCAATTAAGCATACAGTCTTGTAACCTTTTGTTTTTTTGATTTATAGAGAGTAATTTCTCTCGTGAGATCCTATCACAGATTACTTGTGTTTGCTAAAACTGGGCTTAACCTTCTTTCAGAGTTGTTTTTTTATAGTTGTTTTTTCTCATACTACACAGTAGAGAGATACAAATTTACCTTCTTCTGGACCTGCATGTGTTTCCATTTCTTCTTTGATTTCCTCTTTCACTTCTTCTTCAATCATTACTTTTCCTACAGGAATGATCAGTAAGCAATGGTTAGATCATTTTGAGGAACGATATGTAGGTTTTCTGGATTAGTAGCCTCAGCATATGTGCACAGTGTACACAAATATTCAGTTCAACATTCAGCGTTAATTTAGAAATGTTCTTCAGTCCCGTGACAGAGAAATGTAGCTAACAGTCCAACCATACTAAGAGCAAGGCGCATGTCACACGGCAAAAAAGTTCCACTGAAATTAGTAATAGGGACAAAGTAAAATGCTAACTAGGCAAAACATATTGCAATTCTTAGATATGATTCTCTACTGCATTTTTAGTATAAAGTTTATTACACCTAGTAATTGAGAAGCATTTCATTGTAGTTTAAAATATCTTTTGCCAACACCCAGAAAGAGAATTTGAATCTAAATGGTATAAACAGAAGCTGTTTGTGCCATATTAACATCCCATTTATATTATATTTAAGAATATGAGAAATATTGTATGGAATCTAACCAAAGGCCTATCTTACCTACTAGCCTATCTCCTACAGTGGAGAATCAAAGATAGGTGGGGAATATGAACCACACAGGCAGTGTGATCCTTTCCTTGATAGTTTCCTTCTGTCAGCAGATTAAAAATTCAAGAGATATTGTTGTATCTGTTCAATACCTCTTTTTCATCTATACACCTAATACACCAGAATGAAAGAATAGCCATGTATTGGCATGTTATTATGTTCTTTTTTGTGAGTTCCATTAAACTACTTGTTCTAAAATGAGATTAGAAGAACAGAAAGAGACTGCTATCACATCTTACCTTCTCTCACTTCTTGAATCAGTTCATCAGGAAGAACAAAATTCTTTTCTATATTAGGGAATGGAAGAATCTCTGATTCATGCTTAGAAAGAAAAGAAAGATTTTTATGAATGATTTTGGTAAAATAAATAATTTCGATTTAGAAATGCAATCCCAAACTATTTTAAGTGCAATTAGTAGCTAAATAATTCTTAACAAGATATTGAGACACTAGAGAATCAGGATGCTCCTGATGTCAAACTGATTACTAAGGTCAAGATAATTGAGATCATGACTCCTGACCATAATCATTAGAGATCATTTCTATAAACTGATCCTGACAAATTCTTAATAAAAACACGTATACCTCCCTGTTTGGTACTTAAGTTAAGTACCTGTGTAAACGTTTGCTAGATCAGCATTTTGGCAATAAAAAAAAAAAAAAACACACCCAAAAGTCAGAACACAGTATAGGGGAAAAAAGAAAAAAGACACTTTACACTTTATTGCTTTCCACCTAACACACTCTTATACAAGAAAAACTTCATCACCTCACTGTAACATGTAATTCCCAGTAACATGAGGGTTTGGTCAGGTCCAGCGATTAGGGCCTATCAAAACTTCTGAACGACAGGAAGTACGAGTGTGCCTGCATCCATCTTTTATACTCACAAGAGCCTGCATGTCATACATGGTGCTCAGATGGTCCCAAATCACTTTGGAAGAAATCTGCCGTCCGATATTCTGACTGAACTTATCTCGGATACAAATCATGTGGAAATGGCGATTCACACCTGAGGTGAGAATTCAGTGCGATTAACGCTACTAGTAATCTTATTTGTGCCACAGAATTAAAAAAATACACCAAAAAACAACCAACCAACCATATATCCTGTCATTATAGGGAAATCACACAGAAAAGGTAACGTGGGCAGCCCAGCCCGGCTGTTTTTTCACCCTGCATTAGAGGTGCTATCTGAGGAGGGGCTGAGAATGCCTCACTTGGTACCACTTCCCCACGCGGCCAGAACTTTTACTGAGGCTGTGTGAAAAAAACAAACCCGAAAGTAAACGGGGCACCAAGGCCGGGAAGGGGAGGTTGGCTCGGCAGCAGACCCGAGATGCCGCTAGGGGCAGCACAGCGGCGCGGCCGGGGCCGTGACACCCCCAGAGGGATCCCTCACACGCCCCCCGCCCGTCCCCGGCGCCTCGCTCTCCTCCCCGGCCACCGCCGCTACTCGAGGCCGCGGCTCCACCGCGGCCTAGCTCTCACCTACGGGCTTGTGGCCCAGCATGGCGTGGAAGAGGCAAACCTCCACTTCGGGGCTCCACACCACCACCGCCTCCTCTGCCGCCGCGGCCGCCGGCGGCACGCCGGGCTCCGGGGCTGCGGCAGCCGCGGCGGCGGCGGCCGCGACGGCGGCAGCGGCGGCAGCGACGGCGGCGGCGGCCCCCGGGCCGGCCGCGGGCAGCGGCGGCTTCTCCACAGCGGCTGAGCCGCCCTCCGCCTCCCCCATGGCCGCGCCGCAGCGGCCGGGCCCCCGGCGCCCCCTGCCGTTCCCCCGGCGCCCGCCGCCCGCAGCGGCTCCTGCCGGCTGGAGGGAGGAAGGGAGGCCGGCTGGGGAGGGAGGGAAATGCCCCGGTTTGGGGCTTTTAGTGGAGCAGGGGGGAGTTTTTGTGGGGTTTTGGGTCAGTGGTGGACGCGCAGAGCCGGAGGAGCAGGCAAGGCACGCAGCTCTTCCTCTGAGGGCCGAAAACCCTGAGGGGTTTTGCTTTAGGGCGTGAAGTAACCCTAACACAGCGGTATCGCTTTTACTTCACATTTACTTGAGTGAAGCTCGGGAGAAGCCAGAGGTGCAGTAAGAGGCTCCAAACTTAACCAGCCCAGGGAGCTGCTGCTGGGGATAGCCCAAGGGGGAAGGGGGAGCTTGGAGGTCGGAGAGGGGCCTGGGGCTCGGCCTGCCGCCAGCAAGGCCTCAGCCACCCCAGCGATCACCATCCTCGGGAGCAAAGCTGCTACCAAAGTGGGAGATTTCTCTTGGGAAAGGTGCTTCAGCCCACCAAAATGCCCGTCATTGTTACAGCAGTGTCGTTTTGTGTGAGCCTGTCAGATGCAGAACAGGTAACTATGCCTTAGGAGCTGAAAAAACACAGAACCTGCTTTGTCTGTCATTTAAGGCATTAAAAATGTTTAACTTGGGAAGAAAAAGAATGTCTCATTCTCTCCAAAGTACGTTTTTTGGTTGTTTGATTGATTTTTGGACCTGTTAGGCATTGTTGGGGATACAGGCATGGTTGCTCAGGTGATCAGGTGTGCAATTGCTCACTCCTCACCTGAAATCCTAATCCTTTTGGTGACATTAAAATGATTTCAGTGGCAAATGACAATGACATCAAATGTAAAGAACCACTGTTTTGTTCTAAGTGAATAATAAAACCGTGGGGGCAGAAACTCGCAGGCAAAAAGACATTATCTTCATGCAAATTGTCCAAATAATAAAAAGTGGGAAGGCAAAAATGCAATTTTCTGAAATTGAAATCTTTCTGTACAGTTGATACTCAAATAATTAACTAACGCATGCCATTCTTTGGGGCCTGATGTGTTGCTCATACCTCAAACAGATTAACATTAAGCAAACACTTGAAATGAGTTAAACCCAAAGCATCACGTGTGCTGCCTTGGAAAGTTTGGTGGTAAGGATGCTGGATATGAATGCCTGAATACAAATTCTGATTTCTACCTGGGTTCACGCTTCTCTCTCAAAATGGAGAAGAATCTCTCACTCCAGTCTGGTTTAAATATTGTTGAAATTCTCCAAGAATGACTGTTTCTGTGAGAGCTCAATTAAGAGTGACAGAGATCTTGCAGGAATGGCTTTTCACATCAAGAGTACAGGATTCTCCAGAAATATTTTTTCTGCCTGCCATTAGCTTTGTACCTATGTCCAGGTTGTGATAAATCTGCCTTTACACAGCTTAGGCTTCACAGTAGTTTCCTCATTTTGAGCAAAAATTACATATCGACTATGATATGATCTTGAGTACAAATCCGCATACTTTTTCCATTAATCCAGCCTTAAATCCAATAAGGCTTTCAGACCTGTTTAAGCTTCCTATGCTTATTTGGTCTATGGTGCTACCTAGTCTTAATCTGCTATCAAAAGAGATGGTTATGATTTCCTGTGATGACTGCACAGCAGGAGTAAATGAGTTCCCAAACAACTAAATTCCTGTTTTCATACACATTTCTAGGCTTAGAAAAATGAAGGAAGAAAGAAAAGCAAATAAATTACAGAGTAGAAAAATTGTTTCCCCATAGAATAGTTTTCAGAGTTTTGCAGGGAGATTTAATTTTATTTTTAAGTCTGTGTGAAACACAGAGCTTCAGCACTCTCATCTGTCACATCATGCTTCTACTTAAAGACTATCATCAAGAGGGAATAACTGTGTCGACTCAGATAGCAATTTTTATGTCATTAAGTTCTGATGATTAAAAAAAGTAGCATGTGAAACCGAATGTGAAAAACATATGGCTACCTCTGAAAGTACAATAGCATATGAAAATAATCTAATTCAGCAGAATAATGTTAATTCAACAGGAAGAGTATATGCATAAATTGGTTGGTATTTTCTTTCAATCACAAATAATTACATTTGCCTGCATCTAAATTTCCTTTTTTCATACAATGCCTCTAGGAAACATATGGAAGCATATAATTATGCCACAAACAGCCACTACATGGATTAGGACCAAAGTTAAATTTTTCTCTTTTTATATTTTAGATGATTCTTTTCCTCTAATTGAACAGATTTTTCAGATTCTAACAATTTTACCCTCCTCTTGTTCAGGTTTAAATCTTACTTTTCTTTTTAATTAGGTATCAGCAATACGAGACATGCACAATTTAGTTTTTCTCCTTTTCTTCCCATGGTTTTGGCTGTTCTCAGCCTTAGAAACATGGCTGAGTATTATGTCAACTAAAGGCACTCAGCCCTTTGCTGGATCACGTTGTGTCCCCCCAGAGAGGCGATCTGGTGTTTCTGAAGACATTGAAGCCTGAACAAGTGAGAAATACGCCTAGCTTTTGACAGTCTTTCTAGAAGCATCAGATTTCTGGGATAAGCAATATGGTTACAACTATTTCTGTCATTAATTTGGAACACCATGTGCTAGAGCCTGCAACAAAATAAAAACTTCATTCAGAATACTTGCTAATTTTTGGTATGTCACATGAACATTTATAAAATGAATATCATCTGCATAGTTTTGCATTAAAACCAGTTACTTAACCTTTGCTAGCTGTTTTTAGTGCATCTTTAGTATAGATTCTAAGGAGTTTTTCTCACATAGGTGAATGAAACCCCCTGAGACCTTTAAAGAGCATTACCAGCTTTATTCTACAGAAACTGAGAAGCAGAAATGTAGCATTTTGCTCCAGACCATGGACAGGACTCACTGCTAAAGCTGAGGTATGTGCTCAGAAGTCACTGTTGTCTAATGCTGAGTGTGTCACTAGCCATAGCTGTTTTTAATTGTTGACAGAGTGGGAAGGTATCTACAGTATTATGCCATTTGCATTGCACACATGGTTTTTACATGCAGAAATACATGCTTTTGGGGCCCAGTCCTGCACCAAATGTGTCTGAGGTCAGTAAACCCTCCTACAAGATAAGTAATCTTGGTGCCTTGACATATTTCAGTATCTCCAAATATCATATCCTTTCTGACTGATGAGGACCTCTGGAAAAGAATTCTGATCTGATTTATAAGCTTTATCTGTACCTTCAAAATCTGTCATTTCAGTTTGAAATCTGTGGCAAATTTTGCTTTAACAGAGCTGGACAGGGAGTTGGAACTTGATCCTTTTACACATCTTTTAATAAATCAGTGATGGTACTTTGAAATAGATCTGTTTTTCTCCCATGAAATCTGTCAAGGAGGAAGAACCGAAAAAGATGAGAAGTCTCTGCATTGATAGAGTCCTATCACACAGCCCTGTAGAGCAGCGCTGCTTCTTCCAGTCAAGAGGCAAGGAGATACCCCCCAGCTTTCTTCCAGCTATCCAAGTTCCTAGCAAAAAGGTGTGTTTGATTGTTTCAGACAGGAATCTGGAACAGGGAGTACACTCTCAGAGCGGGCCTGCCTGGCTTCTTACAGGGGCAAAAATATAGCATTTGATTCAAAATAAGATGGGGGGGGGGGGAGCAGCAAAAAAGAGGGAAGCAGGAGGATACATTCTGTTTGCTGAGACATATGTTCTTCAGCTGAACTTTTCCCTTGTGATCTGATGTGCTCATTCTCCCAGCAGAGCAAGGCTGCATATTAGATGGGCATCAGATGGCAAGCCTTAGAAAAATAAATTGAAAACAGTGCAAATAATTGTTTCTAAGCATGCACAAAGGCGTTCATTAGTGCTGCTGTTACGCTTCAAAACATCACAGAGCAGAGTGGGGAATGGGGAAGGAAAAGTCATCTTACTGATTTTTAAGTTTAATAAATACATCATGTCCCAGGCTTACAAAGGAGCATAAAAAAGAACCAATGAATTTAATGAGCCAGTTCCAGGTGAGAACAAGAATCAGTTCATGAATGCCTGGCTGTCCCAAGCCAACATCAGAAGACTTCACGGCATGCCTTACTGAAGGTGATTTTTACTGGTAGTGCCTAAATTGTCCGCCAAACTAAACTCACACTGACCCATCTGGTCCGTATAAATTTGCAAGAGATTTGCTTTCTTGACAGTTGCATTGTTGTGACCGGGATTGTTCAGATCATCGTTTTCTTCTCTGAGGCTTTATTTCTTACTCGTCTTTCAAAACAAAATTGCCACTTTTAAAATAAAAAAACAAGCTTGCATAAACATAAGGAAATTCTTCAGAAGGGCAGCAGACAAGCACTGAACCTGACTAGCTCGCAATGAAATGACAACAGCACTGCCTTCTCAGCCTTACACTGTGGCGGAGGGTGGCAGCAGATTTTCACAAAGTACATGTACTCCTTTAAGTACATACAAACCTTGACAGAAATATTCAAGTCAGGGATTTAGAGGATTATGCTAGGGCCCTTTTTTGCATTTCAACTTTGAATACATGAGGTTATTCACACATACCCTGCAGCAGCATCTGTTAGGTTACAACGTCTGGGTGGTGTTTAAGATTGCTTCCTGGAATGGATCATATGTATTGGCAAACAATAACTTATTAGGAACAAACTGCAGCTGTAGCAGGCCAGGCAATTGTTACAGAAATCTGTGGAAACTGTGGGTTAGTTTGAAATTTGGTTTGCAGTGATAATGTCAGTAGCACCATTCAGGACGAGTCAGTTTGTCAAAGAAAGTCTGAATCTGTCTGATGTGTAGAAATACGTCTCTAGATCCAGCGTGCCAGAAACAAGAGAGTCCACAAACTGCTGGTAGCAGTATCTTTGTTCCCCGTTGGTCATGGAAAACAAGCCTCTCCTCTCTCCTATTTTGTTTTACAAACATTTCTGTTTCAATTCCAAAATTTCAAGCCTGTGTTAGATTTGCACAACCAAACCAGAGCTGTATAAATCTTGGTTTATCCTCATGCGCAAAGAATACAGCTGCTCACAGAAGGGAATGCTTGCTGAATCAACATTTCCAGTGATGGAGCTTACCTGTTGAACCAAATTCGTCACTGGGCATGGAGTGAAGTCCATCATATGCCGAAAGAATTGGATTCCTTCTGTTGGTAGGAGATGCTCTTAACATAGGTCAGAACATGCTTTCAAGCAGACAGACGCTACTGTTCTGGATCAGAAGCCTCACTTGGAATTGCCTAAAGTTTGAGTTTAGGCCTTCACCGTTTTCAATTATCCACCTGTCTTTTATGAATCCTAAAACAGACCAGCTGCAAAGGATACACTTAAGTGTTAGTCAAGGGGGAAAAAAAGTCCATTGATACCAACAAAGGTGGAATTTGTTGTAGACTATTCTGGTACCTGCTTATTTTGCAGCTAAGGAGATGTCTATAAGGGGAGGCACAAGACGGTTACTATATTGCAGGCCTGCAACTCCTACTTTTTTGTTGTTGTAGTTTACAGCACATATTTCAAAGCCAGTCTTTCCTTCTAAAACAGCACAGAAATGCCAGAGAAACCATAGCAATAGTTTAAAGTACTTGGATTAGATTTGAAGCATGGAAGTGTTTCCATCTTCACAGCCAATGTAATGTCAGTTTCTACCATGTGCATGCCTGGGGCATCTCAGGAAGGGAAAAAAAAACCTCAAATAAATAAACAGGTTTAAAGAAAAGCTGCAGACAACATTGTCGTGATTGATAATCGCTGTATGAAAATATTACTTAAATACAAGGAGTTCAGTTTTAGATCCCGTCTTTCAAAGCCAAGATAGTCTGTCATCCAATTTGTTCTCCGGTTGTCATTTGTAGAACAAACCTGGAGCTATCACAGGCTCTACGTGCCTGTGATGCCACAGCATCTCCTAAGGCTGGAAGACCTTGGGTGGCCAGCCACACATGACATGGGGGATTTCTCTGTTTTAAGGCAGTCTACCTTGTTTTTCCTGCTGGTGATAGCCGTACCTAGCATTCTTACTAGAGAGTAAAATGCAGGCTTACTTCTATCCTGTTTCTAGCCCTTTCTGCCAGCATGCATAAAAGTTACTAGAGGGACATATTCTGCAGTGCCTTCACTAAAAGAACATTACTTTTTTTTTTTTTTCTCCTTTCTGTTTCATACCCCTTCTACCACTTTGGCCTGTGCTTACAGAATGAGCGTCTTGCTTGCAATTTTAACCTATAGATTCTTTCTTCTGCACCTCCCCCTAAGCAGAAACTGCTGATTAGCTCACAGTGCTTCCAGAATATTTCTAATATCTGTAATAACACAGAGGTGGCATTCAAACAATTTGTTTGTGATCTATACTTGAACAGAGTTCAGAACTTCTAGTCTGCATTGATTCACTTAAGGCCTTTTGGAGAAGTTCTTTCTTTTAATACTTTTGCATCCATTGTAAAAATGTGTTTCATTATAGAATAACCTAATTTGCTGGCAACACTGTAAAAGGAAAAGATACCACTACCAATATTAGCATGGTAATAATTCATGCAATTCTTTTTGTTATGGGGTGATACACTTACAAATTTTTCTTTTTTTGATTCAGCAGGCAAAATCAGAACTTTATTGCAATGCATTGCTGCTTGTATACAAGAACTCAGTGATTTTATAAACTGTACATAGATGATATAAGTTGATGTAAGAGTCAACGATGCCAATAAGCTATTGCTTAAGAAGTTTGACAAATTATGCATGTTACCTTCATGAGTGACTTAATTGCACAAGCCTGTTCACTGGATCAGTAGTTTTCTACTTCACTCCCCAGAGTTTGATTACCAGCTTCTGCACTGTTACCTGCTACAAGAAACACTACATAATTAAACTCTGTCCTTGATCTTGGAAGGATTTGTGGTGGATTGATAAATGCTGACTTGACCAATGTGCTCAACTGCTTTGCCCTCTTCAAATGGATAGTGGTCCTGTTTTACCAATTATTTATTTTGAGGTAGGGGGTACCTTGGTATTTAAAACTAGCAGCAATGAGCATTAACTCCAAACTCCAACTCAGATTCATACCAAATTCACTTTTTTGCTGGGTCAGGTCTGTAAGCCTGATGTAACATATATATCATAATTCCCATCTGAACACATACGTTAGAATGTTCTGAGACCAGCTGTGATTTACGGACCTCTCCTTTAGAATAGCCTCAGTTTTTGTCAGGAATGGAAGTAACTGAAAACTTGCACATTTAAATCCATTTTATCTTTCTGCATTTTTGGAATAATCTTCCTTCCTTTGCATAATGGATAGCAGTCTTAACGCTTCATGTTCCTTCAACTGCATCAGTTGCTTAGAATAAGGATCTCATTTTCACACGAATTCTATGGCAGAGCAACCTGACGGACCTAAATTCAATGAAAATTACATAAAATTGAAAGAGAGCAGATGCCATTGTAAGTGATGGCAGGGTGGCACTATTACTATCATCTACTTTGCATAATCATGTTAGCGACAAAGCCAGTTAGCACATTTGACAGCTTTTCCCAGCAAGCTGCGACAGTAAGATTTTTGGAAGGAGACAGAGCTTCTTCTCCTATTTAGGATTTCTCAATTGCCTCAGCCATTCACGCTGGTTTTATGCTCCTTGACACAATATCAGAGGTAAAGTATCACATTTAAGCAATTTTCTAAATGGTAGGAAGGCCCCACTTTCTTTCATAGTAGGTAACTTCATTGTTTAGCTGTGTGAGAAATTTATAAAGAAAATACCTCTTTGATTTTACAATGTGTGTGTGGGGGGCATACTTTTTAAAGCTCACTAACTGTTTCTTTATAGATCGGAACAATAATGTGAGGCATGGGAGACTGATACTCAGGTGCATACGATGCTTAGGCTGGCTTTGGATCCCACCTACACATCCTGGTGCTACTGACTCATCCTCCAGTTCAGGTAAGAGTAATCAAATATCTCTTGCTCTTATCCCATTCTTAAAACTGTCTCTAGTGATGATGTGAATTACTCGCACTTTTCGTACATTCCCATTAGAAAAGGACCTCCACTGTCCAAAGGAATTGCTGATACAGAATGTACTGATGTCTGTGAGAGTCTTTCTCCTGGCTTCAGAAGACTTTAGATCAGCCCTTAGGAAGCCATTAGGAATGGAGAATAAAGACGTAGTGTTTGCTACATATTGTCCTCTTAAAGTTGGAGAAGAGAAGTAATTTAAGAATTACCTAGGCAACATCGAGCTTTGTGATTCCCCCAACCACTTTGTATTTAGCTGTAAATCTGAGGCCCTGGAGGTCATTTAGCATACAAGAGATGCTACTGTATGGGCAAAGAATTAGAGAGGACAAAAATCTCCTTTTTCCTAATCTTCCTTCACTGGCTAGTTTTCATATTGGCCAAAGTCCCTCTGTCTGTCTGGGTAGGATAATGACAAAGCCGACCCTTCTTTCACACAAAATCAGTGCATTTGTTAACTACTAATGTCATTCTGTTTGAGGGATGTTTTGTTAAGTCACGTGCCTCGAATCAGGTACCTGCACACTTTGTATTTTAGAGACTGTATACCCGTGAAGGAAAATTTGATGTCTTTCATTTATATTTGCCAAACTTACTGTACATTCAGAACTAATCCCAAGTATTTCAGAACACCACTCCTTTTCCAGCACTCTTTGCTGCTAAGATATATCAAAACCTAAAAAAAATATGTATTTTTTATTTGCAGCAACTTCAGAGATGCTAAATTAGGCCCCAGATTTACTAGCACTCCTGAGATGGGAATTATTCAATCAATTTCTGACTTTCAAAAGTTTTTAGTTTTTTATTCACCATTAGAAGCAGATGAAACTTCTTTTGGAATCTCTGCACATCTTGCTCCATAATAGAGTACAATGTACTTCAAGAAAATAAAAAAATAATAATCCATTTGGCTTTAACAGTAGGGAATTTGGGGCTCAGGTGAACTATAATGGGTCCTATTACCATTGCACAACAGAATTCTGAATTTCTCATGCGCTGATGATAAATATTTACAAGAAGAAAAGGATGGCTTTCTTCCCAGTGTTTTAGTTCCCCTCCCTGGAAGGCATTACCTGAAGTGTTTCCTACTTTTGGTGATGTTAAACATAATCACTACAGTTTTTCAATTGAATGACTAAGTCTCCACTAGAAAATATTTACAATTGTGATAAGTTTAGAAGTGGGCTTGCATCTGCCAGTGGGTTTTTGATGCTTTTAAAGGAAGAGTTGTGTGACCTTAGAAGAACCACCTGACCTTGGTCAGAGTGCAAAATCATCCAGCTCTGCTGAGTGCCAAAGCCTTCCACCAAATCTGCTTATCAGCTGAATTTCTTAGAAATGTCCTTTTTTTGCCGGCATTTCTTACGCTGTCATTTTTTTTCCTGTATCTGGCTCTGCAGTTGTTCGTTTTCCTTCTTAGCCTGAAGGCCAAACGTTGAATAGCCAACAAGGAGAAAGATCTAAAATGAGGGGTGGAAAAAATAATGTTTGTGGCAAATTTGAAATGCTGGGTCATTTACTGCCTTTGTTAGATGATCCCCTTTAAACTGCTCTCATAATTGTTTTTTAGTATGAGAATAATTTTCATCAATGATAGAACACAAATGAGTTAGCCCTGGGACTAACATGACTGCTGTCCTGTTACAGCTGCCTGGCTTTCATCCTCAGAGGTGATTTTGATGTTATTCTCATTTCAGGAGCCATAGGCTTCTATAGGACAACATTTAATCTGTCACTGCGTTTCTGACAGTGTCCAGCTGTGGTGATCTGCAGTGACTTTCATACATGGGCTCAGCAAGAAAAGTGGCGGTTTCTCCTCATTTTGTGTATAGCAGGTTCTAAAATTGTTATAAGGAGTCTTACTGCTACATTCATTTAACTTCTCTCTGTTGACAGAGAGTCTAATTAATTCCATCTGAATATTCTCCCTGATATCTTCACGTAAAAAGTATTTAGCTGCTTGTGCACCCATATGCAGAAATGTCCTTTATCTTCCACATAGGCAGGAATTTTAGGGAGCGCTGATTAATATGCCCCTACATCTGTAGTCTGTTGTGGAAGAGGAACCCAAAAACAAAATAAGCTGTCTTCACCACTTTGATTTTTTAAAAAGTAATTCTTCTTTTAAGTGGGTCAACTTCTTTTCTAAGTGGGTCAACTTAGCTGAATTGTTAAGAAAAATAATCTTTCGTTTTTCATTTTATCTCTTATTTTCTCCATTCAGTTTGGTATAATAACTTACCCCTGTGCCTTGATGGAGTTGTTTCTAAATTGTTCAAATTCAGAATGGTTTCCATTTGCTCTCACTGTGACCAAAGGCAGACACATGCAAAGCTGTGCTCTTCTGATCAGTTTTATTAGACAGGATTGCTGATCAGGTGGCTTTGTACTTCTCTTCCAGGCCAATTTATAAAACTCATTCTGACAACAGATGTTGAAAACTCTTGATTCTAGCACAAATAATCTTCAGGCTAGTAATAGAAGCTTTGTCGACAAACATGGTTCCAGAAAAAAAATTTAAAAAATCACAAATTTATTGGAACAATGAATATACAATACATGCTGCTCCCTTTGCTCTTTCATTACAAACATGGAGTACTTTTAACAGACAATTAAACATGATGATGATATTGTGCATTATGACACTGGACTAAATCTGCTAAGTGCAGTCACTGGAGTTACTGTGATTCACATTGGTGCAAACAGAAAAAGGTGCTGCGTCTATATGGCAGTGCAGTTCATGCCACAGAGGTAATTGTTTTACAGAATGCTTTTTTTTCTTTTCAGTTTAGAATAAGAATTGCTGTTTACATTGAAAAATAAAAAAAACACAACAACAACCACTGTTCATTTAAGCTAATGTAATTTTAAAACTTCGTGACCTATTATAACTAGAGGGCAGCTGAGGGAAGAAGCTTTTCATTATGACTATTATTGCATTGCGAGTCTGATTTTTTTCCTCAATTTAGTCTTGAATTGAGTCTTCTGCCGAGAGATACTATATTATACTTGTTTTTCTCAGACAGTTAATGAAAGGTTATAACTAAGGTAACTGGGATCAAGCTTCAGAGAGTAAACTGGTGGTGTTTGATGGAAGCAGATGTCTTTTTGCTGCTTTGCGAGCTCTGTTAGTGTCAACAACTAGAAACCAGAATATTCCTCGGAATCATCAATTACATTTTTGTGCATTTGCATCCAGCCTCAGAATGAGAACTCTCTAATCCACATGGCTTGACCCTGCGGTTACATGGATTTCAGAGCTCACACGACTTACAAATTCAGGTCCTTAGGGAATAAGGGCAACCAAAGCTTAATGCAAACTGATTATTTGCCTTTTTATGGTCTGACAATTTCTGCCTTCTTTCAAAATTCATTGTAATTTAGCAAGTAATTATACATAGCTCTGACTTCATAATGTAAAAGTGGTTTTCTTTTAAGAATGGTCAAGAATTTAAGTGCAACCCTGGTGATTATAATATGTGGTTGGATACTTGCATTGCACCCCCTTAAATTCAGTGCATTTTAAAGTTCTTGGAGCATTTCTTTCCTTTCCTTCCCTTTCCATTTCTCTCATGGCTGGGGGATTAGCACTAGTAACAGTGATTGCATGTCTTTGAATTTGTCTTTACCTGTTCCCTCTGTTATCACTGTGTATGATTGAGCGGAGAAGTGGTATTTTGTAGCCTGAATGTTTTAGTTCTCTACATGTCTTCAGTCTCCATCCAGTGTGGTTTACATACACAAATATGATTGTTCACTGATTTTAAGGGATGAGACTGAAGTGCAAAGGGTAATCGGGGGTTTAAATCCAAATGCCTAGTTTGCTGGAGTTGTACTCGATTTATATTCTTGCTTGGATAGATTTTAGTCATGCAGGTTGAATTTGGACCCAACTTTCTTCAGTATCAGGAAAGATCTGATGTTAATCCTCATGCTTAAGTCTACCTCCAGGAAGAAATACCAGCACAGAGATAACACTTATATTGCTGAAAAAGTTTGGAATAAAACTTTCTAAGCCCCAAAAAGTATGTTAAAAAATAGAGAAACCCTTTCAAAAAGGACCTTGGATTGAGATTTTAGTCTGTACATATTTTTCTTAAGCTTCTCACAAAGCCAAGGAGCACCTTTGACAGGAAAAAAGCAATATTGTTCGAGTTTCAGAAGTAGCAGCAATAATGGTTCTGGGTTAGTTTAAGATGGCAGGGGTGAATTTGTCCAACAGCTCTGTAATACATGCAGGGTTACATGAGGAAATAGAAGCTGCAAGAGAGGTGCTAGTGTCAACCTTCTTGGCATTGATGAAGAGCAGTAAAAATAATGATTACCTGATATCCTTCCCTGCTGTAATGAAAACAATTTATCTGATTTTCTGTGATTTTCTTCTTGCCATAATACCCCAAGCCTCCTACTCCCGATGTACAACTTTTCGTATATAATTAATCCCACACATTCTTAATTGTAGATCTGTGACTAAGTTTGTCAGAAATTTTGTCCGAATGACTAAGAAAATAATACTGTGTTTCTCTGAGCTGCATGAGGAAGGGCACAGCAAGATGAAGAGAAGTGGCAAAGTCGCACTGGAGGTGGGCTCCTGTCTAGTTTCTTGGGAAGGAGAGCAGGCTATTCAGGGAACCACGCAGCATAAATGATTTCCAGCAAATCACTGGACTTCAGGCTTTGCTGGGACTACCCTGTTCACCTTTAGTTTGTGTCAGCAGCACAGTAAGGTACTTCAGGAAATGGCATTACGGGCTGTAATCATAACTGGAAAATATTTGGCTTCACAGCATTTAAGTGGAACTGCCTGTGACTGCTGTTTTACATACAAAACACTTATTTTTAGTGTCCTTTATTGCATTAGCAGTCATTTGGAAACAGCCCCTAGAGGTGCAATTGTTTCTGTAGCAGCAGGCTTTCCAGTACCGAGTGCTGTCTGCCTCCGGGCAGGCTCCTCACACCTCGCCTGGCTGACGGATGCAGCGGGGGCTCTCGCAAGTTCAGAGGTGACACTTGCACCCTCCTTTTCCTGCATACTGAACAGAGCTGGGTGATGGACAGCAGGTGCTGTGTGCTCACTGTTGCTCTGTGGTAACCGTATCAAAAAGGGCATCAGAACTTCTTGTAACTGCTTTATCTGAGAGCTACAAGGATTTTCCAAATGAACATCCACGGGAGGTGAACAACCTGCTTGGAGATTTGTTTTAGGAACACCTCTGCTGGAAGGAGGAGGATCTGGCTACTGAGTTGCGTTATTTCGTACAAATTGTGCCATCACAATGGATCATATTTCGGATCCTTCTGGATTGTTACTGGTAGGAAGTCTGTTCTAAAACACCTCCAGTTGTTACCGCAAGTTGTAGACAATGAAGTCTCCTTACAGGATTTGAAAATAAATTGCAATAATTAAAAATTCATAGCAACAGAATAATAACAGAGGAGATTCAAATACTTCATGGAAAAGAACATCTCAGTCTTTTATAAATGAGCGAACCGAAGAAAACACATAACTGCCTTGTTTAATACTACGCTAAGTATTCAATTGAGGCAGGATTCAGGTATTCCCACAACCCCCATTTTCATTCTTGCATCTCCTCGATTCCTTTGCCAAGAACATAGTGTTTCTGTTTCGGTTATAAAGGCCTCATACGCATTGGTTTTGCATTTTCTGTTCCGATGGCTAACGAACCATACACCAGCGTTCGTGTGAATCAGACAGACACACAGCACTGAGTAACAAGTTGAGTATACAGAGGGAAATGACAACGTGCTGTTTGGAGATGTGTTGTGAAAATAGCAGGCTTTAATGACAGCAGCTTTTCACTGGAACTGGCTCAGTAGGCAAATTTAAAGCCCTGGCATGGCAACAGTGGTTCTGCATTTGCTTTACTACGTCTGAATGGATGGTACTGGGTGCAATCGGTGACAGCAGCTCTGTGATGCCTGCAGTGCTTATGTGGCAGGGGGATCCCAGATGGCAGCAGGATGGTGAATGGGAGAAGTGTTCCCAGTTCAGGTGCCTGGAAATAAACACAGGGAGGAGGCTTTGCTCAGGCCAGGCACCTGGGCTCTGACAACAACAACAGTTGCTGAGTTCACATGACACGACTGGTTTTGGCAGGCAACCTGTAAAAATCGTCAAATCCAAATCTGCTTTATTATTCCTTTAATCAGGAAGATTAGTACTGCTCATCAGGCTTAATGGGCAGTTAACATCGCTTGTTTTTATTGTGTTGTCTGAGACTGCTGATTTGAATCTGCTTTTACGCTGCAGTAAGGGCTCCTACAGAAATGCTGCTGATACATTGGGCAGCTGACGGCGGTATCAGCACAGCATCCTGAATTCCAGAAGAAGGAGCCACGTCACATCCTTGGGATCAAAACCGTAGTGAAATTGTTGAAGACTTTCCACAGATGTCTGCGGACTGTTGATCGTGCTGTTTACAAGGAAGGGGTCTGCAGATTAGGTGGTTTTATTTACCAGCCAGATGGCAGCAGGCATTTTTGCGTCTCTCTCTGAAAGCAGGCACAGTAAGATACCTGCTAATTTGGGCACTTCCTTTCAGAAAATCATGCTAATTTTGGTCCTAATAGTTCCTGGGATGGGTCAGTGATGTGTCCTGAGCAGGAGGAACCCACACTAATTTGGAGAGGAGAGTTTACTTGGTCCTTTCCTTCTTCTTTTGAGCCCTTTAGGTAGAAGAAAGAGCAATGTCTAAGAGGACAAGGTATTTTATTAAGCACACAGGTCCCCTGAAACCAGAAGGTCTGAAAATAAACTGAAGGTTACCTGTAATCTGAGTGGTACTTAACTGAGCAAGCCAGGGGCCTGCAGACAGCAAACCTTAGATGCAGAAATTTTCTGTTTTTCAGATGAAAATCAAAGCCTGTAAACATGGCAGTAGCCTGCATTGTATCTTCTGGGGTTATACTTATTAATTCAATCTTCAAGTCTGGATGTTTTTCAAAGCAAATGCTTATTAGGGTATAAGAGGCATAGATGTATAATTTTTTGGGTAGTAAAACTTGGCAAGAACTATAATTTCAGAGGAAAAAATCCAAGCAAATATTGCCAGTCACTGTTCCTGTTCTGCTTCTATAGTTAGTCTAATCCTATGTTTCATTACATATCCACATGGGTGCTTGAATCATTGTATAGAGTACAGGAACAAAAAATTAATCACACTGCCAATTAACTTTCAGAGAAACTTATTCAGAATGTTGCTAAGTGCAAGAAGTTTTGTAAATCTAATATAGCAGCTCACCAGGTGTCCATTATTTAAATCCGAAGGACTGTAATGAAATCTGGTGAGTTGATTCTGCAGTGAAGTTTCCATGCTGAATTTCAAGGCCGTCAGCAATCAATAAAGCTGTAATATTTTGTTTCATTAGACCACAGAGGTAGGATATGTTTGCAAAACTGAATTAAACAGACTGAAAACCTCTGCTCAAATGCCTGGCAGGAACTAGAAAATTGTCTATTATGTGAAACGTACATTCATCCATAGTTCTGCTTTTCCAACAGCAGAGTGATGGCTCACTGCATCTGCCTGTGACACATAGGAGACAGGGCTTCCTGAGTGTATTTAATACTGTCTCTGTCAGCTCTCCTAATACTCTCCTTATTCCTTTTTGTCCTGGGTCTTTCTAACCACACTCAACTCCCTTACAAGCTAGGGTTCTGGGATGCTGCTCTGGATTACCAGCATCCTCTTCCCACCCTGGAAATATCTTTGTTCTGTCTGTTGGTGATGAGATTTATCCTGCCTTCAGTCCCAGCAGCTAGAATCAGCTTTAGGAAACAACATTTCTACTCAATGAATCCCTTTTAATCGAGCAATATTAAATGAAGAAATACTAATATCTAAAAATAAAATTGAAAACAAACAAAAAAATAAAACAACACTCTATTAAGCCTTACCCCAGTGTGCAAAAAATGCAAAGAAGTGGCTGAAATTTGCATTTGCACTCAGTTCTATGGGGAAAATGCTCAGATACTATGCTGATGAGGGGTGATATAAAATGGTTGCATTATATCACAGAATTCAGAAATGAGAAGAGTGTACAAAGCCAGTACAAAGAAGCACAACCTTCGAGGAAATTTAGTTATAATTTATCTAGATAAGAACACGGAAAGATCTGGTATAAAGTCCTGTGACCAGAGACTGAGAATCTTAGCAAAACTTCTCCTTCTCCTTAGAAAAAAAAAAAGAAAAACCTTTGAGCAGACCATGAGCTTAAATACTGTGAGCATCCACCCAGTTAATTTTTGCAAGGATGATCACTTAGAGGAAAGGAATTAGAAAAATGCTTTTAGACCATTTGCTATTCAGCTGCAGTGGTTTATCAGAATAGGCAGATGTTTCTAGGCAGGCAGTAAGCCTTCGCACTTGCTGGGATAGCTGCTAAATGTATTTTTTAGTAGGAAAATTGTGAGAGACAAAAACTGAGTATGATATCTGAGTGAGAAGAAGCCTCATGCAACAGATCTGAAGCTGCCATTCAGTGGAAAACTCAGGAGACCGGTTTTTATTTTTTTTCCCCCCAGTTTGTGAAATAACTCCTAGAAAAGCTGTCTTACAGTCTTGGAAAACACAACCATTTCTATTAGGGCAGGAAACCAACCGGAAGGACAGGAACGTTCAGACAGTAAGGCGGATGATGCCTTCCCAGATTTCAGGGACTCTGCCCAGCCTGCAGTACTCAAGGCATTTTTGTCACCTTCTTCCAAAGCATCTGGTGCCGCCACTGCTGGAGAAAGAGTGGAGTGAATGGGCTCGGGGGGGATCCAACCTGGCAGTTTCCACGTTTTTGAGAGATACAAAGTCAGTGCACAGGTGTCAGGGAAAGGGCTGTGTTGCTCTATCTACATCTTTAAACCATACACACTTGGAAGGGTTTCCTGCATCCAGAAGGCCAGGCAGGGGTGGGTGCCACCCATGACCAACAAAACAGCAGATGATGTGTGGTGGGAACTCCATGGAAACCCATCAGCCTTGGAAAATAGACTACAGCTGCATCCTCTATGTCACTGTCATCCCCGGCTTTTGAGGCTTTAGAATACGTCCCTCTACATCCCCCTCCTCTGCAAGAGACAGAAAAGATGCTCCTCTGCATTTATTTCTCACTGTGCCAAGATCCTGAAGTGTCTGGTGTGCTAGAAACACTTAATAGCGCGGAGCAGAGCCGGCTGCCTTCCATTCTCTCAACATGCTGACAGCTCACTTCTCAAAGTTTTAACTGTGATTTGTCTGCAATTTTTGATTATTATTTTTATTATTCAGTCTTTGAGGGGGATTCACAGAAAAAAGTGGCTTAGAGGTAGAGGCTCAGGAGGAAAAGGGGATTTTCTGTGAATTTAGAAGAGCATCTATGTCTTATGCTGAGCTGATAACATTGCTCAGCTGACCCAGCTCAGATGGCTGGTACCAGGGGGCAGGGTGGCAGTACAACAGCAACCTGCTTGCACCCCATGCCAGTGGGGCAGCAGTTCATTCAGTTAGCAGAGATAACACCAGGCAAACAGCAAATAGCACATACCAGGGCAGAGAGGAGCTGCAGGGAGAGGCTTCTCGATCCCCTCCATTGAAGCTGAGACATCTGAGATGCTGCTTAGCAGCTGGCTGGCAACATCCCTCTCTCTTGGAAGCAGCATTTCCCACTTTCCAGCTGAGATTCCCGCAACGCATTGAAATTAGAATTTGTTAGAAAGAACATGCTGGTGAATACACTGCTCTTGAAAGTGTCCCACATCCACGGAGCTGCCTGCATGGAGGAATACCATTGGCAGTGGCCAGTTGGCATGAAACAAATAGGAGTTTAAATCTGAGGATTATTAATTATTATTTTTTTTTTCAGATTGATAGTTGCCAATTTTGCTATGGAGATGCGGGTTAAATCACACAGGACTGCCAATCGTCCTCTTGAGTCCCTGCTGTATAACTGGAATAACACTTTCTTTCACAATTCACTAGGGAAGACTCAGAGATCGTCACAGAAAACCTAGACAGAGCCAACAAGCATGCAACTAGGGGAACAGGGTGATCTGGGTAAGGTCTTCTAGTGCAGTGTCGTGTCCTCCCGAGTCCGAGGAGAGCTGTGGCCTGCTCAGAGATGGTCGTGTAGACAAACTTTGCCTTCCTGTTCAGACCTAGGGTTCCTATCGACTGCAGAGCTTTGGAAGATCAGGTCTTCAAGAGCAGACAGGTTGGTGCTGTGCCATCATTTGCAATGTGCAGAGGAAGGCTTTTATTCCAGAGCACTTCCCTGAGCAGCCACTGCAGACGTTTCATTTTTTTTTCCCCAGAAAAAGATAGGTTTTTTTCGGGTGCTTTGAGCCAGCTTCCCCTCCCGCTCCCACCCTCCTTCCCACATGGTTGTCAGCTGGTTAATTTGTGCAGAGGGAAGTTTCTGTTCGTGCGGTTCAGTTTGTCATAACAGTCGTGGCAGGAGGAAATTGTTTGTTCTTTTGTTTTTTAAACCAGCCATATTTCAAGGGTAATTTTGCAGGAGGCAACCCAGGGAATGGTACTTGCAAAATGAGCTGAGGATGTTCAGATGACTGGTAGCCCTTCTGAGGTGGAAATAACCTCTTTGAGTGCATGTACTGCTCCTAATCAGAGCCTAATAGCTGGTGGATCACTGGATACAAAGCTGAGGGCTGCAAAGGATGTTTGTGAACTGGCTCCTTCTCCTGTCTGTTTGGAAATGGACCCACCTCTGGCTTTTATTTCATTATTTAATGTGATTCGCAGCCTAGCTATAATCTGCCTCTCTCTTTGCTATGTATCTTAGCAGAAGCAAGGGGTGATCTACATTGCCACCATAACTCAGGGTAACGCCTGAGCTGCATGGCTGGAGTGGCAGGTGGGAGAGAGCCTTGGGAGAGTACTTGGGATGGCAGGTAGGGTTGGTGTCCTGTCCTGTTCAGAGCTCAGGATGAGATAAAATAACCTGATACACCTCTCTGTGGTAGAGGGACTGAGCTACTCTGGTATGTCAGCTCAGGGGTGTCTCTGCTGCAACCCCGACTCATGGCAACAACCCTTTATCGTAGTAAAAGCCAGGCAGAATGGCAGGATTAGCAAAACCCATGGCTAACCCCATGAGTTCGGGCTCGAGTTCAAGTCATGAATTTGTGCATGGCGATGGGACCTGTGCTAGTGGCTGGAGTTGGATCACAGCTCAAGCTAAGCAGTCCTGGTTTCCCAGCTCCTTTCTCAGGGACTGGACCCTCTTTTCTGAGTTTCAAACTACTGTAAACTACAGATTCTGTGTTTTTTTCTGTTCTTGGGGGGACAAAAGTTTCTTCTTTAGCTCACTGTCTGACCCCTGGGCTTGTGAGAGACCTTATATGTTGTATGAGAAATTGAATCAATGCGATGTTCTTTCCACCTTTCTGTTTTCTCTGCCTCTGCCATTGATATTTGGGGTAGATTTTGCAGAGGGCTGAAAATACCCTCTTCCCCATATATTTTTCATCTTCCTGCTTTCGCCAGCTCCACAAAATACCCTGATGATGTTTCTCCCTTCTCCTTTGCCATTAACAGCTATATTTTGTGACAAGAGCTATAGTTGCACTCAGCATGCAAAATTTTGCTATTATTTTAAATAACCATCTGCTCTCCCCACAGTCTGCTACCTCACCCTTAATTTCTTTATTTTTTGGATGTTTATTTTGATTAGCCTTGTCACATGGTGCTGTGAGGAGACCTTGCTTCACTTCACGCGCTGTTGCCATCTTGATACAGAAAACTGGCTTACAATCAAAATGATGTTATTTTTTTCCATCTTTCTCCTCCCCCCCTCTTTTTTCCAGAAAAATAGGCTTTATGTAACAAAGTGTTGTGTAAGGAGGAGAACAGCAGGAAGTGCACAGCACTTATGGATTTTCTTTTCATCTCGGTCACAAATCCACTACGACACATTGGGCAAGTCCATACAGTCCAGATCTTATTGGGATCAATGCGATAGCTGCAGAACTTGCTTAAGTAGATCCGTCGTCACACCTGTGTCATGAGGATTAAACTCTGACCTAGAGCAAAAATAAAATCTTGCAAGAAGCATCTATTATCAGGGAAGAGCCGATGCGCTAAAGTAGGTCACCTTGGTTTGTTTTCATTAAAATTACTGGTACAGACGGGGCCTGAATTTCAGACCAACGTGCACATTTGCATGGCATGTTGAAGATTCATAATACATATGCTGCTTCCCTGTTAGATGGGTAACTGATCTGTGTGCATAAGGCTGTGGTATTTAACAGCAACAATTCTGAGAGGGGAATTTGTGCCTGCGATGGAAATGTGACACACCATAAGAAATCTGTCATGGAGGAGCAAAAAATCACAAAGAAATCGGCACTCATTTTGCAAATACAAATTTAACTAGTCTGGGTTGAATAAAGAAATGTGATTTGGCTTCCTGGGAGAAACATTTTCTGAGGAAATATGGTCCCGCTGAGTGCTTCCTCTGCATAAATTCCAATTCCCATATGTCTGTGGGGAGCACACTAAAGCGTGGTAATATTACAACTACTCCCGTGCTGCATTTCAGGTGTACTGCACTTCTTCTTGGGACTCACCTTGGTGTTGGCTCTGGTGGTATAAGACAAACGCAGCTCTGGCCTTGGCTCTGCTGGTCTAGACGCAGGGAGGTGAGGCTGGAATCAGGCCCCTGCAAACAACCCTCAGTTAACTTAATAAATCTTGACCAGAGTTAGTGTACAACCTGGGCAGATTAATTCTTATCTCTTTCATCAGTCTAAATTGCAAGTAATTCTACTAGTAGAAATGAAAGGAGGAGAAGGTGTTTTGGCTCCATCAGGGATTTCAGAAGTTCACTTAAGGTGTAATTTTTGTGTTACAAAACACAAGGTATTCCTTCAGAAGCTTTAAAAAGGTATCTTAGACTGTTTTAACACCACACACTGCTTTCAGTGGTGTATGTCAAGAGCAACCCTGCTGAAATTAAAAACAGTTCTTAAGTTTCTTTCTGAATTAATGATATACTGATCTCATTATGTAGTACTTTTTTAAGATAAATTTGAATAAATTTTTCTTGCCTTTTTTTTTTTCCTGGGGTTAGGCTAACTCATACTATTACACAATTTCTGCAAACTCAACACCAGCGTAGGTAGTTAGCAAATCTATTCCATGTGTGTCTGAGCCCAGAACTGTAGTGTTACCAAGTCTCTTCAGAAAACAGGAGGAGAAGTATCCTTAGAATGTATCTTCCTTTTTCCTTACCTTTGCTTTCCCTAACTCCAAGACAATATGGCTTCTGCCAGTTATTTATTCTGCCTACCCACTCTGCTAGCTTTTTCTGAAATAAACCAAACCAAACCCAAACTCAAACCCAAACCCAACCCAACCCAACCCAACCCAAACCAAACAAAAAAAGCCCAACAACTAAAACCAGAGGTTCTGCAGTGAGGTACTAACACTTACTGATACTGGCTTGCAGAAAAGAGAATCTTCATTACTGTTGAAGGCTAACTAAGCAATACTTATATTATCTACACAGTGCAGCCATGGATTCAACACAAGAAATGTCCTATTCTATACGGTTGCCCTTTGTCTAAGCTGCTATTGACTACCCTTGAGTGCCTGTGGGAATTCATTAAGTGTATCTGGTGAATTAACACTGTGAAGGACTAGAAAGTACATTATTTCTTCGAGCACAAGGATGCACGCTGCTGCTGCTCGCACTGCTCAATGAAAAGCAGTGACGAATGATCAAAAGAGGCTCATCTGTCCAAGACGAGTGAAAGCCACATAAATCTTGTCAATGCAGAGCCACAGAAGGGGAGGCTGAAAACAGTGGTTTGGAAAGGATGGATTGAGAGATGTCCTGGGGAAAGTTTCCTGAGCTCATTTGCAGAATGCTCTATTCTGGTATTTCTAACCTCGGGCAATAGCAGGCACTTCTCAAGCAACCAGACGAAGAGAAACTGTCCAAAATCTTCAAGCGATTTTATTTTTTCAAAGGGGTAGTGGTGGTGGCAGGGAAGTAGCAAAAACTGTTTGTTAATTTAAAAAATAAACAGGCAATAAGTACTATTTTTGTCCTGCCATGACTACACTCAGAATGCTCTTTTGCCTTAACCTGTGACTGAAAAGACACGGATTTTCGTTCCACATCAGGATGTTCTTCATATGACTGTGATAGTAGCCAGAAAATCCAGCGAGAATGCCTCTGCATCAGGCATTTGTAGATGTGTCTTACAAAACCAGACTCTTTTCCCAAGTGCTTATGGTCTGGAGCTACTGAAAGAAGAAGGATGGATAAAGCTGGGCATTCCAGTAAGCCACGGCTGCCCTACAGGACTGCCCAGTCCTGTACCCCGTGGAGTCTGCCCAGCTGTACTCCGTGGTCCCAGTTTCAGACCTCTTCCTGGAACCGGTGACTTTCAGGTGTGGGATGGCTGGGCTGAGCCCTCTTCCAAACCTCTCAGCACCGCTCCCGAGTCAGGCACAGGGAAAGCTGTGAAATGATGGGAATTAACCCCTCTCGCCCTCTTGGCTTGTACTGGGCACCCGTCCCTGCATCTCCTGCCCCAGGAGCAGAACACAGGAGTCATCAATCAAGGGAGAGCTGCTCGCAGAGCAGGGCAGGCAGCTGTCCAAAGGCAGTGCACTGCAGTGACACAAAGGCTAGAGCAAATTGCAAAGGCTGGGGCAATGGCATTTATTTCAGTTCTTCACGGAATCACAGAACGGCTTGGGTTGGAAGGGACCTTAGAGATCATCTGGTTCCAACCCCCCAGCCATGCCTTACAGCATCTCCTTTTTTATCTTGAGATGGCACCTACCAACCAGGATTTCCGTCCACAACAGGATTATCCTAAGGACAGCCTCAAGAACCTGTGAATGGATTTAGCTGCAGCAGAACTGGCAAGACTTGAAAGGTAAACACTGGATGAACTGGAGAATGAAATTTCAATGCGCTGCAGAGATGAATGCATAATGGAGAGCAAACAGCAAGTGTGAAGGAGAGATTAAAGGACTGATTGACATCAACTGCCCTCTTCCTATTCAGAATGGGTTTAACTGATACCTATGTTTAAATCATACTTACCAGCTGACATCTTTTCCTAATTATGCCTAATTAAATTTAGACTATGAAAGTTGTCAGGTCATGCAGTTCTAGTCAGATTACTTTTTAACTAGCTAAATCAGGAGTAATTGGAGGCATTGCCCCAATATATAATTTACTTGACAGCTCAAATTCTTACTTAATTTCCATGGGGAGTTTTCCCAGCTCCCACTGAACTCCGCAGTGCTCATTGGGCTGGAGGTTTTAAAGCCAGTCGAGCCTTTCTACAGCACGCTCGCGAATGGTGCCCACCCTCAGCAGGAAGGGCAGCAGCACCCCTCCATCCATCTGTCTGTCTGCAGATGGATCTGCCTCTTCTCTGTCTCCTGTGCTTGAAGGCTGTCAGTCAGAGTATTGCTTAGAATCGAGGAATTCGGATTCTGATCAAGACTTTCTGTAGTTGTGATTAATTAGAGTACCTGCAGATGACCGAGTGCTGCGTGGGGCTGCAGCTCCAGGGAGCTCTCTGGTGGCTGTGCTCAACTTTTCGCTTACAGTTTAAACTCCTACAAAGTTCACAGCATCCCAAGTCTTGGCATAGAGTTGGAGGTACCATTTTTTTGTCAGAACAATATCATGACATTCTTAGCAGGGTTTAATCGGTGATCCCATTTCCTTATTGATGAGATGGCAACGCAGGCACCTGCAATACAGGAGAATTTGAGAAGTTGAGAGGGAAGAAGGTAACTGTCTTTGTTGGAAATCTCTCACCTACTAGTAAAGGGTGGCCAAACTTCCAGCTCTACTGGTCATAATGCAAAAATTGCAAAGTGCCAAGAGTCACAAGACCCCTAGGACACAAGTGAGAGAACTGAGGCTCTGAAGTTCCCCTAAGTGACGAGGTGGAATGTGCGGTGTTGCTGATGGACATACTCCTACAGCTTGCAGATTTGGCTTGCCTGGCAGCCCCTGTTGCACAGCCTAAGCCTGGGACTGTGTGTCACCCATCGTGTCCTATTAATAGGTCACTCATGGACAGAAAGGTGGTGAGGTGGGAGAGTTTCTAGCTAAAGCTGTAATCTATACGGGCAATAGAATATGCTAAAAGTTCTTTGGGAGATCTGCTGGTTTGTCTGAGTTGCTCCAGCACAGGATCCAGGATGGAGAAGGGTAGGCAGCCTTAATGCTAGTAGAATATGTTTCCACAGATTGCTTTGCTTGTGCCTGCGTGGTTGTTCTGGCACTGGGTGCCCCTGAAAACTGGGTGTCATGGAGTGTGCCCTGACTCTGAGACAATATTCGCACACACACAAGATAAGTTGCATTTTCTTCAATTTTTGGTTGTGCTCACCTGTCCCATTCAGAGATCTTTTAGTTCTGCATGGAGAATATTTTAAATAAAGGCACATCTGACTTGGCTGGAACAGCCCTCTCTCCCTAACAGCTTGGTATGTTATCTGCTGCCATCATTTCTGATTACATAATTTTAGGATTTCATAGCCTTAATCCTGAACTGGGGCTGGACTTGATCATAACATAAGAAGTTTAAATGCGCTTTGATTTGAGGCAGACCTCAAATTGGCACTGTTCTCCATCCCCGCGTGTCTCTGAGGTAACAGAATTTATCACTCAGCACAGAATTTGTTCCCTGGTTTAGAAGACTCTTGTTTACTGTTCAAAATGATCACAGTACAGATCTTTTGTACAAATAAAGAATGAGGCTGTAAGTTCCAACAGAATATAAAGATTCCCAAATTCAACTCTTTTTTTAATGCATTTACCCAATGTGGATTTGATGACTTCAGTATTTGTAATTTTCTTCCGCTTCCATTATATAATGAATATTCAGGAAAGACTGAAGGTAAATGTAAGATAACCTGTGGTCACGTATTTATACCTGGCCATTTCCTTAAACACTCCAAGACAGATTTCTGCAGGTCCTACCAAACTGAATTAATCCACTTTATCACATATTCTTTAATCTGTATGTGGCCTGTACTTCTCACTCTCTGTGAAAGTGGTGGACCACGTGCCTCATTTCACCTTATTTTTAGTGCAGGTATAGCAAAGCAGGTATGAAATATTTCAACCTTCTTCCACTTCATCTGTAATTTGATCTTCTTTTGCTGTAATAGATCCATACATCTCTGTGCTTGGTTATCCCATACATCTAGAGGTTTTTGTGATAAAGGTTGGAATAATATTTTCAAGTAATTAAATACAAGAGTGAAAATGTATCACCAAGGTCTATAGGAACCAGCTCCTGGTGCTTCTGAAATTTTTTCCTAATATATTATCCTGATATCTCCCAATAATAATTTCTTAATAGCATTCCGAAAACCAGCAGTACGTTAATAATTTAATAAGGCAATGCCTCTCTAATAGCAACATCGTGTCTCTTCATCTGCGTGTCAGTCCCTGGTACACTGACTGCTAAAGGAGATCAGAAACGAAGGAGATGAGCACAACATGGGCAGGATGACTGCATTTTGCCTTTTCCACGGCGTGGAGACTTTGGGATACGTTCTCTTTAGGTATCTGTAAACAGTGCTTCGGTTGGAAGACTAACCGTAAATTTCCATATACCCAACTGAGAGAAATGGAAAGATTTTTCCCTAGCGCAGTTTGGGTTAAACCTAACCATGAGACTTCCCCTGCAGCTCGTCCTCGGGAGAGGTTTAGCTCTTCCCACCGACCGAGAGCCCTGCAGCAGCGAGCTGACTGCCGGAGGTGTTCGGGACGGGCAGTCAGTCCTACCCCATCTGTGCATGGTCTCGGTGTGCAGTACGCTGCAGTGGTGAAGTCTCTACAGAGTTGTTACAGAATATTGCACTCAAGGAACATCAATTACAGCACTTCAGGGGATATTATTGAGAGCAAGATTATAAGCTTATTTTCCTGATGGTCTTTAATGCCCTGTTTAAAAAATGTAACTCTAAACAGGCTTCCCACACCAGGATTCGAAAGTTCGTGGCAAAATTCAAGAACACTCAGAGCTCTTGCCCTGCATTACCTACCGGTTAACTGTTTTGTTGTTGTTACCTTGTTTGTTTTGTGCTATTTAGTGGGTTGCTGACCAAGCTGCAGAGGGAAATAGTCATTAATTATTAAAGAATTGTGTCTAATCCATCAGGACATCAGTGCTGCTATAATGGTTCCACCGAGGAGACAAAAGGAGCCTTGAGTAAGGAGTTGGAGGTGTTCCAGTGAGGACAAGCAGCCCCAAAAAGCAGCCTTCTTAAGTTTGTTAAGTGAAATTTCTGTATGCTTCCTTCGTTCTCTGCATTGCATGCCAGAAAGGTAGGGCAGTTATTTTTTAGAAAATGAAATTTGTTTTCTGGAAGAGAAAAGTTCCTGAGCAGGAGCTAACAAACAAGATCTTGAGGGACTGAATTCCTCTGTAAAGACAAATGCCACCGGGGCATTACACTAAAAGCTCGGACCCAGGACTACTTTATAGTCACAGTACCACAGTACAACTCTATTTAGAGTTTAAAGCCACAAGGAACATTAAATCTTCTATTGTTTACTTCCAGGTATACCACAGACATGAGTTTTCACCTATTTACCTTGCATTTAACCCATTTATGTTTGGCTGATACATGTTTAAGAGTACACCCAGTTTTGATATGAAGAAAACAAAATCTTGTTTACTAGTATGCATCAGGCATCAGAGAACAACTCACCATGGTCACCCTCAAATTGGGTTTTGGACAATTCCACTTTTCCTGTGCCAGTAATTCCCTATTTTGTAGCAAAAGAAGACAAGTGCACAGGTACTAAATCTATGTCTCTCAGGTCTCAGTCCTTACACTCAGGCAGAAAGCATCTTTCTACTGTCTTATGCTACCTAATGGCATTTTACTTGACAGGTGGAACCAGGAAAATCCTAAATAATGTGTTAGACATGAATCACTTGAATTTAAGAAGGGATTTTCATTTTACCTCCTGTTTCCAATCTTTTTTCTCCCGTCTTCTGCTGAAGTCCTGAATTAGGATTGAAAGACCCATGAGCTTCTGCCTGGAGTAATAACAATACCTTCTGTCACCTGCTGAAAAGGCTTGTTTTTTTAGCCATGAAAGCAATCATGCAAGCCTGTGGCAGGGCTCTTCATGCTTAAATCTGGTAGTTTCACTCTCCCTCTTTGCCAGTCCTAGGTGGCTGTGATTCATCTCTAAACTCTGGAATAGCTGGGGCATTTTAGGGTGCTCTGCATCTGGGTGACAGATAGAACTGCAGATTTTTTAAATTTTTTTTTTCACTTGTGGCATCCCCTGGCTTCTTTAAACACATCTGAGATGTGATCATGAACAGAGGCTGATCAAAATTTATTGTTGTTGGGAAATGCAGGTTCTTCGTAAAGAAATCCTTCACAGGAACAGAAAAACAAACAAACAACAACAACAAAATCACAAGAGTTTTAATAAAGCTTTTGTCAGAGATTGTTTCTAGGCCCTTGAAAAATTTAATTTCTAGTTAAAATGAAAGAGCATCTGAGTAAACCTCGCTGTCCCTTCATGATCTTCAGTGCAGCCTGGAATTACATTAGTCACCCTCAGGGTTTAATATATATCCCAGGCTTTCAGAAAAATATTGCTTCTGTTTATCAGGGCATCAGCATTTGGTGAATAAGTTTGCAAATAATACAGCAATCCTTGTCTACATTAAAGACTCTACTAAACTAGGGTGAGAAGCTTGAAATGGCAAATATTATCCTGACACATGGAACCAACTTTACAAGGAAAATGATTTCTGAAGGGGTTTTGACTGTTCTGTACTGCAGTATCCAGTAAGTTTACCAATAATTAAATACACTGCAATTTAACTAATTGTATGATTAAGGGCAATTCTCTAGACATTATAACATGTCAGTTTTTCAGTGACAGGGCTGACAGATTAGTCTCAATTTTTTTCTGATGCCATAAATCACAGAGTATGACTAGCTAACGAATCTGACATATGGAAATGAGATACAGTGAAATGCACGACCACACAGAGACTTTGGTGTTTACATTTTATTCAAAGCAATAAAGCCAAAGAAAATAGCTAAGACACAGAGAGCCTTTGTTTGCAAATGGATCTCTTACAGGCAAAAGCAAGGCTGGCTCAATTATGGCACAATTATGTAAAGGCACAATTGTGGAGAATAAACATAGACATTTACATTTTTTGTATGTGTTCAGTGAAAACACAGTTTGCTTCACAAGGGGTTCATAATAAGAAAGTGATGGCAAAGGAAGGGAAGGTAAAAGGGGTTGTATATGAGGGTGAAGGAAATGGATGTGAACAGGACAGCAACAACATACCAGAAGGGATGGATCTGCATTTCACATATTTCTGTCATGAGAATGTTCTTAAGCATCTCTTATACAGAGAAGTGGTTCTTACAAACAGAAATGACTGCTGCCATTTTATTAAGCTATTTATTATCAAGGCATAAGCCATGTTAGTGGAAGCTGATGATCGTTGCGTTATTTTCAAGGTACCATCCAGCTTTTCATGAGTCTGAGACACAGTGTGGGAACTGTTTTTTTCTGGAAAATACCAAAAAAATCATATTAAAAAAAATAAATCTGAACATTTTCATCAAGGCAATGAAGACAACTCCACCCTACCCTGTAAAATCCTAACAGAAGGAGCACAGAGAATGGATGATTTCCTGTCAGAGTTTCAGGTAAAACCCTCCATGCCACATGCATGGCTAAAAGCTGAAGCTCAGCCCTCCTGCCAGAGCTCAGCAGAGCCATGGGGTCTCTTTAATGCCTGCCTGGTGCACAAAGCTGTCCTGATCTAGCTAAACAAGTGGTTTAAGTGTGGCTCAGTAAAAGTGGGACGTGTGGATATCCAGACAAACCTTTAGATGAGTGTAGCTTGCGCTTCTGATTTTCTGAGGAGAGCAGAAACGACTACAAACTAGGTTAAAGACAGCATATGGGCATCTGCATTTTGAACTCGTCTAGTGAAACCATTTTCTGAAGTGACCGAGATCAGCCCAGCACGGCTTCCATGCATGGAGAAGCCCCGTTGCACACAGGGTCCCTGTACTCCAGGCCATGCCGTCACAGCCTCTGCTCAGATTTCTCACTTGGCTTCCACCCTCAGATGTTGGCTGCAGAGCATGGCTGGCTTTTTGGAAAAGAAAACAGCACTTGCTCACCGCTCCTTGCTCCCTGCTCAGCAAACCCCAAAGCAACACAGAGCCTTTGACAAGGGCCAGGAGAAAGATGATGGTGGGAATTCTCTGCTTGCCCACCTAAGGGGGATCTCTCCCTGTCCTGTGGATATAAAGAACATAATGGGCTTCCCTACCAGAGTCAGGGAAGAAGAACTGTGTTATTCAGTGCCTTTGTTGGGAGATAGCTCCGTGGTAGGAGGCTGGGTTTCCTGTTTTAGGCAGATGGTTGTCTCAGCTTTTGCGAGCACAGCTACATAATCTGGCTTCAAAAAGTTCAAAGATCTTTCCTAGTAAAACCAAGAACGATTCCCATTTTCTACAGGAAATTTGACGCTGTCTTTGTTTAAAACCCTGTGCTTCCATCAATCAGCCCTCTTTCACCGTGCAAGCATGCTGGGTAGCTCCCGATCCGTTTCTTTTCATGGATGTCAATGCGTTTGCCAGTGCCCTGATGGCTCTCAGTTCCTGGAATTTCACCGTTTCCTTGCATCTGAAGTCGCTGAGATACAGATCTGCTCTTTAAAGAGAATTGGAGCATCAGTCAAGTGGGTTACAGCGAGGCTGGCAGGTTCCAAAAGCTTTATGAAAAATACACTCCTCTTTGGCAGGCAAATTGTCCCTTGAAAAGGGAGTTCTTTAAGCCGACCTTGCCTGGGTCTGAGAGTTTTGGATTGTTTGTGGAAAACATGCGTACCTCTTTTTGCCCACAACATGGACACCTGTGACGAGAAGAAATTATTTCTTTTTACCATTCTTTTAATGTCCCATAAATTAGGAAAGAGCACTGAATAAAATGAGAGTCCATTATCAGTTATTATTCCATAACATTTCCATTCAGACAGAGCCTTTGAAAAACTAATTAAGCAACTAGTGGTGGCTAATGCATGCACTCAAAATAATGCACATTCATACCCTATTTTCAGCAAGAGCAGCCGAGGTTCATTAACATTATACAGTAGCAAATGAATTCAGTTTGGGATAATGCCACCCGATTAAACTTTCCACAGCCCACTTAACTGGAGCTTTGGTGTGTGTTTGACAGACACTTTAAACTCTCTAGAGATCCTGTGTTTTCCCATTTTAATTCCATCCCCTTCTAAAGGCCACATTCTGTCTTTGCTCTCTAGCTGATTAGTGATTTGCTCTTTGCGTAGGGCTGCCTGGGTTTAAATGAGATGATTTACAGAGCTAAATGTTGTCCGATGTAGGGAAAGGAAACAGAATGGGGTCCAGAATGACGAAGTTAACAAAACAGCAGTGTTTCAATTATCCTTTCACAACCACAGCTCAGCAAATGGGTTTCGAGTAAGACCCTTGGCTAGGATTTGAGAAATATTTTAGGAGTGAGCTTAATTCTTAAATTCACATGAGATAATAGACCCTGTTTCCCAACCTCAGTTCTCCTTCACAAAATGAAGATAATGAGTATTCCCTCTTCCTATCTACCACCTGCCTTTAGCTTGCAAACTGTTTTGTGCGGGTCCTGCCCCTCAGCAAATATTTGTGCTGTGCCTATTACTGTGAGACTTAATGGAGAATGCAGTGCAAGTAACAAGTAATGCAAAGGTCAGTTAGTTTGCTTTTCCGTGGAGGCATCCAAAACGACCCCAGAACCCTTCTCAGAGGACAGCTGGACTCGGATGTGCCGGATCTGCAGGAAGCACCAAAGATCACAGCGCTAACCACAAAGGCGAGAACAAAAGCAGAGAGTAATGCCGGGAGCATACTGCCCAGAGACAAGTGCTGCCTTGGAGCTCAGGTCCTGGTGAGAGGGAGGTTAGAAGAGTAAAGCCCTGGAAAGATGCAAATTGACCAAGTTGCACAAATCTGTGCTGTCAGAAGCAGAGTGGACAACTGGGTCTTGGAGCCTCAGACAGATGGTGGTAGCAGGGTGGGATCGTCCTCATCTCACCAGGATGACAAGTTAAAAAAACAAACAATCAAGCAGCCAGCCAAGTGTCCTGCAGATGAAGCTGTTGCAACCACCAGGTGTTTAGAAATGGAACCAGCCTAAGTGGTTGCCAGACACCCATGTAGTGCAGGATGGGTATCACTCTGCATATCGTGTGGGTTTTATCGAAATGAGGTGCAGACAAGGACTTTGTTGTAGGTGGCAGATCTATACAAATTTAAAAACTTAGTCTCAGTAAATACATGCCTGGAGATTGCTTTTATCATGCATTTTGATTTTATCGTAGTGTTATGCAGTGTTTCCTTAGAAGAGTGGAGAAACAATGACTGTGATAATAATTAATGGGTTTGCTGATAGAGTCGCTGCCCTTTTCACTTGTGTGACTAGCTAATATTCACAGCTTTCTAAAGTTCTTTCCATTAAGATGAGAAGTGTTTGATGCCTGCCTTCTATGTTCTCTGACATTAATTTATCAAGAATATGCACAGAGTTCCAGTGAATGCAGCAGCAACACAGCAGACAGTTCCCTAGAGGAGAAACTCCGTCTGCCCCTCCTGTGCGAGCTCTCTCCGGTGAGATATACCTCTCTGTGTACTATTTAGAAACCGCAGAAAACCAAAGAGCCTAAGAGAGCCGTGCTTCATACAGTGACCCAGTACAATGTGAAAACTAGGTGTGAAGTGGCAGTAGGGAGAGGTTCTTTGAGACAGTGTTGTTAAACCAAGCACACGGTGCTACTTCTGGCAAGATGTTATTATCACGTTTAAAAGCGGAGAAGCTCCTCAAGCCCCTCAGACCATTTCCAATTTACCATGTACCCTTGGTATTCTGTTCTTTGTCCGTAGCCATATGAGCAACCTGAAAGGTCTCAACTGCACCATTCACACCATGGCTCAAGAGCACGGAGCCCATCCATAGCCCTCATGGTCCTGCAAGGAAACCATCCGAAATCATCAGCAACTCCAAATATCATATGAAAAAGTCCCTTGGAAATAGTGAAGGGATTTGGGGAATCCAGATCTGTTGAGTGAATGTTTTCTGTTACTTTGTTTTTATTTTCTTTTCAACTACACTTTGTGTACTTTACAGTATTTTCTTACAATCCAATCACTATGATGTAGTACTCTGTTTGCTCCTCAGGTTGATTTGGGTGGATGTAGGCAAACACACACACAAAAACAACCCCCTCTATATGTACGTGTGTGTCAGTGTATAATACATATTCATAAAAAAAACTGAATAAAACTCTTTGATTTCAGTGCCCACAGCTGGACAGGACGGGAACCACATTTTCATTTTGGAGGTGTGTGGTAGGGTCCCCTGGATTATGAACCGTCCCCTTTTACCCGTCGGTTAGCATGTGCTCCCCAGCACAGAGATAATGTGCCCGGTGACCTGAGCTGGGCATGTATGTACGTGGCAGTGAATTAATTTGGACTGAGACAGCTCAGATGGCAAAAATCCTTGACTTATCTGCCAAGAAAACTGAAAATGTGCTTCAACTGAGATCTGTCAACATGAGAGGAGCAGAGGGTTGCCCAGTCAGCCAGAAGATGAATTTATGCTTGTTCTGTCAACTGCTGGAGATTGGAATGTCAATATAGAGCCTGATAAACTTCTAGTTCCTAAAGAATTAACTGCTCTGAGATCATGTTTAATAACAGTCTGGGCTACCTGAGGTTGTGCAGCCATCTGCAGCATTGTCTCCAGGCCAGTAGTGTTGCCAGTACTCTGGCTTATCAGCTCTGTTTAGGTGCACGATCCACCCAAATTAAATTTCAGCCTCTGGGGGGCCTCACTTCTCATGTGATGTGCAAAGCAAAGGAGATAAATAAAAACAAAAGCTAGGGACTGAGAGATTAATATATTTCATTAGATTGTTTCAGTGAGACTGAAGCAGAGACTGGGTACTGAGAACACACAAACAAGTAACCTCATGAGAAGGTTATAGCACCTCAAACTTGCTGGAGCCTTACCAAAGTGCTGGTAAAATATTTGTAACTATTCAGACTCCTCAATGACTAGAACCTGAAAGCCTGAGATATATAAAGAGACATGAATATGCCCTCTGTGGGGCAGAAAACTATTTCCAATATCAGTCACTTTACACGTGTGGGGCTTGCAAGGCAGTTGGAAGGGTAGTGCAGAGTTAGAGGGAGTGCGGACAGACGTCTGGGTGCCAAAATGCCTCCCTGTGCTCCCTTCCCCGGAGTTCATTTCTGTGGCATACACAACGTTCAAAGAAAATATTGAATGCAGAGATTTCTTTCCTTTGCTTTGGTCTTGGTTGGATTAATTAGAGATGTCATTGATCCTGACAGGTGCCTTGGGGTAGCAGGGCTGATGCTGTCCTGCTACAAATAGCGGCTGATGGGGGCAGACACAATGATCTTTTTGTGCTGTATTATTCCATTCGAGGCTACTTGAGTTCCATTTAAACATTTCTCTCTAAACTATTACGTTCTCCCTCGGTTTATTGACAATGTATGGTAACTTATTCCATTACGCTGGAAATGAAATTGGTTGTTGATGACTGCAGGGTTTTCATTTGAATATTCCTTAGATGCAAAGCAATAATTTAGAGAGAGTTAAAGAGAAGACAGGAGACACTTCCCACCCTGCTACGCTGATATCTGAGCACTGCTGAATTAGAGTAGTGCTCTTCCTGCAGCTATCACAAAGCAGTTTCCTAAATATTTCTCATCAAAGCTGAGATGCAGTTGTCAAATGCTGGCAGGTCGGAGCTTGTGAAGATGGGGAAGGATGAAATAAATGAATTTGTGGTCAGAGGCTGGGTGACGGGGGTGAAAGCACATGACAGATCCATATCTCCCACAGCCCTGCGATTTATCGTGCGACTGTCACTTCCATTTACAGGGTACAAATTGACTTGGTGCCCCTTGGGTGAGTGATGGGCCAAAGCATGTAACATCTGTCTTGGTTGTAATATGGCTGTAGTCATGGCATTGGTTTAGTGCCTTAGAGGCAGGAATGCATTTATCATTATAGTACCCTTCGGAGATCAGGAAATAGTATTAAGATTTTTCTTATTTTATTTATTTTGAAGACAGCAGGAAAACAAATGAGATATTAAAGGTCTCAGGGAGCATTTCTTGCAGACAGGGACTAAAGCATATTGTTCTAACTCATACTATAATATCCTCACCACAAGACTCCCTTGACAGGTAGCATCCTAAAAAGCTGTTCTATTTTCTCAGTTCCTCCAGAGTCTTCTGAATATATATCTGCAGAAGACAGAGTTTAACAGTTTTTCGCTGCTTCTCCAAGTGAGATCACTTTAAAATCAGCTGTGCCTTGTTTTCAGTATTACAAATTATTAGCTCTGAAAAAAATATCAACTGTACATTGGCTTTTACTCCGTGTCCATTTATGCTTGATCTCTCTCGATATCAGTGATGGCTAAATTACAGGTGACTCACAGACAATGATGGAGTGCTAAATCAAGTTTTGTTCCTCTGATGAGGAGCATAGCAGACACAGGAGAAATAAGGTGGTTGAAACTTTAGAACTTTACCAAGAAACACCGTGTTCTTCCTATTATCCCAATAAAAGCTTGTCTGTTAGCAGGAACAGAGCTTCTCAATGAGGCTATTTCCAAAGAGCATCGCCATGAATAGTTATTTACTCAGTGGCGTGTCATTGCAGGGAGAAAGTTAGGGCCCTTCCTAACTTAAAAAGGAGAAAAGTTGTTCATCCAGTCCCAACTTCTGAAGCACTTCATCTCCACCAATCTGAATTCCCCTAATTGATCCTTTCTTGCCATGTTCAGGCTGTGCCTGCCACTCCCTGAGCCCCAATAGACCTATAACAAGAACTAGGAAATGTAATTATTCCCACTCTCTCTGTTTTCATTATGTCTGTATTAATAGTCTTCCTCTTTCAAACAACCTTTGCTGACAGCAAACCATTACCATATGATGCACGCACACCAAGTACAAATTCAAGTTAATGCACTGTGATGCTGCGTAATACACTGTCCTGCAGCTGAGCTTAATCTAATACAACGTGATGTAGGAGGCACCATGACACAGCTCAGTTATTTCATACCAGGATGCATCATCCTGGAAAACCTTGCAAAGGGCTTGTTTAAAAGCTCTCATTCTCTACCAAAGTCTCCGAAGGCAATGTATAGAGGCTGTCTGTGGCCTGCAGGACTGATATTGGCACCTGCTGGTATCAGCTGGGTAGCTGCTTGCTTCTGTGCCACCCTCTTTCGCTGCCATCTATGAGGATAGCAACAAGGGAAGAAGGGCTTTCAGAAGGGAAGGCCCAAATATCACCAACCCAGCCCTCTGCCAGCAAGCTCAATAAACTTCTTCTCTCTTTACCTCTTTTACATGGAAACGGACTGCCTGGGTCAGAGGGCACAAAGAATGGCAGCAGAGGAAAGAAAGGAGAGATCTTGTGGCCTTAGGCAGTCACCCAAACAAGATTAAATAAGAGGTGTGAGCACAGCGTCTTCGTGGATCCCGCCAAGAAGTTTAATTAAAGCCACTTGCAGTAGCAGAGTGACCCAGTTTCACTCTCAGCTATCACATCAGATGTGATGTTTTATGAGATGGGCTACAACAGCAGAACAGCATTTGTCTTTTTGCTCTTTTTCTCCTCATTCAGAGGAAATAACAAACTTGTGTTGCAGGCAAGAAGAGCAAAATGTACCTATGTTGTAGGCCTAGTAGAAAAACATTGACATATCATCTGACTTTTCTGTTTTCCAGGCTCTGTCAATGGCTCCTTCAATCCGACATTGCCTTTTCCTCTAGGCATAAAGTTCTAGCAGGGCACAACTCTATCTGGAAATTCGGGTGCTGCATTGGTCTTGCCTCTGTCTTCCATTCTGACACGTCCCACTGAATTTAGTCCCCACACCATCTCTCTGTCTGGGACAGGTCTGCATTACCCCTGGCTCCCCAGGGTGCTCATAGTAAAAGATCCCTTGGTTTTGTCAGCTTTCTGCTCAGTCTTGCAGATCATTGCAAGTCATTATTCCTATGGCACCATTATATCCCTCTACAGTGGGGGATTTCTCCCCCATCTGCCTCGATCTTCTGACAGAGGAGCCAGTAAAATGCAAATCACTGCATCTGGGAAATTGTTCCAAGCATCCTCTTAGAGCTACACAAACAGTCATCTTTCATCCTGTTCTTTCTCCTAAGAATAAGGCCAAACCATGAGCCATAAGAAATTGCAAGATGGAAATAGTTTGGCTGGTTATTTTAGGGTTGCGGTAGAGGATTTGTATCCCCTTACCAATGCAGTTACAGCTGTTTAATTCACTGGACCTCAGTGTAGCTCCATTTGGCGTACTGTACACTAGTCTGAGACCCAGATCTACCATCTGCAAATCAGCAGCAAACCTCACTTTGCTTTTCACAGAGACAGATTTATGACAGCTGCCGCAATCTCTCCGTTTTTATAGCAAACTGTTAATTTAGACTTTTCACTCAATTCAAATCCAGAGAAAATGCCAGTCCACAGCAGCACTGACAATCACTCCTTCTCTAGAAACAATGACACTGACTAAACAATAGGATATTCATTGTGAAGTCTCAATAAAAGTTGTGCTGACACTACAGATAAAAATTGACTTATCTTCAGACCGTGGCAGAAAAACCACCTGCCTGTCATAGTGATGAAAATAAAATGAAAGTTTGATCTGATGCTCCTGGATCTCTATATCTCAGGGACAAGGGAATGCAGATGTTCCAAATGTAGGCAAGGGACTGTCCAGCTTAGAGCAACATCGAACCCAGAGGCACTCAGGCTTTGCAGTTGTCTCTAGATGCTACTGTAATCTAAATAACCCTGGCAAGCAGTAACACCTACCAGCAAATAGATGTCCATAGCATCAGAATTATTTTAGCTTTGCTTATTAACTAGGTGTGCTGGAAAAGATACGTCATATTTCCACAGCTTATATGTATTTTAAGTCTCTGCTTCCCAAAGCCAACAGCAGTGCTTTCATCTCTGAGAGAGACACTAGTTTTACACTGAACAGAGCCAAGAAACAATCTACTCCTAGAAAAACACCCTCCCCAGTAGTGGGGAAGAGAACCGGTGCCAGGAGACCCAGCCATTTAGCCAAAAGACCCAAGCAAAGATGCTGAAAAAAGATACAAGAACCCAGAGAGGTTTCATTTCCTCCAAAGAACACTTTTGCTTGACCTCTCTCCACATTTATATCATTTTGCACATCTCTGCCCTTACTGTATATCATACAAGTTGTCATTGTTGAAATGCTTAAAAAAGCAGAACCACAGAAATAAAAGAATATCCTACATCACCTTTATCTTCCTTCCAAAAGGGAAGGAGGAGCAGGAGCTGCATTAAAAAACCAACAGCAACCAACAAAACAAACAAACCAATCTCCTTCCAGCCACCTCCACACAGCTGCTTAAGTTTAAATGGTTTCATCGCTGTAGCGAGTCAATTGCTAATTGCTTCTCTGCTCTCCACCCTCCCCCAGATTTGTCTAATTCAACCAATTCATGTCAGAAGAAGAAGGTGAATGGCAGAAAGCTCAGGGGTTGAACAGCTCCTGCTGCAGATGTCAGTACAAATCTGGGAGAGGCAAGAACCCGGGGAGACAGGACTAACAGATGAGAGAAATTGCAAAGGGCAGCCCATTGCCCTGCTGCAATCTGCCACTACAGCCAACCTGCCTCTTTATAATTACGTCCAAGGACCTTTGTGAAATGAAGCAAGTCTTCCACAGTATTCAGCAATCAATTAATTCTTTTGGCTTTGTGCCCGTGCTATTTAATAAATATAACTGAAGCTGAAGTAGCTGCAGGTGCCATTGATATAATAGCAGTTGGTAACCACATAGCTAACATTAGTATATATCATTTGCAGTAAGCCTCTATGCATATTAACAGGAACTTGACATTTTGCTCTCACATTTGAAGCCTGGTCTGTGGGACCAGATTCAACAAGAGAATTGCTTTCAGAGGCTCTCGAAACAGGCTTGGTAAGTCCGGTAGCATTGTTCCATACGAGAGATTAATAACAGTATGAAAGGCGTTATTACAGTCAGATTATCAACAAGAAATGACAGAAACCATTTGTGTCATTGAGAAGGAAGAGGCTGTGAAAACCAAAGATATACATGAATGGAGGAAACAGTAGGGACAGCCTTTTCTAACTAGGATCCAGGAGATTTTATACATCACATGCCTTGTACCATGGTGTTGACCCAAACTGGATTCTCTAGATGTCGAGTGCCAGGGGTTTTATGCTTACTTTTGTTTTTATGCATGATCATTCCAGCATGAAAAATGCAAGTGCAGGTTAGTGATGCACAAACTAAGATGTGAGCGTCTTGACAGTGCAGGGCTTGATCCCTCCTGTACCAGAGCTGTGCAGTTTAGTTTCCAGCACTCCAATAAAACAGCAGCAGCCGAGGAACTGTTTGAATGTCCAACATTTAGAATAACTGAAATAGCCAAGCCCTGAAGCTGGCAGAGCATGGTGGAAGAACACTGTAAGGAGGTCAGGATCCTCTCAATGTGTAGGAGTCTCTTATTACCAGGTGAGCCAAGACCAAATATACTGTAGTCCAGCTGACAACATCTCTTGCATGACCAAGGTGAACATTTTTCTGTGCCAATTAGGTTGTGCAAGTGCCACAGTCAGTTTTCCAAGGGCTGAGCAGAAACCAGGTTTCAACTGAATAGACAAATCTCTGACAGATCATTAATATAAATAAAACACTGGCTAATTTCATACAGGGGTGATTGCTCCCACATACCCGAGCTTGCTCTGGAACAGGTTTTCTCTCTTCCTTTCTCAGAAAATCACTCCAACATTCTTCAAGTTCTGTAATTTTCTATTATTTTCTGCTTCTTTTTCTTTTTTATTATTTTTAAAAAGTGAACTTCTCTTGTCCTTTTCCGTTAAATATATGGCTTTTGAAATATATAAATCAATACACTTAATGGAAAATGCACTTCTTCAAGGAGTTTAAAGTAGCAACAGCCATCATGAAACGTGTACAGAGCGTCTATAATAGAATTGTATCGTATGAATCTATCTGAAAACAATTTATCATCCAGGGACAAAACCATAGCCAGGAAAGAATATTACGTGAGAGCTTTCTATAACATATTGCTGCTAGCGTAAGTGGAAACCCACCAACTAAGAAATCTTTTAGATTATTTAGGATAGGACACATGGGAATGGCACAAAGCTGTGCCAGGGGAGGTTCAGACTAGATATCAGGAAAAATTTCTGTACCATGATGGTGCTCAAACAACCAAACAGGCTTCCTAGAGAGGTGGTTCATGCCCTGTGCCTCTCAGTGGTGATAGGAGATCATCCTTTGAGTTCAGCTGGCTCTGACCCAAAATGACAAGCTGGTCTCTCACAATAATGTTTATACCACATAGAGTTTAGGCTATCCTTGCTGACACTTATGGGAAGTCGTTAGTAAAGACTCCTTGTGTGTCTCTGGCCTTGGTTTTCAGTATGAACTTGTAGCAGTAGCGCTATTTTGAGGCTTCACTTCTGAATTAATATACTTGAAATGGTGCAGGGAAAGGAGCTCATTACATAATTGTGTGTTACAAAATCTTGTTGTCACTATCGTTTGTTTCCAGCCCATGATGGGACCTCCAGAAAGTGGATTGTAAGGCCACAGAGAGAGAAAAAAAACACAACAGAACAATTGGATAGTGTATAGGCAGCAAAACATGGAGGCTAAGGAAATACATAATGGAGCTCAGTGTGATAAATAGGCAAAAATAAAGATCTGTAGGCAAAAGTGGGTAAACAAAATAGGCGATCGTTTCCCCAGACACACTTCTCAGTAGCAGATCCTTCCCTTCTGTGCTTAAATCCGCACTGTACTACACCCTGATGTTAGGACTTGTTCTTTCAGCCACAACATCCTCTTATTTAATATGGCTACAATATGGAATTTTTTAACTAGATGGACGATTTTGTCCAGCTTCATTTAAGCAGGTCTCTGGCATCTCAGCAACCATTGTTGCTGCCCTGAAAACTGGTGCTTTGTAAAGAATAGCTGAAATAACAGGGGGAAACTAATTCGTGTTCTTATGTGTGTGTCTGCAGTCTGATGAAGAGAATGAACAGAGCTGATAAAGGATGCTCACAATTCTCACAATTAAATCCTGGACACGTAATAAAATCAGATGAAGCACAGACCTTTGCCCTGAAGCTTTAATTCTTATTGGCAAAGAAAAGAGAGCATTAATACAACTTAATGTACTGCTACCTTGACTCACTTCTCTTTTTCACTGACAAGTACACTTGTGTACCTGTGCACATCAAAGTTAAGATTCTGGGAAAGGTAATTCAAAATCTCTCTTCTCCATTTCTAACTTCGGAAGCTTGGCTTTAGATCCCATCTCACTGAAAATTGCTTCAGCTGGTTGTTATGGCAGTATCTACATCACAAAGAAAGTCTAGCACAACTAAAAGGAGGGAGAAACAGGCAAGGTCCCATTAAAGTGAATTTTTCAGAGTGAGAACTTGGAGGGGAGCAGAACTCTTTGTCACCGTGGACACAAAACAAAGCTGCACGGGTGCCATGTTCTTGCTTTCGGTTCATTAGACAGCATATTGCTGTCTGTTTTCAATGTCACCATCATCCAACGGTGATGGCTGCAGGTTGGGCTGCTTCCAGGGACACTGTAATGGATGCTTGGATGTGCTTGCTAACCACGGCTTGCCGTGATGGTTGAAGTTAATGCGTTATTATACGCGACTGCAGAGCGTACATCATCTCATCAGCCACCTAGCTTGCTCATCCAAACCCCTTAATTAGCCAATGCTCATTGGATTATTCCACCTCTGCTCCTTCTGCTGCCAATAGTTTCTAGAGCAGGTTATGGATCTGTTACATTTCTGTTAATGCTGTTGCTTCTTTCTGTTTCTGCTAATGCCAAGGTGTCTTTCTGTCTGCTGAAAGAAACGACAGTGCAGATGAAAAATGAGTATTGACAACAGTAATCCCTCCAGCACAGGAACAGGAACCTAACAAATATAAATCAAACATGGATACAGTGCCCAAACAGTCAGATTAACACAGCTTCACCCTGTGTGGCGTTTAACTGAAAATTAATCAGACATATTCTTTATCCAAAGGTGTTGACTCTGCTGTACTTATTTTGATAGAAGACTACTGATACCGGCTTCTGGTTTTAAAATACTGCCAAGGGGGTGGGGTTTGCACAGACCTAAGGTAGGCAGCAGTCCTCCTTCATACAGTGCAGTCTGTAGTTTTAGCTGTTTGGTATGTACAGGGAGAGACAGAAAGAGTCTGTGTCTGGTGACTACCAGTAGAGATACACATTGCAGCACAAAGAGGTTTTGTTTCCTGTACAAATTGCATCAGTTCCACTTTCCTAAGTAAAAAGCCGGCTACAGAATTAGCTACAATGCTAAATGAGAAATGGAGTTGAAAGAGGATAATGTCGACAGTTGAACAGAAAGAAAGGAAATACGTGTGTAGCAGACCTGAAAAAGAGACAGAGGGCTAATTAAATATATAGTACAATTAATTTCACGCAGTGTCCTTCACATGCAGCATCATAAAATGCCATGCTGGATGAGTGCACCTAGAATCAGCTGAACTTTCAGGAACTTTTTACATCTCTTCTGCTCTGGTTTACTCTTGTCAGACAGATGCAGAATGCTGTCATGAGAAGAAAACATCACAGCTCAGCTTTCTGAAATCGAGGTGAAATTCCACCATCTCAAGCAAAGAATGCTAAGTTGGGCAGCACCAAGAGCCTAAAGCTCTGGCGTGGGCCGCGAGTCAGAAAGGCAATCTGCTGTGTGCGTTTGCAAGAACCACGCACATTTATTGAATAACGCGTAAAACCTGTACCATGATACCACAGAATGTCTGCCTGTATGCGTACACACCATGGGACTTGTTGCAGTGTGTGCGCGTGTGAAAGTGTCTGATGGTCTCCTTGGAGCTTACTGCCACAGGTTGCAGGAAGGATTTCTGTGTTCCTTATACAATTGTGGTTCCTCCTTTGTGGCATTTTGGCTGCGCTGTGCCAGGGAACTGAGTCTGAGGACCGGCTGTAGACCCCATAACCATTTCTTGCTTTCAAATGACAGCAGCCCACTCCCTGTGTCAGGTTCCAAGAATGTCGCAGAATGTGCTGCAAACTAAAGGATAATGAAAATAGCATACATTTCATTACTGTTGGAGGAAAAAAATGGCTGGAGCAAGCTGAGAGTCACTGGAGAATGATGGGGATGAAGGAAAGAAATGAAGTATGTGAGCGTTCTTTTATGATACCAGCAGCTCAATACCAGTGGTTTGATGCAGAAGGCAGAGCTCGTGAGTGATAATGCTTCCTGCTCTGGCTCTAGTCTCCACTGCCTGACTTTCTTTCTTCTAAGAAAATTTCCAGCAATTTATGCTGTGCTTAGAGCATGGACTGCCGAAATTCCTGGGAGCTGCTGTGCAGCTAAGTGCCTGATCAACACATGCAGTTGTAGTAATTGGGCACAGAACTCACATAGGGAACCAGCTCCTCTGTTACCTGCACTGCTGGTAAATGATGCCCATCGTAGAGAGGCAGATGTTGTAGGCGGAATTCTTCTCTTTGGCCTCAGATAACTTTTCAGCAATGGTAACTTGGAGTCTCACAAAGGCCGGCTATTCCTTGGCCATGGAGGAGATTCCCCTGTTGGCATTATCCATTAGTTCACAGCCCATCTCCAGGAATAAATCAGAATAACAAGTTAGAGCAAGCCACTTTCCTCATTCCCTGTCTTAGGAGGACATCTTCGGCGGGGAGATGCACTCCAGTGTGTTTTTGCTGCTATCCTAATTTCTCCTTTGTTGCCCATAAGGGGAATAATTGAATCGTAAGATAATTTGAATGTCAGTGCTAACCTCCTGGGTCATCCACTGTATGTGGGACATAATGAGTGGAAGTAGAGCTATAGCTGCTGACATTACAGCCCGTGACTTAGGAAGGTATCCTTTTGCTCATCAGTGAGCTTGAGGTTGCTATATTATATAGTTTTCAGGATGGAAAAAATAAGCAATTATTATAAGGCACTGTCATCTCCTGTCACATTCAATAAAATCAGTTTAGCTTTCTGAAAGCCCTGTGAGGAAGGCAACGGGATAAAAATTGGTGAGTGCAGATGAAGAGACGTTGGTGAATAAGACCTTGTGTCAGTCATTACTCTGCAGATCCTTTTAAAGGGAAGGAATGAGTAAGCTGGGGTTAGGGGACCTTGCGGTGTGATATGCTGGGCATTTCAAAATGTCAACCCTATATGTAACGGGCAGTGATGAATGCAGGTTGCATTAATGAGTTTTGTACTGCAGCAAGGCGGGGGCATGGTAACAGTGCAGCTCTGCCCGCGGTGATGGATGTTGGCTGCAGCCACCAGGCCACGGTGGCTCCTTGAGGAGAAGAAGTGGTTCTCATTAAGGGGGAGACCTTTTGAAAGGTGTCACAGCATGAGATCTCTCAAGGACTCACATGTGAGCAAGGATGAGTGAGCAACATCCTCAGAGGCCCAGGTGAGCATCCCTGAACAAACCCCAAGTAAACCCTAAGAGCTTCTGACAATGCCATGGGAGGGAGAGAAGCAGCCTCCTGTGCTTCAGACTGCTTCACTGAGGTGCGATCTCTGTTGTGGGCCAAGCTAGTGGCTTCTTTCTTTGTTGCTGTTGATAGTGGTAATACTGCTTTTATGAGCTCTTCAGTATCTTTGATGTGGATTGCCAGGAATACGTGTGTTTAAATTCAGACTTGACACTGGAAGGGAAAGGACCCATCTTCTGCTCTGATGTCAAGACTCTCTGGTGACAAACTGGCCGGGCCTGCCTTTCTGACATAGACATTGTCACTTGGATCCGTTTGATCACGTGCTAGAAAATGAAATTTTGCAGTCAAATGACCCGTTTTAATAGGCTGATCCTTGTCTTTGGTGCCTTCCTGGCTCAGTATCAAGCTGGAGTAGCTTATATCCTTCGGAGATGCTTCATTAGTGTCCCAAGGGAAAAGGGGAGCAAGAGGCTGCAAGAAGCCTTTCTGCAGCCCCGTTCCAGCTGCTGTGGACAGCAGTTACTGATGCATGCTCCCACCAGGTGTGCAAGCAGAGGGACTGCGACCACGTTACCCCATTAGCTGACAAGGACCTCGGCAGAGTCCCCCTGTAAGCAAGAGGTGACACTGGGGAGGCGAGGCTGCTGTAGCTCACTTGCCCTGCGTCAGCACCCAGCAACTTGTACAAAGGGGTGGTGAGAACTGAGGAAGTTCACCGCACCTGCAAGCAGGGCTTTTTTGGTTTTAATTGGTTTCTATCTGTCAGACTTGTCAGTGGTGAAACTGGATGTTTGCAAAGAGAAAAAAATCCTTCCCCTTCATCCACCCCCACACCTCCTCCCTTCCCGCTGGTCTGTCTCCAACCTCCAGCACGATATCCGAGCAAGTTTATTCCAGCACCCGCAGGCAGCAGGAGTGGTGGAGTTTGTGAGAAGAGGCATCCCACAGCCCTGATTGCTAGCGGATATTTTGCATCCTGTCTGTGTTTGGGAATCATTTCCTTTGGGCGCTGTTGAGAGTCTGCCATGATCCGTGCCCTGGCCTTTAGGCTCAAATAGCTTCTGAGTTGCGCTGGTGCTTTGACAGCTTTGTAGGTCTGCAAGGGTGGGGTGATCAGGATGATCCGTCCATCCTGAGGATGTCCCAGGTGCCATGATACTGGTTTGTGCGTGACAATTATGAGCTAGAAAAGAGGACTAGACGTGGTGTTTACTAAAATAATGAATACAAGGGGAAGTGGGAAACCTCATGTAATAACTGCTGCTGTTCTCAGCATCAGCTGCCACAAACCTGTCATGTTGAATTAGCAGTTCTTAAGGGACAAGAAGTACTGCTCCCTCAGTGAATCACAACTGAGACATCACCTGCACAAATAATTCTATTAGGTTTGGATCGACAATGAAAATAAAGGATAAACAATTATCTAGTTAAGTTCTTCATCGTTTTTGGTAACATCATTGTGCAGAGTAACTGAATTACCTTTGTCTTCCCGTTTGTCACAGGGTTTGTAAGACACCCTTTCTTCCTTTCCCTCTTCTCTTGTGAGCACTGAAACTGAGTGGGGTCTGCCCCAGTCAGCTCTGAGATGAGATGCAAAATTTAGATCCGCACATGGCTGCTTATGATCCCCATGATGGAGCTAGAATATCTGGCTGTAAATCTGTTTCTCACCCTGGCTGTGCAATCCCAGTTTTGGCTGTCTCAAATTTACGTGCTATGTAACTACATAAATTTCATGCATTAACTCACAGTATATGGTATTGCTTCCACCCCACTTCGTGATTTATTTGAGATTAAATCCACTTTTCTGCATCACAGTTTTTCTGGGTATATCTGGTTATGATGAGCTCTCAGTGTTTGACTTCTGACACACTACATTTTCTAGTAGCACAGAACAGTTTAAGGGAAAATAAGGACTTGTAGCTATGAATATTTATGGTTAGAATTGAATTGTATTGTAGATTGCAATTCATTATTGCTGGTGGAATAGTATGATAGAAGCTAACACTTAATTTAATCGATAAATTTTCTCTTTTGTGCCTTGACCAGTGAACAGATTTATCTGAAACCTGTGTACTGTTAGTCTCAGTATTTAAATCTGTTTAAAGTAACAGCCATATTAAAGAAAATAAAGGTAGGAGTAAATCTGTCCATAATGCCAATAAGCCAGAAATATTTCTGCTCACAAGGAGTAAAAATGTAGAATTGACTCAATTCATTTTACAGAGCAGATATTTGCTATGAACAGAAGCACAAAGTATCCTCAATTTAAACATCCATGGGGTGTAACAACACCTGGTGAAGTGAAAAAAAATGGAACTCTGTCCCAAAAGAGACAGCAATTTTGGGAGCAGGCATTTGCCGGGCGATGTAAACAAACTTAATTCTGCTTCCCTGCTTTACTGTGATGCTGGGTGAGGGAATGCTTCACTGAGCCGGTGAGTGGGATTGTACCCGTACCCTGCCTTCATTCCCCTGCACTGGGTTCAGAGCATCCCTCTTTCCCCTCCAGGTCATTTTGACCATTGTCCCAGTCTGTGTTTCTCTGTCTTTGCACAATTAAACAGCTTCCTGAGAAGTTCCAGTTTATCCCTCCCAAGAAACAGGCTCCGTTTCAAATAAATATTCAAGATCCTCAGGTTTATTGTTTGTTACCCCAACAAAACCTCTTTCCCATCCTATCCGATTCAGTATTTCGTTTCAGTCCTATAGCTCCTCATTCTCCATTACTCTGGTGCCAGCCGCTAAGGAAGTCTTTTGGGCTCATCAAAGTCTTGCTGTGACTCACAGCCCCCTCCTACATCAAACAGCCTTTTCGTGGTGAGCAAGACAACCGATCTGCAAACCCTATGGTGCCTCCTGGAGAGCTGGTTATAAAAAATGGGCAGACCCTGAGCCCCGAGGCAGTCTGTAAGGAAAACGAATAGCACGGGGGGAGGAATTGTTGTAAACAAGTAGAAGTGAGATTTTGGTTGAAGAGAAAAGCTTTTGACTGATTTGTGAATACGTGAAAATCAGACGGGAGTAGAATGTTGTTTTTTTTTTTCCCCTTTTCCTTTTCCAGTGTTTTTCGCTATACGATGGTGTTGCTAACACAACTGTCTTCTCTCTGGAAAAAGTCTGCAAATCCTTTTGATGACATGATGTATGTGAAGACACAGAAAGCAAATATAATTCGCATTGTATATTTATTTCTCCCACGCTTTCTGATGACAGTTGGAATTCTTTGTCCCTTTTATCCTATACCTTAAACTGGTACAGCAGCTTAAATCTTCCTTAAAGCTGAGCATTGAAAAATGGGTAGCTTTGGGGCTGGCAAGAGTTTCAGCTGGGGGACAAAATGAGATCTCCCTTCAGAAAACTTTTCTGCCTTTGTCTCCCTGTACAGAGGTTCACTAATTTTGCATTTGCCTTCCAGAACGATGGGTGGAGCAGAGACAGCCCTCCGCGATTTCTGTTTTGGTGTTCACCTATGAGTAGCTTTGACTTTCCTGTTCACCACGGGTGTGAAGTTCCCACTCACAGTTAGCCCTGTTCTTTCTCAAGCTTGGTGCTGGGAGCTTTTCCAGCAGAAACCAGCCCTTCTTCCACAGGAATCAGCTGATAACAAGGGAAGTCAGTGGGGGCTGATGTCTGAGAGCTGTCCTGGCACCAGATCCGGAGGTAAAATCGCTGGTGATAGAATGAGTGGGTGGCCCAGAGAAGAGAAGAGAGGCCACCGAGGATGAAGTGCAGGACTGTCATTCAGTGCAGCACCGTAAATATGCTATATACATCTGCAAAGTGCATTTCTAATGCACTAAGTGCAAATTTACAGATTCATGTAAGTAAAGTGAAGGTCAGCAGTCTGATTGGGCTCCCCACTGGGTGCAGGCTCGCCATGGTGCTAGCACCGGTATGGGCGTCCTTGCACCTTGGCCACTCCTGCACCCCTGAGTCAGGGCAGCTCTTTGACAAGTTTCATGTGACTGTCAGCACCACTCAGCCACTCCCATGAAAACTTTTGTTCTAGATAGGCAAATTTCCTGTTTTAAAATATTTTCTCGTAATTGTTCTCTTCTGTGACCGAACACGCAGAGATCATACCACCCTAGGGCAAAGGGAGGGGGATTTCTACCAGTTAGCTGCAACGTTTTTCTCCTTTCCCAGGCACAGCAACGTACCCTATTTTTTGCAAAAAAAGATGTGTCTGAATCGTTGGTGCCTCTACTGCTCAAAGTGCTCTCTGGTTTTGTAGCAGCGACAGCAGCCACCAGAAGAGGTGGTGCACAATGACCTGTGTTTGTCTTTCACTGAACTGACTGTGGTTGTTTGGTAAAGGACATCACTCTTGCTTTGGTGAGGAGCTGGTTTTGACTGCATATGAAGGGAGTAAGAGTGGCAGCATGGGAACAAGTATTTGTCTCCCAAAGTCCGTGAAAACTTACTAAGATACGAAGTGAAATCTGTAAGGGTGCTTTGCGGATGCCAGTGAGCTCTATATGATAAACAGTATATTAAAAAGCACTGAAGCATGCTATGATAAACAGTCTCCTTCTTTGCAGTTGTAATATATACAATGAGCAAGAGATATCATCCTGTATTCAATCAAAATCAGGACTGGAGTCTTTGTTCCTTCCAGACATCAGCTATGAAATGTGATTTCTTTTTTAATCTGATCAGCGCCTCTGGCATTTAAGATTGGCTGTGGAGCTGCTAACATAATGAACTGCTTTATTTTCCCCCTGCTAAATGGTATTTAGAAAAAAATAAAAAAAGCCTTAGAAATGAGACTCAAACAAAGCTAGACTGGGTCACTTAAAAACACAAAGGGTATTTCTTTGCAGGTGCAAACCGATTTATACCAGTTGTGCATGTGGGCCTTCACCTGGCTGTAGCATCTTTCCCTGCAGTTTTACAAACCTCCCTCGTAGCTCTGGCTCTGGGATTCTGCCCTTGCAGGTTTGTCTCTGGGAGACTAACCATGGACCTATGTGACCTAGTGCAGATACTGCTCAATCCTGAGATATCTGTGAGAAAAAAATAGTACGTGAATGCTTTCATTGGAGATTACATAGTCAGGGAGCAGTGACGAGTTGCAGAGCAATCAGACCTCCTTATTAATTATAATGTGTTTGAGTGCCTGAGGCTGAAAGCTGCATTGCAGTTGTGGTAGACATATCTTTCCTAATAAATAGCTTCCAAAGACAGGAGAAAGGACAAGCAAAGAAAGGAACAAAGAAACTCTAGGCTAACTGGTTCAGCCTTTAATGTGACTGAAGCTGATGCAGTGGCAAAGTACGGCGTGTCCATCTTCATGCTGCACTTTATTGGGATGAAGGAGGACGAAACGGTGCATCCAAGATGCTGATGTTACTCACAAGTGAGGAGTCTGTACCTCTGCAGATCTTGAAGCAGATCTTCCAGGCCGTACATTCATAATCATTCCTTTTTGTAACGTCAGTTTACAGTGAAGCTGAAACGTCCACACCGCCCATGTCAGCTGTGCACTTGAGCAACAACAGTGTGAAAGCAGACAAAGCGACTGCTCCTGCTTTACAAGATGGTTTTACATTTTTGTGTTAAAAGGGTGGAGGATATTGTTTCCCATTTCTTCAGAATTTCATAGAGAAGCAGCCAAGTGTAATTAAATGCCATGTCCGTGGTGATACAAGCCAGCTGGGCCAGACAGTGCCTTCAAGTAAGAGGAAGAGCTCTGCACTGGAAGGACTGAAAACTTGCAGTGAGTTATGCGTGCGCAAGTGTTGCATTCACACATGTGATATCTATTTCAGAGACAACCAGAATTTTTTCGGACTCTTCCCATTTATTCCCTGCTGTCAGGAATGAATTAGCTGTGCTCTCCCTCCTTCTCTGCTGGTCACAGTCCCTGAGGGATGCAGGTGAGCTGTCCCAAACTTGCTATCACCATCCTGTCCCTGGGCGTTCAGCCTCTGACCGGTGTGTGCTCACCCCACAGGGCTGCCTGCCCCCCCTGGAAGCAACCCCAGCATTTTGTTTGGGGCCCGGGGCTGTATCGGTGCTCGTGCACTGCAGGAGGGGTTTTGCACTTGAGTGCCCACTGTCTCTTCACGCTTTCCTTCAAACTTAACAGCCCACACGAGACTTGTAATAATAACCGGGATGCGCTGCCTTATTGCTTGAATACCCTCGTGGATATACTCAACCTGATCTACAGTTCAAATAAATTCAATAAGACAGAGGAGGGTTTAAAGACATTTTAAATAAATTAACTTCTGGATGGATGTTTATTAAGTTTTATGAAGCCATTTACTAAAATGCAATGTTTGTTTCAAAAGGCGTCTTAAATTTTCCTCTTGTGAACTATGGAAATTACTTTTATAATTGAAATGAGAAATATGGGCCAAATTGAAAGCGTTCCTCCTTGCTTGAGACACAGTCTCTTTGCCTTTCGAAAAGAAAAAGAGACAAAGAAACTCACTGACTCCCACAGTCTTTTCCTTTCCTGTGCATGGTGGGGCGTGATGTGAGGCCTGATTGCGTGAGATGGGTGGGAGGGGTGCATGGTCGGAGCGAGGCTCTCTGGTTCCCAGGAGTTTTGCTTTTTCAAGAAAATCGGTCCTGAGCTAGAGAATTCATGGGCAGATGGCAACATTTTTCACCCCAAAATCAGCCCAAAGCCTTAAATTCAGATATTTATTTCTTAGGATCAATAAATGACAAAATAAAATAAAACGAAGTAAAATACCATACAGTACAAAGGCTAATATCAGGAAATAACCATTTCATTACTGTTTGATCAGTAAATACAGTATCAATAATATCATGTTACATTGAAAGGGTGTTTCCCATTGCTATACAAAAGGATTTCACACCCTCTTCCTTCCCTTTGTCACAGAAACTCTTACAAAGGAGACTCTGACACACTTTTAACATTCATTTTTTCCCCATTGCACAACAGGCCACAGAAAATAAAGCACATCAACATTTTGTATCTCAGAAAAAAATAAAAATAAAAAGGTGCACTTCCAAAAATGTTTACCATAGATACAGAATGTGCAGGACTATCAGGTGGCACAGCTGGGGAAGGACTCTTGATCACAAAGCCAGGACACAGCACCATGAATTTTAGCAATTTCTGATTCTCTACTGAATGGATCCAAACTGAAAACAGAAGGTTCATCTGTGATGTCAAGAATCAGAGCTCCAGCAGATACAGCTTTGTTGAAACAGCCGCCACACGACACGGTCAGGAAGATACCGGACCAACACTCGACGCGTTGCACAGGAGAACTCAGTGCTCTCATGCCACGTGCACGAATGGCAGCCACACAGATGCTCGGTTCACATCCTAACCACACGCTGTCTGCAGCAATAGCACGCCTGGGGGGTTTATTTCCCTAAATGTTTGATGCTAGAAATGCAAAGGCCCTGTGACTGTCACCTTTACAGCGTGTGTCCTGCTAACCCTCCTCACCAACCTTCCCTTTTAGTTTTCTTCTTCACCCGCGCAGCCACTGAAGCGAGATCTCGTGCACTTTACCAACAGACAAGCTCAGCAGAGTGTTCGAACACCGATGTGTACGGGGCCTTTGGTGAGAAAGTCCTGTCTGGGGGAAATTTCTGAATAGCGTAATGACTTCGGAAATCTGATTTCACACGCTGCCAAATGGATGGCCCTGCCTAGAATGCTGTGAAGATAAACGAAACCTCAAAATAATATCTGGAGAGGTCACTTGGTAGTCTCTCTTCAGATGGGAATCTCTCCGAATCCATCTGGCAGCACTTCACATCTGTGGGTTCAACAGATTTTTTACTTGAAACTAACAGTTCAAAACACTTAGAGGAAATTTGCATAGATTAACAGCGTGCTGCATGAATGCTCGCCCCTCTGCCCCCGCAGAGAATTCAGACAAGGCAGGAATACAAAGGATGGGAGCATGCATTTTGTCTAATGGCAAAAGCCAGTTATACTCGATTAGGTTTAAAGCCAAACCTTGTTGGGTTAGTTGTTCAACCATCGTTAAAAAGCATGGAAAGAAAGAGAACCATTTTTCTGACAGATGTCCTTGGTATATACTGGGCTTTTTGTACCTTCTTCTTCCCTAGAGTACCGTGCGTTCCTCTACAAAACCACGGGGTCTTATACTGAGTTACCCTCACTTCTATGAGCTCAGGGTAACTAAAACTCTATGCTGGATATAGCAAAACAAGGTGGGGAGGAGGAAGAGGATGAAATCAGCTGTAACTTCCACTTCTCAACTCAGGTAGTCAGATTTGCTCCGTGGAAGAGGTAGCTTTGAGCTGCACCCTCAAGTTAAGGCCGTAGACTTAGGTCTGCACCCACTAAAACTGCGGGAGCAGAGCTTTAGAAGCCAGTAAACTGCTCGGATAAATCTCCCAATATGAGCAGCTCTGCAGGACTTGTGTAGCCCAACAAACATTGCAGAAGAAGTTTCTGATAAGTTCATGTTCACTCCAGCTCGTTCCCATTTTCATGACAAACCCCAAATAAACCTACCACTTTACTTTCTCAGAGCTGTGATCAAAAAATCTGTAAACAGCCGGTGTATCAGCAATGAAAATCAAAGCCAAACAGCTTATGTGAGACAACATTTTTTGTACAGTGTTTTCTAAGCTAATCAAGCACATTTCAGCAGGTTGGTGTTTAACAAGCATAGTAGTAACATTAAACGTTTCAAAGGTGGATATTCAAAAGCAACTGAGACACGTGGGATGTTAAATCGTAACAAAAGTCAAAGCAACGCACAGTTGGAGCTTCCACAGGAGGTTTCCGACACCACCTCCCAGCTGTTGACTCTATTTAGACGTGAAGTTAAAACATCTGGGTCCTCTCCAGAACCATTTAAACATTTTCTTGCCTTGAAGGCCAGTAGTAAGCGTGTGATATTAAGACTCTTCTTCCTCTGCTCCTTGTACCTGGACTTCTCTAGCGCAGGAGCAGTGAGAGCAGTGGAGATGAGTGGCTTTGTAGGGTCTGTTACAGATGATGCCCACACCAAGTTATTTGCTGTGTGGCCACCTCACCCTCCTCAGCTTATTCAGCTGGAAGCTGCCAAGCTGCCATGAGTGCTGCGTCTCCCCTGTGCCTGTACAAGCCTGCCTCTCTTAGGACTGCTGCTCTCAGCTACAGTCCCCCATAAAAGTCAGAAAGGTTTGACTAAGCTTCAATGGACAGATATTAGATGAAGGTAGCAACAGTGAGTAAACCAGGAGTACACAAGTAAGTCTGTCCATGGTTCTGCAGTTCCTACACGTTGTACATAGCCCATACGGCAGCATGTAAGGTCTATAGCTTCTTCCTCCCACCTGCCCAAGCCATTTCTAACACACGCGATGTTACACACCGACATGATAGCATTTGCTAGTTCCTCACAGATTTCCTTCCAAGGAAGGCTCCTTTTTGCCTCTTTTATTTATTTATTCATTTATTTATTTGTCCCATTACCAGTTTTTCTTGCCAAAGAGGAGTCAAGTGTGCTTGAACAACAAAAGTGCTTTGTCAGTTGTAAACTCTGCCCTCTGTTTCGTGCAGCCAGGGCAAGAAATTAAGAGAAGGCATGGCAGGACAAAGCCTGTAGTTTGGATGGATCAGAGGGAACTAAGGCCCTGCTGATTCCTGTTTTGAGCCCTTTCTTTTGGAGTGGTTCTGTACTAGGCATTAAAATAATTCCCCCGTCCCTGCTAGGTGCGGTTGTAGGTCATGGCTGGTGGTAGCCAGATCTACGGTGGTAGTAGCCAGCTCTGTACGATGGCTGTAAATGCCTCAGCAGCAGATAGCCATCACTCACAACTCACAGCAAATGCCCCAGAGCTGCTTTCTCTGTGTCCTGAGCCCCATAGAGCGTAACCCACAACATACTACATCTGGAGCAGGAAACATCACCGGTACCTGCTGGAAGTGACTGCTCTCCACGGCTGTGTGACGCTGCTCTGCGAGGGCTCACGTAGCTGCCCGTGGGGTCAGAGCCACGTATCCAGCACTGGGACCGGTGTCACGGGCTGTGGGTGCTCCTTAGTTGCCGAGTGGCAGGGGATGGGCAAAGCCTGGCAAGCTGGATGGAGCCAAGGGTCTCTTCTAGTCTGTCGTCATGAAGAGGGAAGCTAGTGGCATGTGCCGAGGGGCTGGGGCAGCTCCTGCACGGAGCCTCCTGCCACCAGAGCTCAGCAATGCGCCCTACCCCTGGACCTCCCTTCTTACAGAGCCTTTCTGTGCTTCTGACCAGGAGCGATCCCCAGCCACTGGCTTTCCCACAGCCACTCTGAGCAGCAGAAATGAACAGCAATGTCTGTCACCGCCAGAGAACAGCCCTTCCTGCAGCTAAAACCTAGCCTTGTTAGCAATGCTCTCTGGTCTGCCCTTTGCCCTGACACTGCTCACCTCTTTTTTAGAATCTGCCTCCCTTTGTCAAGGCCAGACCTTTAACAAAATGTGAGGTTTTCCTGATAGGATGTCTTTGGCTCACCTTTGTGTGAGCATAACGGGAGGCTCATGGGGTGGGTTTCTGACTGTGCCCAGGGCGTGGGATGTAGGAGGAGTGCACTGGCAAGGAGCATGTGGGCAGGGACAGTCCTGATGTAGTTTCTGCCTTGGTGTGAAGGTCACTAACAGCAAATCAAGCACAGGTTGTTCACGATGATGGTTTGCAGGTCACAGCCTGGTGCTGTGGCAGCAGGGAAGTCCCTTTAGCTTTGTCCCAGGGACCCGTGACTTCTGGTGCTAAAGGCTCAAGAGAATTTGTTGCATTTCCCAGTTGGCTGTTAGAGGTGGAACCACATGGGAGAAAACCTCATGCTATCCATCCTGGCCAGCTGAGAAATTTCAAATTCAAAGCAAAAATCAAGGGGAAGAAAGAAGGGGAAGAGAAGATAAGCTTTATATTCTCTTATTTTGATCCTATTTTATTTTTAGAGCATGCTCATAGTCAGGGTTCAGCACAACCTCTGACTGTCCCAAACTGTCGGATTTGCTGCAAACAGCTCTCGCTGCCATTCCTCTGACTTGTTAAAAGAAAGTTGTTTTAGAGCTAAGACTCCCCAGCTTAGACCATCCTGTGTTCTTCATTTGCACTATCTGAAGATGTGTATGTGCAGATCAGTATGCCAATAGGTTTGGTAGCAAAAAGAAATAAAAGAAAAGGTAGAAAAAGAGGCCCTACCGCCTACAACTGATAACCCATGAAATGTCAGCTGTGTGAAAATAGTGCAGAAACAAGTAAAACTGGAACCAGAATGTGAAAAATCTGAGAGTCCCACAGAAATGGGGCAGGTTGCTCATGTGAAAAATCTGAGAGTCCCACAGAAATGGGGCAGGTTGCTCTTATCTCAGCAGACTGGAGCCCTCAGGAGCCTGCAGCTTTCTCACCTCTTAGTGCAGGCCAGCTAAGTGATTTCCCTGGCAGAAAAAGCAGGGTTTGGCTGTGTGGCATAAGTAAGATTTTCCATTTCTGTTCATTTGCAGCACTCCAGCTGGGCACAGTTTCTGCATTCCCAGCTTTGCCAGAGACTCTGTTACTTACTGGTGTTGCAATACCCAAAGCAGGGAGAGCGGGGCTCGCTGTGCCAGGCACTATACACGCCCTAAAGTGAACGATGATCCCAGGCTACTCCCATCCCAATCTAAGTAAGGCATCATCTGTTGGTATTTAAGTTCAAGGAACCAGAGCGGCTCTATTGAGCACCCAGGTCATATTCATAAGAATTTAGATCTATTTCTAAACCCACCACCTGGCTCCCTGAGTTTTCACTCCTTGCTCATTGAACATCCCATAGATGAGCACGCCCCTTCACCAAAAACATCCCTTTCTGTTTGAAACTGCTTTCTCCTCGTTAGACTCTGCTCGCTGCCACCAAGAGATGTGATCTCGAACCCTTGGATATGGAATTGGCATCTCTGCCTTGAGAAAAGGATGAAATGCAGTATGAATTTGCTTACGTTTAACATATATTGGCTTCCCAGTTAGCACTGCACCTGGATTTATGCCAGACCGAAGTTACAAAATGTGTAGACATTACTCACAAGAGGCAAGGCCAACGCGTTAAAATAACCTCAAAGTTACTGGCAGAACGAAGCCTATTTTTCCAACAAAAACGACTTTGCTAAACACACTTGTGTTACGTGAATTGGAGACCATGCCTGAAAGTCACAGAGGCCTCTCTCAAGTTTTGACTCCACGATGAAATAAATGCATTTCCCTTCCTCCTTTGGCTTCAGTATGTTGTTTCCCTTGTGACCTGGCTGGAAAACGTGTGGTTGCTGGAGATGCTGTTGGATTTCCTGGTGAAGGCCAGTCGTTTTTTCTTCTTCCTCCACGGCAGGCACAGGAGCGTGAGCGTAGAGAGGAAGATCTGTCGGAAGTTTGCAGACACCAGGTTGTACAGGATGGGGTTGATGGCCGAGCTGACGTAGAAGAGGACGTTGGTCAGCATGTAGAAGTAGTGGTAGAAGTTGTAAAGGAAACTGGAAGAACAGATGAAAGATAGAAGTCTGAGTGAGTGTGGAGAACTGAAATAATTCGAAGTCACAAGGGTGAAAAAAGCATAAGCTGTTCTTCCAGCTAAGCTTTCTCTGCTAGGGACATGGGTTTGCCATCGGGAGTCAGTGCACGCACCCTGTGTTGTTAGCTGCCACTGGCCAAATGCAGGTCAAGTGCCTTTACAGGGCTCTTGCCCCCGTTGTTATCAGCTGGAAACTCATTTATGCCCTGGGACTGGATGGGGCATTTACCTCATGTATTCATTTTGCCTTCGAAAATAGACTTGCTTGAAACTGAGAAACCAGTTGGAGATTTGCTTGTGTGTCATGCATATACATTAGCTTGACTTTCTGGCTGCAGTTCTGGTATCCAGAGCCTGCAGAGAAGCCAAGACCCTGTAAAAGAAGCAGTGATCTCCTCCCCGGGGCAGTGAGAGCTGCACCACCTCCTTCGGTGGGTCCCCGCGTTGGGATTTGTCCGTGCTCTGGGATGGTTTTCTCTGTTCTGGGGGCAGGCTGATGACAGCGTGCTTTTAAACATAGCCTGACCACCACAAGATAATGTTTTCAGCTAGAATTGGTTGAAAACGCTTAGTTATTTCTGTTTCTTTCTGAAATAGCTTTCCTTGGGAAAACTGAGATCAACAGCTCGGAGATCGTAAAGGGTTTATAAACAACGTGGGTCTCATTTTCAGGAAAACGTTCCTCGGGATCATTTATCTCAGTGGAAACCACAGACCTTTTTGTTAGTCTGAGCACTGTCTAACAAAAGATAAATAGCCGTGTGCTGGAGTACATCACCAACCCCCACGGCCCCCTCAGCCCTGCCAAGTACTGCCCGGCCCATCCAGCTCTTACGAGCAGAGTTTCTCAATGTAGTTGTGAAGAATTAATTTAACGCAGATTTCTCTTCTTTAGGGACAGGCACATGCATTTTATTTATAAATGATTATGTCAAGCTGCTGCGAGCTCTTGATTAGCTACCGTACTGATAGTTCACCATTCATAATATGCCTGTAAATTCAACATTTTCCTAAAATCACTCATGGCTTTTAATAGAAGAGAAAAAAAAAAAAAGTGAATGCAACCACAATGCATAAATTCACACTAACTGCTGATGGAATTCTCTACCCCTTTTGCTCATAGCAAATGCGGGCATCACAGAATTGATTGCTGCTTTAAGTAGTTTTCTTATAGGAAAGCAAACAAGACACAACAGTTTGCCCCAGTGTGTGCCTCGAGCTCCGTTGTTTTCATGATTAAAGATAGGGTTTGGCTTTTACTACGGATGGATGTACAATTCCATTCAGAAGGCTGCTGTATCATAAATTACGATTATTTGTTTTTGGAGTTTATGAAATTTTAATGTCTCCTTGTTCCTTGGCTTCTTGGTATCGAGGATTTTTTCGTTTCCTGGTCATTGCAGGAAGCAGAGCTGGTTCCAGAGAGAACAGGGGTGCAACGCTGTGGGAGGAGGGATGCATCTTTCTCTGAGCACCTCTCATGCCATCTCTCTGTCAGGCTAAACCAGGTTTATATCCCTGGACATAATGAGCTCTTAATTGCATATTTGAAATGAATAAACAGTTCTGTGGCTGCTTTGCCAAGGAACCTGGCCTGATGTGGCAGAAGGGCTGCCAGCAGCCGTCTGTGAGCACCGCACGTGCGTTCAGTGTAGGTATGCAATGCGTGTAGGTACATATCCCTAAACTGGCTGCGAGTCTGGGCATTTTCTAATCAGTGACAATTACTGGTATTTAATTTTGAACCACTCCCTGTAAAACCCAGTAAATGCCCTCAGTGAGCAGCGCGGTTATTTTCCCGTCTGCGTAATCTCTCCTGTCACTAAGGGAAGGTGGCGCTGGGGAACGAAACCACGCTGACAGGAGCTGCTCTGTCCTAGGGCCAGTGGTCGATATCTCCACCACAGGGACAGCAATCCACTTCAGATGCATAAACGCCTCTGCCAAATATCATCTCATCAAGGGCTGTCAAAGGTGAATATCTGTCAGCGGTGTCAGCGGGGGCGATTCTGTGGCCGCGGCCACGGCAGGAAGGGCTGCTGATGCATTTCAGGGCAAGCTGATGCTCCCCCACCCACACCTGGGGGTTTAGATGATAAAGCCAGGACTCCTAAATTTGTCTGGCAATCATGGCAAGAAATCCAAAAGAAAGAATAAACCAATTAAGAGGTTGAGGCTTTGACCCCGTGGTCACACCTCCGCTCCCCAGGCCCCACTAGGCCCCGATCACTCACTCTGTCCAGTGGCTGGAGGGGATGTAGCAAAACATGAGGCGCCGTATGTGGTAGGGGAGCCAGCACACCACAAAGGCAATCACCACAGCACCTGCAAAGAATGGAAAAAGTTAACTTTTTGTGAGCAGTTCTTCATCAGGAGTGAGAAAGGGACCTTTCTGGGAGGTGTTTATCAGCATAAACTGATTTCCTAAAGCCCCGCTTTGTTCTTACCTTGCTGCTGTGCCAAGAATTAATAACCCTGAGGGACAAACAGCCTGAAAATGTCTATACAAATAAGCATAACGGAAATAATAGAAAATATCTATAAGCACAGAAGCAGTGACATTATGAACAAAAGACACAACACAGATAAGGGACTGTTGATGCCTAGTTCAGATGCAGGCTAAATGAAACTGGTCTGCATTTGCACCTGTCCTTGTGTTTTATGCCCTTGTGGCACCAGGTATTTTGTCTACAGTACTCAGAGAGTCAGTTAGTGGATGTTTTTCATCCAGGTAGGCAGGGAAGCAGGGACGCTGTAATCCCATTAGTTGGTTATGCGGAGTCACTGGCTGCAGTCCCCATGGTGCTTGGGATCATTAAACAGCCTCGGGAGCTGCTTTCTGGTGGCAGAGCTCGTCCTTTTGTTCTATATTTGTGCAGTACCTGAGACAGTGATTACGAGATGCTTGGGTCTGGACATTGCCATCATACAAATCATTAATTAAAGAGTAAAAAGAGAAGGATGATAGTTTTTCTTCCTCTCCACATTCTAGCCAAGGATCATCAACCAATGAAAAACAAAATGCAAGAACTCCGAAGGATAAAAGCCCTTCTGGTGCTGAGCGTTCGTCAATCTAGATTAAAAAGCAGATATATCAGGCAATCAAGGGAAAGACTTGTTTCCTTTTGTAATATGTATTTCAACCTCTGTATGAAATGACAGGATTCTGGCAGAATCCCAGCAGGAAATAAAGAAATCTCAGTTAAAACATAACACAATAAAACCCAAGAAGAAAATCAAGACTAAATAAAATGATTATGTTATTTTTTTTTATCCCAAATTTGTTCTACAGACAATAAGGGCCACATTATTCTTGCCCTTTATGTGACCTGTAAAGAGCTAGGAAGCGGCAAAGCTCTTACCAAGCTACTTGGCACTTGGAGGCAAAGGCCGCATTTCCCTCTGCACTGAAAATATTTATGTGACTATGTCCCAAATCCAGCACTCACAGAGGAGTGATACAAATGATGTGTATCCCTTAAAAAACAGTGCATGAGGAGCAAGACTGGCTGTGGCTGCATCTTCCCATCACCATTACGCAGCCAAGAGGCACAGGGGAGGCTCCAGTAAATGCAGTAAATTTCCCCCCTCCAGTGGGGCAGGAGTGGGGAGGCAAGTGTCTGTGCCCTCTTTCTGGGAGTGTCATCAAGGCTGAAGTCACCGAGCGATTTGTACAGAAATTCAATATTTCTTGGTGTCCAGCTCTGTACTCTCAGCTTTATTCCAACCCCACGTTCTCATTTATTAAACAAGTTACTAACACTGAAGATGGGTAAATTCTCTTAGCATCAGCCTGTGTGATGTAGGAAAGCATCTTCCAGAAATGCTGCAAAAGCCATTTAATCAGTAAAGTTTTAGGCATCGGAAAGGACAGGTTTGGGAAGAAAGGCTAGAGAGTCTGTTCTTATTCTCTAGAATAAGAATTTATTATTTATATATTATATAATTATATATTATTATTATATAATTATATATTATTATTATATTATTATATATTATTATAGTCCAGTTGAATTCATTATTTCAATCTGAGTATTTTTGGCTGCTATATGGCCACTGTGATCGCAGATGTAATTCATTACTACAGGGCCTGCAGCTCTTCAGCAGTCTAAAAAGACAGCACTAAGTGGATGGATTTGGGCTGTGTCTGAGATTTCCTGCTTCAGTTTTTTGAACTAAAAAATTCAAGAACCCATGACTTGTTTGCCTCCGCCGTGTGGCCTCTGTGCAGAGAGCACGGCTGCTTCCCTGCTCTGCCCCAGCCCTGCAGCGCTGGATGGGTAGGGGTGCATGCCTTGCATCAGAACCAGACCCTTCCCTCACTTCCAATTAATTCAATTGCCACGTGGAAATGTGGTTTTCAGAGGAGCAGAGCTGCTCCGTTAACTCCTGATATTTCCCACATTTGAGCAAATGAGGTGCCAAACCTGTGAGCCAGCCCCAGGCTGGGAGCAGAGGGGGGACCTGTGCAAGCCAACCAGGCTGCGCCTTCATTTCCCTTTTAACTCAGACTCCTAATTGAAAAGCATATTTAAACCTGAATTATTGCATCCTATAATTTTCTATTTGGTCTTGTTGTGGCTCAGTTCTCTGCCTGTTTGAACCACATCCCAAGGAGGAAGGGCAGGGAGGAAGGAGGCGCGGCGGCGCGGCGAGCCCCTGTTTATCGCACAGGAAACATAAATTTTGAGCGACAGCTTTTACATTGTGCAAGAGAAGATTTAAACCGTGCCAGTCTTGACTTTCAGACTAAACTGAATGGAAGCAATCCTGGAAGTTAAATTGCATTAAATTGCAGTGAGTATTTTGTTTTGCCGTGCGTATCCTGGGGCTCTGGCTGGGAGGCAGCCCTTGTCCAGGGCCAATGTCTCAGAAAACTGGCACTGTGTTAGCATGAACCTGGAGCAATACCTCATGTGTACAAAGCCCTGGCAGTGCCCAGTGGAGGGAGAGAAGAGAGATGCTGCTCCTGCTTTCAGCTACCTCCACAGTTGCTAAGACCTCCGGAGAAGCTCCAACCCAGCCTCCTTGATAGCTTTGTTGAGGCAATTTTGGCCAATTTACTACTTTTCTTTTGTGTTTCAAGGGGAGCTGAAATGCATGCAGCATATCCGAACTCATGGGCAAAGGCAGGAGCTGTTTGGGTATGGACAGATCTATCGGAGCAAAATCTCTCAGCCTTTTCTGAGGCTCAGCACATCAGCAGTGTCACATCTCCAGCGACGCTCAAGGAACGCACGCTCCGGCTGGTACTGAATAACCTATAAGGCAGTGTAATGCGGCTCGTGTCAGGGATTTGCATTAATTTTGGTTTCTGGAGAAACAATCCCTGTGTATTCAAAGCTTCTTGGGTCTGTGCGCTTGTTTAGCTGGTGCCGTTACAAGAGAATCTATCACAAAGGGAACATGTCACCGTGCGGTTTGATATGAAAGATGGAGAGAGCTGGGCCAAGTGCAGATGTGGCTGGCAGTGCCTCGCTAAACCTCGAGGCGCTGTTTATGTTAACATGATGCAGTACCTGACAGGTCGTCGGCAATATTTATACCAGCAGGCCCCAGACTAGGGGTTGTGGTAGTTACAATGTGGGCATGAGCCTAGTAAAATTAAAACTGCTTGTGCTGGTATTTGGGTCAGAAGGCTGCAGAAGAAAGGATTTCCATAAAAGTCGATACCCCCCAGTGGAGACTGGAGACCACCAATATGCACCAATAGTGCCTGGGAGAGCAAAAAAGAAGGGAAACTGGGAACAGCAAAGGGTCTGGGGAGCCCTCAGCTCCTCTAGAAACCGGATACAATCCCCTTGTGCTCTTGTACTCGTTACTGAGCAGTGTAAACGTGAGATTTGACTTCTTGATTTCCATTCCAGTGCAGCCAGAGATCTGCTTTTATCTTTCCATATTATTTTCAGATAGTGGAATGAATAAAAAAAAAAGGTTTCAAAAAACGAAGTATCATACTCAGACTGCATTCTCCAGTACTGCTTTTTAGTGGCTTTAGCTGACGGGTTTGAAAATGGATGTGAACTCTTCCCAAGTTCCCTCGTAAAACAGTCTTTGTGAAAAGAAAGAAGTTCAATTCAATTTAAGCTTTGTTTGTGTCATTTCCTCCAGGGATGTCCGGGTGTTTGGAGGAGAAGGAAGGAGAAAGAAAGAAAATTTCCCCATTGAAGGACAGATGAGGGCTCTCGCCTTCTCCTCACCAGGTTCAAGGCTCTTTCTGTTTGCTAAGATCTGGTATAACCCAAGCTGACATCCTTTGCAGCCCCCTCTTAATTCCCCTCATGTTGTCTCATGTGTCCTTTATTCCTCTCTGAGCTGTTTCTGCTTGCAAGGGGGACTCTGGGGATGTGTTTGCTGCGTGCTTCTGCAGTGACCAGGGCTTCAGAGCTGCAGCCACGAGAGCCTGAACTCCCGCAACGCTGGCACAGCAGGAGCAGGAGCAGGGTGGAGGTAAGAAGGGGTCTGCCCGTTGTTCTGCGGTGTTCTCCTCAGACTGATAGCTCAGACTTGGAACACCCAAGAAGAGGAATGGATGAACTCTTCAGGAGTTTAATTCAGGAGGGGAATTACTCACACACAAAGTAATGAAACATGTAGGCTGCATGCATGCTCCCTTAACGCTTGGCATTTGCCTGGTATTACTTGAAGAAGTGAAGAGGCCCCAGAATCACAATTTAAAAATTCTCAGACTTTCAGTAAAGAAAATATGGTTTAATTTCCTCTCCTAAGAAGCATATCACTGAAGCTTCACCCAGCCTACTGTGGGAGACTGAAGGATATTGTTTCAATTGCTTAAACCTCTGTAAGTGCTTTATGACTGCTTTCATTAAGCAGCTCCTGTAACGGAGCAAATGCTACCTGGAACCGATCACACTAATAGGCTTAGCCAACGTCCACCCAGGGACCTCCCCTCGACGTCCATCAAATTGCCTCAACGCTGTTCTCCTTGCTCAGCTGTGCCATTCAGCGACTCCTCCTTCCAGTCACTGCAGGAACCAGCCTGGTGTATGGATGGGGACAATTAGTCCATGTCACTAAACTGTCCCCTTTCAAGAAGAGATGTTGGCCAAACACAGCTTTCAGCCTGAGCTCAAGCATGCCCTGATTTTTCAGCAGCTGTACATATGAAAATGAGACTGGAAAGGTTTATATTGCCTCTGGATCTGGTATGCAATAGTCTGGACAGAGCGTATGGGGTTTTAGCTGCTGAAAGCTGCTTATTATGAAGGGTGTGTGCATGCCTCTATGTGTTTAAGACTTGGTGCTATAGTTCAGATTAATTTAGGAAGCTTTCTACTTATCAAATGGTTGGTGTGCCAGGATATGCAATCAGAGGAGATTCGCCCTTCCATGCAGCGTCACACAGCACCCAAGAGACTCAGCTCCCCAGCACCCCTACAATACAACCAAGGAATAACAATGCAACAACAGAAGTCAAAAAACACACAAAAAATGGAGGTGGCTTATTTTTGGAGACCTGGAAGATGTATTGGCTGGGCGAGGTAGGGTATGAAATCTCTTGGAGGGAGGTATTGTTAGCGGCAGCACTGCATTGCCCAAACATCGCCCAGTTATCCTCAGAAAAGAGCTGGAGAGCTGCCAGGTCCTGGAGCTCTCCGAATTTGGCTCCTCACACCTGGAGAATGCTGACAGCGGAGAGGGAATTGCAATCAGGAATCACACCTTTAAACGAATTAACGAGCTGGCTTACAGGCAGCTGGGCTGACAGTTCCTCGATCCCGAGCTCCCTAATTATTTTGTGCACAATCAAAGTCAGACAGAGCCAAGAAAACACTATCAAAGAGGAGGAAAATGATGCCGTGGACATTTTGAATGAAGCTGTTAGCCTGACCATTTTAATATAAATAAGTACATTCTCTCAGTAGATGTGGAAGAAGGAAGAAAGGCTTTTGCTGCTCCGATCTCATCAAACAACTCTGCACACCATGAACTGCAAAAATTTATTTTCTGAGCACTAGTTTGATGTGTTCTGAAACATTTCACCCTTAAGACAAAAACAAGCTTTCTGTACTTCAGGCCAAAGTTTACCTTTGGAAATGGAAAATGCTTTGACCCTCATAAAGCCTGATTTTGTGCCAGCAGTTTTATTAGTGTGGACAAGTGCCATTTTTCTTTTCCCACTGCCTTCCATAAACTTGCCTAGTCTGGGTAGATGGTTTTGGATGCCATGGAGGCCAGGATAAATCATGTGTACCCGTGTTTGTTTTTGCTGCTTTTCAGACAGCTCAGATGTTAAAAAAAAAAAAAAAAAAAGTTGTGAGGAACAGGTGACAAAAGTAAATGTGAATCAAGCACCCCCAGTAGTCAAGTGCATCTGAGAAATGAAACGAAGCAACACTTGCTGGATAAAAAGAGCCTTTCTGTGTGATGTGGCGAGAAACAGGCAAAACTGGCAATGGATTTCTTATTTGCTGGATCTTACTCAGTCCAGAAAGGGCACAAGCAGCTGCTCTGCCCTCCCTGCAGGGAGGGGACCACAAAGATGCACACAATATATGCGCATTGCTGCCCAGCGCCCTGCGGTGCCACCTCTGACCCATTGCCACACCAACGCAGACCTTTAGGACCAAAGCCCTCACTTTTGCTGACATTTTTGAGCTTTTGCAGTACATAACAGAAGCAAAAATTTGCCTGGAGAAGAAGAAAAGAAGCTTATCGTTCAGAGCAAGAAGGGCTGGTTTTCAGTGCCGAGGAGGAAACAAGGTGCAGGGTGCTCTCCCACCACCACCGAGCAGTGCCTGGGGAATGACAGCTGTAAATGTAGGTCTCTCTGTTATTATCCACAAAAAGTCTCCCTTCTTGATGTTAAATAAGTGTACAACACTAAGACGAGAGAGACAGGTGTGAGCTGTTGGAGCAGAGGTGAGAAAAGGCAGCTGCTCACTTGCCGGCAGGAGGCAGGAGCACAAGATGGGGAGGAGGGAAGCACAGCCCCGTCCTGGGAGCGCTGAGGCTCGGTCCCAAAGCAGGGCTCAGGAGAGGAAACACCTCAGTCTAACAGGATCCGATGTTTTCTGGAGTTCTGACTCCATTTCTCAACAGGCATGGTGTTTGAAGCCGTGGTGTACCCGGTGGATTGCCTGTGGCACAGGCACAGCATACTGCATGGGATGCATCCCTTGGGAAAAAGAGCTGGAAAATCTGGAGAAAAATCTGGAGAAAAATCTAATGGGGGGTTTTGGTGGCTTCTCTAGAGCCAGGATTTCCTTCCTTATGGAAATCGGGGCCTTGGCCAAAGCACTGCAGCCACCAAGAGCCTTGCAATGAGAAGTGCCAGTCGGAAAGCTTTCAGCTAGCAAGCACCATTTCATTAGCACGAGGGCTCTCCCAGTGTAAATCCAGAGCTGGCAGGTTTTATTAGATACCTTAGGGTGCTATTTTTGAACACCTTTTGCTTTATCATCTGTCAGACGATAAAGCTACCAGATTCTTTGGTCTTTTCCTCAGCTTACTTAATTAAGGCATCCAGTATTTCACAGCACAGCTCAATTCCTGGGTGCAGGATCTTTTATTTAACCTTTGTCTGAACCAGAGCTCTGCAGAAAAAAAAAAAAAGGAAAGGAATAAAGCCATATATTCAAGTCTTAAGTTGCTGCTGACAGAATCATTAAAATGCTGGGCCAGTTTTGCTTTTGAATTCCTTCAAAAGCTCTTCCTCGGAGAGTCTGTGTGCGCGAGCAGGTCTGCTCTGTAGCTTTACATACCCGCAAACAAATGCAAAAGAAAAAGATTATTTGTGATTACTCTAATTGTGGCTGTCTGGAAGAATAAACAAATATTGAATCTCTTTCTGTCTTCTTCCAGGGAGATGATGATTGTGCCTCGTCTCTCTGCGAAGTTACGAGTGCTCATCCAAGCAGTTCATAAATGGCCATTTGTGCTCACAGCTATAAATGTTGTTTGAGACACTGCAGTAATTACAAGTGCAAAGGTGAACCCTTTATTGCATGTGAAATATGGAGAAAGGCATTTTCAATAACAGGGCTTAGGAATACATCTGAAATATATTTAGATAGCCAGCCCTCAAAGCTCTGCAAAATTTAATAACATTCATATAAGAGGAAGCTGCTTCTCCTTTTCTCCTTTTCCTTTCCTCTTCTCTTCTCTTCTCTTCTCTTCTCTTCTCTTCTCTTCTCTTCTCTTCTCTTCTCTTTTCTCTTCTCTTTTCTTTTTTTTTCTTTTCTTTTTTCTTTTCTTTTTTCTTTTCTTTTCTTTTCTTTTCTTTTCTTTTCTTTTCTTTTCTTTTCTTTTCTTTTCTTTTCCTTTCCTTTCCTTTCCTTTCCTTTCTTTTCCTTTCTTTTCCTTTCTTCCTTTCCTTTCCTTTCCTTTCCTTTCCTTTCCTTTCCTTTTCTTTTCTTTTCTTTTCTTTTCTTTTCTTTTCTTTTCTTTTCTTTTCTTTTCTTTTCTTTTCTTTTCTTTTCTTTTCTTTTCTTTTCTTTTCCCTCTGCTGCATGCAAATTTGGCTTAGGACAGAGAAAATGTTTTTGCTGTGATATCGTGTATGGCCGGGTCAGAGTTTGCAAAACATTGGTTGCAGAATTTGGTGGGAGCAGGCAAAGCGTAGCTCACAAAAAGGTGACATGCAGCCCCCAGGAAGGCATGGGGAAATGATGATGCACAGCCTGCTGCTGTAACACACCGAGCACCAGCGAAGATTTGCTTGACCCTGGTTACGTGCAGCACAGGGCCGGGGGAATTCTCTGCTGCTGCCGACAGAGCCGTTGCCCGTCACTGCCTTGCTTCAGGCAAGGATTATGTGAAAAATGTTTTGCTATCAAATCAACAGAAACGGTGACATTTTAACATCGTTTCACTTTGGAATTGGAAGTCAGCGTTCTGAAGAGGAAAAACATTCTGATTTCATCAATTCTTTTTTTTTTTTTTTAAATCTGAGTTATTTGACCTTTTTTTTTCTGTCAGGAAGACAAAAATGGAAATCTGAATCAAAGCTGTGAAGGTTTGTGAGAAACTGACTTCTATGTGTGTATCTTCAGGGCAAAATTGATTTTCTGTACCCTCTGGTGAAACAGAGAACTCCTTTGGAGCAGGAGCTTTTGCCCGGGGAGCAGGGGAAGGAACCCCCAGCCGCGTGAGGTGGCCGAGCGGGATCTGCAGCCATAAGTGACCGTGGGCAGCACCAGCGGGGCTGTGTGTCCTGTGCCTTGTGGCCACTCAGGCTGATCTGTTCAAACCCAACCCCATGAAACGCCTTTGGTTTTAAATCTGCGTCAGTTCCCCCATCACACTCGGAGCCCCAACCCAGCACCAGCTGAAAGGGAAGTGTTCGGGCTGGAGCTGGCCAGCGACAGAAGGAGGAGCAGAAATTGGTATTACCAAGTTGTTTCTGTCTCACAGAACACAAAAGATTTTTTTCCTTAAATTTGAAATTTTCATTTCTCAACTTCTTCATTGAGCACGAGGAATTAAACACTACTTAAATCCCAAGCTTGCTTTCTCTATAATGAATTTTTGTATGCTTTAAGGGAAGATTAGGACTCAGAAAAGTGTTTCTGGGAGAAGAAGATCGTAAAGGAAAACAGGATAAAATTCCCTAGAAGACTTTTGGTGACTAAGCAAGAAATAGATGAAGAAGGAAGAGACCAAGAGAAGAAACAAATACATTTTCCAGAATGTGGGGCTTTGAGATGAGAACTGGACAATTATGGCAAATGTCAAAGCATTTGTTGGAAGCAATTTGGATTAAAAAAAAAAAAGCTACTTTTCTTTTAAGGTGTTTTGGATGAAAGCATTTACCAATTTCAACCTATTCGCCTTCAGATCAGGTTTACATAGACAAGTTCAGTGTCAAAATGTATTGCTACTTACGCAGGACCCTGACGCCGTGCTTCAGGGCTTGCACACGGCCAGGCTCCATGGACATGCTGAGCATCGTCTGCTGCCCGCCGATGGTGCACACCTGGTTTTCCTGGGCTGCCTGCTTGAACATGACCAGGAGCTGGTTGGCGATGATGGTGTTGAGCACGGAAATGACGACCATGGGGAACACGAAGGAGATGAAAGTGTTGACCTGCGGGAGAGAGACGTGGCATGGTCATGCAGGAGGAATGCTCAGCAAAGCAGATTGTACTTCATTTCTCATGGCAGCAGAGGAGCAGCCTGCAGTGGAAATCTTTTCCTTCCTCTTACTCTGCTGCCTTTGGTTTTACTGAGCAGAGGGAGAGCTCAGACTCCACTGACATACATTCATTCAGGTGGGTCAACGCTCATGAAAGTCAAATTCACTCGCACCCAATTACATTTTCTTCCCCTTTTCAGTGTAGTTCATTGCCACGAATGTCATGATGAAAACATGCTGTTATCTTTCTATCTTGCAAGCGGTAGGATGCTTCTTAGCTTTCATTGTGCATAGCATGACTTCTAAATAACAGCATCTTATTGCACTTTTTTTCTTTAGCATGAGCTCTGCTTGGGATCTTTTTAACTTTCAGTTTGTGCTCTGGCCTTTCCTTGTAGATTTAATGACAGCTTTTCGTTATCTGGTAATCAAATTATCCAATAGCCCTTGTGCCTTAAAGGATTAAAATTGATCAGAATAAACAAGTGGAAGTTATAATGGTTTTAGTACAAATTATTTGATTACTGCAGTTTTGATAAAATTAAATGGAGGATCAAATTAAGCCGTGATTGAATCAAGTGGAAGTCACTGTTCGTGTCAAATAAAAGCAGGAAGCCTTTGTGAGGGCCTCCTGCACTGCCGAGGAACCTGCTGGAGCCGAGTTTAACAAGCAGCAGCCTGGGGAAAAAGATTTGCTGGGCACCCACAGGGCTCATCTTTGTTGTTCAGCGGTTCAGGAGGAGGCTCAGCACATCCCTGAGATGAGTACGCGACAGATCAAAAGCCCCTCAAAGCCTCGAAGTTTAAAATTTCAAAATATTAACAAGAATTGAACTGTGTGCTGCAAATCATCCTGGAAGCAATTTTATTAAAAGCAATAAAACAACAACAAAAGGACAAAACTTCAAAAATTAATAGAGAACTTTGCCCTGTGGTGGGGTTACAAGGCACACTAACTTCTTCCACCCAGATAGAAACATCTCCTGCAGCTCAGTACTTCAAAATACAGAAGTGACCCTGCATCCTGAGCCAACCCCATGTCCCTCTGCAGACCAAAACCCAGGAAAGCCTTATCTACCAACATCTCAAATGGAGATGTCCCCTCTCCACCACCACACACAGTGTGATCACCGCAGTGTCCAGGCATGTGCTGTATACCCAACATCTCGTTCAGATATACGTTCTCCTTGCTCTGGAGGGATTCAGAAATACCGGAAATGAATGGAAAAATGAAGAATGAATGAAAATCAAACCAAACCAAACCAAAACCCAGCAAACAACAACCCAGAATGCAACACAGGATCCCTAAAACAAAGAAATAAGAAGCACATAATCATGTGCGTAGCAGGTGCACTGCAATCAGAAGCACTTCAGTTTCTTTATCCATAAATTTAAGCAAGACGCAGCTCCTCTTTTGGTGGAGACAGGCAGTGTTGCTACTGCCAAAGTTTTCTTTAGTCAGATCAAGTCTCTGTACAGCCTTGTGCTGCACAGCTCGATGCATTTAGTAGAAGTACCAGCTGGGTTTTGTCTCTAGCAGCCCACATTGTGAGAACATCGTCTCTTGGTTTATGCTTGTAATAATAATAGAGCTCCTCTGTGGACAATTTCCCGAGGAAATTCCTAGATATACCCCACCACAGCAAGCTGTTAATGGTCTCTGTTGTTAAATATATAGCAGTTTTCTAAGCTTGCATTGTCTTCTAAAACATAACACGTCTCACAGCCTCCTGTATACAAAGAAGTTATCTTTTGGAGTTGCTTCAAGACACTGAGAAAGATCATTAAGTGGTAGGGACTGAGTTCTCAGCTGGCACAAGATGACAGGCTTTCACTCAGAGCAATGTGCTTGTAAAGGACCCGCTTTATTTATTTAACCTTCACAATTTAACCTCAGCTGTGCTGAGCTGGTGCACACGGGTGAAGAGACTTTGCTCAGGCTCACCTGAAAAAAACTACAAAATTATATATTATATATATAATATATATTTTTTCGACTATGAGAAAGGCCCCGTGGTCCTGCTGCTGTTTGTGCTTCTTTAGCTGCTGAACGTCCTTCTGTCCTACCATTTTGCAAATGATAAAAGGAAATGCTTCACTCTGTCACCTGGGATTCAGAGTCTGTTGGATTTCACTCCATAGAATTGTCCAAGTTAAAAATTAGTCTTAACTAATATAATTACGCAGAACCCAAAAAGTCTTTTCTGAGTTTTCTTTAAAGTCTTGATTCATTCCCTAATTGTGTTGGGAAGTCTTTCGAAAGCTTGAGAAACTGTCTCATACATTGCATACATCCTATGAAAGGATTAATTTAAAGATTTCTGTCCTGTCTTGGTTTGTACCAAAACTCTCCTATAGTTAAGAAAGCCCACCTTGTAACTTGGCCACCAAGGGTGGTGAATTTCCAATTTCCACGAGCCTCGCAGGCAGCAGAATTTGGCCCTGGGCAAGGCTGCCCTACACTGACCCAAACCTCTCTTCTCTGGATGCGCTGTGCAAAACGGGGACACCGTGGATGCCAGCGGAGGGTAAAATGCCAGCAGAAATCTCTGCCCAGACGCTGGCCCCATGAAAGCGTGCCTGAGCTACCAGATCACTCGATACCAAGCACCTCTGGCCTCCCAGGGGGCTCCAACGGCAGCACACTTTCCATCCTGGCTTTCCATCCTATTGCCACAAGGGATTTTAATCCCAGCCAAACCACGAAGCATTGCAGTTAGGTGAGGACACCGCAGAGAGAGCAGGTCTGTGGATGGGGCTTCATCAGCTAATGAGAAGACAAATGGAAATTTATGGAAATGAAATCACACTTCCAGAGGGGAAAAATGCAGTTAGCAGCCTCTCCTGGTCAGCTCAACACAATCCGATTTGCGTTGTTAGCTGAGCAGGAGAGTGCAGAACTCGGCAGGATGGGAGTTTGGGGCCTCCCAGACGAGCGCGTGGGAGAGGCACAGGGGAAGGGACCAGCGAAATCGAGTGAAACAAAAGGAGAACACGGTGCTGGCGTTTGTGCCTCTTTCTAAACCTTTTGTACAGAAAACGGCTCCCCGGCCCTGCGGAGCTTCGCGCTGACGTGCTCTGCTCCTGCCAGGCCGTCCCTCGCGTTACTCGGCCCCGCCGTTTCCCTGGGTTACTGCTGGAAGCAGCCAGCAGCTCGTTTGCCACGGTGATGGGGAAGATGGACACGTAACTTCGCCTGGCGGCTCCCCAGAGGGCTTAAACGAGTCCTGCAAACCAGAAGTTCTGGGAAGGTTCATTCACTTGTGCTGCAGGGTGGCTCCTGGAGGAACACGGTCCCCAGGCCCCTTCAGAAGGAAGTTTTATCCCAATCTCCTGACTTTACCCTTTATATATCTGAAGAGGAAGCGTTACATCTGTTACATGCATTATATGCAGGTACAGACTACAGATCCAGCTGGTGCTGTGCCTCGCCCAAGGTAAAAGGAACCCCAGGTGTGCCTCGCTGGAAGCCACCTGGGTCAGGTTTGTCCCTGGCTCCTACCTACTTGTGCGTGGTAGCCCCCAGCAGCATCCCTGAGGGGACAACACAGGGACCAGTTCCACCCCTCAGTGTGTCCTTTCCTATATCATCGTGCCAAAGGAACCTCCTTCTGTAATTTAATGTTAAGGCTTCGTGCACCTAGGATCAGAATCTTTCCCTAAGGGATCACATCTTCCAATAAAAACACTGAGCAATTTTGGGGGTTTCAATTAAACTCCTATGACTTTTCCCCTCTAATAAGCACAGCCACAAAATTTACCGGCAGCCCCAGACTTGAAGCATCTTTTCCCCAGAAGCATCACGAGGGAGCTCAAAGCTGCTATTGCTAGTGAGGAGAAGGCTTTGCGGAGTCGCTTTCTATTTCCTTTATTTCTGTGACGTTACTGACATTTACTTTCGAGGTGCATAAAATCAATGGTGAGTTCCCTGAGCAGGACCTACTTATCCCATCCAAGGAAACCCGAAAGGAAGGCTCTGCTCCAGCTCCAGGTCACCTCTGCTGCCAGCAAATCCAGCTGGCTGAGTTACCGGCGTGCTGGCTACTGGCTGCTTCCATGGCCTGTCCGTACACGGCTTTGAAGCTGCTAACAGGTATTTGTAGCTGTTTTACTGGGTCTTGGACCTCTTAAGTGGTGGGAAGTTAAAAATCATGGAGATATGGTAGCAATTGAAACACCTCTTATTGGAATACTGCAAGTATTACAATAAAATAAAAAGACAAGAATTAGGATAGTTCATAATATTTCCATTGGAAGAATTTTTATCTGAAAAAAGTTCCTTATACTGAGGCTATAAAAGGTAAATATTTTTTGAAATTGCTTCTCATGTTTTCCCAAAGTTGGCCTTTTCTCTATGTGCACGGTCACACTAAGCAAACAAAGCAGGAAATGCTGGCAGCAGCAGGGTGCCCCGCACCAGGGTGCCCCATGGAATGGCAGCCAGGGACCCCGCCAGCAGGGACCAGACCCAGGAGCAGATGAGGAGGACGGTTTTTTAGGGGAAATTTAGCCCCTGGTCATGACACCTGCTTTGTGGCAGAGAGCCGAGATGGTCCCTCGCTGCCTGGATTTCTCAGTGCAGAGACTTTCAACCATTCCAAAGACCCTTTGGACCCTGAGGACATGCCTGGGAAATGGCCACGAGACCCCAAAGGAGCTGGAAAGCATCTCAGGAGAAGATCTGTCCCTGCTGGTTTCCTGGAAGTGATGACGGAGAGGGCTGAGGACACAGGGTGTTGTGCTTTTGAGCAAATCAATTAAACATAGCTAAAAAAAAAGTTAAAACCCACATAGCTGGGTTAAAATATCTACCACATTCTGATTCACCTCATTTCCAATGGAAATGAAAAGTAAATTATCCTCCCCCTGGCTGGGGAGGTAGTATTGTTAGCATATGCCAATCAGAAAAGCACATCCTGCTACATCAACATTTGGCTGCCAAAAAGTCCTATTTGACTACATGTACTCGACAAAATTACCAGTTTTCTCACTCGGTGGCTGGAATTAGCATTTTTTTTTAACGACCCAGTGGATAATTCCGGCTGTTAATAAGCACGCTGCCACATTCCTGAGTATGCAACTGGTGGCAGACAAAGCAGGGCAGGGAAGCGCACACGCTGCCGGCATGCCACAAGGAGCGCTTGGCATTGGCACTCGTGTTTGATGTTCACAGGATGTATCTGATGAAATACCCAAAGTTGTTTTTTTTGTTTGTTTTTGTTTTTGTTTTTTTCCTTGGAAAATAAATTACCATCTAATTAAACCCCATCTTTGCATAGCTTTCCAAACATCCATGCCAAGCACTTAGCAGTTATCAGCTAAATACCATTCCTTAGATACAACGGGGCAGGAGAGATCATATTTGTAAGTGAGGAAAGAGAGCAACAACTGCTTTCATAGCCAGTGCCTGGCACAGGGAGGAATGGGGAAGCTCAAAAACAGCCTAGAAAGGGATTTCTGCTCTTCTGAAAAACGTTGAGGCATTTTAGTAATTTCAGTTTGGCTTGGTTCAGAGCATATTATCCAGTACAAAGTCTTTCCGATCTTCCCTCTTTTGGATCATTCATTCGATACATATCTAAATTAAATCTACAGACTAAAGAGGAAGCCTAAAAGAGTACAGAAGTGAGAGAATAGGGAATCGGAAGAGCTTGAGTGGGTGCCTAACACCCGTGGGGGCTTGTACTGTGGTGTAGGGCCCCTGGTCCTTATCTCAGACAAGCGCATCCTAGTTTGAAAATGCAAATAATGGGTAAATAGGAACAAGGCCAGGTGCCAAAGCGTGTGTGAAGGTTTGGAGTTCTAAGAAGGAGCTTGAGCAGGAGCTCGGTCTTTGCATATTTATCTTTTAACTCACAGAGGCACATTTTATTTCTGGTGCTGCAATGAAGTAGCCGTGGCGGTGTGATGAGATGGATCTGATTGATGCTGCCAAGTAAGGGACCAGGTCCTGTCCCTATGTTGCTATTGCTCTGCACCCGTTAATATCAATGAGACCGATGGTTAATTAATTGCATGGCAAGGACACGTGAGCCTCTGTTACTGACACATCCATTACTGGCCTTATTCTGTTCACAAAAGGAGACCACTCGAAACACAGCTCAGAGGGTGAGACAAAAGCCTTGTGGATGAGCTGGGGCTGCTTGCTTCTATTAAGATGTTGTAGGTTTTATATTGGTAGATATTTAAGATCAGAAGAAAATGCCTGTTACTGCAAGGCTAACGGTGGCAGCATGCACTGTTTTTGGTCTGTGCTGTACTTGATCCACCTGAACTTCATTGTCATTAGCATTTTGGGCTTGCTCCGAGTAGTGATGTTTTCCTGGTAACATGCCTTCTCTCTTTAGATCCAGGGACATCACGAAAGAATGACCAGCCAGTGTGGATTTGGACATTAAGAATAATCAGTGTAACATTTTTAAGCCTGTGTGTGGTCCTACGCTGATGAACTATAACGGGAATGCAGAGCAGCTAATGATCTTGAGAAGTTAAGTTAATCACACACTCTGCAGGAGTTAATCAGAGACAGAACAGATGGAAATGAATTGCATACTGGCAAAAAATCCATCATATCTCTATGGCAAAAACATTCCCCCAGCTTTCCCATTCATAAATCTCCCTCCATGGAGAAATCAGTTGTTCATAAAAAACAACATCTGATGCAGAACAACTTAAATGTGTCTCCTGCTTATGATGGGATTGCAAAGATGTCAGAGCACTGAATAATGGTGGCGTTCCTGAGCTTGACTGGGTACCAGATGAGATCATTTAACCTCATTTCTATGCATACTTAGAATCTTGTGGCCCAAGTTATTTTCAAAGTTATCATAAGTAATAGCAGAAAGGTATGATTCACGTTTGATATAAGGCTTATTATTCCTAATTGTACACAAGGGTAATACCTAAGCATCAAACTCCCTGGGGACCTCAGAGCTCCTCATTACCTTGCTAAATGTCAGAATACTGTCTTCATTATAAATATTCATAAGAGAAAACTTCCTCCTCTCCTGATCTTAAGGACACCGGTCTCAGACTTGAATGGCTCTTCTGATTCTAACTCCCAAAGGTAGAGAAAAGCTGTGAAATTCAGGAAATCCTGGAAATAATGTGCTAGAGAACTGGGCAAATGGGAAAGCTTTAAGGTTTGTCACAGCGTGATGCAGAATGCCTTGTTGTACATCACGGATATTCAGCTTCACATCTCCATAAAACTGAAGGATAAAAGAACGTTTCTTTAGAAAAATGAAAGAATAAAACAATTACCAAAACAAACAAAAACGAAAAGCAAGCAACTAAAAAGCCCACCTCGCTGGGATTACACTTGGTGAAGGTGATGAAAATAGGTTTGGGGCACTTGCACATCTCACCTCATTTAATCTAGAGACTCCTGCCACTGACTTGAGGGATGTATGGAAGCTGAAATGTTGGGGGTTTGGTCCAGGATGACTCCTGCATCCCTGTTCCTGGTGATGCAGGGAGGAAGAAGTGCCAGAGCAGCACTGCTGATCCTCCGTCACGTCATCCTTGACCTGAAAGATTCAAATCCTGTCTCCTTCACGTTGGACTTGATGATCTTAGAGGTCTTTTCCAACCTGAGTGATGCTCTGATTCTGTTATTCCTCCTTCAGGAAAACTGCCTTCTTAGTTTCCAGCAATTGGGTACATTGTGCTACAAGGTAAATTAATTAAATTTACTCAGGTTTGCTTGCAAACAAGAATGAAGTCAATTTGTCTGCTGTCAGAACGTTTACTGGCCTCAGCTTTGCTTCTCATATCTAGTTATCCATAACACTATTTAGGGCAATATTTTTGGTTGAACAAAAAGCTCAGTGAATAATGTTCTCGATTTTCCCTTTGAACGTGCAGGGCTCTGAAACTGTTTCCCCCTCACCCTCCTCACCAGATATATTCTACTGAAGGGGAAGTAATAGTTTAGCTTCAAATGACAGGTTGGAAATATGCTTTAAATAATTTACTAGTGCAGTTGGGTTTCAGTTCTCACTGTCTGCCGGTATTTGGGTTCCTCCTTGCTTCCGCCAAAGGGATATTGCCCAACACATATCACTAAATATTTCCTTTCCTCCAGCTCTGCTGCTTGTCAGCCCTCTAAATATTTTAATAAACATTCATGCCGTGCCTCATGCTCCTGACATCTGAGTAATCCTAATCCAGGTTTTGCAGTTATTTTGTGTCCATCCTCCTGCCTGTCTGCAGTGCACAACCAGCGGGGGCTCCCGTGGGGGACTTTCATCCACGGGAAGTGCCTCCACGGCTTGGTGCTTCCCTGGTGCGGGCTGATGCTCCCCACTGAGGGTAGCTGATGACATCCTTGTCAAAACCCAGCAAATCATCCTCTTTCCTATGCTTTTAGACACAAGTGCAAGCGCTCCACGCATCCGATGCTCCTATTTCTACTGCGTGGGGCTTGCTGCCTGGGATGGGTACAGAAGTAGCCGCTGCAGACTACGCCTGTGTCTCGGTGGTTTATCACCACGTAAATAAAGCACGGCAGCTGTTCTTGCAAGCCGTGCTTCTCTAGTATCTGCTTGTTATTCCGCACTTCTTCGGTTCACGCTTGGGATAGTTGTAATGAATGAGACTATTATACTTGGATATTCTCTCGCAGAGCATGTCAAAAAGAATCAAACCATGGTGACAGTCAATTATCCCCCAACTTTTCTTCTTCTGTCATTTGGTAATATTGAGTCATTTCAGCCGTGATAATCAAAATGGATTGATTTTGTAGGCTTTTGCCTACGTGTGTATTAAATCACTTAAAGGGACCAGGCCAGCTTGGGAACTTCTAGTAAAGAGTTTTGGGGTTTCAGGAGTAAGCAAAAGGCAGAAGCATGGGAGTGGATGTAGGAGGCAAAGATTTCTAGCTGTGAAGATCGGTAAAGAGTTAAATCGAGTGGTGACTTCTTTCCTTCTTCCCACACTCTCTTGGCAGTGCACGGTAGATGGATCGTGGGTCTGCTCTGCTCCCCCGGTGGCTGTGGGAGCTGTGCCAAAGGGGTGCTGGGGTCCCCTCCGCTGCTGGGGGCGACGCAGAGACCTGGGGGTGCTGGCTGGGTGAAACAAGCCAGGTTGCAGGCAAGCATGCGTCCTCAGGGAGAGTGAGAGTGAAAGGCAATTAATAAACCAGCTCCGACCCCCAGGACGATGCTGAAGATTTGAGGCAGAGCCCGCGCTATAAAACCTTCAGCCTGATGCATGAGGCACACAGGCTACGGGAGGATTCAAAGGAGAGTTAATTTAAAATGAAATGGAAAGAACAAATCATTCTCCTCCTGAAACACATGGGACCTGCTTTGGGTTTTGTACTTTCTGCTGGGTGCGAAGGAGGTAGAGAAGGGTGAGAGATATTATAGGTGCCTGAGAGACAAGTGAGATCATGGCGAAGAATAGTTTATCTGTTGAATTATGATTCAGGATCAAAATTTCTGCAGCTATTTGTAATATTTCACATATGCTGAAAAGTCACATTTAATATAGCCAGTGAAATAACAGCTTGTCTGCTTAAAATAATTAATAGTTGACAAATGGGTTGAATTTTAAATCCACGAGGAGCTTTGGTTAGCACTAATAAATGTTGATTAAGGTAGCAATTAAAATCTAACAATCTCTCTGGGGGTCTGAACTTTCAAGCTGAAGTTTGGAACATTCCTCAGTTTACTGAGAAAATGCCGCAGTTCTGCCCAAGTTGCATTATTAAGCCGTGGCAGCCCAGATATTTTGTCTTTATTTTTTCCAGTTTACACAAATTAATTACGGTCTGAAGGAGTGCCCCCAGCCAGGAGCAGAAACCAACACCCGATCCACATAAAAAGCAGATTTTTGTACAGTGATGGCATTGAGCAGTGTGAGTTTTAGCGTTGCTGTAATGGTAGGACTTTCCCTTGAAGCCTTTCCAGCAGACAGGGGGTTTGCAATGAAGGAATTAATTTATTTCTGAAGGTGGGATGGGAGGGGGTGGTCGGGGAAGGAAGCTGGCCAGGCCTGGAGGCACCGAGGTTGAGGAAGGTGCAGGAGGACGAGGTGGGTACTGGGCTAAGCACCACGGTGGCTTTGGCTGTGAAGGGATGCAAGGCTGGGGGGCTTTCAGCTGGTGCTTGAGGAATGGCTGAGATCTTGCACATCGCTTCTGCCAGCAGCTTGGTGGTTCTGCCCCCTCAGAGATGGTTTCCAGACAGAAACCCAGAAAACCCATGCAACTACCGCGGATCCCACTGCCCACCAGCAAGCACCCGCGGAGAAATCAATTACACAGGCTGCGATTCAAATCACTACACCCAGCAGAGCACCGGGCTTTCTCTCGAGTAAGCTAACGCCGTAAGACCCTCTTCAAGTTCCTATTTCCATGGCAGTCCTTCCCAGGAGGCAGTACCTGTCCCTCTTCTCGTCAGGCTTTGAAGTGGGCTGGAGAGATCTCCATCTCCCCTCCACGACGCGCTGCCGCCGCGGAGATGTAGCTGACCTCTCCAAACCGAGCACGGTCAAGTGGCACCGAGTGAGCGCGCGGCTCTCCTGAATCTCTCCCTGCTGCTCCGAGGGACCCGGCTGCGCATCTCTTAATCAGGGGGATTGGATGAGCTACCAAAAAAAGACATCAACCAGGTAGTATTTTGAGGGAGACCAAAATTATCTCCCTCTGCTGCGCTTGAACAGCACGACCAGGGCAAATCAAGAAGCACATTTCTGTTTATAGGCTTATTTCACTGATTTGTGATCATGGGACTGTTCAAGAAGGACTCAAGGCTTTTAGGATCTTACTGAACCTGAGAAGATTTCAGTCATTTCTCCACAGTTTCTATTTTTGAAGGAGGAAAGAGCATTTGTATTTCACAGAGCACCTTTTATGCTGGCCAAATACTTTTTTCTTTTTTCCACTCTGGCTGTGGGCAAAGCATAAATATAACACACAACCAGATTTGTCTTCCTTTGTCACACTCTAGCTGTGTGTCCTCCATTAATTACATTTCCTCCCCCAGATCAAAAGCTGAATGCCAGCAGGACAGAAATAGGAATGCGGCGTGAGCTGGGAGCGACTCGGTTCCCAATTCCTGGCGTGCAGGGGGGGACGTTGGCATGTCTGCCTTTGTCGGGCAGCCTTCATCACCAGACGTCTCATTACGTTGTTATGTTACAGTCAATTTTTTCAGGTCTCTTCCTGCTGACTTTGGAAGCAGCTGAAATAAGGTGTCTTTCCTCTCGGCTATGTGCAGGGCTTGCTGAACCAGTGGACCAGCACGGAGTTTGTCCGTGTGCATCGCCGTCACCGTGCTCGAATCCAGGAATCCAGGGGCTGTTCCAGGGGCAATTGAGGGCCAGGAGGAAGCCTCCTCCCCTTCGCCGGTGGCCCTTGTGGCTCTCTGTCCTCCTCCTGGCCCAGCAGAGGAGATCGTGGCTGCATGGGCACCAACAGCCTCTGTCCTGGACAGCTTCTTGCTCTGGGAAGGCCCTTTAATAATCTGTTGGTACTTTCTTAGCCCAGCTTGTGCACTCTGAGCGTGGCTGGTGGTTTCTGCACAGCGCTGTGTGCTCTTCAGGACATTTGCAGGGTCTGTCCATTGCTGAGGATATTTACACCAAGAGAGGGAGGGAGAACTGAGGATGTGAAATGCTGGAGGAGGAAGGGGAAGAAATCTGTCCATTGGGTGAGAAAAAAAACATTCGCTCTCATTCAATGTGTATGTCACCTTTTTTTTTTTTTCCTCTCTCTTTTTTCCTTTCCCGTGTTGTAAGGATGAAATACAAATGGCTCAGATAAAGGCAGAAAGGGACAAAAACGAAAGCAGAAACTGGAGATGCTTAGAGCTATATTTTTTCAAAGGAGGCTAGAGAACCGAGCATCGCCGTGCATTGACATATCAGTCAGCAATTTCCATGCCTGAAGTTTTGAGCCAGGTCGCTCTCCGTGCAAGGTGGACACAAGGCTTGACCCAACTCCTGTGCTGAGCACGAGAGACCATCAGGGAGCGATGGCTTGGCTAGCTCCGCACTGCCAGAGCGGGCCTTCCAAGGAAAAGAGCAGTTGTGAGAGGTCCCCAGCTGGACATGGTCATCTTGGGTGTCTCCACCCACACAATCCCTCCTTCCGCAAGTAGGTGCATTAAATCCGGCTGAGATGGATCTACCTGTGCTGTAGGGGGTGTGCAGGGCTGCTGTGGCAACGTCACCTGGGGTCTTGAAGCAGTACTCCATGGGGAACCATGAGCTCCCGAAGGGAAACTGGGGTGTTTACTCACATAGAGCCTTCCAGACTATTTAAAAGGGCCTACTTGATATTTTTACAGTAATACTATGCACTCTGCTGCCCTTACTGTAGAATTACAGGTGTCATCCTGAGGAGGGGCCCCATCTTTGGAGAAAAGCCATTTTGCCAGGGCGATGAGACAAACGGAGGAGCTGCAGGGGGACCTGACGTCTCCCAGGATCTCAGAGGATCTGCTGGTTTCAGAGTGCTGCCCTGCCACCTCAGCAAACCCCAGGGGTAAACCAGTGGGTAAATATGGGAATAGCAGAGGGAGAATGGAAGTACCCCATGGCTCAGTGGGGAGCAAGGAAAGTGGCACCAGAGAGAGCAATTGTAAACCTGTGGCTGGAGAGGAGAGCAGATACGAGCCATCCTTGCCTGGTGCCAGCACCTCTGTTGGCTAATTAAAGCCACCGTGGTGAACAGATGAGGTCCCAGTGTACCCCAGCAGGGTTTTGGAGCTGCAGGTGCCAAACCTAACTGGACAGCCAAAAGGCCACCATAACCCCAAATCCGCACAGTGCTCCAGGAAACGATCCCAAGGCAGAACACACCCAGGTCATGGCCCTCTATGTAAACCATAACAAAGACAAGTCCTGTTGCATATCCATTTCTCAGAATTGATTTTTTTTTTTTTTAAAGTGCAAAATGAACACGTGGAACTAAATGCTAGAGGATGAGACTGCCAATGAGACCGACAGGTCAAATGTCAGATTTGTTTCTGGTGTGGCTGCTGAGGAGTCAGTCCTGAACACAGACCTCATGTAACCTCCTCTGCTCTGAGGCTTAATCCAGCCGCCAGATGACTGGCACGAGGAACCCGTTTTGCCTGTGAGCTGCTTTCTTTTCTGTTCTAAATTTCTTCAGACCTTACCCCAAAGCAGCTGGCTGTGGCCAGCATTGGAGACTGGCTAAAAGTCTGATGGATGAAGCAAGTGTGAGGTGCTGGGTGAAGGAACTCCTTGGGTGCTGTACAGGGCTTGGCTGCCTGCAAAGATATACGTTGCTATTCCTTGAATTCAGATTCTGGTTGCAGGTTAGAAAAATCTCTATTTCCCCATGGCAGTTCAGCCTCCTGCATGGCAATTTGCAGCCTGTTAACAGTAGGGTTGTTTTTCAGAATTGCCTTTCTCAAAACCCCAAAGGATTTTTCTTGGAGGAATGGCTAAAAATGCTGACATAGGAACTGGAGCAGAAACTTACTTCTGACACCCTAACTTCTGCATTGCAAGAAGCAGGAGCAAAATCCCTGCAGACAGGGAAAATCCCTGCAAGCCATTGGTCCTGTTCAAGGGTCTGAGCTTGGCTGCAAAGGCTGACGGTAGCAGCATCCTCTGCTTGCAGAGATGCTGCAGCAGATGTTGCTTACACTGACCTTTGCTATGCATTAACTAAAATCATTTCCTTTTTAAGCATGAGAAATTCATGGTAAAAATCACTGCGTTTATCCCTAAGGCAGGTCTCCCAGACACAAGAAGAGTCAATCTCAGGTAGAAACTTTTCCTCTCCAAACAGCTGTGGAGGCAGAGTCCTTGCAGAAGAAGAGGTGATTTAGCAAGATGAAATAATCACAGTGTCATGAATGCAACCAGGATTTCCCTGTTAATTACCTAACTGGTTAATTAAGGGGTGATTTTTTTATTAAAATTAATTCTTATCTTTGTAAAGTACATGGCTCATAAAGAGGATAGTACAGAAGTGTTTATCACTGATGCCCTAAGATGCTAATTTCCCTATGTTATGACTTGTAATCAAGATTAATTTTCTCTGACTTATCCTCCAAAGGAAAGACTTTACACCGGTTTTGACATTTAAATTACCTTAAATTTGCAAGTCCAATATTGCCATAAATATTCATAGCCAAGAATTGAGTATTTAGTCCTTAATTTTTTTAATTCACTGCTCAAAACCGGTTTCAGAACAAGCACAGGGAGATGGAGGCCGTTTTATTTTGAGCACCTGGCTTTGCTACCAAGAAGCAGGCTGACAGCCCGTGTTTCTGTTTGGTGCTATCTAACACTAAGGAAGGAGCCCCCCAGCTGAAGGCTGGCTGTGATATACATGTATATTACATGTATATACATGGATATTACATGTATACACACATATCTATATATGTATATATACCCATGCCTGGCTGTGCTCACAGCCCCCCACTGAAGGCACATACCTGCACACGTCTGCCTCAATAAAGGGCGAATTGGCTTGCTCAGGAAACATTCTCCTCCTTTCCATGACCGATGACTTTTTGTATCTGGTACCTTGAAATGCAATTAGTTTGTCCAGGCTTTTTTTCTCCCTTCAACAGCAAGGCAGGGCTGGAGAAACAGCGGTATCACTATTCACTTCTCAAAAATCTCTCTATTTGCAAAAGGCTAATGAAAAAGGAAAAAAAAAATCCGCCAAGCTTTACAGTGACCTCTCCTACCCTTAAACCAAGAAATATATTTAAGCAGCTACATCTGAGATGAGCCACTGCCAATGCTTTAACTAACTCAAGACTGACCACAGCAAATACTGTTATGGCATGTGAGGATGTCCTTCAGCTCCCCCACGCCCCTTTAGGCCTTTAGGTGCCTCTCTTGCTGCCAGGGGCCTGTGGGTGACAGCATCCTTCCCTTCCTTAGCAGCTTTGCACCACAAGGACCAAGCTGACTCACTCTTGCTGACCAGTTAGCAGGCAAGTCACACTCACATTGATTTTCTGATGTATAACTGAGGTGTCTGCTCCTACGTGAAATAGAAGGACCTGCTAGCCAATAATTTTTGTTTGCTTGTGTGCTTCTCAGTTCATTATTCTAACAACGGGTGTTTTCTCTGCAGGCAAAATCCTGCCTCACAATAGATTACAGCAGCACTTCGAATATTTTCCTCTTCCGGTCAAAAAGAAATTCTGATGCTGCCCAAAGTTACAGCAAGGGTGAATTATTCAGCTGGGAAAAGACTGGCCTTATAAAATGAGCCCTCCAAGTTTTGAGGATGTGAGCAGGGACATAAAAGATCTGGGATTTTGAGTTCAGGCTTGTCTCTGCCAGAAATACTGAAAAGTGTAATTATTTGGTGGGGTGGTGCTCCCCTAAATTCAGTGTCAGGACAATACATTTCAGTCCTTCTAGGTTCACCCCCCATGAAGGACTGATCATGAGAAGGATGAGCATCAAAACTGGTGAGGATGAAGCTCTACAGCTCTGAAGTGTTTTGAGAGACTCCACTTGAGCTAGAGTGGATAAAGAAGATGCCAAAAATCTTGTGCTCTGCTCTCCCAAACAACTCTCTGCAACGTAGGAAGAGAAGCTCCCGTGTCAGGCTGGTAAAAAAAAAAATGACAACAGCCTTAAACTTTTTGATTTCTGAATCAGTAAAAACCGAGAGTCTTTTAAGTGACAAGTTCTCATAAATAATTCCATCTAATGGAAGATACTTCGGTAATTGCGATATTTTAATTTCAGCCCTTTAAGTGCAGGGAATTCTCATTAGCTCTCAGCGTTCAGGTACTGTGATGAATTTTCATGGAGAGAGAGCAACATACATAGCACTGAAATGGCGGAAGGAAGTCAAATTTATTCAGCATTTTATGGACAAAGACATTATGTGGTTCATTAAGCAAAACCATCCATTCCCTTCTGGGTACGAGAAAGTTTTTATTATTCCTTTTTTTCAGGTTAATAAACTGAGGCAGAAAATAACTAGATCTGATCTAAACCTCTTCTTCGCAAGCATTTTCGCAACGCCTTCCTCTGTTTTCTAGCAAGGTTTATTATTAAATAAAGTCTTAAAGTGACCTGGAAAGTCTGACTTTCCATACCTCAATCTAACTACCGCGTAATATTGCTTTGACTAAAGGCAATAAAAGGATCCACGAGGGAGCTGAAATGCCAGGCTGGCAGGCTGAATACATGGATATTATAAATGAATAAAGCAATATGTAGACTTCAGGAAAAGAGGCGTGCCATTGCACCAATACAGAGGGAATTTGGCCTGCAAGCAAAGCCTGTAGCTGTTTAAATGAATTTGCAGTACCTTGGAAAAGCGACTCTTCTAATTGCCATATGTTGCTCACTCTGAAACCAAGCCGTGGAAATTAAAACATCCGTGTCCTTTAAAAAAAAAAAAAAAGAGAAAAAGAGAAGGGGAAGCACAGGTGCTGGAGCAGGGGGAGCAAGGATGAAGGCGAGTGCTTGTTATACCCTGACCCCTGACCTCGTGAAGCTGTGGTCACAGCATCTCAGCAAGGGACACTGTGGGCAAAGCAACACGAGTGGCAGCACATTTCCCTTCTGATTCTTTCTTGCCTTCTACGTGTCTTCAAAACCAGGTGTAAGCAAGGATGTAAATGCTGCTTCCTTCATGTCCAATGCACTTCCAATGAGCAGGCAAAGGTGAAGCTCTGCAGGTAAAGCCGTTGGCAATCGGAGCCACTGATGTGAGTCATTCCCTCCGTTCAGCTTGTATTGAATTACCAGCTCAGAGAGGCATCGCTTGATTTTAAGATAGAAATTAAATGTTTGCAAGACCCAACTCCCTGCTGGGCTGCTGTTTACGATCAACATGTGAGTGATCTACAGGGAAGAGGACAAGCGCTAGAGCAGAGGCAGACCTCAGCCAGCCTGGAGGATTTGCTCTGCATCCCTTTTACCACCGCTGCAAATGTTTTCCTTTGGGGATTTTTTTAGATACGCCGCTGCCTCTGTGCTCACCCAGACAAGACATCGAAGCTGGGTCACCTGGAGCCAGACAGGTGACCACACCAGGTGACAAGCCCACACCAAGGTGTGCTTCCCCTGCCTTCTCTCATTGTCTTCCTTGATCATCTGAATCTTACAGGGTTTGTTTCTGGTTACCTTCATTTCTCTCTAATCTTGATATTAATCCTACTTGATGTTCTCCTTTTTATCTGTTGGTATAGGAACTTTCTATCCCCAACCCCAACCATGCTGTCATCCTCCTTTGATAGCACCCAGCTTATTATTGAAAATAGCTCTTCTTTACTTACACATCTAACTCATTTTACCTTCCTGCACAGCTTAATTTGGAAAAGCACAGCCACAAGGACAGGGTTATGCAGCTCTGACCACTTTACCAGGTTCACAGCTTCTACGAGGGAGCTGGGAAGCGCAGGTCGCTCCTTGCTCAGCCTTGACCCAGGTCTCTTCGCGGGCTCAGCTGCCACAAGCAGCCAGACCTGCAATGGCTCTTTCAGTTTAATTTCCAAACCACCTTCTCTGATCTTTCCTCCTCTTGCATGGAGAAATGGCTTTTTGCTCAAAACACGTGCATGTAATACCAGGGATGGCTTTAATTCTGAAGGCAGAGTTCAAACCCGACGGAGTGCACCGAAACGTTGCACAGGCGGGGACCTGTCTGGGGCTCATCCAAAAAGCATGCAGAGGTTCTGCTCAGCTGCTCAGCCCTTGGCAAAGCAGGAATCGTACAGATGAAAAAGGGGATTTGTCTGATGGTTAATGATACGGTCAGAGTTCTTGCACAACCTCTGAGCAAAAATAAAGAGCCCGAACCAAACGTAAAGAGGGAGAGGCACCAGCCAGTTGAGTGCTATTTGGATTATTATATTTAGAGCCTATTAGGGAGCTTATTAAATACTCTTCCTGCAGGATCTCTCTGGTATAAACCTGGCACAGACGAGGGAAAACATTTGATCTTTAGCAGGGAAGGAACATGAGCAGGCTAAAAAAAGGGTACGCTAGAAAACCAATACTTTAAACAAAATAAATCAAGAGACAATGCCAAGAAGGCTGTGCCTAACTTTTAGGGGAAAATTTATGTTTTTGTTTACTTATTTATTATGCATTAATTGAAATGCTTAAAAGAAGTGGAACCTGGCTCAGTGTTTGATGAAGCCCAGGCAGACATGCTTTGACTCAGTGCAGTGAGACACTGAGAGCTGTATGAAAAATATAACCAGAATGATCTGCTTGTACAATTTAAAAGCTTTGAGCATTTAAGGCTATATTGTGTGCTGTCATAACGCAAAGAGAAGCTGAAAAAAGGACTGAGCAAATTGCAGGTACACACATTACAAAAACACCTGAAAAATGTCTTTGTCCTGTGAGGAGATGCAAATAACTGACAGCCCTTAATTGCCAGGGTTAAGTGAAAGGGCAAACCTTGTGCCCCTTGAAGTCTGCTGTACTCGTGTTAGCGGCTGTGGGTAGCTGCCCTGTGCACCCTTGCTGCAAAAGCTGTGTCTTTTTGCCCCCTCCCATGGAAGGCAGCTGCTGAAATGGGCTGCAGCACGCGGGGAAGCCTCAGCAGGACACGCAGGGCGAAGGCTGATGCCAAGGGATGGGGAGTCCCAAGCTGAAGGTGCACGGTTCTGCCCTTGCTCAAGGATCAGGAGTTACAGGCAGCTCATCTTCTCCGGAGACCGGTGAATTTGATGAACAGCGAGTTTTTGGAAGGAGACCAAAAGCTGCTTGAGGATTCAGGTTAAATTCAATGAACAGTCTTGACAAGAAAAAAAGGGGGGAAATGTTGAACTCTTGCAGTGTTTTGAGACAAATGTTAACACATTTCGTTTCAGCGTATTAAGTGAAAAAACATGCTGAACTTCTGCTTTATTTCAGAACTGTCCTAAACTAAATAAAAAAGAAGGAAGGGTTATAAGCCGAATAGGAAGAAAAGTATTTCACCTCAGCTCAAACTAAATGCTTTATTCACAAACAAAGTGCTGTAGGTCAACCCCAAACTAATTGCTTTGTTTCTCTCATCTCTGCAAAATTTCTGAAATCTTTCTTCTTGGTTTGATCCAAACACAATATTTTTTTCCTTTTATTGTGAATTATTTCACTCCAAAGCCACAAAACCCATTGTTCTCCCGAGTGAAGGAGGAACATCTCCAGTGGAGAGAGAGAGGATGAAGGAGAATGAGTGGCAGGAGTGCTGCTGCATCTCTGCAGTCTTTGAGCCTGGTTTTCCTGTCACAAGCACTGAAAATGGCTAAGGGCAAGGGAGGATCGACATCTCCTGCCACAGCAGCCTGGAGACACCACCAGCATCTGGGGAAGGCCAGCACCGAGCTGTGACACCCCTCGGTTGCACCCCAGGGCTGTTTCTGTGTCCTGCAGCAATGCTGTGCGGGGCCGTTTCATTAGAATTAGGCAGAGACATCTCCACGAGTACGTCTGTGCAAGTGACAGCTGACTCCTCGGTAATGACACCTTTAGAGACAATTATGACAGACAATTGTTTAACGAGAACTGGCATTTTTCATAAAAAATAATTCTATCGATGAAGCATGAGGACATTTTAGCTTTGAATCTCCGTTGTTTCAGCCAAGCCCATCTTGGTGGTTGACAGCCTTAACTACATTGCCCTGACCAGCTGGCTCTGGACTGTTCATACAGCAAGCACTGTTTGATGTAACACCAAAATCTAATCAACGAAATCAAGCTGGCATCCTCATGAGCACCAATGCAGGCAGAAAACCCACCGCCAGGCTTCAGGACTTCCTTGGACATTGCAGGTGGGTGCTGCAGGTCTTCATGGCCCTCTGCCTTCACCTCCCTCCAGCTCTTCATATCTTCTTTCTAGTGTGACACTGAGAGGCATCCGCCTGCTCTTTCTCTGCAGGGAGCACCAAATATCTTCATTTTCCAGGTATCATCTGGGCTGAGATTAGTCATGCTTGACGCGGGCATTTTCCAGCTAACAGATTAAGTTTCTCCTACTGGGTACAAAGTATGGGACGTTATCTTGCAAGTTTGATTCATTGCTTGATGTTTGCTGTGCTCTCAGGCTCTGTTACTCCTGCAAGGAAGGGCTGCTGGTGCAGCTCAGGAGAGATGGAAAGGAAACTGGGAACTGCTGGGGCTGGCGAGATGCTGCCCTCCTGCCAGCCCACCTTCCAGGGTGGAAGGTGGAGCTAGAGCCAAAGCAGCAGAAAATCGGTGAAAGTGAGCATTGCATTAACAACCCAAGGCTTGCACAGCCTCTGGGAATTGCTGCAGCCAATCCAGCAGTCTTCATGCTTTGAAAAATAATTTCCTCTCTCTCCTTTTTGGCCAGAGCAGTGTCTGCTGTTCGTTGGTTTAGACAGTGGAAGAGTGGAATATTTTGGAAAGAATGAAAAAAGTAATAATCCATGAACATTTCCAATTCCTTCAGATCTTGCTTAATATGCCTTTAGATTTTATTAAGAAGGCAAAGTTGTTGACAGTAAAATTATTTGCCTGTGCTGGGAGTGGTAAAGCAGATTGTTAGACGCGGAGAGAAGGGAGCTGGCTGCGCTCATAAATAAGTCAATGTGTTACTCCTGCTAGACTGGAAGCGGGATGACAGCTCCTCCACATGCTGGTGCTCTACTTCTCTGCGACCTTCGCTAAACTGATGTTTGCTAAAAATACCTTGCAAAGGCACACGTGAAGCTTCAGGGCTACGGACACACCTGGAGCAGGGGAGACTTTAAATGGGCAGGTTCCAGCTCCCAGCCTCAAAACCCAGCCATGTTGCCTGTTGCACCTGCGCCCCCATTTCATGTGCCCAGCTCTCCACTGAGCACCTGGGCCATGGCTTTGCCTTCACACAGCCCAGGGCTGCTCCGCTTCCCCAGTTTTGTGCTGCACACACCTGAAATTCCAAAGCTCAGCACCAGCTGGGGATGAAAGTTCCCCTCTTCCCTCAAAATGCTGATCACTTGCAGCCAGCAACCGCCCCAGAGCCTGCCAGGGCACATCACCATCCCTCCACGAGACCCAAGGGAAAAAGCAAATCGAGTGTCACTGACACCCAGGCTTTTCCCCCTTTATCTGCAATTCGATGTCAGAGAGCCATAAGGAAAGAGAAAGCAGGAGTGTGACAGGGTGATTCATGCTCATCTTTACCTCTGCAGACAACAAGTTACCAAACAGCCGCTCTCTCTGTCCCTGTCTCCTTATTCAGCACGCAGACAAGCGAAACAATAACATTTTAATTGGATGGAAATGGAAAAGCTAGAGGACAACAGTACTGTCACAGCTGCCTGAAGTTCCTGAGCCACGTGTCATTACTTGGGAAGGTAACACCTGAAAGGGTGAGCCCAACAGCGGAGCTGCCACGAACAACTCCTTTGGGAAAGGACTTTCCTTGCAGCGCAGCAAGGACAGCCTTCGGGGCAGGGACCCACGCTCCTGCCCTTCCTGCTCCAAACCTGTCCTGCATTAAAAAAAAAACCCTACAGCTCCAATTAGGAGGTGCTTTAATTAAAGAGAGGTAATGAAAGACTGCCCTGCTCAGCTCCGATGCGAACTTGTACCTGAAATCACTGCAAGGTGAGCAGCGAGATGTCTCCCGTCTGGTGCAGGGATCGGGTCCTTGCAGACGGTTCCCCAAGGGTCACTGCAGCTGCAAGCCCAAATTTTGGAGAGGCGCAGCCCGGACCGCATGGTGCATTGAGGCTTTTGGGATGAGGCCCTGTGCCAACACAGGATGTGTCACTGTGAATCATCTGGTTTCAACGCGCAGAAACGTTCCCTGAATCGTGGCGAAAAGCACAAATGTTCTGCGCTGAAAAAGGAAATTCACTGCCCCCTTTTTGAGCCAAAAATAGGGAAAAAGGTTGTGTAATTCATTTGCTTTGAATAATAAGCATTTCAAAGTTATCTAAACAGCATTAATAACGGGGAAATCTCTGTTTATTTTATCAGTGCGTTTTCGCCACGGGATTGATAGTGGTGCTCCAGGCAAGCTTGTCTCCTTCACCTTCAAGCCCAGAACTGCATCCAGCAGCTGGGAGAGGCTGGGCAGCAGCCCCGTGCCACCCAAAAACCAGCCCACTTCTCTTGAATGCTGTCTTGTAAGCAGGAGGAAAAGCTGAAGCGTTTTGTGGGTGAGTCCTGGAACAAACTGGTTTTTTTAGGGGTGACCAATGCACATTTCATCCCCGAGTCGCCCCCTTTTCCATCCCGAGCAGCTCTGCAGGAGCCACGTTCCTGACAAGCTGCAGCTAGAACTGTTAATGGCAGCGCCAATTGCTAATGACAAAGCCATGCTTATTTTCAGCTGAATTTCTTGTCTCCCTGGATAATAACTCTGCTTTCTTCAGCAGTCTTTGCAATTCATTCTTTGTGACAGGACACAACAGGCCTGTTTGCTAGACCCCTTATCTCCAACAAAACTTTACCAGAATATCAAATGAAGGTGTGAAAGCTCCATCAAAACAAATGCTGTCCCAGGCTGGCAAGTCACAACTCACAGCTCCGTGTTTGCTGATAACAATTTTCAGGCGTCTCTCTCCTAGAAGGGGCAGGTGCAATAGCTGGCCAGAGGCTGTGCATCCCTTGCACCCCATGGAGCTCATGGCAGGGCTTAAACAGCCCCTGCGTGACACCAGGGAGGGAGAGATTTGTAGGATGGAAATAGAGAGAAACACATCTTGCCCTGAACGTCAAGGTATTCCTTTGGTGCAAGGAGTGGGGCTGTGGATCAGCCTCCCAGAGGGGAAAGAAAATCCACTGCTGGAAAGAAATTAGTGCCCAGCAAATCTGCGGCTGGGCTTCGGGGTTGTATCAGCGGTACCCACAGGGCGTGAGTCAAAATAATCTCTACAGCTGGATCGATACACGTGTCCTTAAAAGCAGGCTGCTCTCTGCTGTCATGAGGACTGCTCAGGACGGCATCAGCCCCACAGTGTCATCCTGCAGGGAAAGTCAGGGACTGACCTCTGCCGGGCACTGTCACCGGCCCCAGAGCCACCAGTCCCAGCCCCATAAAACTGGGAAATGGGAAAAGCCCCATAAATCACTCCAACCGGCCCCTTCTCATGGGATTAGTGAAAAACCACCCTGCAGCGTGTTTTGGCTGGATTTGAAGGCATGGCTGTGATTTTTGGCACTGGTGAGCATGGTCCCTGCCTGTGCCAGGCCAGGTGATCCCACGCAGGGTGCGGAGCAGGCATGCGGCTGCTGGGCCATGCTCCAGCCACAGCTGCGCAGAGCGAGGTAGGAGCTGCTCTGAGAGAGATCCAGCCTTGTTTTACAGGCAGAAAGGCCTCTTCTGCACAGCAGGAGGTCTACAAAACTGTCATTTCTTGCCCTGTTTCTGCCCTTGTCTCTTTACTTCTATTTTTTACAGGCTGACAAAGGATTTCTTATTGCCTTTTTTTTTTTAATTGAAACTAAGTAAGTTACTTTTTTTCACTTAAGTAGTCAGTGAGTTTAACGACAGTTCCCATTATTGCAGGGAGAAGAAGCCAGCAACCTTCCCATCAAGAAACAGAGAGGTTTCAGACTTTTTTGTGTGCGAGCAGGGGACATAAACTCACAATAGGAAAGGCAGCCCCAGAGAGCCTTAAAGGCAATTTTTGCCTGGGCAATATTTAAGGGATGGAATTTGCTACAGCAATACATGATATGATAAAAACCTCTAGAGTATGCCCTGCAATTTTCCCTTTCCCAACCAGACTTGTTTGAAAGGAACGAAGAAGCCAGGCAGCATTTTCTCTGGGTCTCCATACGCTCAGCCGTGGCTCTTTAGCTGCTCAGCAGCGTGTTCTTCTCTAAGAGCTGTGCTTGCAGTAGCCAAGGGGCAGGTTAAACCCGCAGTTTTGTCTTTCCTTTGTGAACCACAGAACTGCACTTCCACAGCAATCTGCAGGGCAGGCACCAAAATCAGCCTCAGCACCAGTCGCAGAGCCAACAACCTGCAAAAGCCCCTTTGCATTATTCAGCACCACACAGCCCGAAGCAGCTTCTCTGCAGAGCTGGAGCACAAGCCTGATCCACGGCAAAAAGAAACCCCAAACTGATTCCTGGCTGGGCAGCTGCTCTTAGGTTTGGCCACATTTCTCCTCTGTGACACATGAATGTGCTCAGGAGTGATGGGACAAGGAGAGACCTGGGCAGGGTGGTCACTTCTCCAGAGGGTGGGAGGGACCCAGAAGGACCTAGGTGGAAGGACAGATGCAATCCTATTAATAGAGTCCCTAACGAGGTGCTGAGCCCACAGCATTACACCTGACAAATTCATCACACAAATGTATAAGGGGATAAAACAGCTGCGGATAATTGCAGAGCACGAGAATGTGTTCAATGTCATCTTAAACTTGGCGAGATTAATTTTCCTGACAGCTCGTCTAAAATGGAAATGGGCTACGTAATTAAAAGAAATAAAACCCCCACAGATGGCACGTTGCGGGATTGGTGGAGTATACCTTTGCAGGTCCCCATCACCGGCATTGCTGGGGGAGGCGAGGGTGCTGTGGGGGCCTGGCCCCTTCCCCTGGCTTAGGGCCGCATGGCCCTTTGCAAAATTTAGCGTTCACCCTCATTTGTGCAATACCCATCTGCTTTCTCCTCTTTCCTTCCTGCTTATCTGGATGTCAGCATGTCCCAGAGGTTTTAAAACCTTGGGCCGTGGAACCAAGAGCAGGATGTCAAGCACTGATTTTTTTGCGGAATGGCAGCCTTAGATGTAGGTTACTCGATTCAACTATCCTTAGCACGTGTCTAAAAAGCACCAAACACAAATCAGCACCGTATAAACCAGAGTAATAGAAAAGCCAGGCTGTTAATCTTCATAATGTGCCTCTCAGTGGGGATTTCGCTTGAACGTTATTTGCATTAAATATGATATCAACTGCTGGATATGCAGTTATAAATAAATTAAAGGCCATAGTTAAGTCAAATACCGTCCCGCTGCTGACTGCAGACTCCAGTGTGAGCGCTGTTCCCAATGGAGTGGGCAGATGCAGTCGGCTGTCCAACTCGCTGGAGGAAACTTCCACCACTGGTGCCCTGGGAAACTCGTTTTGGGGTCAGGCAACCCCTTAACGGGGCTTACGGTGTCAGCCCAGGCTCTGGTGGTGGGTGCTGCGTGGCAGGAAAGAGGATGGGTTTGCTGGAGCTGAAGTTCAGCAAAATACCTCAAGTACGTGGTTGTTTTCATTTGATGAATGACTATTTTATTTATAGTGACACAGCCAGTCCTGCTTTTCTGGTGAAAAGGAAAACAAAGCTGGTGCTAAGCGGCGCTGAGATGAATTCATCGGATATTTTAGGTAAGTAACTGCAGAAACTGCTCTTGGCCGGAGAGTGGAGAAAGTAATAGACGGGTTTGACTGCATAAATATCCAAGCAGAGCTGAAGCCCTTGGTTATGGCAGTCAAAGCCCCGGCGCAAGGCTGGGTGCTGCTGCAGGAGATTCAGCCCTGGGAGGTGCTGGTGCTCCCCACAAAACCTGCTGCACCATCACAGCTGCCAGCACAGGGGTTTTGCAGGGCCGGGCAGTGTGCAGGGTGTGAAGCAAAGGGATTTGCTTGCCCCCCTTGCTTTGTAGGGCAGCGGGGAGGAGGCTGCTGGATTCGGGTGCTGGGCTGGGATCGACTGTCTGGAGCCCAGAGCAGGACAGGAGGGCCTGGGGCTCTTCTGGCTTGCTTTGGGCTCCGGGAACAGCCTTGGTGCCCCGCGGTGAGCTCAGCTTGGTGGCACCAACACAAAGGCAGGAGAGCACCAGTGTGGGGTGAAGTCAGCCGGTGGCTGCGCCATCGCACCACATCCCTCTGCCCTCCTGGCTGCTGCCCTGCCCGCTAAGCCCTCTCTAATTCCCTGAGCAGCTTTTGGAGCCTGCCACCTTATTTTTTTTTACCAACCTGCTACAAAAACATGAAACCCAGGCCCTCTGCTTTCTCCATGCACTCATTAGGGATTTTCTTCAGGAAAACCACGCAGCCATGAGGCAGTGAGCCTACCTCCTCTTGTGCTGCTGAGGACAAGAGCAAAGAAAATTCAATTCGATTTTGGGGGAAAAAAAATTAAAAAGGCATATCTCAAAGGAGCCTGTGAACTTATCAGTTACTTTCTTTGTTGCTGCTTTTTCCCAATCTCTCTCCCTGACTCTTCTGCGTCTCGGAGCCTCTGCTGCTAAAGGATTTGTCTCCCGGCACTGCTTTGTCTCGGGGCTGGACCGGGATGAACGGACGGGCTGTGTGTCCTGCTCCTCTCTGCACTGACATGCTTTCTAGCCACATACATGCCTGCAGAAAATTTTGCCCTTTGAAGGGATTTTTCCATCCCCAGCTCTCCTGGGCTGCTCTGGAGCTGTATTTCCCTTCCCTCCTACAGTGCTTTATCACACACTTGGAGTTAAAGGACATGTAAGCATGACAGTCATAAGACCATAACTGACAGTGGTAAAAAAAATAAATAATTGTGGGCTTTGGGGAGGGAAAGCCATTCCTATGAGTTTCTCTTCTGAATGAAAAGAGTAAATTAAATGTATAAATTGTCCCCTTAAGGATAAAATGGAAGGAGCAATCAAGAGGATGATGCAAGCAACGAGCTAAACTTTCCCAGTGGCTGCGTGCATTTCATTTTTATAAGGTGGTTTTGAAAAATTCACAGAATAGCAGTGAAATGCAATTTAATATTAAATTGGTATTGAACATGCTCAAGTACTTATGGACTCATTAAACAAGTTCTCCAAGGGAGCAGTCCTACCAGGTACTGAGACCACAGTTATTCAGCTCAGCCTGCAAGGGCAGGAGAAGACCCATCAGCCCGGGCTGGGAAGGCAACCAAAGATTCATTGCAGGGCAGAAACATGGGAACGTGGGCTGCGAGTTTCTCCTGGAGCCCCTGCTCAGAAAGCAGAGCTCCACCCGTTGGCTATGTAAGGTGGTGTCTAGCAGAGGAGACAGCCAGGCTTCACCCTTTTGCAAAGGCAACCCTCCTGCCGGCTCCAAAAGCCAGGGGAGTGCTCCAGGAAAAAGGATGGAATGCTTTAACACGTGGTAAATCCAACCACACCTGGTGTCCTCCCGTACCTGCAGGAGGCAGGGGGTTGGCAGCATCTGAAGTGCGGTCTCTGCTGGTGTCTTTCATCAAGGGGGAAGGCAGGGAAAGATTAAAGCAGAGCTGCCCCAGTTTGTGGAAGCGAAGGCCCCCAGAGAGCTTTCAGGATCCCTGGGCTCTCCTGGGCAGCACACCATGCGCAGTGCTTGCTCATCTCCTTCCTTTCAGCGCAGACTGCGATGGAGGAGCTCCCTGAAGGAGGAACGCTTCTCTCGAAGCAAGGTAAAGCATTTGCTTCAAGAGCGCACGCTGGCTCTAGCAGCGGCAACCCTAAATTTATTCTTTATTATCTAGAGGGATTAGTAGTTGGCAGGAAGCACCAGCGGGCATTTGCAAAGAGAAGGGAGCATGGTGCTGAAATCAGATGATATTCCCAGCCCTGTCTGGGCTGTCTTCTATATATTTAGAAATGCACTTGGCAAAGGGACAACTGGAAGGTTTTATAACGGGAGATTTACAGCACCGGGTGCAGCATCTGGGGAGATGTAAATCCGCAGGCTGGGTGCAAACTGTGGGCGAGGAGCCGGCGGGCACGGGGGCAAGGGGTGGCTCTGCTGGAGCCAGCACCAGCACCGCTGCCACCAGCCCCAGCACAGAGCCTGGGGCACGTCTCTAGAGGTGCTTCCAGGTTTTTCATGAGCACTTTTCATAAGAGAGTTTTCTTTCCTTTCAGATAAGAAAGACTTTTTTTTTCCACTAGGAAAATCTCATCTCTGTGACTGCTGTCTTCAGCTGACAATCATTTCTAGTCCCTGAGAAATTAAAAGTTTCAAAGAAACCTCACTGAACTTTCTCAATCAAAAGTTCTGTTAAAGAGACTTTGTTCATTCTATTTATTTTTTTTTCTTGGGAGAAGAGGAGCCCCCATGGGGCCAAGTCCAGCAGCACACTTTCTGCGCTGAGAGATATCAAAATACAGGCAGGTTCCTGGTGGACCAGGGAGGGAGGAGGATGGACATGCACACACCTGTGCCAGGCAGGCATTTGAGTACAGGGATATGAAAGTCTCTCCCTGCTATTTCCCTCCCATCCACAGCAGATTTAACAACAGATACTGTGAATGCAGGAAAACAGCAGCTCAAAAACTTCTACTTCCCAGAGATGGTCAGCACCCCATCACCACCACCTTGCCTGAACCATCTCCAAGCCCTTGTTTCCTGAATAACTCATCATCTTGACTGATTTATCGTCAGCTTATTTTATAATCCCACACCTACAATGCTTTGAAATGAGATTGAAGAAACAGAACCTACAGGAGGCAAAGAGTGGGGGCAGCTCTGCACGAGACCCTCAGCTCGGATGTGTCCTTGCAGGGGCAGCAGCCAAGGCAGGGCTGGCCTCGGATGGTCACACCAGAGAAGGGACCGCAGGGTGCTCACCTGGTGCGAAGGCAGGAAAAAGGCTGGGAAAGGTGAGAATTTGTAATCTGCTTTTCCTCTGCCATGCCAGCCCGAGCTGTGAGAGGGACACCAGCTATGGAGACGTGGGAAGATGGGTGCTGGAAGCACCTCCAGCTTCACGTGGGGTGAGTGGCTGATACTGGAGAGCAACCAGCTGGATCACGGGTGTAATACCTAAGCTTCACCTGCTTAGAGCAAAGGTAAGGAGGGATGTCAGCACTGGGGCTGTCGGTATCACCATCTCCCCATACCTGATTTAGGGCTGGACGGCCACCAAACTCCCGTCTCATCACTGCCATCCCCTCTGCACAGCAGCACCCATCCTGCCACAGCCTTCAGCAGCCTCACAGCTGGGAAAGGTGACGGCGGCAGCCCCGATGCCCAGACCCAGCTCTGCACCCACCTGGGGGTCCCGTAGCAGGACGTTGCCATCACGGGTGCCTTGGGCAGGATGCAGAAGCATTTCTAAACATCAGGGAGTGAGAGTGCCATCTGCGAGCCTCCAGCAGATGCGGCACAGAGCTGAGAGTGCAAGCCTTCAAGGGGAAGGAGGGAGGAAGGAGGGAGAAGACAATTAAATAGCTGTTTTAAATGATTTGGAAGAAGATTAAAGGCAGCTGCAGGTTTGTTTTTTTTTTTTTTTTTTTTTTTTTTCTTCTCTGGGAAGAGGAACCACCAGATTACCTTCATCTCTGCTGCCTTTACAAACTGCTGTTAAGAGGAAACCTAAAAGCTAAGTTGATGGGCCGCATTTCCTCACTTTTTATTCCCTCCAGCTGACATCTCAGGAAGGGGGGGGGGGGGGGAGGGAGGAGGAAAAAAGAAATCAAGTGAATAAAAAAAAAAAAAAAAAGAAATTATGTAAGAACTGGCAAAACACAGCAGGCCAAGTGGTTATGTAAAGCAACGAACACAGGAGCTTATTTAATTCAGATCTAGCTGTAAGACGGACCATCGTGTAAAGGGCCGGGGATTAGTCGGGCTGAATTAAAGTCCCTGGGCAGCCTGTGGGAAGAGGCAGCCCCTTAGGGATGCTCAAACCACCACAGACAGGCATCACCCTGGGGCAGGTACCTTTCCACCACTGCAGGGATGGATCCAGACACTCTCCAGCGCCAGCACCTTCATTTTCTCGTCTATCTGGCAGCACCCACAGGAGCACCGTGCCCTGATGGGACACCTTGAATCGGGCACAGCCCTGCCGCCAAGGTGCCAACCCATGCTGCTTCCTCCGCAGGGGCTAACGGTCCCCGGGGGGGCTTGCCCAGTGGGCAAAGACCCTTCGTGGGTTCCCTGTGGCCAAAATAGTTCTGTCAGCCAGGCTCAAGTTGGGGGGGTTATCAGTGTGTGGAGCTGTAGCGAGTGACTGAAACCAGTTCTGTTATTAAAAGCCGTAGCAGGACTTTGGCTGTGACTTAAGGAAAAGAGGCCGACTTCAGCTCCTGCAGCCAGCGCTGGTATAAACGCAGCATTCCTGAGCTGAGGCCATCGGCTAATCCTGGATACGATGCGCAAGCAAACGCGGGGAGAGCTCAGCCCTTGGGTTTTACGCACGGCTGTTTTTCATGTACTACGGCGAGAGCCCCGCTAGATTTACCTGCACGGCCCCGCTGGGTGTCCTGTGGGGATGCAGGACGTGGTGGGCACAGCCCCACTGCCCACACCACCCATGGGGCAGGGGGCTCCCCATGCGTCCCAAGGGTGCTCCTCACTGCAGGAAGGCATACGGAGGGGTTTGTGACACCACGCACAAGATTAAAAACTTTCCGGGCCTCTCAGATAATGGGAGTTGAACAGATGTCCTTGGAAGTGTGTGTGGAGTCGGCAAAGCATCCATGCAGCAGCTGCTCCCAGAAGGGGCTACTCCAGGCGGCCAAGGCACAGGTCACAGCATGGGAACAGGTCTGGGGCACTTCGCGTCCCCCAGCTCCAGCACCCTGTCCTTCTGTCCCATCCCCTCCAGGTCTGAGGCCCTTCGGCACACTCCTTCAAAGGCATCGCAAGAAGAAAGAAAGAAAGCAGAGGACCTCCCTGGGCAGGCGCTTGTTTCGTGTGCGGTGGTATTTACTCTACAATTCAGCGGAACTGGGAGCAGGCTCCAGCAAACATAACAAAGAGGGGAGCTGCAGGGTGGGCTGATGCAGAGCAGAACTGCGTCAAAGTAGCTGCCCACCGAAACCGGTGAGGAGGGCCACAGAAGCTCCCAGGGTGCTTTCCCAGAAGTTACCCTATGGACCAAGCGACCTGGAGCCGATGGAGCTGTGACGGTTTGTGGAGGCTGCTGCCACGTGTTTTAACAAGCGGGTTCACACCAGCTGGCCGTGCCAGCAAAGCACCAGCGTGTGTCAGACGCTCTGCCCAGGCCCCGTAAACAGCGAGCCTCCTGAAAGGAAGGAGGAAGCACTTTTCTGCTAGACCAAAAGGTTGCAAATGGCCCTGCCGTGGCGTAGGGGACGTTCTGCAGCAATGCCACCCGAGCCCAGGCTGGGTGACGCTGCGGGACGGCACAGCTCCGATGTGAATTGAGTTAGGGGCTGGCAGGGAGCTGCCCACACCCCGTCTCCACTGCCTCTATAACCAGTCCAGGATTCATTAAAATCCTGAGATTTTAGGTGAAGGAATTGCCTGACTCTGTGCTGGGTGCTGGGAGCTGCAGCAGGATCGCAGGTACTTCTTTAAACTTCCTCGGTTTCCCCAGGTCCGCTGAGGACCTCTCTGGAGAAGAGCTATCAAGGTAAGACAATAAGAAGCACTAAAGGAAAATGGTATTTGCACAACTCTCTGGCCGTTCAAATTAAGACCTTTTTAAAAGACAGGACGGAGAGTGCATGGTGCTAGCAGCGCGTGGGGCAGTCACTCAGCCGTCCCCTGCTCCGGGGAGCTGCCCCAGAGCCAAGAGCAAAACCACAGCAGCCAAAACCACAGATACTGACCCGCAAAGGAACAGGGCACCAATCTCCTTCCGTACTGGAGCTCTTTTATCTGGTGCTGCCACAGCGAGTAGCTTTTGCAGCCTCCTCCAGTTGAAGTGGCATGAAAACATTAATTTACTTGTATGGAAATGGCTTTGAGAAGTGCTTAATTTGTGTGAAAGAAAAAAACACCATAAAATTGGCTGCAGCGTGCGTGAGAGGACGTCTGCCAGTTAAAGTGTTAACTAGACCTAAATGATGTAGCTATAATGGACTTATTCCTGCCACCATACCCCAAACTGATGCCAGTATTCAAAGCAGAATCCCTAACGAAGAGAAGTAACAGGCAGGCTTGGCGCTGGGGAGCACAGAACAAACCAGGTTCGCAGCCTGATTTAGGATCCTGCAAGGATGGTGATAACCAAAGCCGGGGCAGGGAGCTGTCGTAAAGAATTCACTATCAGAGGTGGGCTGTTGGGTGCCCGGCTGTGCCCGTGGCTCAGCCCGGCGTGGTGACAGCCGCAGCACGTCGTACGCGGTGCTCTGCCTGCTCACCAGGGTGTGCTGCGCCGAGAGGTCTGTAATTACTGCAACAATACCAGTAATTGCTTCTTCCAGGTGCTGTGCAGTTTTAGTGGTACGAGTTAAGTCATACGAGCAAAAATCTAATATGCCAAGTGTTGTTTGAATAGTTACTCTTCTTTTTCTTACTGTAAAGGAACCTAATTGTCCGCACAGTCTAGCTTTCCTTGGGATTGTCCTTTAAAACCTAAAGATTCAAAGCCAATAGCGAGGAATCTTTTCAAAGAGAGACTTAAATTAATACCCTCAAATATTCATCCTGGGAAGGCTGTTCCAGTCCAGGGAGGAGTGTTCTCCTGGGCTTATCCGAGCTCTCAGTGGGCTCTGAGTCTATAAATGGCTACATTTGCTCTGTTCGGGGACTGGCTTGCAGTCAGTCACCAAATAAAACCTCTCGGAGAACTGATGGTTTCCAAAAACATCCCGATTTGCTTTAGACAGTATGCCAAACAGGAAGAGTGAAATATGTTGAGTGATTTATTACCAGAGATTTGCCAGCTTGAGCAAGTGTATCACTGCTCTGCTTAATTTAAGGACAGAAAATGAACGCAAAGAGATGTAGAGACCTGCTCTAAAGCAGCTTCAATCCTCTGCAAAAGTCAAGGGCTCCGACTTTCAAGCTGCAGGACCTTTGCGCATCACTCTCCCACATCACCGCTGCCCTTTCTCACAGGTCTTCCATTATTTGTCTTTTTTTAAACCTCTGCACAGCGTATGAGGTGAGAATCCCCGACCACACGCTGTGCGATGGTTTCCATTAATGCACTTCAGACCTGACTTGCAGCTGCTTTGCTTATTCACTCCGGAGCCCTCCCCGGCCGGGGCCCTGCTTCACACTGTGTGTGTGCTCCTTCAGAGCTTGGAGGAACGAGCCCAAGCCCTTAAATAAGCTTCCCAATAAGCAAAGCCACATTTCTAGCCAGATCCCCTGAGAAGGAAAGGTATGGTGTTCACCCCCCCATAGCTCCCCCCAGTAATCACCTCCTTCTTTTTACTTTTAAATTAAATCACAAGTGAGCTTAAAATGCACAAGGAAAAGCCCACAGGCAAAGTTCACATGTTATTCGTTCACATCTGCCTACTTCTTACTTGGGCAGCAGGACAAGGTAGATCCTGAATAATAGCAAGACAGTAAAATATGTTGAGAATTGTTTAAACCGTAATCTCCGAAGACGTAGCTAGGAAATAATCCGCTCTCTTTAGCCCTATCATGTTAACACGGAGCAGGAGTTTAATCCTAAAAGGGAGATGAGTGGAAATAATGCATTTCAACCACATTGTTCTCAAATCAGATGGCTCACGTCTCCTCAAGAGAATAGAAAATTTGGGTTAGGCACGCTGGGCTGCCACTGGCGAAAGCTACAGAGCATGTACAGGAGAAATACAGCCTCCAGGATCTCAAGGTGAAAGTTAGGTACCAGGACAACATTCAGAGGGAATTCAGTGCTTTTGGTTATGGGGGCAGCGGTGGGAAACTTGGAGAGACATGCTTAAACATCTAACGGCTCCAGGCTTAAACCTACCCGCTTGTACCCTCGCCCCCTTTTAGCAGGAGAAAGGATTCTGATTTGTTTCCATTTACGTTCCCTCCCTTTGGCTGCAGGAACATTTCAAAGGCGTTAGTACACTTGCAGTTTTAAACTCTAATTGGCTACTGGTTAAACCCACCTAATATTCATGTTCCAAATAAAAGATTGAGGAGCTATCACATGTAAGCCTGGCAGCAAAGGAGCTATGGAGATCGGCGTCTTGCTCTTTCCGCCTCTCCTTCCACTCCTCTTACATTTTTCAAGCCTAATGCTCCAGTGAACAAATGCTTCGAGCCCTCAGAGCACCGGAGCGCTGCAAGTGTTGACGCTGAAATCCTTTCCACGCCTGGGAGTGTTCGATTTAGCAGTGCGTGGAGACCAGCAAAGCCTTCCTGAACTCGGGAAGGGGTCTGCTAGCTAAACCAGCTATGGATTTCCCTGAAACAGCCAAAACACCAGCTGCTGGCTTTGAAGATGCCGTTCCCTTCCGAAGCCTATGCTTGCACCCGAAACTTTCTGACATCGGGGTCTGGTGCTACACAGAGGAATGGAGCTGTGGATCAACCCAAGGAGCTGGGAGGGGGGAGGAGAGGCGGTTTTATTTTCCCTGCTCCTGCTGGCCCCTTTCCAGCCGGAGGAGGGGAGCTGCAGGCGATGCTGGGGGGGGAGATCTGTGCATTTTTCTGGCGATGAGCTGCCACATTTGGGGGACACACGAGCGCCCCGGCTCCGCTGCTCCCGGGGCAGTGGCCGCACAGCGGAGCGGGGCTGGGGTACCCCTGGGTGTGCGGCACAGGGGGATCCTGCTCTGGGACCGGGTGGGCTCCACACACTGCCTGTACTGGGACAGCTGCTCTGGGGGGGGGCTGCACTGGCTCAGGTTGGTTTCAACCCCATGTGGGATTTATCCTAGTGCAGGATTAACCCCCGTGCAGGCTCACAGCGAGCAGAGCTGCCCCCTGAGCCCCCAGCCTTTGCTGCCACCCCAAGCCAGGCTGTCCCATCAGGGCTGCCGGGGTCCCCCCTACCCAAGCCGGCTCCTCCTGGTCCCAGATCCCCGTTCCCCTCCTGGCTCTGCCAAGTTTGGGCTATCAGAGCCTGCAGAAGGAGGCGGCTGCCCGACCCCAAGCACTCAGGATCCCCGGCCGCCTGGCTCCTCACCTGGATGACCGTCTTCAGCGTGGAGGCGTCCACGATGGTGGTGCAGACGAGGGAGTCCGGATCTTGCTTCTTGAAGTAGATCTCCCCCATGGTGAAGATCATGGGGATGGCAAGGAGGAAGGAGGCAATCCAGATGCAGCTGATGAACTTCTTGGTGCGGCTGCGGGACATGATGCTCTTGGCTTTGAAGGGGTGGCAGATGGCCATGTAGCGCTCCACGCTGAGGCTGGCGATGTTGAGCGCCGTGGCGTAGGTGCAGGCGTCCCGCAGGAAATAGTAGCCCTTGCAGACGGCCCCCCCGAAAGCCCAGGGGTGGTGGACCCAGATGAAGTTGTAGAGCTCGATGGGCATGCAGAGGAGGAAGATGAGGAGGTCGGAGAAGGCGAGGCTGGCCAGGTGGTAGTGCACGGTGCTCTGCAGGTTCTGCAGCGACTTCTTGCGCACCAGCGTGTACGCCGTGATGGAGTTGCCCACGGTGCCCACCAAGAAGAGAGCCAGGTAGATGACGGTCACCATGACTTTGGAGTAGATGTCCGTGTTGACGTCCAGGTCCTCCTCGTCGGGCCCTTTGGGGAGCAGCGGGTCGGAGCGGTTGGAGGCGTTGGTAAAGGCGCTGGGCTGCGGGCCGGGGGGGTCGCCGGGGGCAGAACCGTTCGGGTGCATCCCGGGGCCGGGTCGCCCCGTCGGGGGCTGCAGCTCGCCGGGAGCCGCCGCTGCGCCCCGCCGGGGGGGACTTGGCCGGTTTTAAGGCTGCGGGGAGGAGGCGCCTGCCCCTCCCGGGCTGCCGTGCGTGTGTGCGTGTGCCCGTGTGTGTGTGTGGCAGCGGGGGACACGCACTCGCCCCCTCCCCTTCTTGTCCGTCCCCCCCCCCCCCCCCCCCCGCCCGGTCCCCCTCCCCTACCACCACAGCATCCTCCCCTGGCCGCCCGGCTGCGCGCAGCCCCGCAGCTCCGGAGCTCTCCTCCTCCCCGCAGCTCCCCGGCGCCCAGATGTGCCCTGGCAGGGCAGGAGCCTCCCTGCACACGCACACGCACACACGCACACGCACATGCACACGCACAGCCTCGCCGGGAGGCTCCGCGCCCCCCGCCCCCCCCCCGCGCTGCAGCTGCCTCCCCCCGGCCCGGGGCCGTCCCCTCCGCTCGGCTCCCTCCTCCCCAGCCCCGCCGCCGCCGAGGGTTTTGCAGCCCCAGCCCCAAAGGACCCCCCCCCCCCCAGCCCCTACTCCCTCGTGTATCCCCTCTCCTCCATCCCGTGCAAAGCCAGGCACAGGCGGGGCTGCAAGCTGAGGGCTGGCAGGGGGCTCTAGAGGGGTCCCAGCACTGCTAACATCCTCTCTTCGTGTCCCTTGGGAGATGAGAGGCACGAGGGATGCTCCATCCCCCCTTGGACTTCCCCACTGCTAGCCCCCAAAATACCCCCCCACAAACACACACCCTGCTGCTGCTGCTAGGAGAAATGCATTTAAAAGAGGGAAAAAATAAACACCTACAAATATCTCCCTCTGCCCTGGGACTTCTCAGCCCCATAGCACAACGACAGCAGCGAGCTGCTTTGCTTTGGTCCCCCCCATGACTTTTCCCTTATCAGATCCCATCAGATTTCCCATCCTCAGATTTGGGATGTGCAGTCTCTGAACTGTCCTGTTGCAGGGGAAGGGTCTGCAGTGATGCTACGGAGATGCTGAGGGTCAAAGGGGGATCCTCCACACCAAAGGGCCCCCAGGACGGGCATGGCTGAGTGGTCTGCTGGGGGCTGCTGAGCTGACTGCTCCCTGTAACACCCCAGCGAGCTGCTCACTCAGCTGTCTCCATGATAAATCTCTCTACTACTGCACAGAGGCTACCTAGGAAAATCCCATCCAGGGAATCCTTGATTTGGTCAAAGACGACCGTAATTTCTCCCATGTATTCATGGACAGATGCTGGGTTCGCAAACACCAGTGGGCTCCAAGTGCACCGAGGTCCTGTAGACTGCCTATCCATTTGATGCAAGAAGGTCTCTAAACCTGCAGTCGATCAAATAATCACTGCGTGGACATAGTGGACTTTACACAGCCATCCACCAAGAGCCAATATTCCTCCAAACTTTCCTCTTCTTAAATCTGGCTGACAGGGTCACCATGGAAGGCTGACCAAAACCAGATTTATTTAGTCATATGTAGTCATACAAATACGGAGAGAGATGTTTTCTAGCTCTCATCCCACACTAGTTTAAGGAATGACTAATAATCTCTTAACACCAATGTTCCTTTCATTTAAAAGCCTCTGTTATGAAATGTCTGTTAGCAGAGAGCAGTTTGCCAGGGCTGGTGTTCCCAGCTGCTCTCACCCCTTGGTCCTGGTCCTTGGACGGGTTCTGGGGATGGATCAAGAATATCCCGAAGAAGGAAAGTGGGACACGAAACGTGGTGGGCTGTGCTCACCGACTCTGTCTGAAGGAGAGCTGCAGCTGGGGTGTGTGCCCAGCATCCCTGTTCCTGGACCCCCCAGCTCGGGGGAGCTCCTGGCCCTGTGATCCAAGCCCAAACCCACGCTCCCACGCTAAAGCACTTCTCCCCCAGAGGCAGAAAGAGAGTTCCTTTGGGATCCTTGTCTATAACGAAGAGTTATTGTCCCTTCCTGGCCCTGTAACTTCATTTTGGCCTTGTGGAAAGCAATTGCTATCCTCACAAACAAGCTACCCATCTGCTGGTCTAATTTTACCGTGTGTGTGTGCACGTTTATATCAATAGCTGTCTGTAGAAATGCTCTGTTTTGGATCCTGTTGCCTCATGTTGCTGCACGCAGACAATGCAGGCACTGCTGCTTACGAGGAGGAGATTACATCTCCTTGCTCTGTCCCAGCAGCTGTCCCTGGGTGCTCAGTGAACCACCTCCTCCAAGCCAAGTGCTGGCAGGCAATATCAAGAAATATAATTAAAAGAAAATCCTAATTACGCTCTGAAATATCAGATACCTGGAATCAATGCAGCTGTTGATTTACAGTCAATGCTTTACCAGGCTGGTACAGTTTGTGTCTGTTGCCAAATCTCTCCTTTCTTAAAAGCACGTTGGAAGGGTACCTACCACCTAATGAACAGGCTGAGGGCTCTGATCAGTAAAGGCTTCAGCAGGATGTTTCTGGGAGTTAATTAATTTAATACATGCTATTAATTCCGTGGAAAGTCTGGCTCAGCCACACATGAAGCATTCCCACTAGCATGGGCATGTACATCTGCTCTGTTCTTTTTTCTTGTAGATCTGGGTTTATCTCATGGCCTGGGATAAAAGACATAAAAGACATTCATTCATACAAGATCCAAAGACCAGTCTCACAGCTGCTGAAGGTGTCCTGTGGTTACAGGTGCCTTGCAGTGCACTGGGTGTCTGGGGTCAGGGAGACAGGGCTAGGCTGGCTCTTTTTCAGGTGTCCCTAGCAGATGAGGATACCAAGACATTTCTCCTCTCTCACCCCAACTAGTTAGCCTGCACCTCTGGTAGAGGCCATCTGAGGGCATGGCCGCATGACTAGATGTGAAATCATGATGTGGTTCTCAAATGTAAACCAGTGTTGGCAAATTTACCACCAGCTTATCCCAGCTGAGATGGAGTTTGCTGGCTTCCCAGAGTCTGACTTCCGAAATGCAACCCTGCCGTTCCCCATGCAGAAGTGTGGGTCACTTTGTAAAGAAGAAAGTAAAAGAAAGTCTTGGTCTATCTCCAGATGGAAAGGGGTAAGCCTCTCCCCTGTCTTTTCTGAAAGTTTTTGTTCTACCTTCTGTCCAGGCAGAGGTGTTGCTGTGTCAAAGGAAGACGCCAGCTCTGTTCCTGCCTCTCCGTGGAAAACATCTTCCCAACACACCTTTAGTCTCCCCATCGCTCGTGTGTGGTCTGAGGGAAATGTGCACTCCCTTCCCTGTGTGGGATATTGAAATGAATGCCAAAACTCTCTTCACAACTTCACCTCTGCTCCCTGCAAGGATTTCGTCGGTATTCTCCTTCAAGCAAAAGCAGAGCCGGAGGCGCATCGCCCTCTCCTTGTGCACCAAAGCCTCCAACCTAAATCCCCGCTGTTTGTTTCTGAACTAGCCGACCTTTTAGCTAAGCTGGGCTCGTTTTAATATATTTTGTATGTGTATGTCTGTGGCTTAAAAAGGAAAAGTATCGTGGAAACCAACGGGAGCCTGATCTCAAATGTTACAGCAAGGCATTTACTTAAAATCTTGCAGGAAAATGTCACCCAAAGACCTTGTCTATTAAAACTTCCTGGACTTTGAGCTGAAGGTCCCACAGTGCCCAGGATATGAGGCCCACAGGTTGCCTCACTCCCTTTTATGTTGACCCAAGTGTTTTTCTTCTTTGCTTTTCCTGTTACAACTGGGGACCCCTAGGAATTTTTCACATTAACCCTATTGCAGTCTGATTTGTCCAGGTGGGATTTTTCTGAAGGACACAGAAAGCATCAGACAGAAAGCTCTGCGAGAAGCAGGTGCTAAAAGACAGCATCAGCCCTTTCCCTTGCTGAGGTCCCAGGTCCCAGTCCTAAATACCTGTTAGAGAAGGTTCCTGAGTCAAATAGTGCTGGGCTGATTCAAGCCTTTAAAAGCAGATCCCAGAAGACTCACTGGGACAGGTACTCCCTTCTTCAAACATCCTTAGAAGCCAGGACTGTGTAAGGTGGGTTAGGAAGGTAAAATCCTGGGGATCACAAGGCTGTTTTAAGGATGCTGCACTTGAAAAAACAAGAAAGTGAGGGAGAAAGGGGTGCTAGAAAAATGGACGTATATCAGCTTTGTTGATGACAATATTGAATGCATCATTACTTATAGGCATGGGAGTGCATCCCTTCCTAAACTCAACATATTGCAAAATAAAGCATTGCTAGTTTGGATGAGCAATAAAAGATTCCCAACTGCTGCATGTTATTTAGTGTGTTTGGCTGGACTGATTTCAGGAGAGTATTTTAAATCAAAGCAGTTGATACACGGGATATTTATTGCTTCTGATTTTTGTAGCAGAGGAACCTGCTGAGACTTCTCAGTGTGAGCACAGTGATGTGTGGGTCGGCAAAAGGACAGACCATGCTCAGAACAGAGCAATAATCACACATCCCAGCATTGTGTCCCTGGGCAGATTTAAAAGAAAATAGGAAACTGGAAAAATAGAACACACTGGGATGCGTATGATGATGTTGGCCAGAGAATTACTCGGAAGAAGGGTCAGTCTCTGGGAATGGACAGCTGGGAAATGAGGTGTCCAGTTACCTTGTACAGGTCTTATCGTCTGTGTGCTGGATGTTCACATTCATCCCTCTACTTTGGCAAAGCTCCTTTAAAATTAACAGATGCACTGGCTGATAGACATTGTAATGTGTGTTTCAGACAGAGCCAGATATGTCATCTGGACACACACAGGAGATACCAACCGCTTTAGTTCAGACATAAAAGCATATTTTGGGTCCCCTGAGTTGTTACTGCAACAAGCCCAGACCAGATTCCTTGTGGCAATAAATGCACTTTATCTTCATATACAATTTAAGTGCTCAACACGTGGGCAGACATGCTCACATACTGCCACACTGGCTTTCCCTCCAAAAATCCTGTTTTACCCCAGGAACAAATATAACACAAAGAGACAGAGTTTGCATTTGCTGCAGCCAGGGGCTTCCACCGCAGCCCCTGAGGCCTGAGCATGGCGCTGGTATCCACAGGGCAGGGCAGTTCCCCTGCTTCTCGGTTATCAGAGATGCCATCCACTGTCCCAGCCCTGGTTTTCTGGGGGGCAGCGGCTCCGTTTCCAAAAGATCTGCTCCACGGCGCGCAGTGCTCACTGCTGCCTGCATCCCCCCGCCCAGGCCCTGGCCCACACGCTGTGCCGAAGTTTTTCAGGAAACGTGACCTTGTTTTCTGACACCCCATAATAATTGAAGGCAGATGGCTATTATTAAGGATCCTAAGGAGGACTACAAGGATGGTGAAGGGTCTGGAGGGCAAGGCATATGAGGAGTGGCTGAGGGCCCTTGGTTTGTTCAGCCCAGAGCAGAGCAGGCCGAGGGGAGGCCTCATGGCGGCCTGCAGCTTCCTCCTGAGGGGAGCAGAGGGGCAGGCCCTGATCATCCCAGGACTGGCTTCTGAAAAGTTCCCAGTGGAATTTTTCCTGGGACACATTACGCTGGTTTCAAGTCACTCTGTGCCACTTCAGCAAGCAAAAAAATTTGGCACTTTGTGCCTTCCAAAGCACACTGTGACCTGCTGTAAATGTGTCTTATTTGTGCTGTGCAATCTGGCTCGTTCCTGCTATTCTTCACTGTAAGAGCCCACATCCTTCCATTTTTTACAGCACACTGGTTTTGCCTGAGTCTGGGCTCCTTCCGAGCCAGTGCTAGCGTCCCACTCGCTGTGTGAGGAGAGGAGGCAGGAGAGGATGTTGGTGCTGGTCTGCAGCCTCCCTGAGCGATGAGAAAGTCCCTCCTGGTTATTACCAGGAAGAGGAATGCGAGGCTGCAGAGGACATTTATTCCCTGAACTCCATTCCTGCCATTACAGGCGATGGCATCATGCAGCTGCCTGGGCACAGAAAAGTCACATTTCTGTCCTGCTGCTTCCTCTGTAACACTGCTGCAGGACCTGATGGGGAATGCAAACCTAAGAGGAAGGGTTTGTTCACATAGTGAACTGCCAGGAACATTTCTCTGTGTACTCACCTGGGGACATTTCACCCCTAATGCACTTGCTGAGCTGTCCACAGATCGAAGCAGATCTGCAGGGGCACCAGCTCACAGCCCTGTGAGCACGGGTGCAGCACAGCATCCCCGAAGTGCAACCTCACCCCTAAGCACAGCTCACGCTTTGCTGCTGCTTCTCTTCCTCCTCATGGCCAGACTTACATGGATGATTTTTCATTTAGAGGATCTTGGCCTAGAGACTCAAAAATATTTTAACCCAGTTGGGGTGGGCAGAGGGTCCCTGCAGAGGGATTTTCTTCTGTTATGGCTTGATGGATGGTGCAGCCACCCCAAGGGAAAGGGTTCCCAGGGTTAGGTAACAGCCCAGACCATAATGTAGAGCAACCCTGGGATTGCTCTAAGCTAAACTGAATGAGAACAGCCAGAGGAGGCAGGCAGGAAACTGAAAAAAAAAAAAAAAAAAAAAAAAAAAACAAACTGACAAACAAATGGTCAGGAAGGTTAATCAGTTTCAGTTAATTCAGTTAATTCAGTTCAGCCTGAATTAGACAGGGAGCTCATTCAGTGCCTTTCAGTGTGATACTGGGGCTTGACTGTGGCTGCATTCACTGCCTGAGAGTTTTTGAAAATCTGATCAGAGCTGTTTGGGGAACTACAGGTACAGAAACAGTCTGGAAAACAGAAACAACAACAACAAAACAGCTTATATGAAATAAAACTTTGGTTGATTTGGCAAGGTGTTTACTGAGCACAGGAACTCTCTGGACAACAGCAATTTTTCTTAACTTTCTCATAAATCACAAACAAACTGTTCTGGCTCCTAGGGCAAATTTTGACAAATCCTAACAGAGAAGCAAACAGGTGATTCTATGGTATCTTTGCCAAAATTGATCTAGTACTGCTATAGCTATGAAACAAGGGAACGTTTCTTTCATGGAGGACTCCAGGAATACAACAAAGAAAATGCAGTGCAAGATATTTTTCCTGAATAACTTTTAAAGAAGATAATCCACCTCTTGTGTTGAAATAAAGACCCCTTCACTGGTGCAAAGAACTTTTAAAAGAATAGCTTATTTCAGGCTCAGACTTCACAACATCTAGAAGAGGAGCTTTATCCAGCTCTTGCATGGTCCTGAAAAGCCACAGGGATGGATTCGGTGTAATACAGTATTCAGGTTTACTTTGGGAGGAAGGAAAAGGAAATGCGTGCACCTATTTTTCATCCTAAGATGTTCTTTGTTAACAACAATTAATTACTGTCCTTCTATTCCTTTAAACACATGGAAATATGGACACCTTATCATACCGAGTGAGTTTTTTAAGGGGAGCATAGCAGGGCAATATGGTTATAACTGGGGAAATTTTGAGAGGTTGTTACAGTGAGACAGCCTATACATGTACAAGCAAGGCATATTCCCAGTTCATATATACAGGAATTCAGACTGCATTGTTTCGCTTTTGCTCACAAAGATCATGTACGGATTTTGAACCCAAAATCAGTTCTCTTTCAGTGCAGTACAAGACTTTCTGTCAGTGCCTAAAATAGAAAAACTGCACACCCAGCTTTGAATCCAGGGCTGAATGCTGGAGGAAAAAAGTCTAGAAAATGATTTGGGTGGAAGGGTGCATTCATACAATAAATTGCTAAACATCAGCAAAGCCAGACTAATGACAGGGTTTGAGAAATAGGTTAGAAAATTTAGATGGAGTCTTTCTTGCTCAGTAATGACCACTTCATGAAAGAAAGTCGTATTTCACTACGTGGTGAACACAGAGGTAATAATGAAGATAACTGCCACAAAGTAGACGTGAGATGAACTGGCAGATAGTGGAACAGAGTTCAATTAACAAAAAGATTTCTTGAAATGATTTGATTCTCCAGAATTTGCTCTGATTCTTCAGGCAATCAATCAATCCTTCAGCAAATTTTGCAACCACCAGCCAGCTTGGCGTGGATGTGTAGGGTGATGGTGCAGAAACAGTTACAGCCTTTGCCTTTCCTGGAGCTACATGGGCTTAGCCTTGGTGCAAGGATGAATGCTCCTCTGCCAGCAAGGAACTAGGAGAAACTGAATCTGCAAAAATCAAGAATTAAAAACCAAAAACCAACCTGAACTCATTGTGGCAGAACCTGTCCCGTTTTGCTTGCGCATGCTATAATTTTGAAGTACAGAAATTTACAGGCACCGCTTTCTTTCACCTTTACAATTTAGTTTGTAAAGCAAGACCAATGTTCTGAAATACTTCCTCAATATTTGTGACATATAATACTATGAGCCAGATAATAAAATGTGAGGTTATTGAACATAACTGTCAGGAGTTATTTAGACGGATTTCTTGGAGTTCTTCATCTGCTGTCTCTAAACAGCTTGTCTTCAGGGGTGTCTCATTCAGGTGTCTTGCTAGAGAAAGGCACTGGAGATGTTTCAGTGGTGTATCATGACTGGGAGAGTAACTTAAACATTATTTTGTGAGCCTCTGAAACAAGCAGCAAATGATCTGAGAAAGTAGCAAGTCATACAAGCATCTGCGGAAACTTGTATTTTGGTGCTTTAGGAAGCTATGTATTTCCCATTTGCTTGTATCTATACTTTGATGGAGATCTTCATTTTCCAGAATCCCCTTCAAGCAGCTTAGAAATATGCCAATGCCCTCAGGCTGTCTGCTTTCCTTGATAAGAATGCGTATGGTTTTTATTATGAGCTCAATATACCAGTTAGAATAAGAAACTGATAGACTTGAGAATATGCTTGGAAAAGGGCAGACACAAGGAATGAAATACAAACCTGTTGCAATATAAGGAGGCCACTTTTTTCCATTCATCTTTTATTGGAATAAAAGGGCATTTGTAGATATTGAGTTAGCTGCATGACATGTCTCAGTTTATACTCGAAGTAGGATAAAAAGAAACATTTTGATCAAATACATTCTTGCTTCAAGATTTAAAATGGATTATGTTGAGAGATAATTTTGCATATTTATGCAAAACTAGTTTAGAGCAGATTTTTGACATCAGGTAAAGGCAGCTGGTGTGCAAATCCTGCTCTCACTAACCTGTTTTCTGTCTACAAAACCAAATTGCAGGGGTCGTGTCATGGCAGGTCCCTTTCCTCCTACTGCAGATGATGAGAACTAATCCAAGATATTTAGTACATAACTCTCCTTTAACTTCAGCAGTGGCAGCTCACAGCTTTATCTGGGCCTTGTCTAACCTCTAAGGATGCTCAAAGAAGAGAGCTGAAGACGGGGAGTCCAAGTAGCCCTTTTTTGCTCCAGGGATGAATCCTATTCCTGTTCTGTGGCTTCTGAATTTAACCACAGAGTATTTGTGAGAAAGCGATGTTCCTAATATGCAAGAGGTGCAATAGAATCATGCTCATTTACTGAAGGGTTGAGTTTATTATTCTAGTGCTAAGAGTCAACTAGAGATGTTAAAGGAAAATTTCTCTATAGGTTCTTAATTTGCCTAATTGCTGACTTCCTCACAAGTGCTCACAGAGGACTCAAGAGTGAGAAGCTATTTTCACTCGTCATTTAACTCTTCAAAACCATTAGCAACCGAGAAGTTGTGATTAGTGCTGCAAGTTCTTCTGTAAAACAGTTACCCAGTGAATCACTCTTCACTGACGAACTCTGCTCACCCTCCCACCAGCCTCATTGTGTGATAGCCTACTATTAGAACTCCTCTGGGGACTGCTTATATAGCACGGACAACCCTTTTCTACCTCTCCTACCTGCTAGGAAGCTGCTCTGCTCTGCTGTGCCCCATGGCAAACAGTGGCTGCTGATTGAGTTGTTTGAGTTTTCACGGAGGGCGGATGGAAACACAGCCCTAATGGGCAACTCGTCCCCATTGTATCCCAGATCTGTGGCTGGGTGAGCCCCATGCTGCCTCCCTGGCCATCAGAAATCCCTCTCCCTCTCCAGAAATCAGGATTTTCTGATTTTTGCCACCTCCCAGATGACTCTGGGAGCTGACCAACAGCACCACCACCATGTTTCAACCTTCCCATGTCACCACCTAAATCAAAATGAGCAGAGAAATGTCAGGGCCCAAATCTATATGCATATCTTGCTATCTTGAACTAATTATTACAGCTTTTTTTTTTTTTTTTCCCAACCTAGAAAATAATGGCAGATCTTCATACTTCATTTTGGCTTTGAGCTTGGTCTGCTCAAACACCTCAAACACAATCTCCCTTGAAATGGCCTGGTTTCTGCAGCTCCCGGCAGCACTGCAGTGATGTTTGGTCCTATATGGCTTAAATGGTGTTAAGTGATTTTATGATGGTTTTCCTGTGGCTCAAACAGCAGCCTTCATTCTGGAGTGTAATCGCTACCCTGACACAAATGAGTGAAGGAAATTTTGTGTGATCAAATGCAAAGAAATGCTCTTGCCTTGGAATAAAGCACAGAGAGAGCTAGCAGCTCAGTTTGCAATAAAACTCCAGGTAACCTGCTATTACTGCTCTGAGCGGCTGTTGTCGGAGCTGGGCTCAGCACCAGCAGTGCAATAAGGCATGTAATTACCTGTCTCTGTGCCCGTTCTTTGGGTACAGCTCCCTATCTGCAGCTGATCCAAACAGCACATCCAGCCTGCACTGCACACATCGCCTCATTATTTCATAGACATAATTGAACCCTTTCATACATGAGCTTAGACTTAGTTCAGCAAGTTGAAAACACGATACGCACAATGGATTTAAATAGTGTAGATAATACGGGATGGACCGGATGTGTGAACTTGGGTCCATGAGAGAAACCATAGCCTTAACTTTCTTTCCCCATTCCTGTCCACTGAAAATTTTCTTCTGCAGAAAGAATACATAAATCCCTACCTTTATAACTATTCTGAGTGTGCGATGGGAGGTAGTTAAATGTTAAAAATTTAAATTAAACATAGGAACTTCTGCAGCCCAAAGCAGGGTAGCTCACGGGTTTTGTTTTGGGATGCCAGCTCTGCCTGTGCCAAGTTGATGTGTACGTGTTCCCAGAAGCAAGTGTTCTCCAAGGCAGCAAGTTTTCTGAAGTACTTCGCTGTAATTACATGCTTCCTTTAAATTAAATGCTTGAATAATTCCAGAAATTGGCCTGAATTATAAAATACTTCACCTAAAACTACAATTTGCTAGGAAAAAGGGGGGAAAAAAAAAAGAGAGAGAGAGAGAGCTCAAGGAAGAGCAACTAGTTTGAGCATAGAGAGTGTTGGGAGAGAAGAATTAATAGTGACTATTTATTACCAATAACTTAAGTTTATGTCATTCTCACAGAAGGGAGAATTGGAGAATTTAAAAAATAAAATCCATGAACCAACTGTGATAAATACTAAATTTGCATTTATGTTCACCTTTACCTCATCAATGCAAATATTTAAACTTATTAAAGAATATTTAAGTGATGCCCCTAAAGAGCCCCAAAGCATCAAAAGGATGGTATGTCTATGTCTTAGGAAGACAAGTCCCATTTAATGTCTGTAGAAAATTTCGTGCCTGTGGTAGAATCAGGAATTAAAGCATAGAAGGAAAGGGAGTTGTTGGGAAAGGATCTGATGCCAGAACCTTTGGCAAGTATAACTCTTTGGTCAATGGTGTGTTTCACTGACAGATGGAGCAGGGCCCATCCTGGAGCACACCTTCTCTCTTTCTAAGTGTTAGCTGAGGAGTGACTTAGCCACTACTTCCCTGTTACTCAGAGTTTTAGCATGCACTGTCAAATTTGATTGAAGTTGGTGAACATACTTGGCTGTTATGCATGCACACACAGCTTACTAAGCTTCGCATCCAACCTAAAAAGCAAGGCATTTTTAAGCAGCAGACTTGAAATGGGATCCATACAATCTTCTCACATTTGCTCTGGAAGTTGGAACAAAAAAGAGGCTCCGCAGGAATCTCAGGAAGGATTTGACCTGACTGATACATCTGCCCAAGGAAGGAGCTGATGGCTGGAGCAACTCTTTGGCCATGTGTAGATTTATTTTATTTTATTTTATTTATTTTATTTTATTTTATTTTATTTTATTTTATTCATTTTTTTATTTTATTTTATTTATTTTAATTTGTTTTATTTTATTTTTTATTGTTTTGGGAATAAAGAAAAAGCCTGAAAATCTTCAGACAGGAGCAAGCAAGACTTGCAATTAGGAGATACAGACCCAGCCATGGATGCATGGTTCTCTTGTAAATTAAAACAGAGATGGAAATCCAAAACGTTTTTCTTTAACATGGGAATGACCTATAACATCACCATTTCTCTGTGGTTTGGCCTGTTGGTTTATTCTCATTGCTCTCCCAATAACGTCTGAACCAATGATTCATTGAAATAAACTCTCCCTTAGTGCATCTCAGATATGCACCCACAAAGTTGGGAAGAAAAATGACACTTCCAGATCCACCGGTCACTGAAACTTACTGCGAACGCCCAGGAATATGCAGATAATGCAGCTGGGCCCCCTGCTTAGATGCATCTGATGTTATTAGATCTTTTTTTAAATAAAATCAATGAACAGTAGCATGACAGAACCATGAGACTGTCCATGTTACAAAGGCAGAAACAATTGGTGGGAAGGAAAAAAAGATCTGCACAACAGATGGTGTGTCTCTGCTTCCATTCGTAAATGAGTAAAAATACCCCCAGGCTCACAAAATCTCTTGCTTTGCTGCTGACTGACACTTATTTGAAGCTAACATGAAGTTTTGGTGATCAGCCTTGAAGAGGAGAACAGAGGGAATGGCTGAGTGAGCGAAGGGGACAGGCTGCCAGCACCTGCACAGCACCCATTCCTCCCCCGGCCTGGACCTGAGGTGCAGGCAGGGCCAGATCCAGAGCCCAGGAGAATGGCTCGGGGTTGTCTTCTTGCTTCTGCAGCTCTGGTGACTGACAGGGATGCTTTAGGCCTGCAGGCAGCCCAGAGAGTGGAAATGGTGGGGTTGGGCTCTGATGGGAATGCAGCCGCTGCGGCCTGGTTTTTGGGTGCTCCCCAGTGCTGCTCCAGGGCCGGGCCTGGTGTCCCTGGTTCCGCCGCCATCTCAGCTGCCCCTTGCCACCAGGAATCGGCTCCTGCGCATAAAGGCAGGAGGAAGGCAGCCAGGTTCTGAAGTGAAGGCAGAATTTGCTGCCTGGGGAAGAATGAGGGTATAACCTGTCATGAAGCAGCAATGGGAGCACTCATCCCTTCCCTGCAGATGAACCACACTTTCCTTGCACAAGGCTGCAGAAGAGGAGCCCAGCACCAACCAAGCTGTTTCTATCCACCCAAAGCCCCGGCTCCAACCTGACACATTTCTGTGTCGATTCATTTGAGGAAATCAAGTGTGACCCAGGGCTGGAGGCACGGCAGCTGCTAAAAGGCTTGTGATGTTGAGACTGCCAAGCTGGAGGGTGTTGAGAGCTGCCTGAGAGGGTGTCCTGAAAGGAGACGAATCTCCTGAGGCAGGAGCCAGCACTGTTCCAGCCTGGGGCGTGCGTGCACAATAACTCCACGAAAGCACAGGTGTGTTTGTGCTGATTTCTGCAGCTCTGTCTCCCCAGCAGCCCGCACCGCTGGCTGTCCCCATGCTGTGGTGACAGCACTGTGACCCTGCACAAGGACTCAGTCCACCTGGACGCTTGCCCTGTGCAAAGTAGGAGTGGATCAGCTGGACCTGGTGCAGGGAAGCAAGGATCATTTGGGGCCATGGACTGTTTTTCATTCAAAACAAGATTTAGATGAATTTAACCCATCTGTGACATTGCTCCCTAAATGGGGTCATGCTGTACTGTGTGCTCAGGTGGCTTCAGCACAGCTTTAGCACAAGGTGCATGTCCAGCAAGGCTTGGTCCTCCGTTTTTGGAGATGGGAAGATGTGACAGCATCAGTCTTGACCGTGATGTTGAGATGTTTATCGCTGTTTAATTTTCAGATCTGCAAAAGTGGTACCAAACTTGAAACTTTGTTTGACTCGTGACTAAAAGCAACATATGATTACTATAACATTTGGACCAAAGCATCAGTAGAAAAGAAAAGCAGCATATGAGGCAACATATGGTAAATATGTATTTAGAAGAACAGAAAGTAGACAAACTCATTTAGGTCAAGATTTAATCAGATAATGTTTGGTTTAGATTCAGTGCTAATGCTACTTAGGAAGCACATTACATTGGAATCAGTATTTAAAACTCAGTAAATAGCAAATGAAAATAAAAAGCGAGAAAAAAAAATAGAATGGTTTATGCCATGGCAAATTTCTATTTTTTTGGCAACCAAAAAATCAAGTTAATTAATCTGTACATATCAACTTTCTCCAAATTGTTTGCATATGTAATGTGGTTAATAACTGATTTCCTTTTGGTTTCTTCTTCTCTGTTCCTCAGAAGAAGCTCCTGAAATGAAGAAGGAAGGCCATGACAATACTGGAACCCCTTCCATGTGTTAATGAAAGTCCTTGTGGTTCAAAAGGGGTTGGTAGGTCCTGCAGGTTTTTAAGCACAAAATTTCCCCCAAAACCAATGAATCACAAGACGCAATTAGTACTGGCTTGGCTTGGAGTAGTGCTTTAAGAACCTGTGGCCCTGGAGACAGGGTATCATCTAATGTTTCTCCAGTGCCTCGCTAATTTCCCAATTCCACCACTGCTTCCCACATGTCCTTTGACAGTTTCCATAAGCACATGGATACTGTCATTCCAGCATGCAAAATACATTGGCCTCATTCAGATCTCTGTTACTCAAGTGAAGACAATAGAGTGGCACTGCTATCCGTAGAGCGTAAACCAAAACAGGATCCATCCACAAAGTTTTCTTCAGCCAAATAGCTATAGCTTCTAGCCATGAATAATATAAAATGTGTGGGCTACCAAACATAAGCATGCATGAGACTCGCGATACGTGTAAAGTGTCTCTGTGTCCTGATGGATGGGGTGATTCAGCTCTGTTTTCCATCACTCCTTCCCCCCAGGACCACAGATGGCCCATCTTGGTACCAGAGCTGCAGCTCTCCCTTGCCACAACACAAGTCCAGCCGCCAGCAGAGCCTTGCACGCCTGCTTTCCATCACCTCCTGCTTGATAGAGCACACACTTCGTGACTTCTCATGGTTTCTTTGTTTGGCCTCAGCCGGGACATGATGAAGTATTCACAAAATCTCTCCTGTTTGGTACAGGATGCTGAGCCCATCTTGCACTAACAGAAATGATTTCATTCATTTAGTGCGAACCCAAGTCAGAGCTTAAAGAGCATGATACAGATCATGGGAGAGGCCATGGACTGCACAATAGTTAGGGCACAGGGATAGGGATTTGTGAGCAAGGATTTCTTTCTTTGGGAATCAGGTTTAATTTCAGATCAGGCACCTGATGACTCCCCTCTTCTGGGGTCAGTGAGCCCAAGCTCACTGTGTTTGGTACAGGGTTGATGAATTTCCTGCATATTCATGATTTTACACATGAAAAAGTTAATTTTTATCCCTAGAAATGAAATGAGAACAGTTTTAGATTTACTTTTTTTTTTTTTTTTTTTTTTTAACCAAGGCACCAGGTGGCTGGCAACAAAACTGTAGTGCTTAATTAGCAGAAAGTGGAGCAGAAGGCTGCGTGTGAACGAGCACTAGCGCAGCAGAGCTCTCGCTGAAGGAAGCCAAGCAGATGAAGCTGCAGGATGGAGCCCTTCCAAGAGTGGATCAGAGTAAGGAAGAGGGGCCAAGCCACTGAGGAAACCCTGGCACCTCTTCCAGGCAGCCACAGAGTCCTTACACACCCCCTTGTTACAACTGTGAACTCATCCCCTGTCAAGACACATGTTTTGCCTCAGCCTCTGTTATCTTTCCTAACAAGGGCTGCTGTCCGTAGGAGAATGATTGCAGTAATCCCCCAGGAACCATAACCCATTAAAACATATGGCACTGCTCCTCTGCATCTGCTCAGCTGTGGTAGCATCAGTTGTCACGTAAGATCCTCAGCAAAGATGGAGATGTGCAGTAGCAGCTCTGGGGTACCCAGGGCTTTTGGGGAAAAAAATCCACTCTTCTGGTTTTTGAACCCTCTCTCCTAATTCCATCAGATTATGGAGCTAGGGGGGTAGGGGAGGCAATAAGATAATGCATTTCCTTTCAGGCTCAGGGTGATTTACTACCCTCCTTTTCCTTATATCACAGAGATGCATTGTCGCTTGGCATGGGTATTGAGAACCAGCCCTAAGTTTGTGTGCAAGAAGATTTTCCTGAGTCCTGGGAGAAATTAATGGGTTTATCCATTTTAAAAAGACAAATGAAGCAGACTTCTAGAGGGTTTAGGACTTTTGTTATGATGGTTATCAACAGGTATTAAAAAGTATATGGCTTTGCTGTCTGCCCAGGTGGTCAGTCAAATGAGAAGGGAATATTTCCAATTTTAACCAAACAGACAACTCAGGTAAAGGATCACAAAGCTCTCAGACACTGCATATTGCCTCAGAGAGTGCTGTCAATAGCCACAAGCTGGTAAAAGCAATTACTAGAACATTTTCCCTTTTCTTCTTGCTGGTGATTCAGACAAATCCCCACAGCACAAGTGATTGCTTCCATTTACATTAATAGCAATGAAGTTCGAACACAGTTCTTGGGGCTTCGCTTTTTTCCTGAACACACCAGAAAAGACAGGCTTTTCCCCCACAATTGCAATCCCTGTGAGCTCCACAGGAGATCCAGAAGCTCAGCTTATCCCATGATTTCCCCTGGTTTTGCTCTGGTCAGGATGGTGGCAATCAAGACCTGGCTGCAGAGCTTTCCCTCCTGGGGCAGGCCTCATGTCGTCCTCCCTACAGGCCCTCCGTGCTCTTTGGTCTCTGCTGCCAGCTTAGTGGTGATCTTCTACTTATCCTGTGCCCGTACATCTGCTGTGCTCACCCTTCGGAGCTGGCATCTCAGACAGGGTAATCCTCTTTGGGTGCTTCCAACTTTAATCTAAAGGTCACCTTCAAAACGCAAGTGAGAGGAGCCGGGTGGTCCCCGCTGCTGCGCTCCCTAAACACAGCAGCCGTGGAGTTCTGGGTGGAAATTCAGCAGCTCTCAGCAATGATTGTAATTAATCACCTCTTCAGTTTAAAGGGCTCTCTCCATGACAGCAGGAGCAAGAAAAAGAAAAAAGACTGAGGAACTGTGAAAGATATCTCAAACACAATGGTGTTATTGACAAGTCAAAGAAGCCTTGAAAGCAGGTTAACAGGCAGCCAAATTCTGCTGCCAGTTTTAACTGGCATGATCAAAAGGAGTAAGGACTGGGAATAGTTTCTTACCTTATGATTCATGTAACTCTTTTTGAGCAGGTTGCTTTGAGAGCCACACTTTTTATATGTTCAGGGACCACATGAGCTGGCTTTGTGGGTGAACACAATGCAGTCAACGCCTCCTTCAGCAAAATATCTTGATTCCTCTTTTCCACCCCGTGTGCCACCACTCACGACATCTCAAAGGCAATGCCCCAGCCCAAGGCACAGCAATCAGCAAGAGGGATGGTGGTGGAATAAAGCAGGAATAAAAACTAAGTGCCAACAAATAAGGCAAAATGAGCAGCTAAAGCCACAGGGACAATTTCATAATGCCTCTGGTAATTTGTTGCTGCTCACTAGAGTTTTCCCTCACTGCTATTTCACAATGCTGGCTGATTAAATTTTGCTGTCTGGTATTGAGTCTAAATAATAATTAATAACTTATGAGGAGGCCTCCTAATGAAGCGCACTCCGTTCCTGTGATTCACTCGGTGCAAAGCACTGGGATCACCACCCACCAGACCAAGGAGCTTTAGATGAATGGGGTGCAGGGCCTCAGCCAGTTTTCTGTAAATTTGGGTCCTGATGAAGTGAGTGGCTGCTGCCAGCACATCCCTCCATGGAGAACACAAAATGAAAACCCACTAGCTGTCCTGGAAGCATTCATCCTGTGCCACAAGCTAGTTCCTCTTATCCAGCTTTTGTTAGGTTTTCCTTTCCTGCTTAAGGCAAATCTGCACCAAGTGCTACAGTAAGCTTTAGCTCTCTCAGCTCCTGTGCCTGGTGGAGGAAGATTTTGCCCAGAAATGGTGCAAAAATTGACCTGCTGAACCAGCAGGAGCTCCCATCACAGCAGGGTCAGGAGTGGGACATGGGCACCAACACATCTCCAAACAAACCGGGCAGCCAGTTCCCAAAGGCAGCGCTGACTTCCCAGCCTGAAATGCACTTCATCAGCGTTTGCATAACTTTAGGTCTGATGATCCATGATCAGACGGGTAATGCAAAGTGTCTGCTTCTCCTCCAGACTGCGAGGCAGCTCTTTTCTCAATTGAAGTGCCGTGCATGTGTATGATATGCATGAAGAGCTGTCTAAGTATCAGTTGCCAGAGCCTGCCAAACAAGAAATAGATTTGCTTTCCATATTCAAGTGAATTTTTAGTTTTGTCAATCTTGCCTCGCTTATAACATGTCCCCCTGTGAAATGTGTTGAACAGAGATAACCAAGCATAATATGTCCTCAGGGATTTGCAGTGGCAAGAAAACAATCTTGATATTCACAATGAAAAATGTCAAAGAGTTTTCTGCCAGCATCAAATGATGATGTTTTTAATATTCTGTCTACGGAGGGTATGCTTTGAAAAAAGCTAGACTATTAGAATTTATGTACATGTGTGTTTATTTACTGCAACCGCTGATCAGATAGAGAAAACAATGAGAAATGACAAACAAGACTCATCATTTTCCCTTCACACCCCAGGACTTCCTTTCTATCCGTGTTTTTTTCCCCTTCTAATTACAGAGATGATATTTCCCAGATTACCAGGTGAGAACACAGCTTGCAGCGCTGCACTTTTGCAGACACCCGGGAAAACCTTTGCAGAGCCAGGTGTGATGGCAGCGAGACAAGTGCCACCAAGAACCCAAGAGGTGCTGTCGCAGCCAGGAGGACAAAAGGCATGGGATCTGGGAATTTTCCCCTCTTCTCTGCAGTTAAGGGATCCCCCAAATATTTCTTTCTTTCTTTCTTTGTTCTTTCTAGAACACAATCTGGTGGTGGCTTAGAAGAGCCAGTGCATAGGGAAGACACAGTGAGAGGAAGGTTTATCCAGCAAAGGGCATTAATTAGGAGAAAAGCAGCTAATGAACGTGATGAATAGGAACTTAAGAGTGTATGGTTTTGTTTGTTTGTTTGTTTTCCTGGTATCTAGCAGCTTCTTCAGCTGGGATAATGCTTAAAAAAAACAAGTCAGTAAAATTAAGCCCATTTTCCAAATGTGTTATTGGCGTAGAGGAATGGCTTGCATTAACTGTGTCTCTCTCATGCTGCCTTTTTAAAAGGCAGTGTTTGAATTCAGACCTCGTGCTCTTAAAATCAAGCAAATGCACAAACATTTGTATAATCTGATCTGAATTCAAAACTGAACCTGTCAAGGTTTGGCAGTGATTGTCTGCTGCGGCATTTTAACTTAATATACTTGGCCTTCATGTTATATTAAGACAAAATTTAGCTTTGATCTCATTTTGACCCTTTCCAAAGCTCAGGTGATTGCACCCTGGGCCCATTCACTGTCACCACCCAGCTTCTTAACACTGAGTTAGCTGTGGGCTAGCAGTGGGTGCAGTTTTAGGCTTCCTATTGCCAATGGTTATACTAAAATGGGGCTATGGAAAGCCGCATGAAATGCTTTTACCTATAGAGATGCCAGCAAGTGCACTACCCAAATTTCAAGCTTTATCTTTGTAAACAAACAAAATCCAACCCCTTCAGGCTGTGAGATGGGGAGTTCTGGAGAGCAGAGAAAGGCAAGGAAAGCTGGTAACATTACTGCTGTCAGACCAGTGCACAGGGAAAAGGTTAGCATGAATGATCTCTCCCTCGTGTCTTATAAATTGCCTGCTTTCAATTCTGGCATTCGGTCGGCTGCAGGTAGGAAAGGATGCATTTTCACTTCTTCAAACAGCTGCTTAGGAGTTTTAATTACGCCTGACACGTTAAGGGAATCCTGAATCAAATCACTTGGCATGGTGTGTGTGTGCGTGCTCAGTTTTGCTTGTTTAAAACTATGTATTGTATTTAGATTTATCTATATAAACAGGATATTACAGAGGCAAATGTGGTAATGCTCGGTGAGCACTTCCTGCTTAATCCATTTTAGCATTTGCATGCTCTCAGTTGGTTTCTACAGTAATTACATTTCCATTAACTTCAATTCATGACTTGATCTTCCATTTTCAAATTTTTCTTTGTTCCGTTATACGTGTGTATGCATATTCCTGCACATGTTTCTTGTAATATACAATAAGAGGCAAAACCCTAATACCAGAACGAAAGAAAGGAGGATTTCTGCAGGGTGAAATTTCCACAGGAGGCTGGCATCTGGGGAAGGATCCAGGTGCCTGAAGTACAACATGTTGCTTTGGACTCTTCTGCCCCATGGTATCTGAAATGTCCCCCAAAGGGATGGGGGATGTGACAGCAGACCTATGGGACACCCAGGACCTCGTGGGACCACAGCCCCAAGGCTTGCTTAATGGAGCACAGCACTCATCATGCTGTCGTGGCAATTATTCCTGATGCTGAACCAAACCAGGGATGATGAACACCTCCTGTCTGTCTTCTCTCAGGGATTTCAGGGAGGTGAGCGTGAGATCTCATTGCCCCCTTTGCAGTGTGCATGGGGCAGATGCTTGGGGAGGGGCTTGCTGAGGGGGGAACTCCTCACTCTGGATGCTGTGGCTGTAAGCTGCTCAGACCCATTATTAATCCAGATACAGGGTTTTAATAAGAATTCCATGAAAGCCAGTAACTCGATCTCTCAAGTGGTAGAGGATTTGCTGTGAACCCGGGTAGGATAAGCCATGATGGGGTTTGTTTAAGAACCAAAGCTGACACAGATGCAGGCAGGAACCCCCAAATCCACAGTAGTGTGGTCAGCTTCGTCACTTTGGAAGCAAGGAGCCCAAAAAATAAAAAGGAAGCCTCAATGCCCACGCAGCTGCCTCCTGGGATGGGGCACCTTGCGGCAGGGTCTCTCTTTAACCCATTGAGCCCTTGATTCCTCTGCCCCACAGCGATGAAAAGTGCCAGCGATGCCAGCAAGGCGGGTGCTGAAGAGGAAATGTGCAAAATGAAAGCAAAAAAAATAAACAAACGTCAAACTAAAATAGCAGCGGTCTAGGAAATGGATCCATTGAGCAGTTTATCTGTGAGTCAGATCAAAATGTACCAAGCCCCGGTGCCTTTCCCACTGCTTCCCCTTAGAGCTGATGAATGCAAAAATAATTCTGTAGATACAATTACTTGCAAATATGTCTTGGAGGAACTCTTTTTCCTCAATGAAACACAAACAAAATTCAACAGCAATTATGCAGGAAGTGAGCATACAACTCAATTGATTGAATTACTCTGCTTTGCAAATTCTTTTCAGCGTACATTCCTGAGGAACAAACCCATTTCTCACATCCTGAAGAGGGCCGGGCTGCAAGAGGAACTTGCAGCACACAGCCCCTGTGCTGCTTCCTTGTCACTGCCCCAGTGTGACCCACACTCATATGGGATTTGCCACTGCTCCCGGCAATGAGCCTAAACACGATGCTCAGACAGTGAAGGCAGCGCCTGTGCTCAGTTATGGGGCTTCTCACATCGCTGGCTTCTCTCTGAGCTTTTATTTGCGCAGTCCTGGAGCTGGGCAATTTTGCACAGCCCTGGAGCTGGACAATTTCTTATTTGGGGTTCACCAAATAATGTGGCCCCAGGACAGCCAGGGGCCAGCACGGCACTGGTAGTGAGGAGCACTTGCGGAATGGCCAGCTCCCCGGTGCCTGGGTTTGTGCAGCCTGGGAAAAGGAGGAGGGAAAAGAAATCATGGAAGGAAAGCCGGGGTTATTATCAGGCAGCGATGGCATCAGTCTGATTAATCTGTCTGATAACAGTCTGCCCTAGTAGCAGCTCAGCTGTGAGCAGGGAGCAGGCACGTGCAAGACAAGGATGGCTGCGGCTGTGCTGCCTGCTGGCACAGCCTCCAAATAATCCATGGGATGGGGCGGGATGGGATGGGATGGGATCAGTGCTCTGCACTCCAAAGTAGAGCAGGCACTGGACAGCACTGTGAAATGTCTGGGAGCATTTCAAATCAAAATTAGATCTCTGTGATGTACAAATCTACGTCTGAACCAGTCATCTTCATACACAGTAAAAAAAAAAAAAAAAAAAAAAAAAAAAGAGCATTCCTGGGACACCGGTCATGTCAGCCTAAGGCAGAAATTCATTCTGATGCCAGCCTTTGCCCGAGATGAGTCATGCCTTGGGAATACCCCGGCTTGCCCAGCGTGGAGGAGGGCAGGGCGGCTCTGCAGGCACTGGTGTCTTAGACTTCAGCAAGCAATAAATCTTCTCACATTTGACATCTTATCAACTGCTAAAAAAATTATAAAGCTGAAAAAAAACAAACAAAATGAAAATGTAGAAATCTGAATAATTTTGATAAAAATGAATTGTGTGTTTCCAGGTTTCCAGCACATTAAAACTTCAAAGATTAATATTTTTTTTTCCCATGCAGAAGGGAAAATTTACAGTTGTTTTGGGATAGGAAAAAAAAAATCTTGCTCCCTTTTACTGCCAATGAGACACAAGAAAAAAAGAAGGTGTAGCAAACCCACACTTTCCAAGACTCTGCTTGCTCCATATGTAGGGCTTTTCTCCTACCTCCTCCTGTTCCCTTCATCACTAAGAGTCAGGTAAAAATGCTAAGTATTTTATAAAGGCAGAAACGAGACATGCCTTCTGGATAACACAACATATTTGCAACTTCAGGCAAAGAGGTGTTCACAGACAACGAAGCCTTGCTAATGAGAGCAACCTTGTGCTTAGTGGGAATGTTAATCAATTAGACACGCAGAGCATTAATGATGTTTTTTTGCCTAATTAGATTAGCAAAACATGAGCACAGACGCTTCTTTTCCCCCTTGCAGCCATCCAGCTTGTGCCTCCCGAGGAGCGCCACCCATCTGGCTCTGGGTGCTCCGTGGGGAGAGGTTTTCCTGGGCACCCATGCAGCTGGGAGCAGCTGGGCGCTGCAGGAGGATGGGGCTGGGACAGCCAGGTCCTGCTGCGGTCAGGGGATGCAGGAAGGTTTTTGGTTCTTCCAGGGACCCCCAGGGCTGGATTGCGTCCTTTAGGTAAGTCTCGGGGAGGACCGGGTGCTCTCTTGCTTATTGAGTGCTAGCAGGATTCCCAGGCAGCGCTACTGAGATCTCCAAGGTAATGATAATAACAGGGCTATGAAAAACGAGATGAGGCTTATCTCTAGAAGAAGAGCATCATTTCATTCAGGGCAAGAGACGAAGCAGATAAGAGGCCGGAAACACTCACAAGTCCAGAATAATAGTGACCTGCAAAGTGTGGGATTCCTGAAAAACACCGATAAACTCTACGGAGTTTCCATCAATTTTCTTCCAGTTATCTGATTTACTCAAATGCAGGTAACACACTGCTTAGTGCCTGGCTCCCCAGAGAAGAGGGGAAATGAAGGAAACGTTGCACTGTTTTAACGAGGGAATATTCTTACAGCAGATCCAAGCGCGGTGTTAAAACAATTGCACAAAACCAAATAACCTCCCCAACTGCTGCTTGGGAATTGTGGATTATCACACAAAGAAAAGAGGAAATAACGTTTTAACGTGTTGTCAAACAAAGATTAACCATGCATCAGCAAGCCCCAGGCTGGGTTTCTTCAGCAATTTTGGCTGCTTCTTAGAAGATGCTGGCTCCTTGCCTGCACCCCATGCAGCCTTCAGGCCGGTCCCTGCTCCAGGGGAGCAGCTCTGCATGGGGAGCAGGAGGTGTTTACAGAGAGACTTAGACAGAAACCCCCTAACAGATCCCAAATGATGTAAAAAGGTGCAAGCTTAACAGCACCCAATTGTCTTTTGCTAAGGGTCTAAATATTTTGGTGTCATTCTCCGCACTTCCAGGTAATGACAGCTATCAGCCTGCGAGGGCAGAAGGGCACAGATTGAACCGCCTTGCCTGGCTGCTGCTTCCAGCGTGTCCTGCAAGCAGTGAGCACCGCAGCCTATACTTTAGCTGCCAGAGACTCATTGCTCAGTGAAGGAAGTTAATTGCCATTAGCTGGGAGATCACAGAACGTCAGGGGCTCGGTAGAAGAGATGACAACACAAGTACAGCCTTTTTGGTGCATCAAGTTAGGCCCTAGTGCTTTTTTCCCCCCTTTTTTTTAATTTTAATCTTAATTTTTATTTTTTTCTCCAGAATAAACACAACAAATAGCCTGTATTTTCCATGTCTGTCAGCAAACCCACCACATCTCCCAGTGCAGGCTGAGCCGTGTTGCAAAGGTCTCACCTGCATGCAGAGGTGGCCACGCTGCCTGCAACTCCTGCTGCTATTCTTACACCTGAGCTTTTAGATGCTCAGACCATGAGGAACACACTCATCACTCCTCCCCTTGCTGCATCAGATCCGGATGCAGACACTGAAGGACAATTACAGTGACCTACATCAGCTGAGAATCTGCCCTGTTCTCACTAGCAGCAAAAAGTCACAGATTTGTCCCCATCCTTAAGAATGAAGGCAAGCAGTAATCACAGGTAGTTTAGTCTTCCTGCTAAATGTGTTTTTCATTGATGTTGCTTAGGTGACTTGATTTAAGTACCCAGAAGATTTTATCTGTGATGGCATAAGGTCTGAGAGTTCATGATTTTTAATTCTTACCTCTGCTGAGGTGGAAGGCTTCATCTGTGCTTTCATGGGCTTCCAAAGCTCCTCTCAGAACAGATTTTGTATTTTTAACCAGGTTGCTGGGATAGTGAGAGACCACATTTTTCATATTAATTTGAACCAGGGCAGATTAGTATGTCGAACATTCATGTCTAGAGCTACAGTTTCTATAGTTACTAGTACATTAGTGTTTCACTGAACTACTGCTACATTCATTTTATAGTAGCCTTGCTTCACCCTTCCTAGAAGGGTAGGTCTGTAATGAGGGGTTTTGGTGGAGCCATCCCATTGCATGCACTTTTAGGCGGCTTCTCAGGACTGTCTATTAACTAGCAGGGTGTTACTTGGTAATGAAGCAGGTGAGATTTGGCACAACTGAAATTCTTAATTTAACATGAGATTTAGTCTTCTAGGAAACTGGATTGAGGTTCCCCAGCTGGAAGATAAACTCAGTGCCCCATTCCCAAAGGAGCAAAATGAACTCATTTTCACCTTTTAAAACTGTTGCTTGCAGGACAAGATTAAAACTTGCAGGAAAGACAAGGTAATTTTGGCATTTATTATTTAAGCTTCGAATGCAAATTAATCCACTTCCATAAAAATAATACCGCTGGTCTGTTTGCACTCTCACGTGCTAAATCACTTTCTGATTACAAATGATATCTAGCAGATCCATCCCCTGGATATAGCTCGGATTTCTGATGCTGAAGCAAACCCGGCCGTGCTGCTGTCTCCATTGCCATCTAGCGGCTCCCCGAGGTTTCTTTCCTCCAGGAAGCTTCCACCGAAATTCTTCGCTGGAGAAAACGGCCCATTGACTTGGGTTTTGTCTGCAATAAACACCAGGCAGCTCTTCCTGCTTGGGCTCCTTTGTGCACACTCATTTGTTTTAACTCCCTGTGGCTTTTCCTCAGTACCAGCCACTGTTTGTTTGTGTTCTTGATCAGCATGAGTCACTCCTTAAGCAAACGGTACGGGACGCAGGACTTTGACCTCATTTTCATTGCGCAGTTCTGGGAGAATCCGTGCGGCTTTGATGGGGTCACTTCAGGGACGAATGCGGGCTGCACCTTTCCCTCTTCATTCTTCTTCCTCAGCAACCAAAAAACTCATTTTGCCTTCAAAAGCAATAGTCCCCCTTGGGGAGGAGAGGGTACACCGGTATGAGACACAGAGCCACAGGGTCTCCCCGTCACCTGCCGTGCCACCTGTCGGGCAGTGCTGCTGCAGCTCCCACAGCCTCCCTGGGTGGATTGCAGACCCTTGGGGACACCGTGATGATGTGCAGCTAAGCCCAGACCCGTGGGGGGTGGCCCTGACCCCGTTAGCAGGATGGCTGATGAAAAACACACACGGGCACCCTGTGAAATACTGATTACGTTTCTGTGCTTTTTATAGCAATATAGTACTTTATTTGAGACCGGGAAACATATTCTCAAATATTTTGTTTTAAATTACCTGTACACACACAGAGCCTGCTTACGGAAAGGGAGCACCTTGTTACTACTTAGTTAAATCCATCCGTCATCAGTCCATCACCACCAAAATAAACCCCCCAAAGTTTCCTTTTGCTCTGGAAATAACACATTCAGATAAACCTCATTTTATAAACATAAGAATTACATCGCCATACCAATATATATATATATATATATATATAAATCTACCTTCCATAAATACATCATACATAAAATATGTTCCCAAAATACATTCATGCATGTTCCCCTTTTAAGATCCCTGGTTGTACCCCAAACATCTGTTAGCTGGGAAGGGCAATCTCCGGGCGAGGACTGGAGACAGGCTCACGTTTGCAGGTGGCACCAAGACCAGGCCAGGTTGTGAAGAAGCCTTTGGTGTTCGGGTGGTGTCGGGGTCAATTCCTGCATCCATGAGGTCTAATCCTGCCCCTCCGGGACAGTGGGGCTCTCCTGCGTGCGGTACTTGCCTTGCCCTTGGTCATCAAACTGCAGCAGCTGCCAGTGCTTAAGCAGCCAAAGGAAACAAATGCCCATTCCGTGTCTGCTTAGGAAAGCATAAATACACAAAATATACAAAATAATTCTAAGTAGCACCTAGCACAAGGTGTGTGCCAGCTTTGAAGCTCAGTAACACAAGTCCTGTCCCTGTGAATGTTTGATTCGATGTAGGACTGTCGGGGCTGGCCCTGCCCAGCCTTCATCGCCCTGGAGCTGTGCCTGGACCTTGTGGCTGTGCGTGTACAGGCAGCTGGGCAACCCCCTTGCCTGGTGGGGCTGTGAGAGAAGCCAGGCAACCGCCTGCTAGATGCTGAAATTCCACCCTTAACCCCTGGTAGATATTGCAAGTGCACACTTACAGGCCATTTGGGGAATGCTGCCCTCTCTACTTGCAAGCACTGGCCTGGAAACAAGTCAGCATCCCCTTTCCACAAAGCAGGCTGACATTATGGCAAGCCCTCCCTTAGGTCTGCAGTCTAGAGAAAAAATAAATTCATTCTGACTTCTCACATGTAGCCAAAACCAGCATCTTTACAGAGCAACCGAAGAGAAGCATTGCATAGATCCGTATCTCATCCTCCCGCATCCAACAAACAACAGCAAGAAATAAGTTCAAGTTTTGCACAGGACATTAAAAAAAGGCATCACCGTTAAACAACACAACAAAAAATGAGGTGTTACCATGGTGTAAACTCTGCGAGGAAACAAGGCAGCGAAGTACAGTGCTCGGCAGCTCTCAGGAATTGCTGCCTGTAGTGTACTGATGTATTTGCTAGACAAATCTCATCCCAAACCTATCTCCCATGGCACAGGAATATGAACTTGCATAATTAGATGCTCTGCTCCTGAACAAAAGGGCTGGAGAGCACCGGCATGAATGACGAGCAATGCTGTGTGTCGTGGGAAGGAAGACAGCACTGCCTGGGCTGTCTGCTTTGCATACAGGAGTTCAAGGGCCAGTTGCCCTCTTTGCAATGCAGATTGCAGGACAGCAGGTGTCTTTTCAGGCTTAGAAGGTCTCAACAGAAGTTTTGCTACAGTTGGCTTTATCATTGAGATATGAGGGAACAGATCCTCCGGTGGCTTAAACCCCACGCACTCCATTGGAGTTACTGGTGCCTATTTCCACTCGCGGAGGATGTGGTCCTTGCTTGTCACCGACATGGAATAAAGCTACGGTAGCCCTTTCTTTAAATAAAATTAAATAACTGCATATGACATCAGCACACAACTTTAAATGTGCTTCTGCTGTTAAGAAAATAGCAAGCACACCAGTGATTAATTAAATTAGTTCTCTTAAACTAAAAAAAAAGTGAGAATATTACTAATAATTAAATAACAATAAAAAACCTAGGGACTGTATAATGTCTTCTTGTCATATTTTTCAGACTGAGAAAGTCACTGGCATGCGTATAGCTTTATATATCCTCTGCAGCAGGAAGCGAAGGTTTGGTTTCCTGGAGGTCACTGTTGCCATTTTCAGACGTGTCCGAGCTGCCCTGAGCTGATTCTGCTGGCGGCGGTTTGTACAGTAAACAGGCAACCATAAAGAAAGTTGTCCCAAGCACCTGCAGACACCAAGACACCCCATTACTCCCTGTTCTGCCCCAAAACGTGTGCCCAGTCATCAGCAGGTGTAAACCAGCAAAGCATGTGGGAACCAGCAGTACTTTAGAGAGTGTGAAGGATTTTAGAAGCCTCTTTTTCATGGTAACTGCTAAACACAGCTCTCTACATCAAGTGCCTGTGTGGGAGCTGTTAAAATGATGGTTTCCAGCTAATAAATAGGAAACACACAGCTAAGGTCTCGTATTTTCTAGTGGTGATCAGGGAACGGTAATTTACAGCTGGCCCACAATGACATTGCTCACTCTCACTAACACACTGCCATCTTACATTCTATTCCATTTCAAGCAAAAGTCACTTCAGTAACTGTTGGGAGAAGAGGGAATTTTTCTTACGGCGCAACAGAAGCTGTAAGCCTGGAAAGTAATGGGATTTTAAGAGAACGATGGTGCCTGGAGCACCATTACCTGGCAAGAAGCAAATGGAGTTTTTGCCCTCACTGAGAACATTTCATGTCTTAAGGTCTAGTTTGGGTTTGGAGGAGGCAGATCGGCATAACACGAGTTTGTAAAACTGTCTGCCAGTGCAAACTGCTGCCTCCTAAAGAGCTGCTTGATCGGAGAGTGAAACAACAGCCTTACCTTGTAGACCAGCCCAGTGATCAGGGTGTAGCGGCTCATGGCTGAGTTCTGGTAAACGTAGCAAGAGCCTTGCTCGCCGCACTGGTCCTGCCAGAGCAGGCAGGATTTATCGATCATCGACCCAAAGGCAATGGGGCCAGGGATGCTTCCTGCAGAAAGACAGAGCAGACTCTCAGTTAGGGCAGGACCTATGCACCAGCCTTGCAAGGCACTTTGGGACTACACTTGCAGGAATGCATCAGGCACTGAGGCTACTGTGATTAAACAAAGCCACCATGCAATGTCCAGAACTGTGCCCAGAGCAACAAGGCACCCAAACCGTGCTGAATTTCAAGAAAACTGAGAGTCCAGCGAGTTGTCTTTTGACTCTGGCCTGCTTACTGCACAAGCACCAAAAGACATACACAGGGGCTTCAATGTCCCTGCTCCTTTTTTCTTAAAATAAGGACCCCTTGCCAAGGCATTGCTCCTCTGCCCCATCTGTGCCGTGCTACAGAACCCTTCATTCATTTTTCAAACTCTGTGCAAACAGAATTAGATTTTTCCCTTGCAAACAAAGGAAAGTATCCTCCTTTCACCATCCCACATCTTGCCCCCTTCTCTTCCAACCTGACTTGTTTTGTTCTTAGGTAAAACAGCGTGGTGCATGCTCCACAAAGCCAGCAGACCACGCAGATGCACAAAGTCACTTTGTACTATACCTAGCGTTCGTACGACGATCCACTGGATCCCGAGCGCAAACGACCTTTGCCTGTCAGGGACACACCTGGGGAAGAAGAGGGGGATGTTCAGCAGCGCTGCCAGGCTGCACAGCACCTCCCTGCATGCCAAGCTTTGTCCCAGTGCAACGTCCACCCTTGCCGCTGCAAACTGGGGGACACACGCCCCTGCCTGATGTCAGAGGAAAGAGCTGCTGCCAATGCTAAGATTTGCTCTCCCAGCTAGACAGTGAAGCGAATTAGTCCCTCTCTTTCCAGGCTGGTGGTTCCCATCACACATTCCCTAGGGCTCAAGCCCTGAGATAAAAAGGAGACAGAGATATTTGGGGCTTCTTGCAGAAGACCCTGTGCTTACCGCAGAGTTGCAGTCAGGGCGGGAATGCTGCTCAGGAAGGTGAAGAGGATCACTATGAACATGAAGAAGAGGAGCAAGGTCCTTTTCGCACAAGAGGAGGTGCATTTGCCTGCCTCTGCCTCACCAGGGAAGGTATTTTCCTCAACACAGCTACACTCCTTATAGACCTGAGAAAGAAACGCTGGTGAGTTGTTTGCCAGGGAGAGCAGTGATAGTCAGAGCTGGGCTTTAAAATGAAATAAATTCAGAGAGGGCTGAAAACAGCTGGTTTTGCCCCCTGAGCAGAGTGAAGCAGAAATCCAGCTGCATTCTTGACACACACGTTTCAAAACAGATTATTAAATAAGAGAAACAAACTTTGCCAGGCAGCCCTTGAGCACCGAATGTCATCATTACCCATTTGAGCCTTTGCCTGTGTCTATGAGTAGCATGCTGGAAGGATGAGGAGGTGCATCACGTGCACTGAAGACCCAAAAGAAGCCCCATAAGCATTGGCACAGGAATCAGATGCCCACTGAGTTCCTGAGCCTGCCTTGGTGATATCCTATGGATTTCAGTGCAGTTTGACCCAGAATGAGGCAGAATCAAAGTTGGGCACTTTGAGGGAAGCACTTTGAGTGTGGCCTCAGTGTACCTTCTACCTTCTTCCCAGACGGTGCCTGAGAGCATCCTACACCTGCTGCAGGCTGTCACCGACTTGCACCAAAGCCCTGACCCGAGGATGCTTTTTCAGAGCCAGCCAAACCACTTGAAATACAACATGCCATTGTGTTGTTAATGCATGGCGCTTTGGGACATACCTTCTTGCCATTCCTGAGTTTCTCAGACACTTTTTTGCACCCAGCGTGGCAAGGAGAATAATACATAATGTTATTGCTTCCGCAGACAGGGCTGTAGGTCTCCCGCAGGCAGACGCACTCAGCGTTGCATGCTGCTGTCAAGTTTACGTGGCCGCCAGGTAGAGCACTAAAGGAAACACAGGAGCAGTCAGCAGGGAGTCCCCGAAAGGTTTTCCAGGAGGAAATGTGGTAGAGTAAGAGAAGAAGAAGAGGGGATGGTAGGAGATGCACAGGATCCCCAGAGTATAGCGCCAGGCTTGGGAAAGGTCTCATCTCATCTCATCTACTTTTAACCATGAAACAGGAATTGTGCCTTGAGCTACAAAGCATGTTTAAGTGACCAGTTCATGGGGACACATCTCCATTTGGATGGGAGATCCCCACTTTTAGTCTAAACCAGTAACCCCCACTATTTGTACAGTCATTGGACACAGGAGGACCCTGTGAAGGCAGCTGAAGAGTGAAGTGACACACACTTGGTGATGATCCCTTCCCTGACTAGAGCAGGAGCCTTTTCCATAAAGTCTATTAAACAAAAAAAAATGGGCATCTGCATTCTGGGGACATGGCTCTCACCTTCATCATCTCCCTGTAAGACTGACTGGACATTATCTCCAATCTCCAGCACTAACAGACGACCAACATCAGCACCATGTATTTGCAGTTACCCTTATTGCAGTACAAGACAGGTGGGATCATCATTATTACCTTCCCGTGTACATCTGGGTTACTCCTGCCATCGGCATGTTAGGGCAACGAATGAAAAAAATGAAAATAGCCATCAGACTTGTCACTGTGCAAAGCAAACACAATTTGATGATTCCTGAGCAGCGGAGTTTAAATTTATTCACAAGGAATCCTCCCAGGAATGTGCCTCCCCCTCCGGCCGGCACGACCAGATAACCTGAAAAAGGGAGAGGAAAAAAAAAAAAGGTTAGAAACAACAGCAAGGAGTTTCTGTGTCTGAATACATGAAGTGCAGTGTGTCTGCATGAGAATAACCGTTTGGTTGCTGTGTTGCTTCTTGGTAGGAGTTCAGTGGACTCTGCTTCAATAGGTGGTCCTCCACAGCAGCCAGGTAACATGGCATGAACCTGGTTGGGCAACTTCTTCTCCCCAGAGATCTCAAAGCAGACTGTTTTAGGAGCATATCATGAGTCTTGATGCCTGTTGGACCCCACAGAACTCAGATTAAACTTTCTAAATCTGGGACATGAGAGTTAAGTGAGGATCTTCCTGTTGACAAAGTATGTCCGCAATTCAGACATTTCTTGTTAGAGGTTGTTATCATGTTTCCTGGTAATGCCCAAGAAGGAACAGACTACAGTTATTTTGCTTTCCTCTAGAGGGTAACAGATGGCTGCAGGAGTGACACGTTTCTTACTGATGTCTGTAGATAGAGCTCTGAGAACACACTCGGTACAGCTGTGCTGATAGGAAACGATCCTGACTGTCTAATAGTCGAGGATGATAACCTTTCTGTAAATGAATGGCAAAGCAGGTTTGTCTAATTCTACATGAGCTACAGTGCTCTTGTATTTGTAGGAGAAAATCAAAAAATGTTGCAAAACCAGGTTTCCTTACCAAAAAGGGTAGCAGCTTCAGAGGCACTTAAACTGAACTGAGACTCCAGGAACTTGGGTCCAAAGGTGGACATCCCAGCAATGAGTGTGGCTTCAGTTGCTCCCGCTAAGCAGAGGAAGATGAAGGTGGGGTTCTTCAGAAGCAGCAGTACTGATCTGGGAAGGATAAATATACTGGGATTGAATCACTGTGGCACATTTCAATTTCAGGTGTGTTCAAGTATCTTCCACTCCTAAGTGGAAGGACGCTGTTTGTCACCAAATCTCAATTGTTCCAAGGTTGTATTAGTTCCTGATGACATTAACCTGAGACTCTTAATTCAAACAATCAAGAGCAAGGAACAACGTTGTGTTATATACATGTACACATGCTCCTCACGTGCACCCATGTTCTCATGAGAATAACTATCACTTATAACCACGGATGTTTTGCAGCTCACGGGAAATACCAAGCAAATCTTTCTGTATGGAGGAAGCACCTCCAATATACCTGATATCCCACAGGAAAACAGAAATTAATCTTTCTCCCGCAACCTAAGCATAGTTTTACATGTAGATTAACATGTAAGTTAAGCAAATACATTTTATTTTTGACCCACTGGGATTTAGGAAAGAGCAATAGATATTCCTGAAAAAATGCCATGTGTCATTTATATGCAGAAAGATGATCCAGCAACAATTCCATCTCCAAGACACAGAAACACCCTCAGGCACATGGGATGGTCTCAATTATCTCCCACTATCTCGGATATTGGACTAAGAGGGCTGACACTGCTTTGCAGCGAGCATTTTGTAACGAGTTTGAAATTCTGCCACATAAGTTCCCCTAGGTTTAGCCTGGACCTGTACAAAATCACCCTGTTTTGGGGTATGGCACATCCTGCAGCAACAGCAGTAACTGGGACACAGCGGGATGCTCATTGAATTAAAAGGCACTGACAGTCAACAGCTACAGCTTGGGCAGAAATGTGAAAAAGAAGAAAAATCTACTGAATTACGACCAAATGTGAGAGTGTGAGGCTCAGCATCAGATATGCCAGGAATTTAGAGTGATTTTACCCATGTGAAGCAGACAACTTCATTATAGCAAAAGAACAAAGAGTTTGAAAAACAGAAATACCACACATTCTTACACCTTGATTTCAGAGGGCTTTATAATAACCATTGTCTAGCTGTTGGGATTAGCTTAATTTACTAACCTATTTTCCAGGAATGGTCTTTTCAACTTGGAAGAATGAAGCCTAATCTCTTAGCTAGGAAACAGTCCTTGTGGGCCTTGTGACTGATGTTGAAATCTTACAATGCCTTCACCTCTCCCAGTTCAAGAGAAAAGAGGAGAGTTGTTCCTGGCACTAGCATTACTTTGTGTTTGTCAGACAAAGGCTGCAGGTAGGAAAATGCAGAGGAACAACTTTCAGCGCTAAGAGTAAGGGCATGTGTCATTTCTTGTTTGCAGACTGAAGATGTAGTTGTGAGGAGCTAATGGGTATAAAACCTCGAGTCAACACAGATCTTTTCATTGCTGCCAGCAGGATTTTAATCACACCCAGAAACCACATAACTCTCCAGAAGTCTTGGCTGTCCTTGGTTCGTGCAGCCAAAGGGATTTCAGGGAGCTCAGCATTGCCAGAAGAATCCTACCATGTCTAAAAGCCTCGTCCTACAAGCCTTTACTCACATAGGCACACGTGGGCACTTTTTCCTCTTGTAACAGTCCTATTGAAGGAGCTGGGAGCTCATCTGAGGAACACTTGCATGCCCTGGACAAGAGGCTGCCAGGCTGTAACAGCGTAGTGCCACGTGCTAACGAGTCAATAGTGACAGATAGCCACTTGATCTTACAACCTGTGAACGGGGATTTTTCCAGCATGCAAAAAGGACACCTGCTGTAACCACCACCTAGGGAATGGAAGGCAGTATTCTCGTCCTGGAGGAATGCAAAACATCCTCCCCTCACCACACACACAAGCTGTAGTAAAGCCGTGACACACACCACAGCCCCACCCTACCAAGTAATCCAAGAGGGACAAATGAAGTATTGACCATTGTTGTTTTTTTCCTGAAGATGTGGGTTTGGCAGATCAAACGTGCAGCTAGTAAGGAACAAGCCTCCTGTCCTGTTTTTGCACAGCTCTACGTGTCTTTTCTTTGAACCTGCACTGACATCAGGGGATATTTCATGTGAGAAATCACATGGAAGCAGAGGAAGGAAAATGCTATTTTATCAGACCTTTTCAACCCAAGAATTAAGACAGAAATCTCTTCAGGGCAGAGGCTTAATCTGTCTGGGCTGCATTCCTGTACACTCCTGTTTTTAGGGAGCACTGTGAATATGGTAACTCAGCAAGCTCTCTTAGAAAAGAACTGATAGCATGGAATAGTATTTTATTTCATCAGCGTTTCTGCTTATCTTTGGGGGACTCTTACGGTCTGTACTGTGAGGAAACATGTAGATCCCTCATGGAAACAAAAGCAACAGTGTCCCTTGGCCTTGCTCTGCAGGCGGGTCCACACGTACCCGAGAGCTGCGCACAGAAGTGGCCTCCTCTTTAATGCAAGTCTCTGGAACAGCAAGCCTTGAAGGCACTTCCCTTTAATAATCAAAACCAGGGAAGCCAAGAGTCTGCTGGGTTTTTGCTTTCAAAAGAGAAGAACTTTCTGATGTTTTAAAACAATAACAACCGCACTAAAATCTGGACTGATCTGAATGGCCTGATATGAGCAAGGCTGCCTGCCTTCAGTACCCACTCCTCAGGAACGAGGGGCAAAGAAAGAAGTTCCCGGAGCAGGACACCTCTACCTATTGCTTTCACTGAGACTGCTTTCACTGAGAAATAGGGGGAGTTTTGTTCAAGATAAGCAAGAGAAGCATAAAACACTGAACTTCATCCCTCTCTGCTCCACAGTTTGTGTTGGTTTTAGTCACAACCTCATTATCATTTAAATGCAGGTTTGAATTTAATTTCCGTGTGTAGAGTAAGTCGTGACCTCGGCAAATGGCACCCAGTCAAGAATGCCATTTAGTAACAGAATTGAAATCTGTTCAATGTAACAGATTCACGAAGCTGCCTTAACCCCTGGTAAACCACTCATGACGTCTCCTGGATTTTCTAACTCCTCCTCACTCCATGAGCTGACACACCAGGGATGGACGGCAGCTGAGCACTCCTGCACTAGGCAGGTGCAAGCGTGCTTGCCCACGCAACGGAGCCAAGCAGCGGCCCCAGGATTACGTGCACTGCTGTACCACTGCCATGCAGGGGAGGTAAGAGTAGGAACACGTAAACGGGGCTGGAAGATTCAAACACACAAAAGAAAAGAAAAGAAAAGAAAAGAAAAGAAAAGAAAAGAAAAGAAAAGAAAAGAAAAGAAAAGAAAAGAAAAAAAAGTAGGGGGGGGAACGAAGGATAAAACAGAACAGGAACTGAAAACTACTGTGAAGGATATCTTGTTCCTTGAATTTGGAATGGAGCTATAGGAGTGGTTATTTTCTTTCCTCTCTTTTCTCATTAAAAGGACAAAATAAGGTTCTAACATAAGACAAAAAAACAGAGGAAAAGACGGGAAGCCCAGAGGAGACATTGCACAATGCCCAGCTGGGACAGGTGAGGCCAGACACGAGCAGACAGGAGGCAGACAAGAAGAAATGAAATATGAAATAATGCCACTGAGAGAATGAAATAGCAGTGCTGGTGCATCTCACGTCACCTGAAGATAGGCATTGAGCCACTCCTGGTGAAATTCAGTGCGTTGTACATGCCCTCATGTGGTTCACACATGGCCATGACCTTCTGCAAACTGGAGACAGGACCGGACCCTTGTCCCTGGTCTCCCACACCATTCCCAGCACAGTTTCTACTTCACCCATTTGCCCAGTTTGAACCTGAGAGGAGGTGACCACCTCTATCCAAAGGGATCCAGCTCCCTGAACATCACTCCTGGGGTGTTTTTCTCACCGAGGTAGATCTTTAACTGTTTTCCCAAAGTCCGGATCTGATGCTTTTTTGTGGCTCCCATCCTTCAGCTGATGAGCCTCCGACACCCTCATAACAATATACCGCTGGGATCCTGTAAACGAGAGGGAAATAGAAACAAAGAGCAGGTGAGATGCCATCAAAGCAGGGAATTTGCAAGAGGCAAAAACAACACAACACTCTCCACCAGCCCCAGCTGCTTGGCTTCAAGAGAAGAGCCGAGAAACAGGCAGAGAGCTGAGGGGTGAAATTAATATTTTAATTACAATTTGAACACTGGAAGCTTGTCGCCCACTGCTGCCCTGGTGTCCCCAGCTATAGGAGGATGCAAGCACAGTTCCAGCCCTGTGGGGCTGCGTACCTGGGAGGCGCTGGGGGTAGCCCAGGATGGGGATGGAGATTAGGAGCGAGGCTGCTCCAGCGCCCAGGAAGCCGATCCACCATGCCCCCACCCACAGCGTGTTTTCCGGGGAGATGTCAGTCCTGTAAGACACAAACCCAAAATGACACAAGAGAGAGAGATGATGGTTTGAAACAGAGGGAGAAAGTTGGGCACTGCTCTCACTAAAGCTGGCAGGGCCTGGGGAGCACAGGAGGGCACATCATTGAAGGAAACCACCTCTCCCACAGAGTTTTGCCATGCCCACCATCCATCCTGCCACAGAACACACTGCCTCCTTACTGTAGAGCACAGCACTTAATGAGCCCAGGAAATTACATCATTTAATTCTTTTTTAATCTCTAGCTTGCACGTTCACCTCTTCCCATTTCATTTGTGCTTTGGGGGTGGCTGTGATCCTTGCTCCATCCCAGAACCACCCTTTCTGTGAGAAAGCTGGTGGAAATAACCCATTCCTTCCCAAGAAGCCCCTTTTATCCCATTCACCTGCCAAAGAGCCTGTAAGGTAACAGGGGATAAAATAAATTAGAAACACTAAAAAGCGAGGAGGGACCAGGCGTCGTGGCTGGATAACTGCGAGGAAAAGCAGCACTGCTGGCAGCGGTGCCTGATCAGGGAACTCATTCAAAAAATTCACCTGCTGCTCCTAGCCTCATTAGAGCAGGCAGTGCAGCATGAGGAAGGATTTAGGCTGACAGGTTTGTGAGCAATTTTCTTCCAGTGACAACATTAATGCAAGCAATCATTCCAGCCTCAGCCCCCCCACAGAAACATTGCTGAACATGGTGGGCATGTTTCCACCCAGCCACCAGGTCGTTTTTCTGGATTATTTTTTTTTTTTACCCCAAAGGAAACATACAGCATTAAGGAAAAGGAACAAGATTATTTTTTAACAACTTACTCTCTGTGTATTTCAGTATAAATATTTAGAAACATTCCTCCTACCAGATAACCCGCTGCAGGCCCAAGGATTGCAGCAGTGTAGAAAACAGCTGAAAGGCAAAACAAGCCGTGTTAGAGAACCTGCAGCACTTTCGTGGATGCGTTGCTGATGGGGAGCTCTAATGCCCATGACTTCAACTCCAGGTACACACACACCACCATGGAGTGACTTTTGGTATCTTCTGAGGTTCAAAAGGGAACCGAGATGGAAAATACCACGCGTAGCTGGCTCTAGCTGTGAGAGACACAAAGCTAGACAGCTGCAACAAGTTTCATCTCCCTCTTGTGCCCCAGGGAAACTTCTGTATCCAACCAGGGAATGTTTATAGCATGGGGTACACAAAAATGGTTCGGGGAAAAACCTATCTGTGTGGTTACTGTTTTATTATTTACCAGGGGTGCATCTGACCCTGCTGCCACATCCTCACCGCTGCTGCAATGAGCAGAGGCGCTGCCTTGCCACTGACAATATACAACGTCTACACAAAACGTTGCAGCTCTGGCATTTATTGTGGTTTGCTGCCATGGAAAGTTCATTGGCTTATCAATCTCAGGCCTGTGACTGCCTCCTCTCCCTACAGCCTTCTGATATAACCATACAGGCGGCCAAAGGCCAGGGCCGCAGGATGGGCCTTCTCCTGGTGGGGAAAGGTCAGTCCTTTCACCAGTTTCACCAAGTAGGCTGGAGCAGAGGGGTGAACTGAGCCCCAACCTCTCAGTGAAGCTGTGCTGTACTTTGCACCAGCAGCATCTGAGCAAGTCTCTCTCCTGTGCTATGGCACTAATGGGGCACTGCCTCGCATGGACAGGGTACGGCCTCATGGTCTTTGGCCACACTAAGAAGTTAGTGCCACGCACACACCGGAGGGCTGTCCCCAGCTGACTCCCATGCTGAGGACAGAGACACCTCCTGGCCTGCGGGAGTAAAAATGCCCAGCTGCACTTGCAGGCCCTGCCTGCCAATAACTGGAAGGAGGAAAAAAAATAATCAAAACCTCCCAAACAGCTGCTGCTGCTTCTTTCTGATTATCATCTGGTCTGTCATCAGGAACAAAAGGCTTGGAGGAACTCTCAGCAAAGTGCTCAGGGCTGCCTCATCGGTGCCAAGGCAGATGGGCCAGGTCCCCCTCCCACCCCCCCCCCCCCCCCCCCCGAGGCCACTCACCAATGTACACAGGGGAGTAGTTGGTCTTGACGTTCTCGTCTAAATAGGTGACGCCGAGCGTGTAGAGCGGCGTGGCTCCCATCCCATGCAGGAACTGCCCCAGCATGAAGACGAACCTGTAGCTGGAGAGGCTGGAGGCGGCCGGGGCGCACAACTGGCTCTGGTTCGCTGCGCAGACACCCACATCAGCCGACGAGTGCACCTTGTACATGCCAGTGGTAAAGTGGGGCAGGGCGAAGAGCAGGGAGCCCAGGCCCATCACCATCACGCCCCAGCCCAGCCACCGCGGCTTGTGGCCATTCCCCCCGAAATAGCTGACGAAGGTGAGGCAGAGGCAGGCCGCGATGTCGTAGGAGCTGGCGATCAGCCCGCTCTGGTAGCTGCGGAGGTCGAAGCGGCGCTCTATGGAGGTGATGACCGTGTTGATGAAGCCGTTCACCGTCATGCCTTGCAGGAAGGAGGCCACGCACAGGAAGAACAAGACGCCCTTGGAGGTGTTGAAGAACTGCAAGCAGCCAGGCGTGAACCCTCCCCAGCCACATGCCAGCTCCTTCCCGTCGGTCGAGACGTATTTAATCCCCTCGCCAAACTGGGTGCTGTCCCTGGCCTCACAGAGGGGCTGGGCGCAGGACTCGGCGGGGCTGGGGGTGCCGCAGCACCCCGTGCCATTGCTCAGCGGCGTGCCCCCAGGGGTGTTGAAAGCTGCACTGTCCTCGCCTGAGGGAGATGGGCTGGGGAAGACAATTGCCTGATGGAAGTGGAAGCCATTCTCTCCCGTTAAGCTAGGGGGCTTGGCCATGAACGGCACGGCAGGTCCAGATGCAGTCGTGGCAGGGGCGGCTTTGTGGGGTGCTGTGGATATGTCTACTTAGGGGCTGTGCACATCAGATGGTGAAGGTGTGAGCCAGGACCATTGCAACCTGCAAAAAAAAAGAAGTTTTTCACGCACTTTTGTATAAAACCATACCAAAAGCCACAATTATTTTTCTTTTTGTAGAATACTTATTCTTTCTTAACAGGTACAGCATTTTGCTGTGCAGGGCAGCTGGATGTGTGCCCTCCACCACAGTGTACTTGTACATCAGATACTGGGGCACTGTTAATAGTACAGAAAAGAACACGATCTTCAAGAGCATTAAAAAACAGACTTTTTCAAAGCATCCTGTGTTTCCCAACTACTGTTTTTAATATTTGTTCAAGAGGCTCCTATAAAAATACTCCTTTTCAGCTTGCAACCTGCCTATCAATAGGGTTATGGGAGAAAATGGGAGGCTGTTTTCCCAATAAAATGAACCACATTCTGATTGCTGTAACCTGGGAATATTTCAGCCTTTGGCGAATAAACTAATACTCATCTGTGCATTGCTGAAAAGTTTATTGATATTTCCTTTGCAGATTATGGATTGCATGAGTGCTGATGTGCTTCCCTGTACCGGTGGTTCTTGAAGGCACTGGGGCAGGGGAATTGCAGAATTTGATGCTTGGAAGACCATAGGGATTCTGCTTCTATTCCAGAAGGGCAAAGGACATACCACATATGTAAGCATGTAACTCGAAAAATGCAGGTCAGTAGTGCTTCAATCACACCAGTCCTTAAGATAAGTTTAGCAGATGAGAGACACCCAGCAGCACATGTGACCTTTCATTTGCAAATAATTCTGTTATCTTAATGAACCTGTCTGGGGACCAAAGTGCACAGAATATGACAGGGTCCCAATTTTAGCAGGAATTTGGTGATAACACAGAGGCAGTGTGCCACAAAGCACACTTGCAGCCACACCTGCGCCCAGCGTTCTGTGGGTGCTGTCAGTGCAGAAACCTCCACTGTTAACATGGGGAAATGCAAAAACTAGCCAAAGGCTTTGAAGTTCAGCTGCAGACACAAACTTTGGTAATGTGTTGGCATAATAACGGCTTGGAAGACCATCATTTTTCACTTTTTTGTCCCTCCAATGTCTTTATGACTCTTGCAGCTCTAAACATATTCTTCTTGTCTTTGGATGTAGTATTGCAAACAATTAATAAGGGTGCTTTAGCACTCTATTTAACCAAGAAGGGATTACTGGTTATTGGATCAGGCTTTAAGGAGCGGAACTGGTCGTCTTACCCTGGTGTGAATCAACAGAGTCTTCTGCAAGGCAGCTGGCTGAAGTCAACTGCACGCTTCCCCACGTCACACACATTTGACATTATGTTTGCACTCATAAAGAAGACTACTGAGCTGGGAACTGATTTTGCTAGTACTGATTTCAGTAGATAAAAAAATGCCCATCTCAGTTAGTTAGCTTATGTGACTGAGCTGCCAAAGTGGCACACCTTCCCCCAGGGGAAGTGCTTGTACTGCCTCTATCAGCACTGGGATGTCTCCGTCGGTAGATTTTTCATGAGTCAGGAAAAATATTATCACTTTGCATTACAGTTTTCTCATCCTTGAAGTAGCAGGAACCTTGCCACCGGATCCAAGTGATTGCAGCATCCTCCCCCTCGACTTTTGTTACTCTTAATCCTACTTAGTTACCAGTGAACACGGGTTTTTTCAAGAAAGCAACAAATCTTTCCCCAAAGCAGCAAATGTCTCCCCCCACACTCAGAAGCCCCACACTGCCCCCAAGCCCACGTCCTGGCCCCCTCCTGCTGGAGCAGCACTGCCAGGCTGCACCCAGATGCTCTGGGCAGCAAGCCCGATTGCTACCCGCTGCTCTCCACCAAGCTGCTTGTTATGTCTCCAAGTGTTTCCAAACTGGAACTGACACGTTCACTGGGAAGATTAGCTTCCACGTAAGCCACATGCCACTTTAGAGGACAAAATATAATTTTTAGGAAAAAAAACCACACAACAACAAACCAATCAACTACATGCACTTCCTAATCATTTTTATTCATCTGAGCCATCCATCTATTGCTTCTCATTCATCTCTGTTTTTAATGATTCAGCTGGTGAATTCTTGCTTGCTTTGAACCAGGCCCAATGCTATTATCTCTATAGATTTACTCATTTTACTGCAAGAGTTTAACTCTTAAAAAAAAAAGATGTACAGCTTGTTCCAGACTGCCAACATTACCGAGTCAACACAGTAGAAGTAGCAAGGCAATGAAAGCATGTGATTTGTATTTCACAGTGAAAGTTGTAAATATCCCCACGTCACCAATATTTAGTATTAAATCAATAGCAAAACTTTCAAGCTTTTATCAGGTGATGATTTAAAAAGTCACAGGACAGATAAAAAATATGTTGTGTCTCTGCTGAGACCTGTGATTAGATTAATGTTACATATTAACTCCTAACTGATATGCAAAATAATCCCATTTCCTGAAGAATGCCCAATAGTAGTTAATTTTCCCTTTCACTCTATGATTTTTGACTTTCACAGGGTATTGATGTGGCAAATAACATCTGCTCATAATATCTGCTTTCCATAGCCAAGCACAGTTTATGGGCAGACTTAATCATTTCTTCATCCCTATGGCACATATGGAGATATTTGCTAAGGTAATGGGAATGAGGGAAAAATGGAATATAATGCAAACTGGAGGGGAGCAGCCCCATACGATGCTCAGAGTTATTCTCTCTGACCTGCAAGAGAGCCCAATCTTGCTGTATAGACAGCCTGGCTTTGGGAATGCCCCAATCCCAAAGGACCCCAGGCTCAGCCATTACTCCAGCCAGGGACAAAGTCATCTGCTTAATTTCTCTTAGTAACACCTACTGAATTTTTCTCGGGCAGTTTTGCTTGGAGGATTATCAGTATTACTTCTGTTGCAGCTGATAAACACCGCATGGATCAAGCATAATCCACTCACTGGTTTATGAGGGGAAAGCCTCCCAGAAGTGTGACAAATCCACGCCGTGGTCCCGTGAACGGGGCTCGTCCTCCAAGCGCTGCTTGAGCTGGAAGGGAGAGAACAGACGGCATGCGGTGACTGGGCTGTTCTTTGGGGATACAACACTGATTTTTTTTCCTAGCAGCCAGACTTTTACGCAGCTCCCCAGGGATGTGAAAACTGCCTTTTCTCGTGCGCTTTTACGACATGTCCCTTTGGTTCAGCAATATGGGGGAGGCTGCTATTGCCAGGAGCAGCCCCTTTGTAAGCAACTGCTATAGGAACAGCACCATCCTGCACATACACAATGTTTCAGGAGGGAGAAATGCACCTAAAGAGCACTCAGCACTAAATATCTAAATAAATAAATATCTAAACAAATATCTAAAGCTGTGCTCACCACCAGTGACAGTGCTGGGGCTGCACCAGAGGTGTGCTTTCAGTCCCTCCGGGGTCTGAGGCTTGGAACACAGCAGCAGAAGCTGGCTTTACATTATCACACAAGCAAGGATACATTTATAATTAAATAATGCCTAAATAGTAAAGCTTAGCACTCCCCAAATCTTTTCTTTGCCAAGCACTCTTCCACTCACTGGCAAATTAATGCAATAATACGCAAGAAATCAGGAAGGTGGCTTTGATAATTTTCAATTAGCTGCCTGAAAATGCTTTGAAGACAAATCTAGCCAGATTTTCTCAGCTTACTTATTTGTTCCAGCTTATCTGTGCAAATGCAATTGGCTGCAGCTGCCTTAGACCATCTTTAAAAACTTGCAGTGCCAATACACAAAGCAGATTTAACCAGGCAACTATATTCTGCTTCAGCCAAGATTAGCCAGACAAAAGGCTGTTTTATGCTATAATTCCTAACTCCCTCTCTCGCGCATCACTCTTGCTTTAATGTCTTTTTCTTCCCTGTAAATTTGATCAATGATGAGAAGGTTTCCATGCTAGTACCATACAGTGTTCACCTGCTCATGGAGCTGGGTGTCCCTGCAGCTCTCCCAACGCAAATACGATGCTGACGTTTTCCGTACACATAGCACAGCACTATTTTCCAGAATTTGTGTTCTCACAACCCATTTAAGGAAGTCCAATATTCAGGATAATGTTTCTGCACAAACCACTAGTAAGCTTTCCCCAGTGATTGCCAGTTAGCTCCTATGAACATCCCTTCTTTGCTTCCATGCAAAAGATGCACATTCAGGCAAATCCTGTATGATGTAAGCGATAACCAAAAAGAGCATAAGCCAAATGATGAACATCAAACATGATTTGATGCTTCTAAATATAAGAGCAATAAAAATGAAGAAAAAAAAGGGGGGGCAAAAAACCCCAAACCAAACAAACCAAAAGCACAACAGGATGTTGCTTTTTTACAATCACAATGCAAGGATGCTGAGCATCGGATAAATATAATAACATAATGCCAACATCTACCATGGTTTACTGGAAGTTTGTTTTTTTTGTTTTTTTTTTTTGTTTTTTCATCTTCCTGGTTAGATCACGATGAAGGTAAAAATGAAAAGCAGGCATCCCCGCCAACATTTGCCATCCTCAGTCAGCACATGAGCACGAGTCGGTGAGATGGGCTGGGAGAGGGGTGGAAACTGTGTCAAGTGGGAGCATGAAAGACGGCAAATGCAGGAAGGAGTCAGCTGGGAGAAGCGTATTTCCCACACAAGCCCACTTTTTTCCGGATCAGCAAGTAATAGCTTCCCCAAACATTCCCCAGAGCACAAGCTCACTGGTGCACACCGCTTAACCTGGATCTTGTTTAACATCCAGAGATTCTCTCTAATCCTCCTAGGTATTAGTCTTGAGATTCCTGCCAAGCAGAGGAACAGCACAACCACCCAGACAGCACTTAAATGAACTTGCTGCTTGAAATGGGCCATTTCGCATGCTACCCTACAACTCCAGCTGCTCATTTTTTGCTTATCCTCAGATCAGCACCTAGGAAGTCACTATGGCATGCAAAATATACAGTTAAATAACCCTGGTTTCTATGTCTCAGATGACTCCCTGGGAAGTCATTCTGCATAAAGAGTGGGATTTCTCTCTCTTAATTACTTGTTAAAAGTTAGGTATCTAATTGGAGTTAGACATTCCTATTGTCTCTGCTGCCCATTGCACAGAGATCGTCACGTCCAGGTTGTTTACGGCTCTCAGGCCATGTCTCCACCATCACTATTTTGTGTGTTACTAAATCACCCATTAGAGCAGATACGGTCTGGAGCAGGAATAGGTACATAATCATATTTCTGTTGGATTAGCCAAGCACATTATACTGAGTATACTCTGGTCTCATGTCAGCTACAACAACAGAAACAATATTTGATCTAGCACAAAGCCAGATGGTGCAAAATTAACCCTTCAGCACAAATCTGACGTGGCACAGGGGAGCTTGGACCAGGGTTGTGTAGCTGTAGGGCTTCTGACTCAGTGTTTGCTGTCTCCAGGTCTGACATCATGCACTCTATCTGCCCTCCAACAATAAGCTAACCAAAAACATCATATTTCATCCCCTTAAGATAAACACCAAGTCAGAGTGGGTTAATTTGTGTTTGATCATGCAACACCCCAGATCCTGACGCATTGTGGTTTGGGGATTTCTTTGAAGAAGGCATATCCCTATTGTGCAATCGAGAGGAAATGATGATCCCTTTGAAGGGAATGACTTCTCTTCCATCTCTGACTCAAAATCTCAAACCAGAACCCCAACTACAAATACAGCAATGATGAGATGACGGATGGGAACCCAGACCCAAAGGGAACAGGTCAGAGCATGAGGGCAGCACGCTGGCAGTGTGATGATGCTGATCACTGCCACCAAGGACAGGCAGAAGCTATGTGGTGAATAGTATGGCCTGGGGATTTTAGGAGGCTCTGAGAACCTGAAAGGATCACTTCCTTAGAAACCTCCAGTACGTTTCAACAGCGAATCCTCACAAATGTCTCTGCTGCAGGCTCCTATAGTGGTTACAGCAAATGGCTTAATGTGGAAGGCACTGACAGTCTCAGGGGTGTGTTATCCTCAGTGGCCTGCTGCTTCCATGTGACTGGTAAATAAATAAAAATCTCTGCTGGTCAGAGGTAAGATTCCATCAAGAGATGCTGGTGGAAAAATGCCCAGAGCAATGCATTTCTGTATTAAGTGGCCTCTCGAAGAAATCCAGCTCCGTATGAAACAGCAATCCCATACCAGCACAAATCAATACACACACTGATGTAGACACAGAGAAGGGTGCATGTGTGCTCCACCACCACAAACACCGCCGGGTTTGCGAACTGCACCCCTTGCAGGATGGCACTTCTTTCACCTCACAGTGCTCGAGCGGGTCAGTAATTCATTCCTACTGCCAGGGAACAAATTGCTGCCAAATGGTATTTCTTCCTGAGATAAAGGAATAAACAGGCATATAATGTTCCCATTGTCAACCCAAAACATCTGCTGGAAGTCAGAGGGGTTTGCTGTCCGTGCGCACTCTGGGCACGGCTTCTACTTTGCACCCTCCGTTCTCTCGTGTATGAGAACTTGCAGCCTTACACAGCAGCTGCTGGAGGACAGATTTACGTAGAAATCTGAAAACTGCCTTCAAGGGATTCCTGCCTCCCTGCAGCAGCACGGTGTGGTTTTCATTCCTGACTTGAAAACTCTTTTGTTTGCCTTGCTAAGGACCTGCCTGCATCCTACAGCCCCTGCAAAGGACCTTTGAGGAATGAACACAAGAGAAATAAATAAACTTGTTTTCTGCTACCAGCTTGAATGAGAGTAACTGAGAATGAATTTTTGATCAGTATTCCCTAAGAAATATGGGCCTGAAGTTATTTTAACACATTTGGGACAGATAATCAGTGTACCACGGCTTGCTTACCTCCTTGTCACTCATTTTAATTCAATTTCTTCAGCATCTTAAAATCCTCCTTTCAAGGTTTTCTGCCAAATAAGCGGCAAATACCCAGCACTAAGGGGATCACAGGCTGATCAGGGCTACGGGGCGGCTGCAGAAAAGGCCGATTCTGCCGTAACCAAGACCCACGTCTGACTTGAAGGGTCTAAATCCTCCTCGAGATTGAACCCACTCCAGCCATACAAAGAAAACTGTAAAGCTGCTTTGAAAGCACTGCCAGGCAATCCCTTTTGCGGGAAATTCTTATGCTAACATAAAGCTCCAGGGCATTTGCCCTGTCCTGGATTATGCAGAAGGGGTGCAGGAGCAGATCAGTCACACGGGGAAGGTGCTGAGCCCTAGCAAACCAGTCCAGCCATGGCGAGGCAGAGAAGGATGGACCAAGGGCTGGCCTTACGATTTCTATGGGGCTTAGAAAGTAAAAAAATAAAATAAAAAATAAACTCGAATTACATTTTCCAATCTGTTTTATTTGGAGTATGTTAAGCCAAAAAGATCAATGCAGTTTTCCAAGAAGATAGGAGGGAACAGAAAATCCAGCAGAGCTCATGATCTTTTGATGATGTTTTGAGGAAATTTTTATTTTTGTATCACAGGCTAGGATCATTTATTAGAGATTCATAATCTAGACGTACTTTTGTTTTTAATCTCTCAATGCCATCAAGAAAATTAACTTCTATCTCATTGTCACAGTGTATCTAAAGCACTTGAGTTCACAAATAGGAACTATATAAAAATGCCAAAGAGTAATTTTTCTTGTTCTCTTTTTTTTTCTTTTTCTTTTTTTTTTCCAGCCAGAATATTGCAAAATCAATGTATTTCGGAGGAAAAAAATTGTTTGGCCTTGCTTTTTCAACATGAAAATGACCCCTAACTCCTTCAAACCACTGGGCAATAGTTAAACAGAACTTGTTAGCATTTCGTTTCCTTTGTTCGAAGATCCAAGCTGAGCTCTGAGAATGCAAATGATCAAAGACTATGGACACCATGCAGCAATATATTTTATGCATTAAAAATAGGAATCAAATTCAGTTTGAGTGTAACTACACATACATCAGTGGCACAGCAGACGAGGAGAGATTGGCCTAATGTCTCTGTTACACCAGGAATCCAAAAGCTGCCTTAAGGCTCACCGCCTTGCTGAACACTGAACAGGGGAAAAAAGAACAACACAGACCATTTCCCATTGCTGACATACTGCCATTGCTCATAAATTCATTTACAATCTGGAAGTGGAATGACATTATTTTTGATACCAGCAGTGCAGCAATTGCCCAGATCCAGCATTACTTCTGCCTGAAGAGAGATTTAAGGTTAGAATAACATAGTTCTGTTAAAATTAAACACTGCACTCCCTCATTTCACGCTCTGTGCTGTACTAATGAGAGGTCTGATGCAAAAGCTGCCGAAGTTAGTGGCCCTCTCTGAGCTCTCATCTACAATCACTCATCACTACTGCTGAAGTGGGATGGACAGTTTTGTCTGGGATTCATAAACCAGATGAAGTCCTTCACCTCTCTCCGAGTATTTTTCACAGAAAGCATTTACAGAATCTCTTTGTTCTTAACTGGCCCGGTTCAGCATCACTATTCGCACGCTGGGAGGTCACTCGAGGCCAAGACGGTACAAACCTAAGTATATCATGGGGAGGTCTAGCAATAAAACAGATCTGAAAAGGGAAAGGAGAGTAGCAGCTCTTAGGGGCAGCTGCGGGAGCTGCTGAAGCACGGCGCTTCCCCACTGAGCATGGGGCAGGCAAAGCCCCAGACCCCACATCCTGGTGCAGCCAGAGCTGTTCCTGCTCCTCTGCACAAAGATCAGCCCCTCGCTGGGCCCAGATAATGCGGTTTTTAAGAGTATTAGAAAAGCAGAACACATTTCAGAGCAGGCACTGAAAGCCAGACCTGGACTCCAAAGCACTTCAGGGCAGCCCACATCCGAATCATGCTGCGCGTGGGGAACGGCTCCCGCACGCCGCTTTAACACCAGCCACCTCGTGTTATCGAGCGTGAAATCCAAGGGGGGAACTGAAACCGTGCTCAGCATCTCCCCAGCCCATCAGGCCAGCGCCGAGCTGCCAGCTCTGCTAAATGCTTGTGGAAGTCTTGCAAAGCATTTCCACTGCTCACCATCGCGCTAATGGGATTCTGCAAGGCGAGGAAGACCAGAAACCCAAACGGTAAAGCAAAGCATATAACCCCTCACCTAAGGGTTGTGACCAAGCCCCTAGGAAAGGCAGGTTGCTGGGCTAGGTACGCTCGCTTAAAATAAATGGAAGCAGAAGTGCTCGGTGGAATGAGCAGAACGGTCAGCGCGAAGCAGAGCCACGATTCACTTCTGTGCTACCGCAGGGTGAAAAACCCAAAGCAGAGAGCAGGACCCCAGCATGCTCCACGCTGGGAAGGCACACACAAAAAGATTAGGGCTGCCTTCAGGAGTTTCCACGAGACGCAGAGCAGCTGGATGCTGATCTCCCTAAGCCGGTGGATATTTCTTTTGTTAGTTGCTGATCTCGTCTTCCCTCTTGTCTGTAAATCTCTAAGCTCTGCAAAGATTTCTAGTAAGCCCTTGCTCAGGTACTTCCTGGTTTCCGCAGCCCAGAAGACCCAACATTGGCAGCCACTGGGATCCCAGGGTGGATCCACACATGGGGCAGCGCAGGGCAGGATGCGTGCAGCATGCAGCGGCTGCTCCACGGCGCCGCGGGGCTCCCGGTGAGCCTGGCACACCCGTGCACACCCATGCATACCCGTGCACACCCTTACACACCCGTGCACAACCGTTCACACCCGCCACCGGTTCCGGCCAAGCTGTGGAGGGCAGGTGGCTGCGGTTGGCCCTTTTCAGAGGGCTGCTCGCAGTAGCCTCCTATCATTTTCGGTAGCCTGCAGGCTGTACCTCTTTGCATATAAATAGCTTCACTTTTTTTTTTTTTTCTCTTTCATTTTTTTTTCCTTTTCATTATTTGACTAACCCTCTCTCTACCCGCCGTTTCATCCTTTCTCACATTTACATCAGCTCAAGCCATGTGTCTCTAAAGATCTCCTTTGTGTTTGCTCCCCCTCGGATGCTGGTTTAATGTGTGATTTTACAACCAAGTGATGCTATAAAAAGTAGAAGCCCAGAAAAAGGGAGAAAAAACAGGGGGGGAGGGAGGAAAGAGAAGGAAAGAAAAAAAAAGAAAAAAAGGAGGTGCCAGACTGGGATAACTTCACATTTGTGGTGTGTTGCTTGCTACAACCGAGCAGCCTATAAAACGGTGATAAAAAGACACACTGCGAGCTCATATGATTAATGTCCACAAGAGCACTTTGAGCTCGCAGAACTGAAAGCATGTTTTTTAGGCAACAATGCTTTTGATTCCTATCATCTGAGCAAATAGGTTAGCGAAAATAATATAGGTCAGACAATGAAAACGCTCTGAATTCGGCTCAGCACGCTGCCTGTGCCTTCCTTCCCTAACTTCAGTTACTATTCTCTTGCAGCGAGGCTCGCAGTGTTATTCACATCCCTTTTGCTTGCTGCAGGCATCATTTTGCCGTGCCGCCTTGCTAGCTTTTCTTACTTTCTGCCCCTTCTCTGCCCCTTTTTAATTTCCCATCGAGATTTGCTAAATGGAAAAAAAAAAACAATGCTTCAGCTGTGACGAATGCTACACGGCGGTAAAAAATACTGTTCTCGGAGCATCTCCCGGGGTCTAATGGAAAATCTCCACGCGCTTGGCCACTCCGGGGGCTTTTTTTCCCCCTTGAAGCAAGACACGCGTGTCCCTACGCGAATGAGCACTGAGATTGTGGACCCCCCCCTAAAATCCCCGCACTCGCTGGCTGCAGCACAGCCCCCCCCGGCCGCCCCCAGCCCCATTTCGGGGCTGTCCCGGCGCCGCGGCTCCCCCCGCGCCCATCCCCGCAGCTCGTGGGCAGCGGGGGCTCAGCGGGGGCCCCGCCGCCCCGCTCCCTGACCCCACCGGAGCCGCTCCACCGGGCTCCCGGTGCTCGCCCGGCATCACGGAGCTGCCACCGGCGTGCGGTGCCCACCCCGAGCCCCTGCATCCCTCCCGCATCCCTCCAGCATCCTCCCGGGACCGGTCCCGGTCCCCTCCCGGTCCCTTCCCGGCGTCCTCCCGGTCCCCTCCCGGTCCCTGTCCCCATCCCGGTCCCCTCCCGGTCCCCATCCCGGTCCCGTCCCGGTCCCCACCCCCGGTCCCGTACCTGCCGTCGGCCGCCGCCGCCGCCCTTTCGCCGCCGCCCCCCCCCGCGCAACCCGGCCCCCGCCGCGGGGGCGGGCACTGCGCCCTGACGGACGGGGCTTTCCTCCAATCGGCGGCGGAACCCGGAGGAGGCCGGGCCAATGGGGTGGGGGGAGAGGGGAGGCCAAAGCGAAAGTGGGGGGAGAGGGTCGGGGTGGGGGGGAGGGAGATGGAGAGAGGGAGGGAGGGAGCGAGCGATGGGGGGGGGGAGAAGGGGAGAGGGAGGGGGCCAGGAGGGGAGAGGGGCGAGGGGAGGATGTGGGAAAAGGATGGAGAAGGGGTAGCGAGAGGGCAGGTGCAGGAGCAGGTGCCTGGGGGCATGATGCCCGTTGGCCCCCCTGGCCCTGTGCAGCCCCCCAGGGCGATCGCAGCCTTCCTGCCCCCGGGAGGCAGCGTGGGGTATGGCTGGGGGAGACCCCGCAGGGGAAAGCCCCTGCGAGGGGCTGCAGCTGTGGTGGGAGAGAGCGGCAGGAATGTAGCTGTGGCCTCCTGCTATCGCAACCAGCCGAGCCCACGTAAAAGGAGGAAAAACTGTCTGCGAACAGATGCGTGGGTATTATTGCACCAGGGGCACAAACACAGCTTCCGCGGCGTTATCTTTATCGGGGTGATGCGGTGCCAAATGCTACCAGGGCAGGCCTGGCTGGGTTAATGATTGCAGGGTGAGCGCTGCTCCGAGCCGAATCATAGAGAAGAGCTGCAGAAGCTGTGCTGCAACGCTGCGGGCACGCAACCCGAGCCCCGCCGTCTGCACAACCACGGCCGTCTGGGCCTTTTCCTCCTCTGCCCGGTGACTTGCCACCACGGTTGGTGGCACAGGCACAGCGGTGGCCCTCGAGCATGGGCGAGTCCCGGGGCAGCACCTGCACCCTGCAGGATGGAAATCACCTGGGCAGGAATAATCCCAGCAGATGTGACACAGGCACGGCAAGAGGCAATAACCCTGTGGCTCCTGCATGCCTACCGGTGCAGCTTCTGCAGCGACTCTGCATTAATTGGCAGAGCTGTTCCACATCCCTTGGGAATTTGGCCTGTTTCTGCATGTTAAAAGCTAAATAATTCAGGCGCTGCATGTTTAGCTCTTTAATGCGCAATCAGTTCTCCATTACCCAGCGTGCACAGGATTGCTAGGGTAATGGAAAACCCCAGCTAACGCTGCGTGCGCTGGCAAGGAGGGTGAGGGAAAGGCTGGTGAAGCTGCCTCCTCCTCACCCTCTGAAGCACTGACACCAGCATGGAGCTGGAGGCTGCTGCCTTTTTGCCCCATCCTTCTTGCTGTGCCCAGTGAAAGGGAAGGTGGATGGACTTGCGGGTTTTTTTGCTTTCAATGAACGGACTAAATTGGAAGCTGCTGAATAAGCTTTTAAAGGAAAATTAAATGTAGGAGATCCTGCTGCTTGTGATGTGCTGTGGTCAGGAAAAACAGGAAGCGTTCGCTCCATGGACACACATTGATACTTGTTTATTATACAGGAATAGTTAGATGAGCCATGTGCTGAAATTAAGACCTTGTTTTGGCTGCTGCTGTAAATCACTGATGAATAAGACCCCGTTTTAAACCGTTTATGTTTCAAATAAACAAGGAGAAAAGGACAGCAGATGTGCAAAAGTGAAATGGTGCGTCAAAAGCATCCGAGCTGGGGAAACCCCCCCCCCGCATTTCCTGCTCAGCCCCGTCACCCAAACCCTCCTCGTCTCTGGCTCCAGATTCAGGGTGGTGCGTCCCTGCTCCTCACCTCCCCGGGGCTCTGCTCACATCTCCAGCTGCGTCTGATCCATCCTGCCTTTGGTGAGCTTGTCCTCAGAGGCGCAGAGGAATTCTTTGCCTTAATTTCTGGAGAATTTTTCATACAGCTTCTCAAAATGTTTTACCTCTTAAGTGATGGAGATGTAAAGGTGTGGAGCTTGCCCTATGGATTTGCATGAGCTGATAATGGCTTTGATAAGGTGCCAAAGGGAGAAGGTATGGAAAAGAAGGACAGAGGTGGCCTGGAAGAAATCAGTCTGCCATCTCTGCTTCCCCTGCCTCAAGGTGTCTGTCCCAGGAGCACGTTAGTTGTAGTGTAGCAGCGCACTCCCCACCATGTCCAGAGCCTAGCATCCTCCCAGAAGGACCAGGCTCATCCATGACCTCTGTAGCAGTCTCAGGGGATAGGAGAGGCCTGAAATTCATTCACCACAGCTACAGAAAGGCATGAGGTGTGTGCGAGGCAACGAAGTGTGTGCAGGTAAAGGTGTGTTGCAGAAGAGATGCAAAAGTCCTCGCCAGACCGCAGTTCCTGTCCTGCTGCGAGCCACAGATGCCTCCTCAAAAAGAGACCTGCCCTTGCACCACGGTGAGGAAGGGTGACCGGGGGACACAGCCCTGTCCCCTGCACCACCAGGGCTCTGTGCAGCTGTGATCTGTGTTGTTCTCCTTGGCAGCATCTGGTGCAAATCTTCCTCATCTCTGCTCATCTCTCGTCTATGGCCATCTCCTTTTGTTGCCACCTCTGTCGAGCTCGGCCAGCCTGGATCAGGAGCTCTGCAAGCTGCTGATGCTGCTGGTGGCTTTTCTTGTCAAATCAAAGGGCACCAGGATTGTGCTTGGCTGGGGCTCACTGGTGGGCACAAGGTTGTTTCTGAAAGGCTGAGGCCACCTATGCCTCCGTCCGTCGCCAGAGCTGAGAATTACCATGGCAATGACAGTAACAAACAATGGCAAGGAGATTGGTGATCATATTAATGTTATTATTAACTAACATTATCATCATTATAGCATTCCTATTATATGGATTACCATTTCCTTGGGTTTGGAGTCTGTAATCATTTCAGTTTGTCTGAAACCCTGATTTTACGGGTCATGTTAACACTCGCAGATATACCTGCAATAATTTTGTGAGTGCTAGCTGGCCATTTAATATTTCACACCGGGATGGATTTACGATGTGTTGCATCTCTGTCAGGAGCTGTGGGAGTGTTCAGACACATACTTCTGGGCTGCTCGCTTTTATCAATCTACATAAATCATTAAAAGTCGGGGTTTAATGAATGCAAATGCAGTGCCGCAGAAGGGAAGTCAGTTGGCTGGAGGCACTCTGCGAGCTGGAATCGCTCCATCGACCGAGACTGCTGAAAGATGTTTCTTCAAGTTCAATCCTGTAAGTCACCTGGGACGTGAGATGATCACGACGATCTTTGGGCTAAATCTGTGCAGACACAAACCTCATTAACACCGATCAAACGGAACTGTCCTCATTTCTCAAAGATCCACGCAGCTGACTAGGAAAGAAGGGGAGTTGTGGTACATTCATCATGGGAAGTCCGGTTCTGGCAACATATAAATTTTTAATATCGTTAAGTGTGCATGCACTTACAAGATTGGGTTAGCATAGTCATAAACAATTTATTTAAAGACACACTGTCTAACAGATTTCTGGTGCCTTAATGATCATTTCCTAATATTGCTGTTATAAATACTGCCATGATTCACATCTCCTCTTGCAGAACAAGCAACAAATCTCTAGGAAGGAAGTTCTGACTGGATTTTTTTCCTAAAAGATGCTCTTTAGAGTTGTATTATAACTCTAATTTGAGCCAGAAACTCATTCACAGGAAAAATATAACAAACAGCCAATACGGATGTTTTTTCCAAGTGCTGCTTTGCAGTGGGAAATGCACTTCTGAAAATCCCCCTGGTGATTTTTACCAGACTTTGTGTTGCTCTACCTCTGTCAGATCCCGTTGGTTTTGCAAAGTAGAGCATCAGTGTCCATCCTGCTCAGCTTTGCCAGGTGTATTTATCATTACAAGAGCAAGGGATCCCCTAAATGAAAGGATCAGGTAGGAAGCTGTAAGCAAACTCTTGCCCAGCTCCTGATTAAACAGTGGTGATCGTTTCCAGAGTGCTTTGCAGAGCCTGAAAGTATATCCATGTTCAAAGAGGGATTAGACAAATTCCTGAATGACATATGCCTCGGAGGCTGTTAAACCCGATAATCTCAATGCAAACCTATTGTTCGGGATGTCCCTGAGCTGGGGATTGCCAGCAGCCAGGGGAACATCGTGGAAGGAGCGATCGCTGCCCTGCATGTCCTGCTCGCCTCTCCATAGTGCCGTACCGGCACCACAGTGCGTGGCTATTGCTCTGCATTGCCAGGAAATAATACCGGGAGCTCTGCTGCTAAGCGTGCACCAAGTGTGATGTGGTACTATTAAAAGAGCAGAGGGAGAGCTGTGCCTTCTCTTTCAGCTGTTTCCTGAAGGATTTCTGGAGGGTCTAAGCTCTTTTTTTGTCAGGCCCTTTCCATCAGGTGATACACTGCCCTTTCTTCCTAAGATGGAGAGAAACAAAGTGATTTCTTGCACTCCACTCAAGTTTTATTTGAATGAAAGGTGACATTACCCAGTAAAAAAACATGGGAAAGTCCAAAGACTTCATTATCCAAGGAGATCAGTTGCTGAAGCTCAGTGCAGCAGCCGTAGGCACGTTCTCACTGCCTGAATAGCCCCCGACAGCCGACTGGGCTGAGGGAGCACCAAGGTCACTTCAGGCTGAGCAGGCAGGAGAGGAATTGTGCCTGTGATGATGATATGTACACTATTTTTCTCTTTCAGCTGCTTTTTGGCAGCCCAGATTGGTAGAGCAACACCATGGGGTGCACATTGTGGACACAGCCGGGGCAGTGCTGTCACCAAATTTGGGTAAATGCCACCTCTGGCAGGCTCTCAGCAGCCCACAGCTCTCCTTTCTATGTGTCACTGGGCTGCAGCTCCCCAGCTGGACAGGGAGTCCTGCAAAAATGCGAGCAGTAATTAATAGCAACCATAATTACAATCCAGATAATTGCATAGGTTCAAAATTTAAGGTCTTTGAGCAGAACTGACCTGCTCAGTTCTTACTTAGAAGGGACCACAGCCCCTGGCCTGTCTCCCGAGATGAGGTGAGGCTCACAGCTCCTTACCTGCACCAGGTGCTGGACCTGGGTTTCTGCTGTGGGGCAGGGTCCGGCACCACAGAGCACTGCAGTGGGGAGCTGCGGGAATCCCTCAGCCCGGGGTAGCAGCGAGGGCTTGATCTCACCCTGGTCCCACTTTTCATCTGCTCCATTCACTGCAGGAAAAAAGCTATTCAGAATAATCAGAGAAAAGCACATAAGATGTTAGCTAATATTTCACGGTAGCGCGACAGCTCAGAACTCACCGCTGCGGTGCACGAAGCAGCAGCACAAACAGGAGCATGGGGAAAATCACCTGCACCGTGGGCTTTGCTTCTTCTCCACCTGCTGTGCTTTTGGCACTGTGTCTGATGGGAATATTTACACCTCAGTCAGTGACAGCATGAATGCCACCTTGCCAAGGCAGAGCAGGTCGAGCTCACTGAGCTCTCACAGAGTACGAGTGAGGCTGAAGCATCGCGCAGGGCTTTGGGCTTTGGCTGGAAGTGAGTTGCCATGGTCAGCACCGCGTGTTTATACAGCAAGGGTAGATGGTATCATCAGAGCAACACCCTTCCTCTGTGCTCGTGTTTTTAAAGGGCGATTGCACCATTGAACCACCCACTTGTACTTCTTCTCCCTTGCTAGGAGACCAGGGAAAGAGGTTATGTTCAGTCACCGAAGGTTTTAGATTTTTTTAAAAAATAAAGGCTGATGAAAAAAACAATATAACTGAGGCTTGAACTTTTAATGACTTTGTTTCATAATCTTTTCAAAGAAAGATTCCTGTTAAACTGACCAAGCCTTTTAACTCTTTTTGTTGTTGGCTTAAAGCCTTGGCACTGAGTGTTGCCCCAGATCTCACGCACTGTGCTATTCTCTCTACCCGATTTCCACTTTGGATTTTGGTAAATGTTGGCACTGCAGCGTAACAAAGTACAGACACTTACTGACAGCGATTTCATCTGCCCGTATGATCTGGCAGATAATCAGGAATATCACGGGTACGTGAAGGATATATTGCAGCATGATATGTAGCGTGCTTGGTTAGCTGTATTGGAAAGATTTCCAGATAGTTATTGATTTTCCAGCCCTGTAATTAGTTCATGGATTACTAGCATAGAAAATATTGCTCTAGAAATTGATTTTTTTAATTGTTCATTGCACCAAAACTACAGTATCACTGCAAAACATATCAAATGTTTTCTGCAGAGGAAGACTTTGAACTTTGGAAAAATATTGCCGCTGTAAACACGGGGAAGAAATCACATGGCTGATTATTTTGCTATCTTAGATAAGGCCCAGATCTCGCCAGCTCTGTCTGATTTCTAAAATCCATCCTTATAGTGCTTCTTGCAGGATCAAGGTCTAAAGGAGAGATTGGACCTGATTGTGAAATCTAAAGCGCCTGCAAGTCTGTGTGCATCAGGATCCGAGCAAGCATCGGCTCTACCCCTTGGTGCAGAGCTCCCACCTGAGGGACGTCACAGTATGCTGGGGCAGGTGCTCACCACGGAGCATTTTTCTCTTGATTTGTGCCTGTCCACCAGCACGGGCAGCCTCTGCACTTGGCTGGGAGCTCTGTGTATCCTCAGGGAAGCAGGAAACTCCTCTGCCCCCTTTCTCACTCAATGGAGCTGCCCTTGATCATGGTCACAAGGGTCTGTGCAGATGCTGTGCTGCTGGTAGACAGCTACCAAAGGGCTCTGGCTACGTGCTGGGGAAACACATTTCTGAGCATTTTGTGTGTCTTCTACTCCATCTTGGTCTCGGTGTTGATGCTTTATAAGTTCAAAGTTTGCTCTCTTTCTGTCGCTGCCAGGGCTGTTTATGAGTGCAGTAAATGCCAGGAATGCAGACCAGTTGCCCTGGACTCTGCCCCATTTGTATGGCCAGGCTTGGGTTTCACAGGTAGCTGAGCACTCCTGAAACAGTCCCCACAAACCACAGCTTGGGCCATAATCAAATCCTTTTTCCTCTCCAAGCCCTGCAGCAGAGCAAACTGAAGGCTCAGTGCCATTCACCAGAAAGGTTGATGGGATACAGCCAGGAGCAGCTCTATCTTGGCAGCTGCCACGTCTTTCTCATCTGAAACCATCCTTGCACGTGCCGCTCCCTTGTTCTAATTAAAACCTTAATCAGCTCAACATCTCATTGCTGAAGAATGACTTGGCATTTGGCACGCTGGCAGCTATCAGACAGTGACAGGCTGCAGCATCTCCAGCACTCAGCAGTGGTCAGAAGTTGGCCCCTGCGGTGTCCTTGCCCCTCGGGTCCTGGGTGCACGTCGCACACTGTATCTGTAGCTCCTCTCCCCGGTTAGTGCTCTTTTTTTTTGTTTTTAATTCTCTTTCAGGATGGTAAGGGGAAATGATAGGAAAGGGATGGATAGATTGGGACCATAGAAAAGCTGACCAGAGTTATGGCAGTGGTTCTGTCCACAGGAGCTTTCATTTTTCCTCTTGTTCACCCAATGCTTTACGAATGAGGAGCACAGGGAGCAAAAGGCACTTGGCCAAGGGCGGTGACTTCTCAGACAAGAATACACGGCCAGAGGAAGACATGCGAATAACTGTTCATTAGAAACACCCTGTGGCTGCTCCTCATCCCCATCCCAAGTCCCACATGTGCCCAGATCTGTGGGACCCCAGCCCCACCTGCATCCAGGTCTGTCCCTGCACCGCCGTGAACCCCGCAGCGAGAAGCTGCATCTGCACAAGTGAGCGTGCCCTGAACCTGCCAGGGCTGGAATTTCTATTGGTTTATTGCTTCCAGGCAACATTTTTTCATCTGTATTTATCAGCTTCTTCAGGGGAGTTTGTCCTCCCCATCCTGAGCGGGATGCTTGCTCATTGCTGGGTGACTCAGCAGCAGCGTTGCACACATGGAGTGGGAGGTTGTTTGTGGAAAACAGGAGTAATTGCATCCAGTAAGAACCCAGGTTCCTCTTCCAAAGAAACTGGTATTTTTCTCTAGCATGATAATGGCAGATGTTTCCTATAGGAGCACAACCAGGAAACCCCAACAGAGGCAGTGAGGGCATTGCAGTTTGGGAGGTTTATCAGGATTATTTAATTTCAGGGCACAACTGGCCCAGACATTAAACAAATCAGTTGTGTCACTTCTCTAAAAAGCTCGTGAACTAAGGAGATTGGGTAGGCAGCAAAACCCCCAAAAGATTATTATCAAATTGCAGAGATTAAGCATTCTGCACTAGTCATGCAGGCAGGCAGAAAAATTGGCTATCATAAGATTTCTTCCAGAATCTGTGAAATTCCAGGAAAGAAGAAGACATCTTCATTCTTAAAAACCCCAAACCATATAATAACACAAAATAGGGCAACTGGGCAATCTTTGGTTTGGTGGGGAAAGTGCTTCTGCAACTCTATAATTCCCAAACACATCCAATCCTGGCAAAAAAAAACAAAAAAAAACAAACAAACAAAAAAAAAAAAAAAAAACAAAAAAAAACGGAAGCTTAGGAAATGTCTCAGAGGATGGGAAGTGTTGCAGCAAAAGTAAATTTAGCAGAGCCTGAATGCCCCTGGCACCCTCCCCATGCCTGCCCATGGCAGCCCCCGAGGCAGGCGGCAGCAGCTGGCAGTGTCAGACCGGGCCCCGAATTCCCCTCCTTCACCTGCAGTCGTTGCACCAGCACATTTTTAACCTCTGCAGAAAAATGGTATCACTGCGTGCATCGCTATGCAATAGACCTGTAGGAGAAGGGTGTAGAAGAAAAGGAGGGGAAAACGCAGCTATATTCTGTACCTCCGTAGGAAATTTGGGGGGCCCATCTGACTCCCTGGGGCATGGGTATGGGGAGTGAATTACAAGTGCCTTTGTCACCACCGCTTGCTCCAGGACAGGAGCACAAGTGAAGAATTTTGCCCCAGTATTTCGCCCCAGTATTTCACCCACATCTAGTCTGGGTGTACTTGATTCCTCCTTGCATGCGGGCAGAGGAGCTGCCACGGGGACACGCAAGCATTGGTGCTGCCACAGCCATGCGCTTTTGGGGTTAGCCCATAACACAGCCCAACACGCATTTTTTGGGGTTACCCCCTCCATTCCCGAGGTCAGAAAATATGCAGGCTGTGTCCTCAGTTCTGCTCCTGGCACCAGAGAATTGACTTGAGCATATTTCTCAATTTCCAACTCCCCCCCCCGAATTCCTACTGGGATAAAGATGGGAGCAGCTGCATTAGACCAGTCTCACTCTCCCATCTAGTGGTAAAACAAGGAAAGTTGGCCAAGATTAAAAAAAAAAAAAAAAAAGACCTAAGAAACTTTATATTTGTGGATTTTGGGGTAGGGGTGAGCATGGTACTATTAGCGTTGTGGGTTCAGTTAAATTCATCCTCCACAGAAGGATTGTCCCAGACCTGATCCAGAGGAAAACACAGCTCTGATTCCTGTGTGGTCTGGGGGAGCCCTGCGCTAGCAATAAGCCATGACAGAGAGAGACCTGCACATGGATGACTATGCCCTGTGTAAAGCACTAACAGCTTGGGTCTGAAAGCGTGCACTTGAGCAAACGGAGCTCTCGATGAGTGGGTGGTGGAAAGCAGCACAGCACGAGCTGCGCCTTCCCACACGTAGCTTCTTATTTTCAGCCAGCCCTCAGGGCTGCTCAGGCCCTGTGCGTTGAGCAGCACGACACTTTGCAGCTCCGTCTCCGGCCCCTGAAAACCTTCAGCACAACCACGGATCTCCCGAATTAGCCGGGGAGGTGGTGGAAGCCACAAGGGCTGGTGGCACGGACACGGAAGGAAACCACAGCGTCCTGCTCAGAAAACGCAGCATGGGAAAACTGAGAAAGCAGCAGGGCTGCTGTGCTCTGCAAGCCCTCTCACCGTGTCCACTCCACTTGCAGAGCCCAAAATTTCACCCCTGCAATGGCTTTCAGGAGCCTTCTGCTCCCCAGAGATGAGCAGGGGAGATGAGGAAGGGCAGCGTAGGTTGTTTCAGCCCGAGCTGGGAGGGAAGGGTCTCACCTGTCCCACTAAACTTTAACAGGATCAAAGTGATTCAGGTGCCAAAATCCCATTTTTTTCATGAAGAACTGATGGAAAACCAGCTCGGCCCAAAGCCAGTGACTAGTCCCATGGGGCTGCTGCTCTGTGGACAGGAGAGGTGTGTGGCTCGGGTCCTGCTGGCCCTGGTTTGGGATGCCCCGATCCTGCTCAGTTCCAGCTGAGCCCTGAACTGCTGCGCACTTAGGGAAGATTTATGTTCTTCTGTCAGATTGAAGAATCGTGGCATTTCCTGGAAGGTTAGATGATGTTTCATTTTCAGCAAATAAGGTCAAATGCACAAAGAAAAAAAAAAAAAAGTAATCTCTCCTAGATCAGCTGTTTGTAAACCCCGGAGGTGCAAGCGCTTGCTTGTGGGTTGCTGTTCATAGAAAAATGCTTTCCTGGAGCAGCACGCTGACAAATGTGACTTTGCTCCTGTGTCACCCCCACTGTCTCCAGCACATACAGACTCAGCTGGAAACAGCTCACACAAATGAGTACGTTGCTCACTCACACAACGTCAGATTTTTTTAAAAAAAGGTGCTGGGCACACCTGGGAGGGCAGGAATCGGGCAGGTGAGAAGGCAACCCTGTGCAGAAGAGATGCAGTGAGCAGGGTGGTTTCCCAAGCAGCACCCATGCGATGCTGGAGGAGGGATGTGGGTCGGACCCTGGAGCTGGTGGGGGGCCCAGGACACCTTGGGGACACATGGGGTTGTGTTGGGCTCACAGGGCAGGGACATCTCTGGGTGTGGATGGGAGCAGGGTGAGTGCTGGCCGAGGGTGCTGGGTGCAGCTCAGCCGCCGCCTCACTCCTCATGTCGGGAGAGGGCAGCCTTCCCCGCGGATGGATGCTCCAGGGAGGGGAGAAGCATCCTGCAAAGAGCCAGCCCCTGTCCCAGCACACAGAGAACAGCAGCTTTTACAGAAAGCTGAAGGGAGAAAGTTCAAACAGGGCTCACCAGCGTGCACACAGAGTTGCAGAGGGGTCCCTCTGGCTGCACATGTCACGGCTGGGTGGGATGCCCTGGCCTTGCACTGCCACCCACAGCCCTGCAAACCCTCCGAGCAGGACAGCCCCTGCTCCTGCCCTGGAAATGTGTTTGTAGCTACAGCCAAAAAAAAAAATAGTCAATGAAAAGACACGTTGGAAACGTAGAAGCAAACTTAATACTACTGCTGTGATGCTTCATTTGAGCTGCAAAGAGAAGATAAAGTTCTGCCTCCCACTAGAGGTGTCATTGGGGAAAGTTATTTCTTCCCTCTCTAAATGGCATCACATTGTTTCTTCTTTTCAGCCTGCTGCCAGCTTAGTGTCACTATCTATTTTTTTTTAGGAAAATACTCGGGTTACCTGACAGCGGTGGTAATACTCCATCCACCCCCCAGGTAGATATAGTAAAGATATTCAAATATAGATTCACCTAGGAGAGAAGAACAAATAAAGACAGCTCTTAGCATGTGAATAGCTAATGAAGACCCACTTAGCAGTCTTGCCATATTCATCAGCTTCAGTAGATGATCGTTGATTGTGTGTCTGCAGCTACTTTCTTCTCCTTTGCTCATTACACCCGGGTCAAATGAAACGCACACAAAACCGTGGCAGAAATGATAAGAGCTGCTGGAGATGGCCGCAATGACAACCCATGCCAACTGGAAAATTACCAGTTAGGATTTTTTATAGCCCGTCAAATGGAGCTATTTCATCTTGCAGCAAGAGGTAGGTCACTTCTAATTACCAGGGTGAAATCCAGCTCCGCATGCCATCCCACGTCTCTCATTAGCGGTCCTGGCTGGGAGACCCCTTGGAGAAGCAGCTGAGCAGGCGTTTCAGGGTTGTTTCAGGTTCACCATCGTGCTGGTGTTGCCCAGTGACTCGGGGCTGTTTGTGCCAGGCAGGGCACGGAGGTGAGGACAAGAGACCTGTTCGGTGCCCCGCTCGCAGCAGCGGCTCTGGAGACGAGCACCACGCACCCCAGCACCGCACCGCTCCCCTCGGCCCAGACTTTTCCCTGTTAGCAGGAGATTTTTTCAACCAGTGGTTAGAGTCCAGTGAAAGTCAGAGTGAATGGCATACAGAAATACACATAAACTATACAAATATGGAGAATCCTCTAACAGGGGGTTCTTCCAAAGCACCTTTCCTGAAACCAAGCTTGGCTGCAAGGTGAATAAAGCTTTAATACTGCATTTGTCAATGACCTGTGAAAAAACAAAAATGGGCATAAAAGTAAGAAAGGAAGAGAGCAGGTCAGATCCTGCCTCACCACCAATGCCATCTCCGGATCAGTTTGCTACCACGCTTCTTTTCCTTTGCGGTGCAGCAGGTGTCGGGGAGGGGATGCTCGGGGCTTGGTGAGGGAACAGCCTGGCAATGGAAAGAGCTGGGAGAAGGCTACTGTAACGTGTAGGGCCATCGCCAGAGGACTCGGATGCAATCTGGCTTACATGGGTGTAAAAGCTGCTCCATTCATCCTTGTCTGATCCAGCCCTGACACCTCATGCACCGTGGCTGCTTCCAGGCCCTTCGGTCTCGGCTCCTTTCTGGCCCCGACCCAGCAAACCAAAGCATCCTTTTCTCTCCAGTTCTGGGTCAGAGGAAAAGGCTGTTATTAGGCTACCTCTGCTTTGTGGTCTTTTAATTATTTCCACCTCCGTGATTACACTAATTAGCTAACTGGTTTGTAATGGCTGTATGGTAGTTCTCATTACACTTTCATTAATCACAGCATCAGCTAGTCTCATTACATGATTTTTTTTTCCTTTATGATTTGAAATTATTCAAAGCAAAAGTAATCTGAAGGGGGAAGAGAAGTCAATAGGAACAGACACTGTATTCATCAGCAGCTTGGCAGAGAGACTCTCTGGTATATTTAGAAATGTTATGATTTACAGGAGCCCACCAGCCATTTACCTAGCTTCTAGAAAAAGAAAAAAAAAGTAAGTTTGAAGTTTCCGATCACAGCTGTTTAAGGTATCTTCTCACTTTCTTTGATTCAAGACAGCTGAGTGACACATTCAAATGGGATCAAAAATAAAACAACTGTCAGCTTGTCTCCTTTATCCTGATGGCTGCAGCCACTCACTTGCCTCAGCCACAGCATCTCTAATGGCGTGTAGGGGACGAAGCAGAAAATAAGATCTAAGAGGAGGTTAAGTTTTTGCTGCTGGAAAAACATTACTCTGACAGCTCTCAAGACTTTCCTATAAACCCTCATCCACCTAGACTATTTCATGTGCTAAACAACTTCTTAAAATAATCAAAAATAAGAACAATGCCCAGGCTGGATAGCTTAAATACGTGCACAAGGGAGCGTTCATCACTGTGGCTATGACAGAAGATAATAATAATAATAATAACAAGAATTAACTCCTAGTTAACGGGAGAAATCCAAAAGCCTTTACAAACACCAATCAATTAATTCTGCCAGCTGGCTACGTGTTGGGCAGGGAAAGGATGGTGGGTGAGAAGAAAATAGCCCAGAAGGGTGCAAACTGTGAGCAGAGAAGGCAAAATTGGTCCTGCTGCTCACTCCCTGCTCTGCAGCCACTGTGGGAGCCCCTGTAAGGCACCGCTGCCTGCACCAGCACCACATGAATCCTCCAAGGAAAGGTGTGCAGGAGGGCACGGCTCTGTCTGTCAGAGCACAAATGCCCTGAACCCTTTGCAAGGTGTCAGAGACACGAATTAGAAAGGAACCAAGGGTGGACTTTATACATCGAACCTGTTTTAGCTTTTGAGAGCTGAAAATTGATCATGTTCTCTATGGACGGAGATGCTATAGATCCTTGGGACTGGTGATTCTTGCTCTGTTTCACCCTTCCCTGGACCAATCCTGACATCAGCAGTTTCCCAGGAGAACAATCACAGCATAGCATCCCCCAGCCTGCTCCTGCAGCTGATGCTGAGCCACCCAGACCCACTCAGCGTCGGGCAGAGGAGGCAGAAAGGGCTCCTTTGGACAGGCAGGGAGAGCAATGGGCTCCTGTGGTCAAAAGAAAAGCTTTGTGCTTACCAGCAGCGTCTCTCCTGTATGTGGGCAGCAGGCACAGGGATGCGGAGTGAGCACCCACAGCCCCCTGGTGCTGAAACCGTTGCTTGGTTTTGCTTGGTGCCAGCAGCAGTGGCGGTGAGCTGGCCTGGAAAAGCAGTTTCCAAATTAAAGGGTGCAGGTGAGGAGTCAGGGCAAATGCAGGAGGCTTTGCCCTGGCAAAATAACAGCACTTAAAGGCAGAATTCTCCACTTCACTCAATTTTTGTCACCTCCATCAGCTGCAGCCTGGGGAGAGCCAGAAAAAAATTCAGGGATGTTCAAGTGCTTCCCTGCTATCGCAGCATCATCCTCATAGGTCTTTCTGATAGCTCCAGTGAGCTTCCCATTGCACCCAGGATCCCTGTCTGGTTTCTGGAACGGGACAAACTTTGTCCATCCTGCTTGCTGGGGATGAGGATGGGATAAGAGCAGCGTACAGGGATGAGCTAAACCAGACCTCGAGCAGCAGCTGCAGCATCTCAGCTGCCATGGGAGGGTAACCATTGCTTCGTGGGGATTATTTTTTTAGCAGCAACCTCTCTATTTAATTGTCTTTTAATCTCTTCAGTCTCCAGCCTGTTTTCTTTGGCTTCTGCATAGATATCTGGTGTGACTGTAGTGTGTGGCCTTCCTTCCTTGCCTGGACGTGACAACCTGGGCTGTGTGTGATGAAGAAGAGGGTGGCCAAACACCAGCGAACGAGGTGCTGTGGTGCCGTATAGTTTTACTGGTCACTAAGAAACACTCATAACTTTTTTAGCATGAGGGACAAAAGCTAACGGTGTAATTAATTGACCCAAGGCATTTCCCCGACTTTCTGGCACTGTGAGGATGGAAAGGAGCCGTGTCCGTGTGCTTGCTGCTGGCAGGGCTCTCCCCTGCCTGGGCTGGCTATGGCACAGAGGAGAGCAGGAGCCTGCCTTTCCTGAGAGTAAGAGGCTGTGGAGCCCCCGTCACAAGCAAAGCATTAAAAAGAAAAAGTAACAATAATACTGAGCAAAATATTGCTTCGGGGAAAAATTTCTGCTTGGTTTTAGCACGGATGTTGATATTGCACGCTCAGAAATAGCTGTGTGGAAACAGTTTTGCAGCATGCTATTAGGTGGTGCGTGGAAACAACGAGCTGCACTTGCAAGGGAGGAATTAAAGCATTTAAAAATTAAAAGACATCTAAAAAAATTCCTTATGAGGAGATTGAGTTTCCCTGAAACACAGACCCCTAAAGCCACAGTCTGTGACTGCCTTGAAGCACTTGTCCGACACTTTTCCACTCCTGCAGAAAGGGGCTCCGGCAGGCAGCAGCCAACATGCCTGCAAACAACATGTGTGAGCTCCTTGGCTCTGGGCAAGGCTGTGCCTGGCTCGAGCATGCCAGATTTCTCAAGGGCAAGCCCTTCACACGCTGAGAACAAGGAGAACAGGCACCCATCCTGCCGGATGCCTGCCAGCGGAGATGCTCTGTGTGTAACAAACAAAAGCGTCTCCATTCAGTGCCCTCAGTGCTTCCACAGGCAGATCCCACAAAGCACAGGGGGATGCTTTTCAGATGATGAATTTCCTCATTTCCAGCCCTGGAGCACTCAGGGAGAGGGCATCCTGGTGCCTTTGGGACAAGGGAGGTGCATGTCGCTGCAGAGCGCAATTTTGGGGGCATCACGCACCCAAAGACAGTGCACAGCAAGGCTCGGGCACTGCATGGAGGTGATTGCTCTGCACTTTGCATATTCCCTCTGTGCACTGGGCTGGGATTTTTCATTGCATCCATAATTCATATCTTGCTGCAGTGATTCTACAGAGGCAGCACGGGACCTCAGCACGGGCGATTGCCAGGGAGGGATGCTTCCAACACAGGCAGCAAACTGGAGAGCCTGAGTCCAGCGAGGACCTCCACTTTACACCAACTCACCCACAGGCAAAGGTGCAAAGAGACAGTGAAATAAGAGAGTAGTCTTGTCGAGAGGGAGGACAAATCACCCATCCCTGTGCAGCTTTCTCAGTGCCAGGAGTGATTGTGCAGCGTGAACAGCAGCGCAGTTCTGCCTTCTGTCCAGCCCAGTCCTGCTCTACACATGCAGAGGGCATCCCCGAACAAGCTCAGCACCCACTGCCTGTGCACCATTAATTTTTGGGATGAGGTTGCTTTCCTGCCTCCGGCAGCTGAAGGGTGACAGTCTTTGCTGTTGCTGTGGATGTGGAGGTCACCGTGCTGCTCCAGCCATACCATGCTTGCAAAGCTGCCCGCACTCCCTTCCAGCTTGTGAAGCTTTTTCCTGCAACCCTGCTGCCTCTCCTCTCTGTAACACATGCACTGAAAAACCCCGTTTGTCAGAAACTAAAGTATTTTGTGAGATTAAAATGTAAATGTTGCGCTCGGCTTTTCAGAGGGGGGTTGATATTTCACTTGTGACTGTGCAGGAAATAGATTTTTGATAACTCTGCGGAACTGCCGCTGCCCAGCCACTGCTGCAAACAGCTAAAACCTTAATAAATAAATCCTCCACCAGCCAGCTCTGAAAACCAACTTGCTGGTGGTTCTGAGAAATATTGGGAATTTCCAAGCAGCCTTGCACAAGGGGACCTGTAATTGCAGCAGTCTCTCCTGCACTGCCTGCCCTTCTGTGGGCTTGAAGGGGCTGCAGAAGAGCCTGCTTGGCACTGCTGGCTATTAACACTGCATGTTCACTTTTTGCTGTGTTTATGGACTTCAAAATCTGGGGAAAGGTCCTTGTCAGGTATCGTGCTTAAGCGTAACCTGTAAACAGCAGAATGGGACATTGAAAAGGAATGTAAAAGTACTTCACATAGAGTTGCTGCCTGGTTGGTCTCTGGTTTGCCGCCTCATTTGTTGTAGAAAATCTGCAAAATGCCTGTCTGAGCCCCAGACTAGGTCTTTCCCCATCAATCTTGCTTCTCATCTCTCCAGGTCTCTTCTCCTCTGCACCCCGTGTCTCTGCAGAAGCCTGCACCGCTCTCAGCCTGCACTGCTGTGCATGGCTTTGGCCATGTGCTAACAAATGCGTGGCACTGCAGCTTGTGCATAATCCAGGCACCTTGGTGATCTATAGCCTCATAAACACTGGTGAGCTTAAGGGAAAAAAATATCAGAAGGGTTTTGGTGACCTTCTGCTGCCCACCAAAGCTCTCCACCACCCTCCAGTGTGTTCAGAAGGGAATTGCCTAGGTTTTGGCATCCCCAGTTAACACTCATTTAAATGTCTGAACCTTGGTATAGGAAGCTCTTGGATCACAGCTCTCAATTGAAAACTACGACCAACATCAATATTCATAGCTTTAGTACCAAAAAGGATCATGAGGCTAAATTAACCTCACTCGCACAGTATGTGTAATAACCTGAATGCAACTGCTGCATAACTCGACCTGTTCTGCTCAGATACGATCAGTGAGTCAAAAATCACTTGTAGCGATAATATGGCAAATAACTTCAAACAATCAAGATATATATGAAAAAGAACAGACCCCTGTTAACAGAGCCTGAGCCTGATCTGTAAACTTGGCTACTCACTTTTTATCCCTTAAGTAAACTAGGAAGAGTAATGTATTTATAGCCTCTTGATGTGAGTATCCCTGGTGAAATATTGTATGTAATAAATATTCTGCCATCTCAGAAAGCCTACAGGACCAAACACCACCAAGGTACTGCTCAGCCAAACCCTATGCAGCTAACGAGTCTTGGTGAGCTGCCAGCCAGCTGAAAACATTGCAAATGAGGGAAAGCAGGGAAAATAAAGTCTTACTGTTAATGTGGGTAGGGTTTTATTGACATAATTGCAATGCAAGGTCACTGAATAAGGTCTTCAGTCCTTTCATCTCTCCGTGGCACCTTCAAACATCCCTTCCAACCCTGGGGTTCAGTCAGCTTTATCCCAACATTTTGTTGTTTGTCAATCATTTTCTTCATTATTTTTCTCTTTCCTTTATGATGTAATGATAAGACCCGGGCCCTTTTTCACTGCCACACACTGCCTGCATTGCTTTTTATGGAATTACAAATTACACAGTGCTTCCGCATTAAAACAAAAGGAGTTCATCACCATTTTTAAATAAGGATGTCGTTTGTAAATGCTTTATTCATAATTAATGGAATTATTGCTGGGTGTACCCACATTCTTCATCCATGTACTACAAGATCTGTTGTAAAGTGCATTAGTAAAAGGCTTTATAGATGAGGCTATGACAAGCTGACTGCAAAGCACATTATGCAATCTACTGTAGCTATTGTTGTAACAATCTTTATGCAAGATTTTAAGCTATCAGTCAGTCAGGGGCTGATTGATAGTGTAAATGTTAATAATTAATAATAGGATAATGTTGATAACTAATTAATAGTAAATGATGAGTATGGATTTTTTTAGTTAGCCTTATGCTAATATGCATTATTCACTGAATCATAAAATCACAGCAGAGATGAGGAAGTCTCACTAGCTGTCTCCGGCTGTGTCACTGATGAGTCAATGTTGCTCTTCCAAAGCATTTCCAAAACAGCAATTTTCCTCTAGCTTTCTGGCTCAAATCAATTGGCTAAGAAGCATTTTTATTTTCCCAACAAAGTCAGAGCTCTGTATACGTGTGCACTGGAGTAAAGAGTAAAGTCATCATGGCCTTTGGGACATGAGTGCAACAAACCTGCCTGCCCTAAGAACAGCAACGGGAGCCTCAGGACCTCAGGAGGACTCTGTTGCATTTACAAGGAAATAGTCTAAAATGAAGGAATTGGCACTGCAGATTTCTTTTCCTCCTGTGTGGCTTCCTCCAGTGATTTACAGCCATTAGGCACGCTTCCCTTTTACCGTGGGTAAGGGAAGGTCCTTGGGCTGAGAAGTGAACGGCACCGTAGGGGGTGCATAAAGGTGGTGATGCAGGAAGATTTTAGTGGAGAGCTTTAAGGACAGTTCAACACCGTTTTCAATTTTTTTCAGCTGACATTATCTTTTTTTATATGTGCTAGACAGGATCAAAGCCGGCATTACATCATGCCGGCTGAAGTGAATGTCTGCTTGCCGCAGGGCACAGACTGCTCAGAGGACGTGAAATGCCAATAGCGGCCTCAAAATCAGGATTTAGAGACCAATGCAGCACAAATGCCCCTGGGAGGCTCCCAGCAGGGAAATCCCCTGCTCTAGCTCCAGCCACCCATCGCCTGCGGAGGTTTCCAGCACGCTGGCTCACGCCCAACCTCGCTGGACCAGATGGAGAAATTTTCCATCTCCAATTTCCAAGACTGAGATGCAGGATATCTTCTTCCTAGTACTCAGTTATTTTATAGATAACCTACACCAAAGGCATAGAATGGCTCGCTGGCATCTTCCTGTCCTCGATGAGGATGGTGCACTTGTTCTCGCTCTGCCATGCACCCCCTTCATGAAATGCTGGTTCCTTAAACCATGCCCATACCCCCTGGCTTCCAACGCTGGCAATGCACGGGCACAGCTGATTGACTCGTGTGACAGCAACGTTTACTGAGAGCTAAAAAGTCATAAGGAATGCTGATGTTCTCTTGTAAAGGGACTTAATATTGGGAGATTTTCCTAGAAAGATGGGAGTCCTCTGAGTTCATTCACCTTTTCCTATCCGTCCTCCCTTCCCTGCCATTTCAAAGTTTTCATTTCAGCCAAATCTGCAAGCACATTTTCAGGTGGATGTCACCAGGATCCACTTCCTCCTGGCCCACAGACAGTCTGTCTCTTATCTCACTTACATTAGTATCAATTATTTACAGCAGGGATGCTAAATCATGAAAACGAAGTTGCAGCAAAGCTCTGCCTTGGCTAAGTACCCCCTGATGCTTGCAGCTATTGGAGCTCCCGTGCTCTTTGTATTTGGCCTTGAAGAGCTGTGACCCTGAATTTATTCCACCTTTCACGGCTGCAGGTAGGAGCAGTGGCCGGACACCCACAGCGCACGTCCTTCATGGCCATTTCTCTCCTCCTCCCTCCCGTGGGTGTCCTATCACTCCTCAGAGCCCGTCATTTTGGGGGAAGAGGCTCCCTCCCTGCTTGCATCCAGCACCATGGGCTTTGAATGGGGCTCTTGCCCTGGCACACAGTCACTTACAAACTCCTTCAACAAACAACGGCGTAAGGGATTTTTTTTTGATGAATAGTATTTAAACATGAATAATTAAAATCTCAGTTAAATAAGGATGTTATGCAGCTTAGGACAACATAAATACAAGTGTCTCGGCTCTGCTTATAGCTTTACTCTTTGGATCCAGAACAGCACAAGTGCTTTACCTCCATTGGTAAGTGCACCACTAAGTGAGGTGATGCTCAGCCCCTTGACCTTGGAACAGTGCCTACATTTAAATTTACAGTAATTCCCAATATTTTTCAGCTAAATCCCTGCTTGCACCAGAGAAGCTGTCCTTCCTTAACTGTGCTTCTGCTGCTTACCCAGCATATTCCCATCCTGAGGAGGTAAAAAGTACAATGAAAAAAAACCAAAACATTTGAAACTTGGATGTAGAGACTATGAGGAAAGCAAGAAGACCCCTAAGCACAGCCCTTTGTGGTCCCAGCAAGGAGCTGAGGGCTGGGCTTGCCTTGGCCAGACCATTTCCATTGCTTGGAGGGTGATGCTGGGGAACCCTGGCCCCAAGGATCAGGCTTGAAATTAGTGGGTGCTCTGCTGACACCCACACATGGAATTGTGGGGAGATGCAGAGGCCCCTCTCAGAGGGAGGACGGAGAAAAGGAAGGTTGTTTTAATTTGAGGTCCTTTGAGTCACTTTGTTAGCCCTGACCCTGCTTGACCCTTTTACTGTTATATCAGCCTAACTGTTTATTTTCCTCATAAAACTAAAACGAGATCGATTGCCTTTGTCTCAAAGCCCTTTATGTGTCTTGGCGCCCATCACAGCCCTGCCGTTAGTAGCAGGCTTAATGCAAATTGAATCTTTGCGAAGCAGGGACAGGTTGGGGCTCCACATCTTCCTCCTTATTCCTGCTTAAGTTTCATCTATTGCATTTAAAAGAGAAACTTTATCTATTTATTCTAAACATAAATATGCAATTCTCTCATTCTATATGTGTGCATGATGTGTCTCTGTTGTAGACTCATATATACAATCAATAACCATGTCTTGCTGGGGATTTAAATACCAGTCTTCAAAATCCGGTCTAGAGGACCAGATTTATTTGTATGAAAATATACCATTCCTTGCTTAAGGAGGGATATTAATTATAGATGCAAACCCATAAATCTTCCAGCTTTAGGTGAGATATTTGCTGGATTATAAATATGAATTGGAAATGAGGGTCCTGCTCTTCCTATTATTACTATTATTATTACTTACTGGTTATTATTTTCGGTATGATCAGTATCTTCGGGTGGGTCAAACATTGCTGGGGAATGGGGAGCTAAGCCCTCAAAGGGTGCACATGTTGAATTCATTAAAAGGTTTTCTATTTCAGCCTTGCTTTCCAGTGCATTTTGCAGTCTGGAGAATCATTAAACACCCTGTTCAGCTCTCTCCCCCTTCTCTCCGTCCTTCTTTTGGTACCTGTTTTCATTGTGCTGCTTTTCCCAGATCATATCGAGCTCCCTAATATTTATTAATAACATCCAGCATCCTATCAACAATGTGCTATTGTTTCCAGGGTTCTGCTTCAACACAAGTCCTGGAAATCAGCAAAACCAGGAGCCACCAGGGACCCCAATATCACCCAGGACTTTGTCACAGGTGACAATTTTCTTCTCTGTCATTTATTATTGCAGATCTGGGAACATCAGTGATGAGCCGCAAGGGTGTGATCCTCCGAGGAGCCGAGCACCCAGAATACCAAGAGGAAAATTTGCTTTAGGCAGATGGGACAACTTTGATGTGACAACCATGGGCAGATGCAGGGTGCTCAGCACCTCCCAGGGTTTGGTTGGTGGAACCTGACCATACACCATGTCAAGGCTGAAGAATGGGGCTTTGGGCAACCTGATCTAGTGAAAGGTGTCCCTCCCCATGGCAGGGGGGGTGGACCTGACGATTTTTAAGGTCCCTTCCAACCCAAACCACTCTGTGATTCTGCGATGATTGCATGTAGCTAGTTAATTCAGTACCAACCAAGACAGGAGTAAGTTGCAGTGACTCTCCCAGACTTCACCAAGTGCTCCAGAGCCAGGAAGCATTTTTAAACCCCAAGTGAAATGAGTTAAATGGAAGACCTCACCAAGGACCTCAGGGCTTTCTGCATTTGCTGCTATTTCCCTGCTGATCTCTCAACCATGGCTGTGGCTCTGCAGCCCATCGAGGACCAAACGAAGCCAGAAGCCAAATGCAGTGGGCTAATTGTTCGCAGGTATTAGCAGCAGTAAAAGGTGTGGAGCTGGGCTGGTGTGCACCAGGAGGGGTTCCTGCAGGTAGCTCTGGCAGGTACAGCAATGCAACGGGCTGCTGACCAAAGGAAAGCACATGACAGGATCTCAAGCTCAATTTATGTAACACCCTACCTTGAAATTAATAGGACCACGTATGCCAGGTCTGGAAAGACAGGGCACTGTGTAAGGTCTGCTTTTTTAAATTAGAGTCCTGTGCTTAAATAAATTAAGTGAGCTGTCAGTGTATTAAATGATTTAATGCCTTCTATGGTTTTGCAGTGGAATCCTAATGAAAATACTCTTCAATATAAAACGCTGGATAAATTAAATGGTGAAGTGTTTTAATAAATGGGCTGTTGTTATGGTGAACCACATTAAAGTAGCGTTTATCTCTATGGTAATGATGTTGCACTGGCTTTAAACAGTTTCTGCTGGTTCAGGCTTCTTCAGATAAAATATAAACACTGTGCTCAAGAAGTCTAGTTCTAAAGCATCTGCAAGGTTCCTGGACCAAAACTTGAAGCTAATGGGAATCATGTTGACTGGCTAATACAGAGCTGGGGTAAATGGCACATGGAGCAGAGGGCTCTTACAGATGGATTTTGAGCTGCTGAAGAAACCCTCTGCTCCAGCAGGAGCTGCAGAAGCCTGCATGGGTTAGCTCCTGCAGCCTCCAGTTTGTACCTAAACCTGGTACAGCTCCAGAGCTGGAGTCCTCAGCACCAGCAGCAAGCTCTGTGGTGTGGGCAGCAGGGATGAGACAGCCTCCAAGCTTCAGGAACAAGGCCCTAGATGTACAGCAGGATATTAAAGAACCACGGTGAAATCACAAATAGGCTGTGGAGGCACTTAAAAGTATTTCTTTGCTGAGCTCATTATAAGTTAAGATAACATTGGATCTATTTTATATCCTTTATATAAGGTAAAAGCCTACTTTTAAAGGTAAAGACCAGAAGATAAAGTCCCTTATATAGAAATCAATTACATATAAAACAACTTTAGTTTTTCTGCTGTTGGATATCAGTTCTTATCTAACCTCCTGTACCCATCACAGTGTTTCTTTGGAAGCAAAACTCTTTCTTGACACTATTTTCAGAGCTTGAATCCCCAGAATTAATGTCCCAGTGCCCAAATCAATAATAATAAAGAAGAAGAAGAAGAAGATACCTGTTTAGTCCCCAGTGCACCTGGATGCACTGTAAAGCGTCAGCAGGGGCTTGCAAACCGGTCCACGTGAATTCAGTGGGTAGTTCTTGGAGCTGCCTGAGTGAGGGTTGTGCACCAAGGGCTTTTGGGACAAATTTCCATGAAAAGAGAAATTTCAGCAGCTCCTGAACTAGAGGTCCATCCCTCTGGCAAAAATGAGGCTTGAATAATGCTGAGGTTTCTGCATGAGTCTCCAGTGAGGTCAGACCATGATCCAAGGGAATTGTCCCAGTCAGTGCTTGTGGATGACAGCGTAAAAACTCATTATTAAGGACATTAAGAAACCAAAGAAGGACCACCCTACCCATGCAGTGTGGATGTCCGCATGTCAATTCACAGAGTGCTCTTTGGTGGGTCCAAGATATAGATAAAAACAAAATAAAAAATCCGCCATGCTTTTGAAATGGTCAAAGATGGTGAAACCACATTGGGAAGTTGTGCTGATGTTAATTCTGGCAGTTTCGGAAGTGCACCCATCCCAGTATGAATTTAGCAGTGTCAGCTTCCAGTCACCAACACTTTTTATAGCTGTGTCTATTAGATTAAAGAGCTCTCCTTTTCTGTCTTTCTGTACTCTGTCTGAACACATCCAGGTTGTCATTAAGCCATCCCTTAACCTTCTCTTTGTTAAGCTAAGCGTATTGGGGTCCTTGAATCTGTCACTATAAGGCATGTCTTGCAACGCTTCAGCCATTCTCATGTGCCTTCTCGGAGCCCTCTCCCATTCATCAACTTCTTCCTTGAGTCACAGACACCAGAAATAGCTGCAGTGTCCCACTAGGTGTTACACCCGAGACATTTCACTCCGCTATTTGTTCACGATTCCGGTGCAGTGTGATGGATTCCTTCCTCCCCCCGCACACCATGAAACCCCAATTCCCCAGCCTGGCTTTGCATGTGCCCACGTCAAACTGGCTGGTTCTTGATTCCCTCTGGCTCAGGAAGGATGCAGGTCTGAGGAAGAGACTGATCCCCCGCCCTACCATTGTCCTAATCTAAATCTCATCAGAGAACTTTGATTGTAATTAGTTTTGATTTTCTACCATTTTGCTAAAAGTGATGAACTGAAACAGCCACTTGTGATGAGTGTCTGCACGCAGTTGTACGTTTAAACATATCAGCAGGGTTTTCATCCGTTTAGTGTGTGCCGTGTTGATTTTACATTGTTTTAGCTTCCTAATAAATGAGACAACATTAAGTCAAATGCCTTGCAGAAGTCAAACGTAGCAGTGTTGATGAAATGTACCAAATCAATCAAATCTATAATCACATTCTTGAAAAATTATATCAATTTCATTTAATAGGATCTATTTTCCATTAACTCATGTTGATTGTAATTAATTATTCTCCTTAAATTGTTATTAATCAAGTCCCTTATCAGCTCTTCCATTTTTTCTCACAAAATCAACATCAGACAATCAGATTGATAATTACAAGCCATCCCCCCCAGCGCCTCGGCACGAAGTCAGCACGGCGCTGGGTTCCCGCAGTCCCCCGGCGCTGGCGGTGCGCTCCGCGGCTGCCAAGCATCCCGAGGTGGAATTGAAGGTATTTCACAGCACGGCATTGCATTGCTACTTTATTTTGCTTTTCCCCCCACAAATAGAGAAATAAAATATTTAGCGTCTGCCTTTTATGCATTTCTTTTTTAATGTCTGCTGTCCTGTCTAGACAATGGGTCATAGTCTCTTATACCTAAAAAACTCCTCCCTACTGCCCTGAGCTCCCCTGGCAGAGGTTTCACCTACCTGCCTTCTGCTTGGTGCTGGTTTACACTCCCCATTACCCATTTTCCCTTTCCATGAATGTAGCTCCCTCTCCTCTGAGCTGCTGTTTTTAACCAGAACAACCTTCTCTCTCTCAGCTCTGAGATTTCACTAGAAGTCAGAGTGCTTTTAAACAAAGAGTCGCCAAATATCATTCACATTTTCTGTTCAAAATCTTCCAAGTGACCTGGCTTAAAGTGCTGAAAAGAAAAGGTGCCTGCTATATTGGCTCGGGCTTTATTCTGTCTGTGCCCCTTGTGTAGGATCGAAATGGGGTCACCTCGATGTTGGCTGTGGCTGTTTTTTAGGCCTGTGAGTGGTTCTTCAGCTGTCGAGATGATCCTGAAAAGGATCCTCCTGGTTTTGGTTAACAAAGTCTGTGACATTTAGATATTCCAAAAACTGGCATCGTGAACCCTCCAGCTCACATTCTCGAAGTCCAGGTTCTCCAGAGGAATGTAGGGGAATTTTCCTTAAATATTACAGATATGTGACAAAGGAGCTTGTTTTCCAGTGAGATTTGAGACATATCGTCTGCTGGACTTTATTTATATTTGAGGTCACTTTCTCTTGAATTTCTAGTGGCTTGGACCACAGCAATGTCACTTCTGATATCGATTGTCCATCCTACACCTTCTTTGCCCACTCAAACCTTTCTAAATAGGTTACAGCTATTGATTTTAATATTCCAGGCACATGGATTTTCTCCCCAAGTTTAAGCCATGATCTCCAGATAGAATTTGTACTCATAAATTAGTCATTCCCACTCTTTTTTATTGCTCAGACTCCCTGCACTGCTGTACAGACAATTAAAGCTCTTCCCCTCACATCCCTTGGTGTGTTCATTAGCTCTCCCGAACATCTTCATTTTCTTCCTTGGGCCAGGGGTGCGGATGGATGCTGAACGGTTTCATCCAGCCCATGAGTCCCTCCAACCAGAGGGGCTACCAGCCCAAAGAGCCACCAGGAGAACAACAGCAGAAGGGGAAACCTCAGCACAACAATCTCTGTTTGCAGCCCTGATGCATTTTGGGGTCATGGTGGCAGTTGATGCAGAAGGACTCAAAACCCAGCCTGATGTGAAGCTGCATCAGACCTTCTCCAACCTCCCAATTTCTGGCAGCCAATTCCTCCTTGTAGCCCTGCCCAGCTCCACCTGCTGCAACCATTCCCCAGGCACCAACAAGCATGGGGGTGCCACAAATCATCCCATTTGGGGGTATCTCTCTTGCTTTTACGTCCATAGGGGATTCCTAGGGGCTCTGGAAACCACAAGGATTGGGAGCTAATCCCACAGAGAGAAGACCTATGCTTCGGGCACCTGCATGCACTCCTGCAAAACCCCACTGGCCAACCCGCAGGCTTACAGCTTCACTTGTGGCTCGAGATTTGCAGGTTTCCTTTCACCTGCTCCTCTCCTGCCTTTGGCATGTGCTTCAAGGTTGTGTTGGCTTGGGGCCAGCCTGGCCAAGCTGTGCTGACCTTGGAACATGCTTGTGCTCATTTTAACTGGCTCTGTTGGAAAGAAGGAAAAAAAAAAAAAAGAAAGAAAGAGAAAAGAAATCCATCCCTGCACTTGCAGGTCCTAAACTCTATGCAGCCAAGGGCTGGAACAGAGGCTTCTGGAGACGGTGAAAGGTCTCCCGTCTGTAAGGTTTTATTTACAGCTGATGCATGTTAATGCTTTATGGCCAGAGAACTGCTGTTTCAGAGCAGTTAAATCCTGGCAGTTCTCCTGATCCGGCCCTTGCTGGGCTCAGTGTTCAGGATGTGCCTGTCCCCCCTCCTCAGGATAACCCCCTCCATCTTCTTTAATCCAGCAAAGTATTGGAAAATCTGCAAGTAGAGCGCTACAAGAGAAGGAAGCATAATGCCTGTAAAATAAACAAGCTACAAAGTGCCTCCAGGTAGCTCTAAATTATACATCTGTCCTGTGGGGAAATGTTCAAGGTTGTCTTCTGTGAACGGCTCTCCTCCTGGGTGCGTCTCCATTTTCCAGGATGCCTCTGCTCTGCTTTTGCGGTTACTTCTTCCCTTTCACTGCCTTTTCAACAATTTCTTTGCTACGTTTTAAAATTCAGAACATGACGAGTGAAGTTTCCCCTTGGCTGAGCGGTCAGATGATGGGAAGGGGATAAATGGTACCAGCTCGGTACTGGCTGCACCGCAAGCATCAATCACCACCAGCCCCTCACAGAGGTTTTCCCCCCATTCAAGCACAGGACAGACAGCGTGGTGTCTGCAGGTCCTGATGTCCACAGCCCTGGTCCCTGGCTCGTGCAGAGCTGGGAGCATCGCTGGGGCAAGCCAGGGCTCATTGCCTCTTGCCAAAAGCACGGGGACTCTTCTGGGAAAACGCCTGTGCTGCTCGTCTCCCTAATGCAATTGGCTCGGTTATGAGTTTCGTTTCCAAAGGGTAGCTTCTATTCTTTTTATTAAAACCTCTAAATTTCATTAGTTTGCACTTACCAAAATAAAGCTGGCATCGCTAGTGAGCTCTCCCGCACGGGTGTCATCGATCTGGAGCTGCCCCGTGTCACACCTGGCGGGGTGACAGCCACCTCCTCGGCTCTGCCATGGACTGCAGATTCTGCAAGCTGAGGAGCACGTCCATGGGCTTCTGCCACGAGGAACTTCAGTTCCATGGTGTTTTTTTTTGGGAGAGGGGAAGGAAGTAGATTGTAAATTTAATTCCTGCATCTTAGTCATTCCTGGACCGTGGGTCATTAAGCACACATTAGTGCTGCTAGGTGGTTTGCACAGGGCTGCGCTGGCAGCACAGAGCCTGGCTGCTTGCTCCAGCACATCCCAGGCATTTTGCAGACCCACGGGCTGCTCATACCAGGCACAGCCCAAAGATGCTGCAGTCCTGAGCACAAGCATGACAGATAACATATAAGCATCCTAGGAGCGGTGACTTGTGCCATATTTTACATTAAAACACCTCGTTGTCCTATAAAGCATCCCAGCTCACTTTCTTATCCTCTCCCCACACTCCTGTTCATTTTTAACCCCTGCAGCCAGGCAAAGGTTGAACTCCTGCAAGCTCCAGATGTGTGCTCAAGGACTGCTTAAAAGAACAAACGCTGGTTGTTGCCAGCATATAAAACGAGGTTTCTTTGAATGGAAAAGTGCCGTGTGTCTCGCGGCATGAAGGATGTGCGTGTGAAAGGCCTGCCCCATGCTCAGCCCAGCCGCGTGGGGAAGTTCCCCCAAAACACTCGCGGTGTCAGTCTGTCCGCGGGCTTGACAAACAGCCCGAGGAGGCAGGCTCCTTTAATGGGCTTCAGAGTTTTATTTATAGCCCCTTCGAATAAGTGCAGCTGATACTTAAGATCGGCAGATTTAATGACAGCAAGCTGGCAAAAGGCCAGCTCTGCAAATAGTGCTGCTAAAAGTCTTCTCCGCCATAAAATTTGTTTAATGCAAGAAATCATACTGTGCAGGTTTTTGCCTGGCATTTTTATAATTAGCGGGAGAAATCTCCATTCTGTTCCTAAGAGCAGCCAGCACTTTATGGGATAGGGCTGTCTCTCGGTGCTGGTTTGGAGATTTATCTTTGCATTTGGAGGGACTCTGGCACTCAGCAGCCGGGTGAAGGGGAGCTTTCCCACTCCTCCTTGCCTTGCACGTCCCCAGGGGCTCCCTGTACATGCCCAGCCCCAGGACTCTTCCTTTTTCCAGGACCCTCCAGGCTGTGCAGTGACCAAAACCCCATCAAACTAAATGGCAAGGCAGCTCCTGGGCTGAGCAGAGGAGACCTTTGTGATCTATATACATACAAAATGCACTGAAACCAGTACACTTTGCTGACGTTTGATAACTTTGCAGTACTTTTCACTGAAGGGCCTGCAGGTGAGCATCTGCTGTGGGGTGGCGGAAGAAGGGAGACATCTCCTTTTTCAGCCCAGCCCACAGCCCATTCTGGCTCACAAAAGGCTTTTTTTTTTTGGTGTCATACACGTCTGGCTTTTCTAAGGGAGCCGTGCCTTAAAATATTACATATTATTTGGGATAATAAAAGGGAAACAAAATGCTAGAAATAATCAAAGGTTCAGAAAGCCCACTGGGTTGTGCATTTAGATGTGCAGCTGCATTCAGGAGCCCTCTGTGATACAGACACAGTACAAAGCCAGCAGGTCACCCACTTCTCTTCACTGTGGTCAGCCATCCAGCCTCCTCTGTTAGCAGGAGAGCTGGGAATTAGGTCGCTGGTTGCTTCATTCCCTGAAGGGCCCCCTCGGGACCTGTCCCCTGCCTGCACAGCTCCTGCTCTGCCATCAGCAGAACATCTGCTTCTCTGGGGAATCTGGAGGAGGTGGGATTAGCCTGGGCATCTTGGTGGGAATACTTTTTCCTGTTGTTTGCACTGTGCACCGATGTCCTCTAGACCTCCTGCCATTTCTGCTATGCATAGATTGTGGTCCAGCTCCCTCTCATTACAGAGTTTAGCCATGGGCAAGCCCTGGCCAGCTCCGTGAAGTAGGTTGCCCATTGCTGTAATGGGCACGGCACTCGCCTGGCTGCGAGCTGGGCTGATATTTAGGGACGTGCTCTGGATCCTAAATAAAACACTGCATCTTCCATTGAAGGTGTGGGAGGTGATTAGTGTCATTTCTGTGGGATGGGGTTTAAAGTTGCAACACTTCAGGCGTGCTCTCAGTGTTCAAAACCTCTGCACCTTGCTGAACCGGGACCTAATTTCACAGGGGGTATTAAAATGAAAATTTTAGAATTAAAAAACGCAGAGGAAAGAAAATAATCAGGTGGATTGTGCCCTTACAAGACACCACATCCCTATTTCCAGGCAATAGCCACGTGTAAAGGAGGCACCATGTTGGCTGCATGTGTGTCCAGACCTTGTGAGATTTCGGAAGGGACTGCCAGCCCCACGGGAGAGCTGGCCCCCAAGGCCCTGAGGCTTTGCACCTGAGCAGCCCTCAGCTCAGCTCACTGGCTCGTCCTTCTGTTCTTAATAAATGCCACAAATGTGGAGGCTTTGCCCCAGAAGTATGTGCGCAGAAATTAAGAACTATGTACATGGGAGGGCATGGAATAGCCTGAGCTTTTCTGGCCCAAACTACTAATTGCAAATTATTCACACAGTTCTGGTAAAATGTCCTCTTTCTGCTAAACTAAACGCAACTGTCTTAACCCTCTTAACCTGCTGGGCTCATCTGCAGAGCTCAAAGCTGTTCAGTTTCCTTGCCTCTCTTCTCACTCTCATTTATTCTTCTCTTCGATAAATACTAAAAGAAAAAAATAATAATTAAAAAAAAATAAAATAAAAGGATATTTAAACCAGAATAGGACAGAAGTTTTCTTCTGCAGTGCTTGGTTTGCTGGGGAATGGGGGAAAAGCTGGAGAACCTGAACAATTGTCAGGAATGCCACTCAAATTACAATAGAATTGTCTGAAAAAAATCTGGCAGCTAATTCTGATTGCAGTGCACATTTCTGTGCCTGTGACAAACGATTTCTAAAGTTAGACTCAAGGACACCAAGCTTCCAAGAGGTCACTCATCCACAGTGTTTGTTTTACTCGCCATAACAAAAGAAAATTTTAAAAAGTTAAATTGTTGGAGGGGGGTGGGGGGGAAAGGGGGGAGCATGGATGATCTGAAAAAGATTGAAGTGTTTGGTTTTAAAAGGGCTGATGCTCTGAGCCATAAAGTATGAAATACAAGAGGGAAAGCAGATTTGGGGCTAACCTACAATATCACATTAGGCTTTAAAGCCGTTCCAACAGACTAAGCATTTGAGAAGGAATCGGAGCTGTTTGTGATAAGTTGCTCCTCTTATCGGCAAACTGTCATCTGTCTTGAACGAGAACATTTTGTCCACCCTACCAAAACAAGTCAGAAAAATTGGATAAAAACAAAAATATAAATCAGAATGGGAGCTGGGAGCCGAGCTGAAATGATGGCAATTTCCTGGCAAGGCTCGCTGTACGGCTAAATGTCAGCCGTGACAGCAAGAATTATCCTCGCGATGCGGGGTCAGGAATTATGTGCGAGCATGTGGTGGCCAGAGCCTGGCCACCGCAGGACTGCGTGGCCACCCCGGGCACAAAGTCACCGCCAGCTCTGTCCCACCGCTGCCCTGCCAAAGCCTTTGCTCTCCCAGACCACCGACGGCACGCGGGCTGCTTGCATCCTGCCAGGAGCCCAGCTTGGTGGCTGCGGTGGCACGACCCTGCCATTGATTTCCGAATCAGAGCTTTCTGCTCGCAGCCTTGTGGCAGAAACCAGCGGTGCCTGCGGCTTGCAGAAGGTTTCCAGGTAATCTTTGCTGGGAGAGCAACTCGAGCTAAGTGCTGCCGGAGCCGCCCTGTCCCATGCCTGGCTCCCTGCAGACACTTTTCCGTGGGATAAGTGGCTGGTAGATAATCAGGAATTAAGTGCCTGCCGGCCTGTTTCGAAATCTAATCATTTCGGTGCGTTCCCAAAGCACCCCCGGAGCCGCTGCTGCAGATGGAGGATCGAGGGGTGGGCGTGCTGGGAAAGATGCAGTGGGCAGCTGCAGGCCAGCTGCTGGGCTGCTCCCCTTGGGGTCTCCCTGAGCATCACCCCCAGGGGATGGGAAGGCAGCGGGGTACAGCTGCTGCTCCCCGGGGCTGCCTGTGCAGAGTCCCGCTGCCCACCCTCCCTGTCTGGGGGCAAGGAACCTCGCTGCACCTGCGGTTATTTTTGCTTCATGGCCTCAGGACATGCACAGCATTTAGAAACGCAGCAGAGGGAGGTGCAGGGACCTTGCTGTGGGTGCAGCGGGGGACCCAAGCCTGCCAGCCCTGCCCCACACTGCACCTGAAGTGCCCGAGTGATTTTCTTCTTCACACCGTCAGGCTGAGCACCGTGTTCCCATCCAGCAGCCAGTCTGGCATCACCAGAGGCAGGACCTGAATCAGACGCTGAGAAATCAGCTTTCAGGTGCGCCAGAGCCACTGTGCTCCTGTTGGCACTTAGAGCCCGAGACACCTAACCGCGGTTTGGAGACAGAGGTACAGCGAAGGGAGGTGTGGGGACACTGTTCTGCACAATCACCTAATGGGAAAGGACAGATCCTGAGCAGAAGTGGGTGGTAAAGACATGGCAATGTCCAAGGCTTGCACCGCCCAATGCTGCAGCAGCACCTACAGAAGGATGCAAAGGAAGAGATGCTGCCCCTAGTAAAGGAGCAGCTGAAAAATTACTCTCCTGTCCTTTGGATCTGAAAACTTGATATATTTTTTTAATATAATTATTAATTTTGCATTGGTTTGGTGTGCATGGCACCAAAACAGGAGAGATGCACCCTCTTTTTGCAGGAGGCTTATGACTGCAAGTGCTTGTGCAAATCCAGATGAACAAGCAATATGCAAGACTTTACTGCAACCCAACTGGCAGCGATCTGTCCTAGCACATGAGGACTGGCTTGCCAGGTGCTGAGAGCCCTGGTACATGTGTACAGCAAGTGCCCTTCTCAGAAAGACCAAGCAGTGTGTAAGAGGGAGACTTGGATAAGGGACAACAATTTGTTCCCTTTTGCAAATATCCCAGGAGCAAGGATATCAAAGCTGCCCTTCATGCAGAAGCTGGCGAGAAGATGCTGCAGACTCTTCTGTTAACTGTGTCATTTAATGCACATTTTGTTGCAAGAGCAGGTGTGACCCAGGCAAGGATTAATCCAGCCTGTGCTGTGCACCTAGCGTGCACACACCATATTTGCAGCAGTGTGGGTGCATATATATAAATGTCTATCAAATACACAGGTATTTATTTATCTATGGCATGTGGGCTGGGGAGCAGACAGGCTCTCCTCTCACCACGGTGGGGTGTGGGATGCCATATAAATTCTCTCCATTTTTTCTCGGGAACTCTTGGCAAGCCGGGGAAGCCTGCAGTCCGTCAGTGCCAAGTCACTCCGCGGGACGTCCCTGCAGCATCTCGGGGAGCCCTGTGGCACCTGGGAATGGAGCAAGGACACCTTTCAGCCCTATTTAGAAGCATTTTATTGGCTTTTTTTTTTCAGTGTTGCAAAGCCCTAATGTCATCACTGGTAGGAAAGAGCTGGAACACCAGGCAGGTCCTGGCCAGCCCCTCTCTGCCATCGGATGCACAGCAGAACTGGACTTCTGCTTTAGTTGCATTTGCTTGTGCTGTTTGTTTGTTTGCAAGGATTATCGTATTCTCTGCCTGTATTGTGCCACTGACAATAATTCCAGAGCAACCAGGACCCGAATTCTTAAAGAGGTTTCCGGAAGGGAATGTCAATTACCTTTCCCTTCCAGCACCACAGACCTCCTCTGGCACTTACAAATCCCAGTTTTATTTTGAGAAATGCAGCTACTTGCTCCAATTATTCAGCCTTCACTCTGAGGTGAGCAAAAAAGAATATTTAGCAGGTAAACCTCAAAAGGTCAGGTTTAAATCAGAATGGCTGGGACCCCAGCCCCAAAACACAGCCCCTCACAGACAATGTGTACACATAGAGGTTTGATGGAGGGGAGGGACAATGTTGTAGACCAACACTGGAGGTCTCAGTTTGGGTGAAATCCCCACCTGAGGCAGATGGAGTTGCTTTGGTTGCTGAGGATTTCCTTGGAGAAAATAGTGCATGGATCAAAATAGTGCACCTGGATCAATTACTGCATTCAAGGCTATTGAGAGTCATGCCAGGGCTGGTGGATGTGGCATCTTCAGCTTTGGAAGGGGAAACTCAGGAGCCTTTGGGTCCAGGGGAGGATGGAGGAGAGAAAAGAACCTTCCCCTGCTCTGCCTTCGCTGCAGGGCCCAGGGGTCCTCCTGGTGCTGGAACAGAAATGCAGAAAATTGCCCAGGGAAAGAATTACCTTTGGGTGATGTGTTCCCACCTCAGCACCTGTCCTCCATGTGCTTTGTCTCACTGCATCCCCACACTTCCCCAGCTCTCTTCATGGCTGCCACGCTCCTTCCACATTTAGATGCCAGTCCACCCTTGCTCATTTCTATTCTCCACCCATCCTCTTAGCTCAGCCTGGTCTCAAGCACGGATATCTTGTCAAGGTGCCAGGATGCCCCGGCAGAAGTGCAGGTTGGTAAAGCGGTGCCAGGCGTGCCTGCCATGAGCATCTCTGCATGTCTTGTGTCTGGGGAGCAGCCCCAGGGCTCTGATCTGCTGAGGACCCTCCCTGGGCTCATCAGGGCTCTTTGGGAACCAGCAGCTTTATGTCTCTTTTAAATCCCAGTCCTCTTTCCTATGATCCCCTCTTTGTGCCTCCTCCCAGGACCCCTCTGTGCCTGCAGGTAGAGGGTAGCTCCACCCCTGCCTGCGATTTCTCACATCACTGCCATGTTTCCAGAAAACCTGAACATGAGCCACATGGGATTTCCATCTGAATCACCCCGAAAAGGAGGCCAAAATCCAAAGTTCATCACTCGAATCACCCCCAGAACACAGGCAGTGGTACCAGCTCAAGAAGATGCAAAAGCTTCTGTAGAAATACCTCTGCCAAGAGCAAGCCCTGCTGCTGCCAGACAGTTCGAGGCTTTCCTGGTCCCAGGGTGGGAGAACAAAGTGCTGTTATCCTGTGACAGAAAATCTGGATTTTGTGATTCGTGTTATTTGTAAAGAAAATGTCCCTGCTTGTCTGAGACTGGCTCACCGAACCCTCAGAAGTTCAGTGTCATTGCTCTGCAGTGCACAGGCGTATCTAGCCAGCAACCCAGCTAGCTGCAGAGACACGAGGAGGATAATTTGATTCCATCTTTGGAAATGTCAGACTTTATGGGTGAATAAAATACATTCCATTTTCTTCTGTTTATCAATATTGGGTGAAAACAGACTAGAAATTGCTCATAAATAGGTAGCGTCGGGAGAGATGAAATCTATTTGTTATCCCTTGCATATTCCCAGCACTGATCCTACTGTGGCAGCCACAGCCCACCTCTGTGTAGTGTTCAAGAAGTGGGCAAAATGGAAACGAAAGTCATGAACAGCAGAAAGAGTGACCTCTTGTACTCTTCCATTCAGCTGATAGTTCTGGCCACACTAAATGTTCAGCACCTGGTGCTGCTGAATATTGGCCTGTCCATAAGATGGTCTCAAAGCCATCGTATATTTGGGGTTTTGATGGGAAATCTGCAGTGCCTTGTGAGGATGAGCTCCCCTGAGCTCCAAGTCAAAGGGAAATCAGAGCCCTGGGACTGAATACACCAAATCCCCTGCACAGCCCCAAGGGCAGGTACAGCCAAACGCTGGGCATCCCTCTGCTTGAACTGGTCTAGCTCTGGGTGTGCAGGAAGGATGCAGTGCCCAACAGCATGATAACGATTAAGGGAGAGATTTCAGGAGGGAGAACAGAACAGCAGTGAATGAACTTTCCAGATAAATTATAGCTAAAAAGGAATGAAACATTATAGTTTCAATTACTGCTGTGCCCAACCACGCAGGTAGTAATTCAAACAAGAAACAATTGGTGGATTGTCACCCTCAAATCAGACACATACCATTTAATTCCATTTACTGAGGGTTCACTGACTGTATTTTGAATCAAATACAGCCATTAATGTGCAAAGATCTGAAAAATGCATCTGTTCCTTTTACAAATGTGACAGCGAGACACTAATTCCGGTAAAACCCTTTTTCTTCAGGTTGGGCTGCTCCTATTGCCTTTAGTTATGCAGATATTAGTTATTAAGAGTTTTAGTATGTCAAGTGACTTCTTTTGAAATGGCTTGGGCTATTTTGTTCAGGGCACACGGAAAGCACAGCTAAATCCATTCTTATATTCCCTCATCCAAACTTAGTAAATTGATTCAAATGCAGAAAAAGCTACTTTCATTAAAACAACTAAATCCTTTCTATTATTGCTATATCTGACTGTTATGGCACAAATATAAATCATTGGTTATTGGAGCTAAAAGCTTTCAGGTAGAATTGCTCAAAGGTCTGCCCCACACAACAGGCAGGGAGGAAGGATGACGTGCACCTGGCTTCTTCACAGGCGATGCTGCTGCCTAAATAAAAAAAAAAAAAAAATCAGGTCCATAAAGTGAATGTTATTGTGCTGATCTCTTTTGATCCAGCAGCATGGACAGAGCGAAGGGGAGGAATGGTAGGTGGTGTAAGCAGTGCTGGCACCTTCCCCAGGCAATGCCTCCTCCCCTGCACAGCTGTCATGGGGTGCTGGTGGTCCTGGTTGGGCTTTGCATCGTTTGAACTGGGCAATGACACTGCACAAAGCTCACCTTTTCTCTTCCTCCTCCATGCCATGGGTGCAAAAGTCCTGTTCAACACGAGCTGGGGGAATGTTTTGGAAGAGACACAAAGGTTTTGGGGAAGCTGAGTGCTTTTGTTTTCCACTTTAAACTAAACCACGTGTCTGCACCGTCACGTGCTCCCCATGGGGTCCCAAAGTGTGCTGCAGAATAAAACCAGAATTTTCCATGAAACTGCACTTGCCCTTCTGGTCTGGTTGGGACTGTATCAAAGGTTGTTTAAATATAATTTCCCTGGTTAGTGAGTTGGTCAGCCAAATGGGATATGAAATGCAGAGGCTTCTCTCCTGCTCTTGGTATCATTCCAGGTCACACCTTGCTACAAATGCTCCCTGTAGGCCCCAGGACACTTCCAGGCAGCAGAATATCAAAGGGATGGACAGGCCGGTTCATCCTACACATTTTAAATTGCTTTGAAAGAGCCAGAAACCCTTTTGTAAAGAGAATCTGAGGCAGGGACAGAAATCAGTGCTCAGCATGTGGCTTAGGCAAACAGAGTGGTCATTAGCGACTATTGTCATTGTCACACCGGCACAGACTGTTAATTCAGCCCAGGAGTCATTAAAAACAAGCCTCAGCGGGGAGAGGGTTTTGTGTAAATGCTAGATGATTTGGCAGAAAATGAAGAAGACCCCTGATATCCTACGCTACTCTGGTTGTAAATTAAGAATGAAAACTCCCGGGAATTTTGCTGGGGAAAGGATTAGGCACTCATTATTTTCTTCTGTGGAAAACTGTTTAAACCCAGCCCTGCTTTTCCTCACCCCCATAACCAAGCTGAGCTCAGCACCCTTTTGAGAAGCCCCCTCTCTCCCAGGATGATGTTGCCTCTTTCAGGAAGCTTTCATCCTGGTTTTTCTCCTGGGTCCAATTTTGAAGGTGCTGTGGCTGTCCCCAGTGCTTTTGCCAAGTCTGCCATCAGCTCGGGGGCCATCCAGCCCCAAGCAACCCCCACTGAAGGGATGCAAGGGGGAAGAGCACCCACTGCCCTCCAGCCTGACCCTCAGCAGTGTTGCAGTCCCTCAATTAAGGAGCAGGAGCCGTTGTGTCGCATGGGTGTCCCTCCACTGGAGTTTCTCCTACCATGTGCCTTTAATTTATTTGTATTTCCAGCAGCGTTAATTGAGTTATCAATTTTGTGCTCTTTTGGGCCAGAAGCAAAGAGATCAGAGAGCTGTTTTATACACCTAATTATAGATTATTTCCCATAGCTATAAAACCACAGAGAGACAGATCCAAAGAAGATGTCACAAGGAGCTCTGCATCCTCTTCATCTCTACTGACTTCTCCCCATTGCTCCCTTCGAATCCTCTTGGAATGGCCTCCAGACAAAACACTTGTCAAAGGCAAGGGATGCTTATCTCCTCGTAGGACAAAGTCTCTCTGCACCCCAGCAGAGAACACAGCTGATTAAAAATAATTCAGCTTATACCTAAATGGTATGCTTAAGCATCAAATTCAACTTATACTTCAACGGTCTTCTTAAGCCTTTAGCATCTCAGTGAGTCATGCTGAAATTTATTCAATTTCTGCGCAGTAATCTGGCTCATAAGAGTGGCTGGGGGGGGCGTGCTGAGGACAGGAAATTTTGCTTTTCTTTGCTGTTTTTGGGTTTTGTGGGCTTGCATCTGGCATGGCCCCTCGTGTCCTCGCTAGCTCCCCATGCCTGGGTTGCCTTCTCTCCCCACCCCAGGCAGACCCGAGCATCCTGCAGCACCCGCAGATCCCACAGAGCTGCCTGGAGCACACTGCAGCACCGAGCAGGGGCTGAGGTCCAGCAGAGCCTATTTTTGTATTTACGGAAAGAGATGGGAATTGTCTGTGTGTCGGTATTAGGTTTCTGGTGGTGACATGAAGAGGCCGTCCAAGATGTATGACCTAGCAAATGTACTGTAATGCACACATCACATTTGTTCTCTGAGTAAATAGATATTGTCTAGGGTACATTACATCTGTGCTTTCATGTTTAATTTAATGTAAGTGAACTGCCTTAATTTCTCTAAATTGTAGTAATAAACATAATGCTAACAGTGATATTGCTAATAATTTATTTTGCAAGTGATTAATCAACAATGAACTATTTTAATTACCTGTTCTGAAATGCCAAACTCTAAATTAATTATGTGTCATTATATGAATTCATGTACATATATATATGCATACATATGAATTCCAAGGGTAATTAAAATGAATAAACCATTGGATTTGGGGAGTTCTTACAGCTGAGGGGAGTCTGCTCTCCTCTGTTCTTCTGTCTCTTTGCATTTCATCCTCAGCACAAAAGGAATTAGGATCCAATGCTTTTAGCAAGATGTCCGTGATCCCCAAAAATATTAACCAGAGAAAGTGGCAAGCCCCCCACGTCCCACACTGCAGGGAGAAATGTTGCTGCATGGTGCAAGAAAAGGAGGGAAACAAGGGCTGGGGTGCTCTGCCAGAGGGGGGGTTCAGGGCATGGAGTCACCCAGGCACCCTCTGTGCTGGACCCTGGAGGTGAAGCCAAGCAGGGGGGAAGCGGATGGTGCAGATTCCCTGTCCTCATTTCTTGGCAAGAATTTTTGAAGGGACATTGGGGATGAACTGAACAGATTTGGGGCACAAACAAAGAGTTTTCCCTTTCACATCTTTGCAGCATCTCTAAACACAGACACAAATCAAGGCCCTTTTCAGCGGGAGCATCTCCAGGTGCCCCAAGACGAGGTCGGGAAGACAACTTCTGGCACTGGGACTCCATCCAAAAGGCCCCCAGCGATGTGGGGCTGGACCCCAGGTGTTCCCCAGGGCACGTGGAGGGATGGAAACCACCAGCCTGGAGGGGCTGGGGACGCAACCTCTAATTGAAGGGTGTGCACCGAGGCAGTCCCAACAGCTTGTAGCACGGGCTTGAAGAACAGGATGATTAATGAGAGCAACGGCATGAAGGAACTAGCAACTAAATAATGAGAGCTTTATTTGATACATAATACCAGCGGGACCTTCTATAAAGAGAGTATCAGGAGAAGGGCTAAGTTTTGCAGGTTTGGGAATGCATCAGGAAGGCGGAAAGTTTTGCTGAGTTGGCAGCCAGATGCCTGGGCCGTCACGCAGGGCTGCAGTGCTGTTCAAAGTGAGCTTGGGACGTCTTAATTTGGCCATATATTTTCAGGTGGTGGAAAGATGCCCTGACTTTTGATTTACCGTGCTGAGTGGGTCTATGTGATGCTGTGGGTTTAATAATAGGTGTCCAGAGCCTGATTCAGTCACCTGACCATCGAATTCCAGCTGGGAGATGAAGAAGCCAATATACACATAACAAGAACTTCCAGCCAAAAATTACTTATGGTTTCAATTGAAGGAGAAGTTGCTGATAGTTTAGGTACGGGTGTCAGAAACACAGCACTTAACAGCAGAGATGAATGAGAGATTGTGAGGTGATAACTTAGATAAATTGGTGTCTCATCCATATTAAGGAGACAGCTCATCCTCCGGTGCTGCCGGATGACATGAAGAGTGGAGTGTATATGGATACTAAAATACATTGGTCTTAAAGTTAAATCCCCAAGAACCATCAGAAATAAGTCTCAGCAGCCAAAGTGAGATCTGATGCGTGCTGCAAAAATATGCAGTCTGTCAGAGAACGCTGCTCCCTCCATATAACTTCCACCGTTTGTGGGACAATTACAGAGAAAACGATACTGTGATCTGTAAAGCAGTTCCTGAAGTGGTTTTATTCACTAACTTGATGCTACGCATAATCATTGCCAGCAACATCTCCAGAGGTGTGTGCATAATAGAGAGACATCAAGTCAATGAGTCAAAACATCAGAAAATAAAATTCAGATGAACACCATATTCAGAAATGATATCATCTGTCATTTAACGCTGTCTGAAGACCTCCTTATTGAAATAATACATCTAAACCCAAAGTTACCCCAGGCAGTAATACCGCATTGCACTGTGTTCGGGATCTGTGAGGAACTGGGATTTTCTGCAAGTTGAGCTGGCTGCCAGAAGGGTTTTAAGTTCTATCGTGATCTTCAAATTGAAGCTCCCAAAAACATTTGTGGAGGGGAAGGGCAGGGTACAGAGGGTTTGCTCCCCTCGTGTGCCCCCTTCAAAGCCCATCAAGTTCAGCATTGCCCCACCAGCAGCTGCTGCTGTGAGCAGGGCTGTTCCAGGATCACTCCTAGGGCTATTTGCAGCTCTTGCAGATGCCCTTTCAATACCGGATCCTGAAGCTTTTCATGCGGGGAAGCTTGCAGGATGACAGATTGCACCTTAAAAACACATGGTAATAGCTCTTAGGGCCAGATCTGTTCTCAGAAGTAGATGCACTGCAGAAGAAGTGTTTCTGCACAACTGCATAATGCCTCAAAGTGGCATTTTACAATCTTTAAATTCCAACAGAGATCAAGCCTTCCACTTTAACCTACTGCACCAGCCTAGCCCCCCTTTATTTATGAGTAATAGGCTTTTCATTTAAATTCAACTACAGAGCCGGGTAGTTTGCATGTGCCAGGGCTCAGAGACACACCGGTGTAACTTAAGATGATAATGTTATTTCCACAGAGTCACTCAAGATTCCCAATAAAATTGTTTGTTTGTTTTTAATATACATATAATGTATGTTTTACATACATATAATGTATTTCCTTTTTAAAAAAACACAGGGCTTTTATTCAAGGCTTGATTTTCCCTTAAACCATATGAAATAAAGCTCATCCTGTCATTCTAAAGGATGACCCCAAATTGCCAATTTGCTTGTAATTTCCCACAAGTTCCTAGCTGCAGGTACAGAAATAGTGATGGCTTTGCTTCTTGCTAGCTGTCCCTTGCACGCAGGGATGCCCGCAGCAGCAGCTTCAGCGGTTTCGGTCCTGCCCCACATGCCCGGAGGTGCAGGTGGAAGCAGTGAACACTGCTTACCGAGCCCAAGCTGCTCCAGTGAGCAAAGAGCATCTCTGCTGGAGGCAGAATCAGGAGCTTGGGTGAGCTTTGCCACTTAACAAATCGCTGGGGGTGCCCGGAGGTTCATTTTTCACTGGAAACCTGCAGTGAAACAAGTGCTCGGCTGCTTATCTCCTTTTTGCTCATCAGTGCTTCCCAGCACCTCTCTGCCCTTTGTTTCTTGGGAAAGGCACGGTGCTTAAGTGGGTTGAAGGGTGGATTTTTGTGAAAGAACTAAGCCACGTCTGTAATCCCAAAGGCTTCATAAAGGCTTCATTTTTCTCTCTGGGAAAATCTCCGTCCTCCCTGCTCACTCACCTCCCTCTCTCTCCCCTCTGTCTAAGTTGCCTCCTCCGTATCTGAAGGAACGCTTGCCATCCTTTGAAGAGGTAGTCTCCTCTAAAAAATCAATAGTCAACATTGTCTTTAAATAGTCTGACATTTACCTTTGCTGCAGTTTTCATTTCTTTCCCGGACTGCTCAGCCCTTTGTATTACCCACATGTGCTCCCGAATTTGCTGCCCGCAGCCGCCGGCCAGCAGCTTTTTGGGGCTGGCAGTCCTGGTGCCACCAGTAAGGAGGCTTTAGCAAGATAATTAAAAGGACAGGAACTCCCTAATAGAAGCATCTTTAACTAATTTATGGAAGACATCAAGTGAGAATAATTAGAAGCAAAAGGGTATTGCAAATCCCTGAAGAAAATATACTTTGAGTGCAGTTTTCCCAATAAGCAAATCTGAATGCTGGCCCAAAGGTCAAAAATAAAAAGGCAGTGAGCTTCAACTTCCCCAGCCAGCCACCTTTCCTATCCCCTCTTGTCACGAAATCGTCTAGGGGTTCATTTAGAAAGCTGCTTGTTCAGGGCAGGGCCGTTTGCAATCTGGGCAAGTCAAGCAAATTAGCAGAATTATTAGGTACGAGGCAATTCTCCACAGCCTGCGAAGCAACCGCGTGGTAAATGAGCTCACACGAGAGAGTTGCGCCAATCGAACAACGGTTGCGGTGTTTGCAGAGACAACGCTGTGCAGGCTTTTCCTTTGAAATAACACTGCCGTACTCCAGCAGCAGAATAAAAAGGGGAATTTGTGCAGATTCCCTGGCAGGCTGAACTGGAAGGTGCCTTTGTCTTTTACGCGCATTTCTGCTACCCAGCTCCTTTTGCAATAATAAATATAATAATAGCAATAAACGAATAATGAGGAAAAACCCAACACCTTTAACTTAGCTATGTCTAAAAGCAGGAGTGCTGGTGCCACGAGGACCCAAATGCAGGTGGCTTTGCACCCGCTGTCCCCTGGGACTTGCAAGGACAGCTGCAGCGCTGCAGCCTCGGGACGACTTTGGGAGCGGGCTTCAGGCAGCAAGAACAGAAACCTGAGTCCTGCAAAAAGCCAGCCTAAAGGTGGCCCACGCAGGGTTTCTGATCACTCGTTTGTATATACTCTTTGGCTATTGATTTGACATTTTATACCTTATGTTGTGCACTTAGGACAGAGGAAAAAAAAAATGGATTAACCAAGTAAATGTGCTTTATTAGCGGATCTCTGATGGAAAATTATGTCGGTTTTCCATTTAAAAGATGCATCAGATTTATCCACTCATGAATCAATTCGTTCATGCTTGAAAACCTACTAACACAGCACATAAAAGTTTCCAATGTCAAAGAGCTTGCTGGATTTAACAAAGGTTTAAAGTGAAGAAAATGTGTTATTGGGAAGCCTTCGGCATTCACACCTCGGCTGCGAGAGAAAGGCGCATCCCCAGCGTGACACCAGGTCGTCACAGCAGGCTCAGCTCCAGCTTCGCTCGCAGGGGACCAAGTTGTCCTAGGGAAGTGACGGGATCGCATCCATCATCTTCCATGCCAGCAGCAGCCCCCTGGGCATTTTCAACCTCTCCCTGCCTATTCAGAAGAGCAAAATGCACCCAAAACTGCAAGCAGCAGAGCTCTGGTGACCAATTCTGCCTAAATCAGGGGCCAGGCACCCACCAGCTCCCTCCTAAGGGTGCTGGCAGCCCCGGCCGAGCCAGGGCAGCCTTGAGCAACGCTGCAGTGACGCTGCTGGCAAACCGATGGCGAGGCTTCAGCCACGAGCGCCGGTGTTTCTGCAGCCCTGCTCCCGCCAGTATCAAGGGGGCATTTACCCACAGGGAGTCTGCAAAGTCAGGCTGAGCGAATTTACCAGACAAATCCTCTGCAATTGCCAGCCGTGGACCTGAGCCACGATGCAGAAGCTCTGGATCCGGATTTAATTTTTTCTCCCAGGTTTAGGAGGTTTAAGTTTCTGCCTGGCTGTAAGTTAACAGCTACTTTCCAGCTATCCCTTGCTTTCTTAAAATCCCCTTTTATTTATTTATTTTTTATATTTTTTAGGTATTTTTTTTCTATTGACAGCTTTACACTCCATCCTATGCTTTAAAGTGAAGATGGATACAAATCATAAACTTCTACAATGATAGTTTGGAGGTCGGGATCTTTAGACTTGGGAAGTGCTGGCTGTTACACACTGCTATGCCACAAATGACACTGTTATGGTTTTTCTTTTTTGTTTATTTTTTTTTCCTGATTCTTTCTGAAACAGACAGATCTCCCTGCTCAAAGAACTGTCCCTCTTTTTGTCCTTCCTGCAGTTTTGGGGTTCATTGGGCCATGTTCCTCACCATGGGAGGATGGTTGCACAGAGTTCAGGCCACGCAAGCAGTTGCACAGCTCAGAGGGGCTGGGCAGCAGAGGAGCAGCCCATGTGTAAGAGCATCCTTCTGCTGCTCCCTCTGGACTGTACAGAAGATACCATAGCCCAGCCCCTTATGCCTTTGAAAACCATGTGCAACACAGCTCGCTGCTTACATTTAATCCAAACTGATGTCCTATGGCTATCATATGCATGATTATGGCAGTCCTTTTTAATTAGCGATTGCGTCAATATTATTGACATTTTCATCACTTTTGGGGGAAGTAGAGAATATTTTCCAGCAGGTGAAGTCCCCTCTTTGCAGTTCTTTTTCCCTCCAGCTGCACCCACTGTATAAACTCTGCATCTTATTAAAAAAACAAACAAGAATATTAAGTCCATTCTCTGTGCAAGTGCATTACAGAAACTTAAGTAGCACCAAACTCAAGAAATGCAGAAAAGCAAATTCCCTCCATCCTGTGGCAACAGTTACAGTCTTGTTCTGAGTGCAATATTTATTATACAGCTTAACTGAAGCCCTGGCAGGACCTGGGAAATGCTGGCAGCCCTGCGACGAAGAGGAGCCGTTCAATAGCTTGCTGGGAAGTGGAGTCAGACATGAATGGATCAAGCCAACCATTACGCTCAGTGATAAACACCCTGCAAGAGCTATGATTCACCCGGAAAGAAAGAGGAAGGCAGATCATTACATATATTGGTCATTGTTTTTAAAGAGCCAATAAAGACCCACTAGAAAAAGCATGGTTAGGAGTAGGAATATATATATATATATATATATATTTGTCCATCTTGAAAATCCTTTCAGCTCACATTGCTTTCTGCACAATACGTCAGGATGAATCTTCCTCCTGGATGATGGTCCTGGTGTAGATGGTGCTCACATTGTACAGTTCTTAATGTCTTTAACCATCTTTAGCTTTGTATCCTGATAGCCCCTCCAGGCTATATGTCAATGCCATCTGGGAGTAAAGGAAGAGACTTCTGCTCAAGTGCAGCAGTAACGTAGATCTCTTGACTAAAATTGCGCTTCCTTCGTTTGACAAACTGTCAGCACAGAACAATTATCTACCTGTTGGTTTGCTTGTCCTTTCTTTTTTCCTTTTCTCAGAAAAAAAAAAAAAAGAACCAGGAAGGAAAAGGACGTGCACAGTAAAATTCCATGGGCAGAATCCAGCTAATCTGGTTGCTGGACCCAGAGATGCATTTGCAGATCATCAAAGGTAAAAGTGGGTCTAACCCTAAAATAGAGGGACAGTCTCTAACCCCTTTCTTTTGGGGATTTCCAGAGAGGACATTGCTAACTAGGATATCAGAGAGGAAGAGTCAGAGGGGTTGGACCCCCTGGTTGTCTTCAGCAACCAAAACAGACTGAAAGAGTCCAAAGCTCACGGCTGCTGAGCAAGCTGAAGAGACCATTTCATTTTTCTCTCTCGGAATGAAAAAGATGGGGACGATACATTTAGGGAAGAGAGCAAATATGATTTTTGTTAGCCAACTTGGTGTTAATTAGACTATACAGTTCTTTTGGAAAACACACACAATGCATGTGTAGAGCCCTAGGGAGTGTAATCCAAATTAGTAGATAAATTTGGTTATATACTTTGGTTTTTACCATCTTAGTTTTATCCTTCCCTTCTTCACTGCCTCTTTTGCCACCTTCTCTTCCTACACTTGACTGATGAATGCTCTCAGGTCTTTGGGACATGTAAGATGTCAGGTTTTATCTCTCTCAAAAGTCCTGTACAAATACTACAGATATTAAAGTACTGGTGTATTTAGCCTGATGCGTTTAGCAGGTCTGGATTATGAATTGCTGCTCAAAATAACATTTGCATTTGCTGACAAAGGTCTTTATTACAGAAGAGGTCAAGAAAAAAGGATTATTCCTGCTAATTATTCACTGTTGTTTAATATTTGCACAAAATGTTTGAAGGACAGAGTCCTCAGCATTGCCTTGTTTGAGGAGCTAATAGGGTTTCCAGGAAACCAGCAGGGTCTGGTGGGCCATCAGAGCAGCCTCTAAGTGGTTATGGCTTATAGCGACTAAGCCAGGGCCTGATTCTGGTTTTTTTCAAAGTCAGTGGTAAAACTTTGGCTCAGAGCTGTGCTTTATGGGAAACCAACTTGAAGAGGATCCAATTTTCAGTCTGTGGGCAGATGCATGGCCTGGGCAGCTCCTGGCTGAGAGGGAGCTGGCTCCATTTGCTCTGAAACAGAGCACCGGAAGGGATTTGGGAGTGAGCAGAGCTGAAAGACAAACTGTTGGGAGGGATACTTGCAATTTTTTGGCCCAGGTCTTAGATTTGTCCCTATATGTTAGCAGTCCCTGGAGCACTCCCCCAGAGTCTACCAGCTGCCTTCTGCTTGGGCCTCACATTGCCTTGAATAGACCATAATAGGCTGTATTGTTATAGAAATTCCTCGTTAAGTGAATTGAATTTCCTGTCCTATAAAGATATAATTAAACAATAAAATTACTGGCAGAAATTTTCAAGCATGGGTGCCTGAAGGTGGGATCCACATTTAAGCCTCAGAATACATGGCCTGACTTTCGTAATCCCCACATAGTCGTCTCTCCTCTGGCTTCAGGAGAGCTGGATGATTTCTGCTATTCAGGGATCAGGTTGCTCTGGGGATACCTAAATATGGCCCAAGGTGAAGTTTTGGCTCCCAGGTTTGTAGAGTGGCCAGTGCGTCTAGACACTGGAGAGTGACATCATTGTACGAAAACTGCACTGGATAATAAAATATCATGTACTCCTGTATAAAATGACCCTGCTGCTGTCCCCACACATATCCAGAACTCTTCCAGTGGGAACAGATTTTTGGGGTAACAAATGCTGTCAGGGTTGCCTGTAGAGGAACACGTGTGTCTGGGCTTTGTGTAGGTGCCGACAGCCGGGGCCTGGCAGCCCCGTTAGGAAGACAAATCACCCCAAGCCACTGCAGCAGGTGGGCCCTTATCCACCCACGCTTCTTGCAGGAGAAAACATTTTCATTTACATTCTGAGGTTTTGTTCCAATTGCAGTGCCTCCAGCTTCCCCATTTGACAACTTTTAGTAACTTAATTATCATTACCGAGGAGGAATTTTAATAACAGTGTTGTTTACAATGGATGCAGCCCTGTGGAATGAGGGAGAATAACCCAGGCTGCGGGAGCAGGACGGAGGAGCGTGGTATTGTGGAAACCCAGGCCCCAGCCTGCTGGAAGCATCTGTTTCTACCCAACCTGTTCCTCTGGAGTCCTGATATCACTCACAGCCCAGACTGCCAGCAATGAGGGACTTGCACTGAGGGTTCCTTTTCCCTTGTGCTTTCATCCCCATCCTTCCTTGTGTATGGATCTTGAGTTTGACAGCGTTAGGGTGACATTTGCTCAGCCACTGCTGCTCACATGCTCCTTCCTGCTTCCCGTGATGCTTTCACTTGATGCTTCTGAGATGTCTTTGCCTTTAACACCCAGTGACATAAATATTAGATGCACGTTAAGCCAATACCTCCTTATCTTAAAGCACATGAATACTCTTGGTCCTAGTAAGAACACATAAATGGTATGTAAAGGACCAGGGACCTGGAGTGAAGTGACCCGAATTTCCCAGGTGTGCAAGGAGACAAATCTCTGCTTTCCCTAACGCCAGGGGTTACCTTGGGCCAGGTGTAAAGACATGAACCAACTCTCATCAGAGTTTTGCATCCAAATGGCTCATTATACCAGCAATATTCATAGCTCGTGATAGTCCTATAGATTTACGATACCTAGGAAAAGATGATGCCCAGCTTACTTTCCCACCAATCATTATTACACGGGAAAGCGAGTGATTTTCTTTAAGTCCATTAGCATAACATTAGTGCTTATAAGGAGCAGACCGCAGACCCTCACAGGTCTTTAGGAGCATAAAGCCAACGAAGTCATACTGGGGACCCTTCCTGGAATAAAGTGGTTATCTCCTGAGCCACCAGGCAGAGTTGGCCAGTGCAGGCTGTGGATAGTTGTGGTCTGGGGCAGCTGGGAAGCAGCTGGTGTTCCCAACCCATCCCCTGCTGGGGCAGCCGCATTACTCCCATTTCTTCTCTCGAGCCTACAAAATGAGCAGGACAGTGCGTGGAACAAAACACAAGGAGGGAACTTCAGACCAAAACGTTTATTCTTCATTGCAGTAGATGAAACACCGAGGCATGGGGCTCCCAGGAGGGTGTGAGCGAATACACGTGAAAACACACAGCATTTGCCGTTGAAGTACACAGACCTGAATCACAGCGAGGATCAATAGAGGAGGACGATAGAGATTATCAATCTTGAGTGGTCTCCGTTACGCAGGATTGACTGGCAACCACATAATGACTCAGGCTCAGCCCACCAGTTTAGAGCCCGGGTGATAGATCTGCAGATACCAGTCATCATCATCATCTCCTTATCGGCAGCACCTGCGTGCCCATTTGTCTTCTGCTACCTGGGTTGTCTTGGTCCGGTCCAACCTCCGAGGTGCGTCTGAGAGATCAATGCACAGCTACAGCTGGTTGAAGGGGACCAAATCCATTGAACAGTTGATTTGGTTCCATTTTACCAGCTTTAGCAAAGCATTTGGCATTGTGGTCTGCAAAGCAAAGAGGGGAACTCCTTGGGGTCTTTTTCTTCACAGCCGCCAGGACCTCTTCTGAACTCGCTGCCTGATGCTGCACTGGTTCAAATGGCTTCACTTTCAGGCAATCAGGATTTATGTAAGCTTCTTAGCAGCTATGGATGAAGAGCTGGTCTGAATTAAAGAGGCAGTTTTAACAGTGCTTGAATAGCCTGCAGCAGTGACCACCAGCCTGTAGCATTTCTAAGTTCTATTTGGCTCTGTTTTGAAGCTGCATTGCTACCACATCACGACGTAAGTAAAGGCTACTGTTTTAATCCAGCTACTTTAATTGTCACCTCCTGCCTCCTTGCTTTCAGAGCTTTATCATCTGCTGTCCTCCTCTGTGCCCTGTGTTGGGGTGACTCAAGAGGCACGTGCCAGCAGCAACAGGTCCAGCACAGAGCATCCCCTGCTACGGCAGAGCCACCGCAGCGGAGCGGCTCAGGTTAGCCTCCTTGCCCTGCAGCCCCCGGTGTTTTCTCATCTGCCCTTAAAATCAATGGTTTTTGTGGCTTTAAGATCTGCTTGAGACAAGCAAGGGCTGTGCCACCAGCAGCAACCAACAGGAAGGGATGGGATGGAGAAGGAAATGGAGTGACTCCGCTGCATCTCAGCCTGTGGTACTGGTGCAATGGCTCTGGTTGTGAGCCCAGCCACATGAGCACCACACTGCTCCAAACAAGTTGGTAAATCACATTTTAAAATTGCAGCAGCTCTGATCATTTCTGCAGCGGGAGCCAATAAAGTCAGGCCTTTCCTTCTTCACCTAGCGCCACGCACAGCTATTGCACGTTGCCATGTGCATAACCTATTTAAAGAATTTATATGCGTCACGAGGCAAAGGTGACTTTTCCCCCCTTTCTCACAGCCCACCACACTGCAAGATGACACTGGGAAAAGGCACCTGCGCTGCAAACCACTGCACGCAGAAATATTGCAAGTGGGCCAGCATTATCTCTGCCCAAGAAATGTGGGCTTTGCATTGTAACAGTAAGTACTGCGGATCACTTAACTGCCCAGCCCCGTTACTCTAAGCTGCCTATAAATAAATGGAGAGAGAGACAGAGGGAAAGAGAGAGAGAACAGCTTTTTTTAAAGAGCTCTACAATTAATTTAGTCGAGTTATCTCTAGGTACCTTTTCAAGAGACAATCAAGCCGAGGAACTAAATGGAAACTTAGACAGTGAAGACCTGGAAGTATTAAATTCGTCCTTTGGTGAGTTATAGGAGGCAGAGGAAAGTAATTATTTGCCGGCGATTGGGGGGAGGTGGAAGTGCCATTGATGACCAATGCTGCATTGAGCCTGCAAGCTAAACCCTGACTGACACATGGATTTTGGGTTAGCAAGCTGCCCAAGCATCAGCATTGCACACCTGAAGCATGCTCAGCTCTCCAAATGTCCTTGCTTTGTCTCTGTCCCATCAATTTTTTGGGCAGTGAGGGGATTACAGTGAGTATCTTCTGATGGAGATGGGTGCTGCCCCACTCCCCTGGCTTTGCTTCAGGGAGTGAGTGCCCCGTAACACATTTATAATCACTGCGAGCACACGTGGGCATTCTGTAACGTTTTGTTTGAATTCTCTGCAGTGAGTTATGAGTGAGGTTTTCCTTTTTAGAAAATTAGTTTTTCTCTTCTGTATGCCATTAATCACAACTAATGATGTCTCTGGTGGTGAGGCATTCCCAGCAACTCAGGAAGAGCGTCCTACACCATCAGCTGCCGAGGGCTGCAGCATGAGAGGGCTCGCAGCCACCGTGCAGACCAGCCCGTGCACGGCCAGCAGTGCAGCAAGATGAATTGCAGGGGCTTTGCTAGGGATGTCCAAAGGTCTGAGATGTGCTGAAGCTGCTCATCTCTCCCACGAGGCTGTGCTCACCCCCTGACACAGCCAGGAAAGGTTTTGGTGTCAGTCTCCCTTTCCACTGAGGCCATGTCCCAAGTTCAAGCACCGCCAAATTTAGGTTTGCTGTCTGAAGGTCATCCACATCCAGCCTGGCATGCTTGGAGTTGGGTCTCACACTGAAAAGGTCCTTTCTGGCTGCTCTGTCCCCAGGGCCAGGACTGGCTGCTGGTGCCACCCTTGTCAGGACCCTGCTCTGAGCCCTGCCTGCAGGACCAGCACAGCCCCAGCTGGGAACAGCCCCAGCTCAGTGCAGGACGGCAGTAGGGAGACATGGGAACATGCCTCAGAGGCAAATCCAAGCCAAAATAATAAAATGAACCTGTTCGTCTCTCTTCTGTCTCTGTCAGCCCCTGCACAGTGCCCCTGTTTTGCTTTGGCCAAGGTGCCAGCTTTGCCAATCGTGATTACAGTCCTGAGGAAGGACAAAATCCCTGCATTAGCAAACCACTGCCCCGGCAAGTGGGATCAGAAGTAGGCAACATAAAAGGACATGATATATTGAAGACCTTTCCACTTTAGCCTCAATATTCTAATAAAGACATTTTATATAGACAACACAGAAAAGCCAAAGAATTTATCAGCATTTGTCAATATTCCTAATGAAGCAGAAGATTCGACATGCAATAGAATTAGCCTACAAGGAACCCTTGCATAGGGCCCATCCTTCTGAGTCCAGAAATCTCCTGCCTATTCCAGTCCGATACCCTTTTGAGAAATGAACATCTCTTGAAGCCATTATCATTACAAGCTAAAAGGCCAAATGAGACAAAGTACTGTTGCTCTTCATCTGAATAAACAAATCATTTTTAGATCAAATGCATTAACAATTTATCATGCTAAAATCCAATCAAAAGGAAAAAACAACAATACAGAACATTGATTTCCTACAGCTTTATCTTAATGAAGTGCACATTCCCTTTGTAATTAGCTTTGGAAGGTTTTTTTTTCCCCTTTCCTCAAGTTAATGTGTTATTTGATTTCCATCCAAATGTTTCTAAATCTGAGGAAATTTCCCCAAATGAAGTGGCTTTTGATAATACAGGAAAATGTCTACTCTCTCATTTGGCTATTTTTTCCCCAAACAGCCGTACCTGTACTGCAGATGATTCAACCTTATTGCATGGTGTCTTTGCAAGGATGTTTAAATCAATGCCATAGTTGCTGTATTCTGCACACTGTGCCATTTGTAAGCCAGAAAATACAACCTCGTTGCTTTTATCCTTCTTCTTACAGACATCAAATATTAATTTAATTTATATTATTACAGGGAAAAAGTAGACTGTGTTTTATTAACATTTCTAAAATTATAGGTATTCAAACCAAAAAGTATGCTCCAGACAAGGCTGCGGAGTCTTCCGCTTGGATTTTATTTGACTTAATTAAAAAGCACTCAGTTCCTTTGGGCACTAAAGTAGTTGCTGACAGTGCAGTAGCCACTCAGTCTTTCAAAACTATTACCTGAACTTAATAAAGTGTCTATTTAGTTTATACACCCCTGTGAACTCACCTGTATCCCACAGACACGATGCGGTTCCTGCTAATGGCTGGCGAAGGCAGCAGGCTGACGGCAGCCCCCAGACACCCTGGGCAACTCTGCTGCCCCAAAACACAAATCCCATCACCTTTTACCTTCCCTATCTACCTTTAATATCAATATCCAAAGCGTTCAAGTCTCCTCCATGCTTCTAACGATCAAATGAGTGCTGCTGGAAAAGCTTTTTCCAGGCCGCCTTTCCATTCCTCCACTGAATATCTCGTTTAAATCTTTTCTTCTTTAAATGATGCTGAACAGAAGACTATTGCTTTCATCCTGCTTCACAGAGTATTTGCTGAAATGCAATGGCTAATTTGATAGTCCGGTTTTATTTGGATGTATTGCCAAGGCAGACAGCAATATCTCTGACAGAGAATAAAGCCCCAAACCCTACCAATTACCAGCTCAGTCCTTAGTCGTACAGGAGACCAAAAGTGACCTTATCAAAACCCTGGCTCTCAATATGAACAACTCTGTCTTAATCCAAATTTTGGCTTTGTAGATAAAGGTCCTTATTCATATGCAGACCATGAAATGCAGAGCACCCATTCCTGGAGGGAGCTGCAAAGCCCAAGCCGGGGCTGAGGTGCCCTCGGAGGCTGCGTGGCTCCGAGCAGGGCTCTGAGCAGCCCATGGGGAGCCTCCTCTCCTGAAACCATGGGCAGAAACAGTTTTCAGTTTGGATTTCCAAACTCATATGCTCAAAGAGAACAAAGCCGTTCCCTAATACATTTTGTGCATTTTATGGACCGAACAATTAAATAGGTTTTAAAACATCTGCTGACTGCATAATTCCATACAGGGGAGTGCACTCAGCATTTTTAAACAGCAACGGCTACGAGATACCACTTAATAGTACAAAACACCAGCAGTCCCGCTAAAATCAATAGAAAATTAGATGCTATGAAAATGCAATATGTGTCCAATTAGTTATAATTGGAGCAAATGGTGATGCAGATAAACTCCTGGAGTAAGACGTGCTTTCGGCACGGAGCGGTATTGGCAGTGGCGGGGCCCGCAGTATCCTGTAGCATGAATGATGATCCCTCTAATACACGTATGTTAACTGTTATCTAATTATGGAGCTGCTCAGAGCCTGCAGGACTGCATCGGTGCCCCAGCGTGCGTGGTGAAAAATGATCCTCTGTCACACAGAAACCTCCCTGTTGTACTTGACAAATTATGCCAGCAAACCTGTTTAAGAACTAAAAAATCCTTGGACACAGTGACAGGCCAAGAAATATGTTGTTTGGGGACAGATATTTATTTATTTATCCGGCGGAGGTTAAGAACTGCAGCTCAGTTCACTTTTCTCCTGCCTGTCTGCTGCTCTGGCAGTTCAAAACCCTTCTCACCAATTATTTTGCAGGCTTCTTTCAACTCATAAAAACTCAGTCGCGAGGCAAAACAGGAACTAGGTTATGCGATGCTAATGCTTTATTTTTAACATCTTTCCTGCAACACGTTGGCCTTCTCCCGGTTTAATCTTACGACTAAAGAAGAAAAGCGACAATCCCATATCATGCAAAGGCACATCCCCAGCCGAGCATCGCCATGGGCCAGCGCTCCAAATCCCTCATGCCCTTGCAGGGTATGGAAGCGTAAAGCCACTCACATCGCTCCTGGTACAACAAATGTTATTAATTTCCAGGGCTATTTTTTCCTAAAAACGTCTGTAAAGTATCAGTTATTTTACACAAACTGTTGGCTCTGAGCTAAGATGCAATAACCATCCCCAGGGCTCTTATTTTATTCTGGTTTTAGGTTAATAATTCAAATCAGCAATAAGGACTGATGGGAGCAAAGAAAAAAAGCTCCTGTTTACCCAGGCCCGAAACCTTCCTGCATTATTGCCACTGTTACTTACACCGGTAAGGGAACTGTCTCTCAAGAAAGGGGAGAAAAAAAAAAGAGGTGGCAGCTTTTATTTGTTATGCTGACTCAGCCGGCCGGTGGAACAAGAAATGTTCAGACCCAATCCATAACTTTTGTGGCCGCTCAAAGGACATATTCTTCCTCGACACTGATAAAAGTTTAATATGTAGTTGCCTGGGTTTTTAATAAACTTGTCAACAAAAGAGCAAAGCAAATTGATGGGGACCTTCCCAGGAATAAATTCAGCTTCAAATAGGCCAAATGAGTGTGGAGGACAGAGAGGGGAAGGCACACAGGCAACTTTTGCTGTTCTTTGCAAAAATGGCACAATGGATTTTTGCGGGTGCGTATGTGTGTGTGCCTTATTATCCCAGAGACAAGGCTTTAGGACAAAGCTAGCTTAATTTAAAGAACGCAAGCTGGTGCAGCTCACAGTGCATCAGAGCCCTGACACAGCGAGGAAGGGGGGGACAAAGCCCCTGTGTTAAATTAATGGTGAAGCCATTCCCCAATAAAGAAATGCCATTTCACCCCGTGAGAGCATGCCGCATCTGCTAGCCCTCCCAAAGGCTCGAGACATCCCCTGCCTGGACCGCAGTCGCTTTGGGACAGACCCCGAGGTACTCTGCCACAGCCTTTGCTCATGTGACAAGTGCTGGCGATGGAAGCAGACAGCACCGTGCCCAGCACCGTGCTCCCCCTCTCGCCCTGCCTGCTCCATGGGCTGCCCATGCCTCCAGTCCCCTGCCCATCGGGGACCCCACTTTGCAGCGTCACCCCCTGCTTTTGAACCCAAATCCCCCACTGCACGTATTTCACAACGTCCCCTCCAGCTGCCACCTGCACAGCGATTTCCCCCGCTCAACCAATCCATCCCCATTCCCTGCTTCATCTTGTCACTTCAAATAAGCCAGATGATGAGTTTCCTTCGAGCAAAAGGCCGTCCTTTCCCACCGCTGCCACCGGAGCTGGCTGCCTGCTGCAGCCTCTGGCTGCACGTGTGGCCAGCCTCGCACACAGGCACGGCTCTGCTGCAGCCAGGTGAGCAGGATGTGCACCAGCTGCATGCTCCCTGCAAGCCTGGGAGGGAAACCACTGCAGGAGATTCATTATTTCCTATTAGCTTCCATCAAGCCGGTGCCTTAAATTATTAAGACTTGTTTTTCTTTTTTTTTTTTTTTTTTTTTTAATTTGTTGACCCAAAGTAAACACAAGTATTAAATCAGATTCCAATAATCTCTCTGACAGCAAATTAACCCGCTGCGTCCGAGAGAGGGGCTTGAAGCTCTTCATCTCAGCCACTCTGCTCAACATCTCGCCTCCACCTTCTCCATCCCCGCAGGCTTTGAGTGTGTGCAACAGGTTAAAAAGCAGAAGGCCAGATCCTGCCTCCAACCTCGGGTCGCTTCCCAGATTGGAAGCTCTGCCCCGGCTGCTGCAGTGAACTTTATTCTCGACTGCTCTTAGGTCACTGGATTCCTGCTGCGGGAGCTTTATCCGACTCCCCAAATGCCAGGGGCGACGTGCCTATGTAAGGGCTGTGCAGGAGCGGCTCCTGCCCTTACAGCTGCTTGGGGACTTCTGCGGTCGGCGGTCACGAGCCCTGCGCCTCCTGGCTGCCCAGATGCCACCTAATCCGGCCGGCAGGAGGGCAGCTGAGAATGAGCACTATTTATTTATACCAGCTGCTCCCCGTCCCCGGGCTCATCGCTCTGCCCGCGGCTTTTTTAGCTAGCGGTGCCCGTCCCGGAGCAGGCCATATCTGGGCATGGCGAGGCATTTACAGGCAGGGTGCTGTGCTTCACGAAAAGAAGAAAGGGGAAAAAAAAAAAGGGAAAAGAAAAAAAAAAGGAAAAAGCCTGCATCTGTTCAAGTTGTCACTCACCCTGCTTCCCCTGAACCCAGCACCCAGCTGGCCTCCTGAGCACCACCAGCAACTGCTCCAACTGCTAAACCTTCACTAAACCTTCAGCTATTAAGTTCCCCCTTGTTCAGAACGTGTCTGCCCTCTGCCAGCCTTCCACCTGTGCACACAGCTACCAGCAGTTGCCCTCTGTTCCTCCGCACGGACCTTTATGCAAGAAATACAAGCTAGAAGCAGGGATGCATGCTGACGCTGGTTAAACAGCACAGGAAAAAATGCTTTGGGAGCATCACAGGGCGGCAGGCGGAGGTGGCCGACTTGGAGGCTGGACAGGACTTTTCATTTTGGCCATTACACACCCAGAACAAGCTTGTCCTTGGGTAGTTGCATCAGCCTGCCTTGGCCTTCTCCAGCCTTACCCCCGTGGTGCAAGCAACGGCTTCAACACCTCTCCAGCGAGCAGCCACGCTTCTCCTGGGGGAAAGGGAGGCAGAGGAGCTGAGGGGCTGCAGGCAAGCCCCACAAGCATGAGGCTGCTCCTGCCATGACCCCTGCGTCCCGACAGGGAAGCACCTTGCAGCAGCGCTGCACACACGGTTGAGGTCAAGAGCAACTTCAGCAGCAAGCGCTAAACCCAGCGTCTTCGCTGGGAGGGAATTGCGAACGCAATGCTGAAATCAGTCCCAGGCTTTCAGGGGAGGGATGCCAGCTCCAGAGCGAGGATATTTCTCCTGCGAGGAACACAGGAACACACCACCCCCTCGCCCACAGCCACTGCTAAGTGCAAGATGTGGTGAAACTCTTTAAAAATAGATATATTCCCAAGCAATGCATGCTGCTTGCATCTGGCAGGGCAAACCCAGCATGGGAGATCTCGCTTACTGACTAAAAAGCCTCGTAGCAGCTCAAGGCTCGTGCAACCTTGACTCTCTCCTCCTCTCTTCAGGGCCCACTCTTCTTCTTGGCCTAACCCAGTCCTGGGAAGCACAAGGGAAGCCCTGCCCAGCTAGGCTGGTGTCAAAGGCAGGGAAAGATACTGCAGTGCAGTGCTGATCTCTTCTGCAATCGGACGTGCAGACTAGCCCGAGTGCTGAGTCAGCACAATTTCTTTTTTGATTGGTTGATCCGAGTAACATACTTTCAATGTATGCTAAAGGGGCAGCAATTAATACGGTTCCCCCCTTTCCCCACCTTTCCGAACCGCTTCGAATCAAACACACAAATCTCACCCCCAAAGTCAATCTCTGGTCCTAAATATTCCGAGGCTCTTTCATTCTTAATTTAGGGCATTAAAATATATTTTTTTTGCAATCTAAGCGATGCTCACTTTGATCGACTTGTGCTGCAGCAGCTAAAATATCTGTCCTGCAGGTCAATCTAATCATGCTTAATAGCAGTTTATTCTTCAACGCAACATTTTTCACATTGGGTCGACAGTTTTAAATGAGATTGCTGATGCACCCCTTTACTAATGCTTTTACCAGGGCCAGCACATCCCTTGAAATACTCGTGCAATAAAATGCTTTATTGCTCTTGATGAATGCACTATTAAACTTGAATTGCAAACATACCCCCCCCCCCTTTTTTTTTTTCAAAAGAGGGTGCTGGAATTTATTGGACCACCTGTCTTCCAATACTAAGTAATAGTAACAAGAGCAATAATAGATCATCAACATAAACAAACGCACAAAACTAAAAAAGAAAAAAAAATGTTGGGGAAAACCGCATGGCACGAATTCATCCCTGCAATCCCATGTGCGTGTGCAAAATGCCCATTTTCTACCTGCCGCTAGTTCCGCTTACATGAGGAAAATCCGTCTCGAGAACTGGGTTTTGTGAGGCATAGAATAGGAAAATTTAACTAATTTGGTCCACCGGATTTATGGCTTTTACAATCCTCAGCGCTCCTGCTCCCGTGGGCGGCACTGCTCAGCGCACGCTGTGCAGGTCGGTTGGGCGTAGCTGAGCATCCCGCCTTGCCTCGGCACCGCGGCCCCTTGTATGAAGCACGGAGGAGAAGAGGCTTAATCATAGCTGAGAAATAGAGAGGACCTAGCGCAGAGGGATGGTCCCAGTTTTAATCCAAAGAGGGAAAAAAGAGAGAAGGAGCTGCCACTAAGTGCAAGAACAGCGCAAACTGGTTACTGAAGGGCCAAAGCCCTCATCTGCTTCCACTGATGCTACTGGCAAAAGGGCTGCCATGGCATTCCCATTTACTTTTTACATTCCCATTTACTTTTTGACATCACCCGAGAGAGGACAAGGCCTCGGGACGCATTCTGCACCCCCAAACCTCCATCACGTGCTCCCACGCTGTGAGACAGCACTCGGAATTACGGCTTGGAAAATATTTACATAAAAAATAAATCTGAGCACTTAGTGACTTCCTAAAGTTAGCAATTCGGTGTGATTAACAAGCATATTAATTCAGAGGTGGGAAGGAGATAAAAATTGCATTAGGAATGCAGGTATCTGCTGTAAATCAGAGCGTGAGCACCTTCGCTAGAGAAATGCACAGTGGTGGAGGAGGCTTAGTGACACCTGCACTGAGGAAAGAGAGAAAGGGAAGAAAAGCAAGAATAGAGAACAAGGGAATGGGAGAAAGAACAAGGAAGGAGGGAAGGAAGGAAGGAAGGAAGGAAAGAAAAAAGAAAGGCAGAAAGTAAGCAAGAAATAAAGAGAAAGGAAAGCAAGCAAGTAAGCAAAAGACATGGAAAGAAGGATGGAAAGGAAAGAAGGAAGGAAAAGGAAAGGGGGAAGAGGTGGGGTAAAGGGTCAGCAGAGAAAGGAGGGAATTTTGTATCGTGGCCAGACTGGTGAAGACCATCCTAATTTCCCACCCAGTGACTCAAGCTACCGGAGGTGATTTACAAGGGAGCAAAACTGCAGCCAGGCTTGGGCATCAGCGCTCGGCTGCCCGGCCTCTGCTCATCTCCCAGCATCCACACCCTTTTTATTGAAATACGGCCTCAGAATAAGGCAGGATGCCCTCAGTTGCCAGGACCCATCCTCAGGTGACCCAGGGATGTAAGAGACCGTCCCCAGGGCCCAGAAGGATGATGTCCAAACTGTCCCTTCCCAAAGCCCACTGGCAAAGCAAAGAAAGGTTCCTCTGCTTCCGGGCAGGGGCTGAGCACTCCGCGCGCATCCATCAACTGTATTTAAATACAGTTTAATACAAATAAATACAGTTTAATACAAATAAATTTGTATTTAAAACCAAAAACCAAAAGCAAAACCAAAACGAAAAAAAAAAAAAAAAAAAAAAACAGAAAACCACTACTATTAAATCCCACTGAATAATGTACAGAGGAAATGTCCATGAGAGCCCAGCCTGCCTTTTCTAACCCGCTATTCATGAGTGCCTGCTTCCAGTGAAATCCCCTTTGGCACATGTGTAACAAGTGACAGCGGCACTTGCCATGAATAGCGGCGGATCAAGGCTCGGTAAGGGCCTGAGGAGCACTTTTGCCAAGAGAGATGTGCTGAAAGTGCAGGGAATTCACTCAAAAGCAGAACATTACTGTGCCCTTGGCTGCTTGGCGGGGTTGTGGAGATAAGCTCAGTTCGCTCGGGAGCAGGTGGGACAGGGAAGTTCGGTGCCGAAGTGGCAGGAGTTTGTCCGAAAGGGGATTTCAGAAGCACAAGGAAGATTGGGGCTCAAAGTTTTACTTGCCTCCTACCCAGTCAGAAAGTTAAACTTGTTCACCCAGAGTATCAAACCCGTTTTTATCACCTTGCCTCATTCTTGTTGGATCCTGGAAATGTAACCAGATATTTCATGATGCAAAAGGTTAAAAAGGAAAACCAAAAGGCAGCAAAAGCTTCCCAAATCCATGGAGCTAATTTTATTATTTTCCTTTAGGAAAATAATAGGCATCTGTTCAAAGTGCTCCTGTGCCTCTAGTTGTGACCTAGTCACTCAGGGCTGTTTCTAAGCAGTGTGTTGCTGGCACACAGACACAGAAGATTGCCTTCCCTTCAGTTTTAAGCACAAAAAGTTTTAACACAGGAAAGATTCAACCACATGAAGCCAAAATACTGCACATCTAAGTCACAACTCTTGTATCCTTTTTCTCTTTCTTCTTCTCGCCCACTCCACCTCCTTTTATTTTCCCTAGATTTAATGATCAGGCAGCTCTGTTTATTACCTAGCCTTAGCTGGGGGGAAAAATGGGCTGGGGGGGGAGCAGCAAAAAGGAGGGACCTGCCTGCATCCCTTTTGAAAACCAGGAGTGGACGGCCAGCCTTCCTCTGGCATTGCCTTTCAAAGCCCATGCCGCAGTCAGCATATTGAATATTTAATGTCCTGATGAGCATTTCCACCTGCTGACACAGGCAAAGTGACAGAACAATACACGCACTGGAACAAGATCATCAATTGACTCCCCAGCCAGTCTGCCATGTCAGGCATTTAAAAAAAATAAATAAATAAAATCTGCCTGTCTTTCTCCCCCCTTCGCACAGGGTCACACACCGCTCCTCCGAGAAGGGTCCCCACCTGAAATACATACTTCTTTACATTCCATAGATTGCCAGGTTCATATGGGCATATAAAGAAGTATGTCTCTCAAGCAGGTAGTTTCAATATGCGCATTTATATGTTCACGGGAGAAAATAGCGCTGATGGACAATTTACATCCCGGGAGTGAGTTATGGCACAGTTTGAACACACACACGCACACACACACACCGTTGCTCCCCTGCTCACGCTATTTGCTGGTGATCCCAGCTTCATCCTCAGCAGGTTTCTGGTTTTTGTGGCTGGGGGCTGTGCACCGGGCAGAAAGTGCCGGCAGCATGGCCAGCTGCCCTGCCGGGGGCTCTTTGTCACGGAAATGGCACGGAGGGGGAGCCCAGCTCCCAGCCCACTGTCAAAGAGGGTGTTCCAGCTGAAATTGCAAACTTTCAGCAATTAAAGAAAGCAAAAATGTGCTTTAGCAGAAGGAATTTCCTTTGTGTGTATACATATATATACATGTGTATCATTTTAGACAAAGACATGCTGGGGGAAGTTAAATAAATATTATTTCCCCATTGCCTCCACCCTGCAATTTAGAAACAAAAAGCCAATTTGCTTTCAGAAAGCCCGAATCCAGTGTCTGGCTGCTGATATACAAAGCACCACCAGAAAGGACCTGCTCTGTCTGCCAGAGCAAGAAAACTCATCTGCTACAGACAAGCAATTGCTTCCATCAGTAAGTAGAGATTAAAGCATAGGAAGAAGAAAGCGTCTTACCTAGTGAATCCAATGATTTTTCCTCTGCTGGTCACCGTGAGCGAGACACTACCTTGCAGATAAGCAACCCCCAAAATGCCTTTGGGAGAGTTCAGGGTATTTAAAAAGCAAAATAAAAAAAAAAAAAATCGCTTTTCACAAGTCGTCCAGCCAGCTGAGGATTTGGGGGGGAAGACACCTGCAGAGATGCAAACTAAACAGCAGCCGAAGCGAGGTGCCGGCAGCTTAGGCCGAGGACTTTCCGAGTTCTCCCCACGGGATGCGCGTCCGTGTGTGCCCGTGTACCCTGGGGGGCTCGTCCCCGCGCACGGCCCCGGGCTGCCACTTGCTCTGCCCTCAGCCAGCCGCCACGCTGAGCTTTAAAGCTCCCGAACAATGTGGCTGTGACCAAGGGCCGAGCTGAATAGGCAGCCGCTGCGGGCAGGATTTCGGCAGCGGAGGTCACGGCGGGCGCTGGCTGCTCGCTCAGCACCGCACAGCACCGCACGGCACGGCGGGTGGGCGCTCACCTGCGCCCCTCGCCCCGCCGCTGCCGCTTGATAGCAATTTGCAGGCAAATGCACAACGCCCGCCTCGGTGCTAATGAATTTTGCCATTTCTCCCAGGCTCCTAATGAAGCCTTTAAAGATGGTTTAAGTAAACTTAGCGAGTGGCAAAGTAAGCACTTTGGAATACCTAATTGTATCGATGCTTTTCCACTGCTTTGTAAAATATCGCTGCGAGCCAGGGAGTAAATATTTCCCTGTTTCCATTGATTTCCATGGCCAGTGGGCTGCAAAGCCCCGCAGTGCCGGGGTGTGAGCCCCCCAGTGCTGTGCACCGTGCACCAGCTCGGGCAAGTGCCTGGTCCTGGCTCTGGGCAGTGCCCTTCCTCACTCCCGCAGGGCTGCTGGACCTTTCGAACATCAGTATTTGTCTAATTTTGAGGCAAATTTCCACCTTTACTTTGGAGCAAGGGAAAGAGAGATGGAGCTGTGGCACCATGGTAATGCATGACTGCAGAGAAATTAAAGTGAAGGGAGAACTGAGGAGCGTGAGGGAAAGTCTGGGCACTTAAGATTAAAAAAAAAAAAAAAAAAAAACACAAAAAAAAACACAAAAGAGCACAAAACCCCATGTGCAGGTGGGGTTTGCATAGCCAAGACACTCTGCGGGGTTGAGTTGCCCTCAGACAGACAAGAGCAGGCCGGGTGCACGGCGCGGGGCAGCCCCTTGACACGTTGGGCCATTAAACATTTACAACTCATCCCCAATCTGTTCCTCAAATCCACCTGACACAGGCTGTCCTGAGCAGTCCCAAACTTCCACAGATGTGTGGGACAGCGGCTGCCCAGCTCCCTCTCACTTGGGGTGAGAGCTGCAACGAGGCCCGTCAGCTCCCTACTAACGCTGAAGGCCATGGCACAGCCATGGCTGCAACGCTCATCTGTCTGCTTACTCAGGAGCAGATCTGGGTTTAAATTTGGTCATGATTTGCCCAAGGGTTGTCCCTTTTGTTGGAGGAGCAGGCAAGCGGCATGACGGTGCTTTTAATAGTGAGGCCAGGGGCACTTTGTGGTCCACATCCTGCACTAACACCAGGAGGAAGCGGTGGTGGGTGAGCAGCACCCAACATCCTCAGCCCACCTCGGCGTACTGAGCTCCGGTGCTTGCTTGGAGCAGAAAAAAGAAACGCAATAAAATTATGGCTGTGGTGGGAGAAAAAAATGCAAGGAAATGTGGACAGTGCAGAGGCCAAGGAGCGAATAAAAGCGAAGGGAAGAGCATGAGGTGCTGGGTGGAGGGGAAGTGGGGTGGTGGGAGGGATGGAAAGCAGGGGGCTGCACACCAGCTCCCTCCTCTGCCCCAGCCTCGGGGTGCTCCCCAGGTCCCGGTGGCACAGTCGGGCTGCGGCCATGCAGCACAAAACTTCGGGACCTGGAGGCAGCCTGGATTTGGGGCTGGGCACGGGGCAGGGAGAGGCCAGCGGGGCCATGGCAGAGGCACAGGGTAGGGGCTGGGCTGGCCTCGGCCCTTCAGGGAGGCAGGAACAACCTCCTGCTCCAGAGAAACAGGCAGTTAAATCCACAGCCCAGCTCACAGGTTTCTGCCTACACCATTGCACACGACAGCTGAGTGTACACTCCCTGGCACAGACATATGCACATAGCACTACTCTAACCACGGACGGGAGGTGCATTGCATTTGGATCGAATGCTACACCTGCTTATAGACAGCATTTAGATATCTCTGGATAAAGCCATGTAAAATATACATATGCATGCTATAAAGCATATCTGAATTTGTGTGCATGCGGGTATAGAGCACAGCATCCCTCACACAACACTGATGCATATATATATATGCAACTAGGCATCACCGCTATCATATAAAATATAATGACCATAGCCAACTCTTAGCTGCAGGAGCAGTAACAGCCGATTGCTGTATGAAGTGTAACCTGAATTTCAACCCCCTGGCAGGAAAACCTAACTTCTCCTCCTCACATTTCCTTTCCGACCGTCCCCAAGCCATGCGCCTGCAATTAATGCTCTTTTCTCGGCATTTGAACAGTTAATCACCGCGGCATTGAGATCATTGCAAGTTAGGCTAAGTTTAACCACATTTCACCCTTTTGCTCTGGCTGGTATTAGCTCATAGCCGCTAGTTTGGTGCAAATAAATAAATAAAGCCCCAATCCCCCTAGGTGTCATTAGCCAGCCTGGATCTGAATTAGGCATTTAAAGGCCGGTTTAACCTTGCAGAACGGTTGCATGCCAAAGTTCTAACATTTCAGTTCAGATTATTCTAGTGCACTGCTTGCTCTGCAGTTTGTTGCTTTCTTTTTTTTTTTTTTTCTTTTTTTTTTTTAAATGCAGAGTATGCCACAGCAGAACAACACAAAAAAAAAGAAAAGGTGGGGGGGAAGGTCTGCTAACCCATCCACCGATTAAACACAGCCGGCACATCCCCACACAGACACACACACGCGGCACACACACACACACATCTGCCGGATGCAAAAGCAGACATTTAAGTCCCTGGGTAAGTTGGATGGGCACTCGGTCCTGCATCGGCCAGAAAAGTGTTTAAAAAAGAGCTGAGCTGGTGGTTAAAGGGAAAGACAGGGAGCAGAAGAGGGGAAGGAAAAAAAAAAAAAAAAAAACATACCAGTTAGGAGCTTCTGTTGCAGCAGAGGACTCACCAGAGCACTAGCTGAAAGCTGAATCAGCTTTTGAGAGTTAGGGATGCATAGAGGAGGGTCATGGAATCACAAGGTAATAATGCGCTTCATGCTGCAGCCGTCAGCCTTCTCCTTATAGCCAATCTCTAATGCAGGAAGGGAAAAAAGAGAGCAGGCCCAGTGATGGTATTAGTCCTCACTTGGAGGCAAAAAAAAAAAAAAAAAAATTAAAAAAAAAAATCACCAGGCAAAACCTTCCCCCCCCCAACATCCACCCTTACCTCACCCCCTCCGCCCAGCACCACTACACCAACTCCGTCCCCGCTGCTGCAGCGCGGCTCGGCGGGTGGGGGAGGACGGCGGGAGGCAGCGGAGGCTGAGCGGCGGAGGCTGAGCGGTGGAGGCTGAGCAGGGGAGGCTGAGCAGGGGAGGCTGAGCGGCAGAGGCTGAGCGGCAGGAGGCTGAGAGAAGGGAGGGGAGCGAGGCTCCGGGGAGCGCTGGCAGCGGCGGCGGGCGAGGAGGGAGTTAAGGAGAAGCCACCTTGCCCGCCCGGATTGCAGCACACCTGGATGCGAAAAAAAAAGGGGCTGCGCCTGCACAAGTCGTCGTCCGTCCAACCCCCCCCCCCCCCCCCCCCCAATGTCCCCTCCTGGCCCACCCAAGGGGTCAGCCTCGGACTCGGGGGTCAGGCTGTCGGGAGGGGTGCGCACACACGCACCCGGGGGGCTGCGGAGGGGGGCAGAGCTGGTCAGGAAGCGAGTCCACCTTTGCAGTGCTTATATACCCAGCGAAGCATCCGAAACACGCACGGCCGGGCGAGCGGCCCCTTCTCGTGCTCTTCCCTCCCTGCCCATATTTAGTCACCCACGGCAAAAAATAGCCTCCCAGCTGGAGGCCGCCGAGCGGGATTTGGAGTTCAATCGCGCCCCTCAGCCCATTGACTACTGGGCCTGCGGGGTCCTGACTCTGCCTTTTTTTACCCTCGGCTATTTTTAGGCAGGCCAAATCAAGAGGGAAGGGAGCTCGTCTTACTGCTCTGTGCCGGGCCGAGGTTTCGTGGGGCCCTGGCTATGTTTGGTAAGCGGCGGCGCTGGGAGGCGCAGAGCAGAGACCTTGTCCGTGCAGGAAGACCTTTGTCTCCCACCCGTATTTACTCTTTCCTTCTCCTTTGGCTTCTTTCATTTGTATTTTTTCTTCCTTGGTAGAAAGGTAGCCAGAAGAGACGGTGGGGGAGAAGGTAAAGGGATCCTGATTTGCACTGTAAAGAGGGAAGCACCCACATTTGGCCAAGTCCATCACCCCATTGCCCAGCCACATCTCCCCCCAGTGTCTCCAAAGGTCCAGGGAGGTGCTGACGTCCAGCCCTCGATGTGGGGCACTGGGGAACGCCACCACAGGCCAGGAAACCCCATCCTGCCATGTCAGGTTAATGAGGGTCACCGACTTGGAGACTTCTTCTGGGCCTTAAGGCCACGGGAGCCTTCCAGCCTCCAACGCTGCCCCTGGTGATGCCCCAACAAGGGGCAATTTGGGCAGCATAGGTGCTGTACCTGGCTCACACCTGGAGAACCAGGTGAACAACTCGTATTAGATAAGCTTGGAAATGCAGATGTCCAGGAGAGCAGTGCCCTGGGGAGATCACCTTGGGGAATGGATAAATGCTAACACACATGGTGGTGGACACGCTCAGCCAACCTGTCCTGCTTGCTTGCAGCAGGGTCCCCCCCGGAGCAGGAACCACCCCATAATGCCATGAGCTGTGAAAGGCTCTTAGGATGTTCCAGGACATCCCAACATCCCAGGACATGCCCCTTATGTGGGTCACTTTCTCATGACCTGATGTCAGAGCTCCCCAGCTCCGAGGACAATGCCAGCTGGTTGACACCCCTACTCTCCATCCCGGGTGACTTTGCTTCTTTTTCTCAGCCGACAGCTCTTCTGAACCCAAACTGGGAACCGGGGGCTTGGGACTTCCCCCACCCCCAGTGGTTCTGAGCAGAGTTTGCTCCATGCCATCACTACCTGGACACCCAGGGTGGGTGTATGGCAACAAAACCACAGATCACAGGAACTCTGGTGTCCCTGAGATGTCAGAGCCGCCTCTGCAATGGCCACACCATGCAGCATGTTTGGCCCGTTTCCCTGCAAAACAGCCAGGAATTTCCTGCAGCAGCACAAACTGCGTCCATTGTTTTTTTTTCTCCTCTTTTCCAGCATCACATGGATGTCCAAGCTGCTCCTCCTTGTTGATCAGCCAAGACTTTCCATGTTTTCCCATCCCATGCCCCTCCAAAACCTGAAGCCGTGAAAGCCCTTCTCCACCCCGAATTCATCCAGAAAAAAACTTTACCCAAGATACTAGGGACGCTCATCACCTGCTGCTCCCTTTGGAGCATCCTGGGCTTTTGAGAACCCATGTCAAAAGTGAGAGGTTCTCAGGCTATTTTCAGCCCCATCCAGGAGCAGCAAATCCCCAAGGGGGGCTGCCTGTGCCCTCCCGTGCCAGCCAGGACCCTGCGCCCGCAGCAGGGGAGCTGTTAAGCACTGCTCGCTATCGCAGGCGCAATCGTGCCCTGCTTTGGGTTGAGTGAGTTGTTATCACATCCCTGACAGGTTCCCTGGGGTTGAGAATCTATCCCGACACCGAGATATGTTGGGAACGGGAGCAAACTATAAATGGCGATGAACCGAAAACCCATCTCCTAGATGTGAATTAAGAGATGGTTGAAAACCCCAAGCTCATGCCCACTCTGCTTTTTGCACACAGATTTCTTCCCTGCACTAATTGATTTACACCACATTCACCCCAAGCTTACAGAGACAAAAATATCCGTGTTTCTTTCCGAAATGCATGGCATCTCTTTATCAGGACTTGGTCTGTGGATTACTCCATCCACCAGTATAGATGGGAGTTTGGCATGCAGAGGGTGCCAGGAGAGATGGGTCCTGAGTGCACAACCACCACAGCACACCATGCCAGCCTTTAAATATATACATATATTTGCATGCACACATACATGTATGCACATATATGTGTGTATGTAGTAATATATGCATGCGTGTTTGCAGTAATTCTGCATTAAAGCTTCTTTAACCAAGTAAACCAGTGGAAGATGCACAGAGGAATGTAAAACTGAAACACTTCAAAATGTTATGTGATTGCAACACTCCAAACAAAATGCAAGATGTTACTTTAAAAGAAGCAGGCTTGGGCTTTTGAATTTATGTAACCTAAACTGATTTTGTCTCTTTGAAATTGTTGTTGCGTGTGGGGAATCTCAAAGAGGCAAGGAGCAAAGCTGCAGACATTTCCTTTGGAGTCCAGGATTACAAGCCCCTTTACTTCTCCTTGCAGCTCCAAAGCTGTTAATGGTTTGCTTCATTTTATTAACAGCAGACAAGAAAAAAAAAAATCCTCCTCGGAGCATGTGTGAGGTGACAAGTTGGATAATAACAGCTCCTTTGGAAGCTTTTATAGTACATTAGGCAAACATAGTGAATGTTTATAGACTTTTTAAAATGCTGAATATATAAAAATGCATTTATAGCCTTCTAAAATACCAAGCTACTGTAATATAAATATTTCTAATAATAAAAAAGTAAAAATGCAGATTATTGACCCAATTGGGCCATTTTTTTTTTGGTATTGATTTCTGTTTTTCTATGGGCCAAAATCTTATCTCGACTCAAAAGACCGGGCACAGCACTGTGATAAAAGTCAGGTTAATGAGGAGTCCACATCTTGCAGAAGACACTGTGCTTTGCAGGGATGGAGCCAGGCTGCCCGAGCCTTGCCTGCATCCCCAGCACCCAGCTCTCATAGCTCGAAAAGGGGTGGTAGGAAAAGACCCGGGGCTGGTCTCCTTCAGGTCACCACGAGCCGTTATATTTTATTGGCACAGAAGCTTGAATGTGGCTTCGTCCTGTTCCCAGCTGGTAAGGCTGCTGGTGGTGTGCCTTCTCTGTCTCTTTCTCTTATTTTGACCCAAAATTCCATCAGTGGATGCAATGTGCAGCCTGATGTGCAATTCCATTAGCCTTTGCCAATGGAAGTTGTCTCAGCACAGATAAATTTGAACTAAATATTAAGATTTTGACAAACTGACACATCCCTACCAGAGAACAAAAAACCCAATGGTCTTTGTTCAAACACTGGGATGGTGGGTCACTTAACGATGCTACAAATTGATGCTTGCATACTTTAAGATGACAGTGAAAGGATGAGTTATTCTTTTTTTAATAAAAGCAAATCTTTTCTTGGCTTTGCCCTTTATTAATGACTGGGAAAGACCTAAGTGGGTCATTTGGTCTGTCTGCAAAGTCCCCCCAAACCATGTCCAGCTCAGTGTGCAAAGCAAACCCCTGCATGCTCTGCATGCACGTCCCCATCAGAGCACGCTGCGTGCCGGTGGTCTGCACGTGCGGCTCGTCCCTGCTGGAGCAGTGAGCATGGGATGTGCAGCACTCCACCCGCTTCATGCCACTCCTCCCAGATGCCGAGCCCAGCCGGGCTTCGCCAGGACTGCTATGTCAGCGTGTGCTCCAGCTCCTAAATCACACTGCTGCAACACCTGCTCTATAGGTTGACACAAAAGAAGAGTGTTTATTTCAGTTTCAGCTTCCTTAAGAGCTAATTTTGTACCTTTTGTTTAGTTAAGCCCTTTTCCTTTTTAATAAAAAACACTTTTCTTCTTTTTTCTTTTTTCTTTTTTAATTTTATTTATTTATTTATTCAGGATCCCATCTGTCCATTTATTGAGCCCTGTTTCACATCAGCTGAGAAAATTCCAACCCCACAGAGTTACCAGTGAAGAAGCATGGAGCAGGGCAGCTCCCTGCCCCTCTGCCACCAGATGAAAGCAGCAATGCCATCACCATTTTGCAACATAATGGTGTTTAAAAAACACATTTCTCCTAACTTCTCCAGCCTTTTCCAGTACATGGATACAGCATGGCTGTGCGACATACAATTTTTATAGATATGATGCAAGCATATTTTTCTCCCAACCTTTTTCTTTCATTTCATGTTTCTGGTAAGGCAAAGAAAATAAAATTGTTTTCAAAAGTAATGACAAACAGAAGCAGTGTCCATCGACAGCACACTAATAACACCCTATCCTCTCAAAATCCTGATGTGGGAGACAGAAGGATGTTGTTGTCCTCATTTTCCACTGGGAAACTGAGGCAGGAGAAGCGGCTGCTCCAACGCATCCTCCTGGGGAGCTCAGAAACCTCCGGGGCTTATCAGCACTGCGCTGTCGGCGGACAAAACAGTGACAGCAAAGATAACTTAGCCAATTACCGACCAACTGCCTTGGGTTCATTCACATGGTGCAGGCTTTTTGTTCAGCAAGACGTAAGGGCTGCTTTGGGTTTTTCCTCTACTTTTCCAAAGTTGTGAATTACAGCTGTCCGGCGCTATCATTACCGATGAAATATGGGTGTTTTGCTGGCTGGCTGGGAGGTTTTTCCTACCTCTGTATGCACATATATGCAAAACCAGCATGTTGTTTCTGCAGTTTGCGTGCATAATAGAATGCTCTTTGCCTTGGAAGATGTTTCTCTGAAGACACTAACCGCCTCACCTCCCAACACAAATGTTTTCCAATTATTAGAGGTTTTTCCCTGCATTGTTGGAGCAGTATTAACAATGGACCAAAATGAAGCAGAACAAAAGATTTTCATAGCAGTCTATCTGTTTAAGTATTTATAAAGCACCAATCTCTCAGGTGCCTAGCTCTTACTGTGGTTTTAAAAGATTATTATGCTATCATACTATAAAGGAAAGAACAAAGGGCCACTCATAAATTTAAGTGAAAAACGTGTTTTCCAATCTGTGTGATCTTTCTGAAACCTGGGATCTTCTTTTGTGTCAGGGACATTTATGTCTTCTCCGATGTCCTTCCAACAATAAGCGTTCCAGCAATAGAGATCACATTATATACTGTGGTTTTGTTTGTGGCAGAACAAAATTAAATGAGTACATAAATTACTCTGCTCCTGGAATAAAGAAACGAGCAAAAGAATGTTTTTTAAAGTAGCTTTTTTTTTTTTTTTTTTTTTTTTCTGATAGGATGAGTTAGATTTCCTGAAACCATGTGCAAATTAAAAAGTTCACAGTTCAGGCTTATTGTGAAAGCTAAATCTCAGGCTCATTTGGAGAGGCGGTGTGTTTAGGAAGACACATTTGGATTTGTATAAGAACTTGTAATTGGTTTCCCACATCTTCCTTGAGCAAGCACGCCTCCCGCTCCCTCCCAGCTTAACATTGCTGGTGCTTAACAGCAAAAAGGACGCTCGTGGCTTGGTGCATGCTGCAGAAATATCTCCCGGAGTTAATGGAGCACTGCAGCATTCCTCTGCAAAGACCTGCTGCCTCCAATAAATTCATCCCTGAAGTGCAGCGGTGCCCTTTGCACCCCCGAAGGCAGCCTGCTGCAGGGTACCACCACCACTGGCACAGCAAGGAGCAAGAAGAGCATCCCTGGGGGGTGAGGGCTGTGGCAGTGACACCAGCAGGGATGGTTTGAGTCCCCTTAAGCCCCTCCATGCTCCCCATGGAGCACTGACTTGCTCTCAGGGTTCTTGTGATGCTCTTCGAGGAGTGCCTGGGTGACCGCTGATGACTAGCCAGAGCCAGAGCTGCTCCGAACCTGAGCAGAGGAATTGGGGCAGAGTGGGAGAGAAATCAGGTGAGGAGCTGATACCAGGGAGGTGCAGGCTGGAGGGAAAAACAAGGGCTGGAAGGCCCTGTGCTGCTTTGAACACTTCTCTTCTGTGAGTCCGGGGTAAGGAAACGAGAAGTGTGATTTATTTAGCACAGATAGAGCAGCTGTTTGGAGGAAGTGTGGGAGGTTTTGGGCAATCACGTTTAATTCCTCAGGACTCTCATTTACCAACACTCACCGCTTCATTTTACCCCTCCCTTTCTCTCCCTTCCCTGTGGTTACCTCCCCATCGGGCCATGCTGGCTGGATGCTTTAACCTCTAAGTCTTTACTTCAGTTGCCTGAAGCCGTCAGGACTGTCTGGGCTCGAGGGTCACCCCTGCCTTTATCTAATCTGCGAGACTGTTTCTGAGTTTCTGACAGTGTTGGAGCCAAGGAAATCCTGCAGCGTTGTGTCAAGGGTATTAAAAACCAGCAACCCACTGCAGCCAGTGACCTTTGAGTGAGCTGTACCTGCACCCACAAGCTCGAAGCCCTGCTGGGTCAAGCCATTGCTCAGATCAGCCACTCTACACAAGCACACCTTTCACTTGGGGGCTGTTTCCCCCCCTCAAAATACACTGCGCAGGGCTTGTACTGCTGGAAGGGGTCCAGCCTCAGCCCGACATCCGTACCAGAGCTCTCATCCTCTGTTGCCCAGGATGGGAACAAAACGGCATCACTCCTGGTTTCGGTGTCAGCGGTGCAGAGATTGCCAGCTCGGCCGGGCACATCCCCTCAGCCCTTCTGCAGAATTTCTAAGCAGTCTGGAATTAACTGTTCTCCTGCAAGTAACTCACTAATAGATGTGATTAGCAATTAAGAAAAATGTTATTATCTGTCGCATGGGATTGAGGAACTATTTGTGGCGAGTCTGTGCATGACAGTAGTAGGAAAGGGTCCAGGACAGCTACAAAAATATCAGTACAACAATGTCAAGGAGGTTGTCATGGGCAGAGACATAATGACGGGAGAGAAAGCCAACAGGATGATCCATGAAAAATGATAATGAACAGCCAGCAGAGTATGCATCATGTTGCACTTGCCGAAGGTAATTTATCATCAGATATGGGTTAAAAAAAAAAAAAAAAAAAAAAAAAGAAGAGCAGCGAGCAATAATTTAGCAAAACAACACTCTCCATACTCATCCCGATGGTCAGTTCAAAAAACTCCTGTTTCTCTTCATCTTCACCTTGAGCAAAGCCTTCCACGCTGGTTTAAATGTCTGAGCTCCTTTAATGCAGCTCCTGTCTCCAGGCAATGAGGACTTTTATTTCTGCAGACGCTGAGGGGGTTTCCTGCAGTGAGATTCTCATTGCGCTGTTGCTATTCTCATGCAACGAGAGCCGTGTTTCAAGCAGAAGATGCCATGTGCATGGAAATCCCTGGCAGGCTGTTCTCACAGCGTGCTGCACACAGGAGCTTTCTTACCCCCAGATGGGTCCCAGGGCATGTCTTGGTGTCTGTAGCCACACTGCTGCTGCTGCTGCTGCTGCTGCTGCTGCTCCAGCTCCCCTTTGGGCTGCCCCTGCCAGACCTTCGATGGCGATTAGGCACCAACCCATGCAGACAGAGAGATGCTTGGCAGCATTTCCAGGAGCATAAGCAGTGAATTAGCCTCTTACTTACAGCAAAGTACTTCTGAAATTCCACCAAACTTCCTCCCACATCTGAAGAGACCCGAGTGCCTTTGCGGCTCCCAGGCACCCCCCTGTGCCTGAAGAGCCATCTCAGAGATGCTGCAGCAAAGGCAGCTCTTCGGGAAGGACACAAGTTGGTTGGGCTCTTCAGAAAAGGCTTTGGTTTAATGCAAAACTTGCTAAGACAACAGGCACCGGAGCCAAGCATCATCAGGCTGCTCTTTGTTAGAGCATACCCCTTGTGAGCTGTGAGCTTGTGGTGGCACCGCCAGACTCACCCATTCTTTTCGGTCATGCTTCTCTATTTATTTAACATTAGTCAATTTATTTGAGTGTAAGTTAAGAACCAGTGGATTATAATAAATATTTATTGAAGTTTAACAAATCTGTAGGACCTGTATGTATATTAATCCTCATTATAAGTGCTGTCAGTTACCACTTAACCTACAGTAGCTGTCTTCCAAATTTATTATATTAAATACATATTTGATATGACTAATTTATAGCATTAGCAGAATACATTTATGTCACATCCCATATTCCCTGCCTTTGCAGGCTCCTGATGGAGAATCTCTCAGAAACCAGCCAACATACCCCAAACCTGGCAGTGTGATGAACCTTGTGAAAAGTCTGTTGACCACCTTGTAAGCCAGGATAGTAGTGAACCCAAAACAAAGTGGAGAACAGACACTGTAGCCCTAGCCTCCATGGGGTCAGTGGGAGCCTGTGTCTTTGCCTTGGCCACATGTTTTGCTGCAGCCTGCTAAATGTCACCAGCCTGCTGTCTGTTACTCCCCCCATGAACATAGCTGAATTTGGCTTTCAGGTTCAAAATTACTTAAAAGTCCACAGATCATGAATTCCTAATCTTCTTTCCTTTAGTAATCAATTAAAGAAGTCTGAGGGCCCTGATCCAAAACCCACCGTACTCAATAAAAAACTCCTTTTAATGCCACTAACACAGACCTGTTTTTTCTACCAAGTCCAGCCACTAACAGCACCTGTTTTGTTTCGTATTGTTTTACTTTGGTTTAGGTTTTTTTTGCACACATCTGATTTGGGGCTGCATTTTCCCAAGCCTGCTCAGAATCATGCCTTGATTTTTGTGCTTGAAGCGAGTGTATACTAAAGTGGGTGTGCAATGAGGTGTGTGCCCATTCAAAGGCAGAGGTGAGGTGTGTTGTGCTGATGTAACGGCACAGTAACTCCATTAGAAATAATGGTAATTATATTGTGACTCACCTTAACGCTACCACATTATATCCTAATGACTGTTCAGTTAATTCATTTTTATCGGCTGTGTCTTGGAATGGAGATTTGGAGTGTGCTGTTAATGTGTTGGAAATTAAGAGTGCACACCCGCCCATGGGGTGTTTGTATCCAGCTGTGCGTTGGTACTCCTGCCTATAGCAAAGAGATTGTGAAAACTAAAGGGACTTAGTTTTTTCTTTAAAGGGACTTTATGGAAGAAAAGGGAAATGCAGCCTTACCATGGGCCCATGGAGGAATGCTCCCACTACAAAGAGCTTCCTGGAAAACTCCAGTGTCCTCAGACAGAGGAAAATCAGAGCATCATTGCCTGTTTTTTAGAGGATGGTGACTGTGAGGGACTGGGTCTGCCCACCGTGCCCTCTAGGACCTCCTGGGTCAGCCTTTGCCTCAGTGAGAGATAAATGACTAGAATTTGGCTGGAGCTGGAGCTTTCCCTCCTGCTCCTTTGTTTACAAGCAAAGGGCTCTTTTGGTGTGCTGTCTTTGTGGCTCATTATGACCGTAATTTATTTGGGGACAGTGTTTTGCAAGGTGCAAATTACCTCCCTCCAGGGAGGACGTGGCTTCGGAGCAGAGGCTGTGCCATTCTCCCTTTGTAGCTCTCCAGCCACCCAGACTGATCACTGCAGGTATTTTTAGAAGGTCGTTCTGAAGCAGTAATTTCATCTAGTGATTTTATCTTCTGCCTTTTAGCAAATATTGTTATTTTTCCCCTGCTGTTTCAGATGGTGACAGGTTTTAATGTCAACATCAAATTACCCTGTATTTCTCAGCCCAGTTCCAGAGCCAGGACCTCTGCTGACACATGGAGTCACACTGGTTGTCATTCTCGGCAGAGGGACCAGGACCGCTTGAGCCTTGGAGAATAAATTTCTTTCTTCCCTTTACAAGAGGTCCCCTGAGACCGTTTTTTCAAGCAGAGGGGATTTCCACTCTGCAGGACAAACAGTGTCACTCAAAGAAAAAATATGTTAATGCAGGGGAGCTTCCTGCCAGAATATCTCTGCGTGTGTGTCAGCCTCAGCAGCAATGACAGCACGGCTCGAGCAACAGGCTTCTCAGCTAGCCAGCTTGGTAGCTGCAAAGAGGGAAATCGCTGTCTTTCTCTAGGCCCAAACTAAATAAAGAACACTGTTCTTTGGCTTCTGATCTGGATCTTTTTGTTTTCAGTTGTATTTAATTGCAAGCATCAAACTTACAAGGGCAGAGTGTCATTTTCCTCTTTTAAAAAAAAAAAAATAAAAAAAAATAGACATCCAGATTTCAAATAGCCATCTTGTTAAATAACAACCACTTTAAGGTAGGTCAAACCTGTGGCCCAAAAACCCTTGACAGCGTGCCTTTTATATATTCCATTAGCCAAGCAAAGGTTTGATGTAAACCAACATACATCTTTTAAAAGAGCAAACTGGATTGTGACGGCTGATAATCCTGTTTCGTCAAAGGACTTCCATCACTTTACCTTTAGCTCGAGGCTGAGGCCTCCAACAGGAGCTGGAGGCAGCAGAGGCTGGTGAGGAGCACGGGGATGTCCCCAGGCTCCACAGCCACCTCGGGCCTTGGAGGGTCTCTTTGACCTTGCCTTTCACTGCAAGGTCAAAGAGATCCAGGGAGGTGGGATGTGCTCCCTGCACCTCCTCCATCTGGACAGCATGCAAAGTGGCCAGGCCTGGATGGCTGCTGCGGACACTGTAGATGCCCAAGTGGTGCTGAGCTCCTCCTGGCAGGCTCAGCCTGTGCCTGCCTGCCACCTACCCTTGTCCTGGTGCCACTGTGAGCAATATGTCCTGGTGTCACTGTCCCCATGCAGGATAATGCCCTGGTGGAGGCCAGGAGGGCTGGAGGACATCGCTGGGCCTCACCTCAAGCCTGAAGGTGCCACTACTGGCAGCAGCAGCTCCCTGCTCCCTGTGGGGCCTTGTACCACCATGAGGTGTTTTTTCTGCCACTAGTGGGACAAATGCCTTTGTCCTGGAGCCTTCTTCCAGTCCTTGTAGCACTATTAGTAAATAATTTTGTCCAACATGTCCTAAAGGTATTAGTTACATCTACTGTTCTGCCAAATAGATGTTTCTTCCTGGTTTGGCACACAGCGTCTCATTCAGAACAGAAGATAATTGTCTGGCTCAATCGCTGATCTATTTTCTACCCAACGATGGTTTCCCTTTTTGAAAACTGATGATCGATCAGTTACATTAAGGATCACCAGGTGTAATATGTTTACCACATATTATATTTATTCTAGCGTGGGAGGAATGCATTAGGCTTCATATCATTCAAAGAGGATATTTCTGATGTGAAACCGTGCTGTATTAATGAGACTACCCATCAAAATGGATGGGCCAAATTAAAATAGAACAAATTGAAGACTACTACTTAAAAGTCGCACTGGAACCTCCAGCCTACATTATCTGCTTACACAACTCAAACTGAGCCCATTTTTGGCTCAGACATGTTTACCTTCTTATTGGAAAATATATTAAACAGTATGCAATGATATTTATCTAAAACATTGTATTATTTATTTATTTATTTATTTATTTTTATTTTGCTTGATACCACCCAAGACAACTGAGCCTTGAGCTCAGGGCTTTAGGATGCTACTATAACACGAATACTGATATAGTCTGGGCAAGATAGGTCTGGGAATGGAAGCAAAGACTTTCTTCTTTTCCAAAAGAATCACAGAGACTAAGGAATCATTTCACTTCCTTTTGTTGTATTTCAAGTTTTACGTTGTATTTTAATAAGTCTGTCATAGTGTACAGACAAAAGGATGTTCAGCTTCTCCTGTAATTAAAGAAAATCACTGTAACAGATAACATCGACTCAGCAGCATTCAATGATCTTGCTTCCACTGCTCCAAACTCCCCTGCTCCTTTCAAACCACACTAAAACAAAGCCAGGCTCCAGGTTACCGCTCTCAGGAGGATCCATCTCCCCCAGCTTTAGCTTCTGGAGACGGACACTAAGTCAATCATTCAGTCTCACTCCAGGATAATTTGTCCCATGCAATTTAGCCACATGCGTTAAGCCCATTAATTTCCTCTGCACCAGCTCTGGAAGCAAACTGGGCAGGAGGTTGGCAACGTGCCTCCAGCAGTGGAGGAGCTATCACTTTGATGTATCCCAAGAAACTCCCAAGGGAGCGTAATGCTTTTGAAGCTCCCATTAGCATCCCTGGCCGATATCCAGAATTTCTCCTGGAATTTCAACTGCAATCAACTTGTTACAGTGGGCCCGATCCTGTCTACCGCCAGCATTACCTGGTCAGAGCATCCCCTGCAGATGGGGAAGAAACCTTTCCAGTGCTATATTTCACAGCTTCAAATAACACAGGATGCTCTCCTTTAAGATTTGATTTCTTTCTCTCCCCTAGACAAGTTAGCCATGGACAAAATCACCTACAGTTAAAGTTAGTCCATTGGAAACCGTGAATATTATATTGTTCTTTGTTCAAGAAAGAAATTAAAGAAATGGATTTGGCCTTTATTTTTTCATTTGAACTTCTCTGCTTGAGCTGCACTTTTCTATTGCCTCTGTGACTCTGCCTTCGTTATGTTATTAAAAGCAAAGTAATTTATGATTGCCAGTCTTGCAGTCTCTAATTATTTCTGGCTGTGCATCACAATTATTAACTTGAGTATTCACCCTTTTTTTAACAGGATGAAAGACATTCAACCGCTTTTGAACGAGTTACTTGTAGGTACCCATGCACCCACCCTTGAAAGCCACAGTGTCTGGTCAATAATGACACTTTCCCCTTTCGATATGTTGTTTATTCCTGGTGCAAGACAAGCTGTTGGATTTACATCGAAGACGAGCTCCAGTCACACGTTACATGAGGCTTGGTTTTAGCACCTGGATGTACTAAAGCACCTTGCTCTGGGCATAACCTTATTCAAGACTGTGCAATAAAGCATGCGCTCAGCATGAACTAGAATATCAACATATCACTGCTGTTCTCTTTTTTTCCCCTGGTTTGCACTGGTTTTCCATTCACTTCTGCAAGTTAATGAAGATATCCGTTCTCATCCCAACAGCTTTCTGCTACTGGCTTTCTGAGAAATGGAACAGCACTATTTCAGCAATTTTGATCAACTGAGAAAATACTGCCCTTGTTTTTATGGAGGTCAGGATAGTCATTATATTCAGGACATTTCTATAGAAAGACACAAGGAATGGACAATGAATGGGAAAATCAGGTCTCTGAAATGAGTTTGGATACCCTGGAGATGTGTTACAGACTGGCAGGAAAAGCTCAAGCAGAAATGCCCTGGCTGGGTGTGGTGCTTGTGAGAAGCAGAAAATTTCAAAAAGGGCTGGGGGATCCCCCAACTTTTTGCAACGGAAACCCCAAAGCAGAAACCCAGTTTATGTCTGTTAGTGTGGCTTTGCCAGCCTCTGCGGCCCCTTTTATTCTTGCTGGATTAAAAAAAAAAAAAAAAAGCCTGCGATGTGCTCTGCTGAATTACAGATTTCATCTGTATCAATCATTTCCCCATGTACTAGCACAAAAATATGCTACCTGGCCCAAATACAGCAATCAAAGTGCTCTATGCCAAACAGTGCATCTCTGCGAGTGAAGCCAGCTTGGAATGCTTTTTCGGTACAACTTCCCACTTTTCTGCAAAAAAGACCATTTGTCCATAAAGCATACCTCTTCTTTATGATCTTTAAGATAGCTTTTATGGTAGGTGTAACTACATGCAAAGGAAGGAGCGGGGGGAAACCTTTAAGTATTTTGCATTTATAGTTATATGTAGTTTTATTGCAGAGTCAGTAAAAATCCCTGCTGATTATGTCATTGCTGAGGCAATCAGGTGCCAAAAATATTTTTTTTTATTTCATCTGAGCAATAATCATTTTCTGCCTGAACAGTAGACCCAGTTATTGTTTCTTCCCTTATGTTTTCATTAATTAGAAGGAAGTGGAGAGGTAACAAACGACTCCCTGGATGCTGAAGTGTACATTTTTCACTGTCAGGTTATAAGAGGCAATGGGCAAAGACAATATATCCTGTCAGATGTGAGAGTACTTATTGTCAGCATGGTTTGTAAAAATAGAAAGTGAGGTAGCTTTTCTGGATGGAGTTGAAGCTATCTATGGATAGAGTTTAATCTGACTAATTATAACTAAAGGCTTTGGCAAACAGCGTCATGTAGCAGCGAGAATACTGGATGGTGCTTTTTTATTTTTTTCTTATCAAGTCCATGTGAATGTTAATGTGTGTAAGTGTAAAATCGACTTCTATTAAATCTTCTAAATTGCCGTGCACTTCTTCACCCGCAATGCCTCACTTCTTCATAACTGCGCCGCGGAGTTACTGGTAAAAGTATTAAAACTCTTTGAAACAGTCATATATCTTCTGGTTTACAGGAAGTGCTTCAAGCGAAGAAAAAAAAAAAAAGGATAATTTCCGAGGAGCACTTCTCTCTTGCAGCAGAGCATAGAGGGGAAGGCAGCTTCATCCGCAGCCACCCGCCTGGCCAGGCTCCACGTTCTCCAGCAATTCCCTGAGCCTCTAGGGAAGGTGATGTCTCCCACCAGAGCAGCACCCAGAAGCAAATCTCAGGTCCTATGCCTTGGTCTGAGGGCCTGGGGGAGCTCAAGGAGCTTTCTCTCTCACTCTCTTGCCAGGATGCAGCTACTGGGGGTTGCAGGAGCCCAGGACAGCTGAGCCCCCCAGGCTGACCCCAGCCCCTGGCCGTGGGCAGCAGATGGGACATGGGGATGAGCTGATGGCTGACAAGCTACAAGAGGATGGAAATGAATAGGATAGGATAGGATAGGATAGGATAGGATAGGATAGGATAGGATAGGATAGGATAGGATAGAATAGAATAGAATAGAATAGAATAGAATAGAATAGAATAGAATAGAATAGAATTACAGCTTGTAATTTGACTTTTCTACACTGGTTTCCTTCAAGTTAGAAATTAACCTAGCCAAAAGCTGGCCTGGCTCTCTTGGAAGTGTCTTTCTGTAAATGTTATGGTAATATTTTCAGTGTGAAGCTGTGGGTATTTCACAATTTCACATTGCAGGACAACTGTGATGACTACTGAGAGCATTTGCAGACACAAAAGCTTGACAGCATTGCTGCTGCTTGGATGGCTCTTGGAGATGTGTGCATGTCCAAAAAAAAAAAAAAAAGAGAAAAAGAAAAAGAAAAACAAGGAAAAGAGAGAGAATGTTGGATTAAACATAAAAAGAAACTTATCTGAGTTGAAGGGAGATTTTATCTTCCATCCTGCCTAATACTAAATGTGAAAGGTCACTAATGACAGTGTGCTATGGAAAGGAGAAGACACTGGAGATAATATAAAGGAGACCACCAGCAAACTGCAGCAATTTTATATCAGAATGTGACTCCAGCATGGAGAATTAGAGGACACTGACTTGAAGGCCGGTGCCAGCACCCAGGGAAGCCTCAGCTCCTTTGCTGGCACAGCCCACCCGGTGCAGGCTGCAGCTGGGGCTCAAAGCTCCTGCTTCCCCCGCAGCAGCTCCCTGCTGGGATCAGGGATGCCCGGGATGCTCAGAAATCCAACACTGTGCTAAAATTGGTGAGGGAGCCTCTCCTTGCTGTCGTATCATAAAACACATCTATAAAATGAAGGAAGAAAGAGAATGGAATAAAACGAGGAAAGCGGCATTGTGTGAAATTCAAGCTTTTCGCAGGCCTGAGAAACAGTCCTCAGAGCTGCCTTTGCACCTCATGTGATGGATTCTGAATTGAAAGATGAGGACCGAGCAAGCCATGAGGCCATGGCAGTCCTCTTCACCCAAGGACATCCCTCCTCACAGCCCTGTCACTTCCCACACACGCCGCTGGCAGCTGCCAGTCACTGCAAAGAAGGCATTTTGCAGTGACAAAAATATGAAGTCTCTCGTGATATTCTGTTTTTATCCCTACCCTGTTTCTCAGTGGATGTTAAACATCCTGGACAAGAAAGGCATTTTTCCAGCACATGCTCAGCATTGCAGCTCCCAGAGCCAGACCTGCCTTCAGTAATAAAAGGTGATTGTTCCCCAAACCCAATATCTCCTTTGTTTGGGTCATTCTTTTAATTGACTTCGTTAATAAAGGAAAAGCCCTATTTAAACATAAATTCATCCTCCTGGCAGAATATAAGCAGATGTCATAAGGAAAACAACACGTACTGTTTTTAACTCAAAACTTTAATACTAAATTACATTAACTAATAACATAAAAACACCAACCATCTGGCTTTTTGATAGGAGGACTGTAATTCCATTAGGACTTTAATAAATGTACTGCACTGTAGAGACATTTTACTTTGATAGCCTGGGCAAAAATGAGTCGCGTTTACAAGATTAGTATAGGCAGCCCCAGGATCTGTCCCTTGGAGCAGCCCTGACTGGAGTGAAGGAGACATCACTGAAGGACAGAGATGATGCAGGAGGTGACGCCATGGGGGGATGCATTTGGGGCTTGCACTTGCCTCTCTGTGTGAATCCCTGGCACGTGGGTCTGGTGCTGCCTAGGGATGGGAAGACATCTGGGGGCTCTTGCACAAGTGGAGAACCCAGGGCTCCTGGGGGAGTTGGTGGAAGTGATGCAGGAAAGTGGTTTGCTCCAAAATGCTGAAACTCTGCCTCCCTGGGGTGACAGTTGTCATGCCCTGTGCAAGGTCTTGGCTGTGCCACAGTGGCTCTCTTGCACCTCAGCTTCCCTCCTCCGAGCCCCAGTACATCCCCTGAATCCTCCCGGCCTGAGCAGGTCCCACCATCCCATCTGAGGCAGCCAGCCCACTCCAGCTGCTTGTCTGTCTCTCTGTCTGTCTGCCTATCCAAACCACTCTGCCTGTATCAGCTGCTTCAGAGCAAGCACAGAGCAAGCATTGTGCTAATTACTGGCTACAGCCATGCAAACAGCTCGCTGCGCGAAGGGCGAATCCCGAAATGCACTCGGTCACTAGTAAGCAGGATTTTGGAGCTGGTTAGTCTCTGGCAGCATCGCCTGCCCTGGCACATCGCAGGACGAAGGATGCACTCAGCCTCAGCAGGAGCAACCCAACAAACATGGCCGTAGCCAATGCCCAAGGCCAGGATCAGGATGCTGGGGCTGGGTTGGACCACAACCATGGATCCCAGCCCATCTGCAGGCTTCTCTCACCGGGAGCGGATTTCAGACAGAGTCCTGTTTTGCTCTCAGGGTGTTATTAAGGTCAATTCATCTGTGTATGCTGTGAGACATAAGGGCAGTGCTGATAACTAACCCTGACTAATGCAACAGAGTCATTTTTGGCATGACAAACTTCCCTGGATGAGTAACAAATGGAAATCAGGGAGCAGCATTATTTTTCTCTGTGAATTAGCACCCAACACAGAATTATAGGTCTTCTTCTATGTCAGCTTTGTTTTCCACCGCAGTGTTTTCCTGCAGCACACCGATGGCAGATCCACCCTTGTTGAGAGTCGTGCACCCTGGGTCATCCTGTGGAGAGAAAGAGCAAGCAAACAAGGCTAAAAACATGCATGCACCTTATTATTGCAATTTTTAACAGAGTTTATTAATGACAGGCATGCTCGGGTTATTTTGAACAATATGCATTCCAAATCAGTCTTAGCTCCAGATGACCCGTGTGACCACCTCGTCACAGTAATTACGGGAGCTTCTTTAAAAGGCAGCCTGTTCCCAAAAATATTTGTGAGCGAAAGCATATTTCCATGTAGGTATCTTTGGAACACAAAGTCAATTTGCAAGGAGCTGCAGTGTCAGAAGAAGCTTTTAAAAAGTTGGAGGACTTCCAGATTTTAATTTACATGATCATTAATACTGACTTACTCCAAATATATCAATCAGTTTAAAAAACACTACATCTCAGCCCCGTTCAGGAAAGGATCCTTAACCAGGTGAATGTGCAAGAGCTTGCTTAGCTCTAGTCTTGGGGAGAGCCACGGTGGGCACGCTGCTCTGCCCAGTGCCCATACCCTGTAGCCCCAAAATCTGTGCCCAAGCTTGCCCAGGGCCCGTGGGAGCATTACCGATAGCAGCAGCACTGCCACCACCAAGCAGATGAGAATCCTTTTGCCAAGTGCTCCTTATTATCAGCTGAAATAATGTATCCCCCTCCTGCCAGCATTTGCTCAGCACGGTGTTGCAGTCAGCAGGGAAACCCCGCAATCCCTCTAACCCGAGGAAGGATGAACCTGTGTTTTCTCAGGCGGCGCAGACAAACAGAAAGCTATAATAAAGCCATCCAGTAAATGACAGGGTGCAGGGCTGTGTGATTTGGAAAGGGTTTCTATTAAGACGCTTTCCTGTGTAGTGGTGGCGGGAGGGATGCTGATGAAGATCCCAGCTGATCCTTGAGCATGCTGCTGCGGGACCCGTGATGCCCTGTCCTCCCCATCCCAGGACTCCTGGTTGCTTGTGCTGTTTAATGTAATAAAATAATAAACACCCTCTGGGTTTTCCACCTAAATCCACAATGCTAAAGGGGAGTTCACTTGAATTGCGCAGATGAAACATTAGAAAATGAATGCTTTGAGGGAAATGAAGAAGAAGGAGAAGAAGAAGAAGAAGAAGAAGAAGAGGAAGAAGAAGAAGGAGAAGAAGAAGGAAGAAGAAGAAGAAGGAGAAGAAGAAGAAGAAGAAGGAGAAGAAGAAGGAGAAGAAGAAGGAAGAAGAAGAAGAAGGAGAAGAAGAAGAAGAAGAAGATGGAGAAGAAGAAGAAGAAGAAGAAGAAGAAGAAGAAGAAGAAGAAGAAGGAGAAGAAGAAGAAGAAGAAGAAGAAGAAGAGAATTAAATTCACGATCCCCCAGATTGCTGTGGTGTCTTTTTCAGAAATCTCATGTTGCTGCTCTCTGCATTTTTCTGGCAGTATTGATACATGAAATACAACATAAATAACCTCCCTTTCTATTCCTAAGCCTTCAATCCCCAATCACTCCGAGCCTCCTGCCGATGAGATCACTTTCACTTGACCATCGATGGGCAGTGTGCTTAGGAGAAGGTCTGGATACTTGCCCTGTCCCCATTCAGGATGTGCTGCCATCCCCACAGACATTTGTCTGGTCTTCTTTCAGATGGACTGAGGGGATATTTTTATCCAGAGATGGGCCTTCATGGGATGCATTCAGAATTTTGGGGGGTTCATGGGCATGGGCCCACGCTGCCATCAGGCATTGACCATTCATGCCAGCCAGCGAGGCAGTTGCCCTGCTATTGCTGTGTGTGCTCTACTGATGGCACATTCTGGCAAAGGGATGTAAATTAGTGTAACCCAGACCTGTCTGCATAAACAGCTGGTTTTGAATTAATTGCACTTTCCTTCACTTTCACTGACAAAGCTTTCCCTTTGCAGTAGGCTTGCTGGTGAGAGTCTAAAACTGATGGCATATGAAAGGAGGAAAAGAGGTTACTTGGCTGAAGCCCATCCCAATTTTACATCCCGATAACCTGCAAAGCTTGAGGAGCAAAAAGCTGCAGATGCATTCAGAGTTCCTTCCAGCAGCTCCCTTAACCAGATATAAAGCTTCTGTCCTATTTTCTTCTCCCCGTTATTCCCAACCTGGTACCAGAGGCTGCTTCTCAGACCTTTGACCCAGGGATCCAGACACCTGCAGCTGGGACAAAACGCTGCAGCTCCCTTGGGTGAAGCATTGCAGACTGACAGTAGCTGTACTGCTGCCCTGACTTTCCTGCAGAGTGGATTCATTCCCTTCTCTCTGGATGGGCCAATCGCTGCTTTGTTTTTGCATGGTTCTTGGTGCCTCTGCCTCTGTTTTCCTTGCTGCTTTCTTTGTCTTGCTTTTCCTTTGGCTCTAGCAAAAAGGGCTGGAAATGTTTCTGCTGATGCAAGTGAAAGCCCCAAGTAACTCACCTGGGTGAAAATTGAAAGAAATTGTGTCTGTTGAAGGGCACCTGGGAGCTCGGCTCTCACTACTGGCACAATGGTTTGGGTTTCTACGTCTCAGAGGCTGATGTGAAAATATCAGAGTGCAAGAGACTGAACTGAGCCCAAGCTCTAGCACCAAGATCCCGTTTCTTTAGCTCTACCGGCGCTCTTCCAGCAGCTTCTCGGCCATTTCATGCTTGATGCAACCTGACCGATGGGGTGCCTCGGACCCACTCCATGTAAATGAGACTTTTCTGTGCAGGACTGTGGTTTTGATCCTAGCTTCTAAGACATGGATCCATCCTCCCCATCACCTCATTACACTGAACCATCACTTTGGTGGAATGAGAGAACCCCACGCAGCAAAGAGGAGCCATCTCAGCAGCTGATCCTTGCTCCTGCAGCTGCTGCTGGTGCTTGCTGGCCCTGGCTGCTTTAACTGGCAGCTTGGGCTCCTCCATAGCTTTCCATGAAATGCAGCATGGTGCACTTGGAGGCTGAAGTTTTGTCCCTCCTCGCTGTGCTGTGCTTGCTGGGCCAGCCATGTCCTTCATCTGGGAAGGCAGACAGGCTGCAAGGTGGTTTCACTCAGCAGCAAACAGCCTGGGCTTTTAGGTTCCCTATCCAGCACATTCAGCACCAAGGGAGGTGCTGCAGCTGTTGGGGGTGGGTGGTTTTGTTCTGTATTTGATCCCCTACACCCAGGGTCCTTCCACTAGCAGCACCTATTCCTGTGTGTAAGGACAACTTCCACTGACAGGTACGCAAGATCGAGCTGCTGAGCAGGATGAGTTTTGTTCTGCCTGTAAAGGAAACTCCGCAGAGGCTGCGTACAATGGCGCGGAGAAACCATTTCAAACTGCCGTGATTTATACGCATGAGGAGACCGCCGTGCCCTGGTTCAGCTAGCATCGGGGCAGTAAATTAATTCTGCAAGGGTCCTGTCCAAACTTACATTGATTCTGATTTTGTTGAAATTCATCCATTAGCCAAGAATTACTACCCGTGTTAGTGGAAATGCTGTAGTGTCATTAATTGGAATTAATGGATGGGTAGTTTTTATAGGAGATTTGAATGAAGGCAATATTCCTTTCAAAAAACATTTTATTAGAAATTTGCTTGCCAGCTGTAAAATGCAATGCCACAAGAAGCCCTTCCACAATGCTTTATCCATAGCTTGATGTGTTTTTAATTAAGGAAAAGCAAAACACTTCAAAGTGTTTTTATTAAAAAAAAAAAAGCCATATAACAGATAGCTATTTATTTACTGCATAATGGGGAACTCAGACCAAGAGAGGCTGGAAAGGGTCATGGTAACCCTGCCCTCTTTATTTACTAGACTTTCAATATTCTCTCTGTCTATTTTGGTATTTGAAAGGACTGCAGATTGGTTTTGGTGCCTTATAAACAAAAAGACATTTTAGGAGTGAAAAATAAGAGGGTAATCTTCTCCGTCTCCTAAGGACTGATGATAATGCCAGGGGGTTAATTCTGGAACTGCTGGAGTATTCCCAGTCCTGTCTGAGCTGGTCCAAGCCCAGCTGAGAGTGACCCACTTTCTGTCCTTCCCAAGGGGGATGAAATCGGAGAAGTCACAAACTGCTGACGCTCCACGAAGTCAGAGGAGCTCCCCATGGTGTGCGGAGACCTTCTGTCCTGCCCTGCTTATCTCATGGGGCTGCGAGACATTGTTTAATATGCCTCATCCATGGCGCTGGGAGTGTGGTACCATGGCAGGATCAGACCAGTGCGCTCCCTTGATGCTTGAGGAAGCCAAGGTAGAAGAGGTTAAAGGTCTCGTTCCAGTCCACAGAGGAGGAACTCACCAAGCTTATTGCAAAAAACTCACCCTCCCATCAAGAGAACACGTGAAGGATCCCTACGGCATTTACTTCAGCTTCAAACAAACCCAGAAATATTCTTTTTTAACCGTTTCAATGCTATCGCAGCTACCTGCTGTCTGCCCTTGCCTTTCTTTTCATCTGGGGCTTATTGATCTGCTTGCATTTCCCACGACGAGTTCTCTGCTGGCACCGTGTCAGCATCCTGTACCTGGTGCTGGCAGCAGGAACTCACGTGTGTGCTTTGCAGGACGAGGGTGCTTTTTTCTGCCTTCCTTTCAAATGTGGGGGGATGAGTATTTTAAATGGCAAAGGCTGAAGGGAGTGCATCAGAGCTTGCAGAAGGCACAGCAGCAGGGAGCAAGGCCAGCCCTCTTTAAACCGTGTATGTATAAAGGGGAAAATTACACTTTAAAAGAGTTAAAGGCAATGGTTTGCTCCTCATTAGGGTGGAAGGACCAGCACAGCCTCACACTGTCATAAACCCTTTGCAGTCATGCTCAAGGACAACTTGCACAGCCGAAAATGATCTTGACTTGAAAACCATCTCCTTCCCTTCCCCTTCCTGCAGAACTGTGAGTTTGGCATCCAGACGGGCTGGTTTTCCCCTGAACCTGTGCACACACGTCCGTGCTAGCTAGCAGCGGGGAGCAACACACCCTTCACTGGCAGAAACCTCCTGCTGTTGGAAAAAAAAGGGCTGGGGGCAGCTCCTGCAAACAGGGAGCTGTGCGGGGGCTTCATATGCAGAGTAGGCAGGAGGGCACAGTGGCTGCCCTTGGGCACTTTGGGGGGGGGGGGTCAGGGTTGCTGAGACCCCCCCCACCTGCATCCCCTGCACAGGATCTGGGCAGGTTGCAGAGGGCACAACAGGAACTAAATAGGGCTGTATGATCAGCATCCTAATTAAGGGCAAAATATTGGAAATATGCCATATTAGAAGCGCTATTACGATTAATAGTGACAATACCGCTCTTGGGAAATAGGCAAATTTACACAGTAGCTATACATAAAATTTACTTTAGCATACTCTCCTCTCTACCTTGTTTGCACACTATGATAACGAATTGCTTGTATACTGTATGATGGTATTCTTTTGAAAATCTAAATATTTGAGCCAGCGATTCATTGTGTGAAGAAAGAAAGGCATTCAGAGGTCTTGGAGCTACAGAGGAAAGTAAATGATATGTTGTGATATATTTAGTAAGCGGTAATGTGAAAATAAAAATCAAGTGTGTGAGGACAGGAAGGTAAATACAGTGAAGAAGAGCTTAGTTCAGGATTTCCCTAGCAGGAAAGAAGTGCTCCAGCATGTAGGACACAGGGCATGGTCAGCTCTGTCTGCTCAGAGCTTCCTTGGCTCTTCCAACACGTTTCTGTGAATCTGTCAGTCATTGTGCCACATTAGAAAAGTTATTTTATCCTTCAATCCTTCAGCTTCCTTATATATATATATATATAAATTTTAAAAGAGAGGAAAGAGGGAAAGTGGGGAAAGTGGAAAGGGGTAGTCAGTGAAATCTTTGGGCTGTATTTCTTCACCTAGCAGCAAAAAGCATTTGTTGGTGGCAATAATGACATAACTATTTACTGTTGATACTGCTTGGAAGAGCCCTTTGTGCCATTTGAGTGGATCATTGCTCCGTCAGGCAAAGTAGACAACAGAGTTCTTACATATGTCTGTGTGCATGTATAGATAAATGTACGTGCTTTGTGTGTACACACACCTTTGTACACCTATGCAACCTACTTTATACATGTACTCCTCTCTCCCGCTTTGTCACCTTGTCTATCTCTATACCCATATATACACGCAGAGAGGACAGAGGTGTGGAGAAATGACATTCAGCTGTGCATTAGTATGGGATGGCCGTGGAGCTCTCTCCTTTGGTAGGTAATTAAAAGCTGCTCTGTGCTCTGAGTGCTCATTTGCATGCAACTGGTGAGCCGGAGGGCAGCAGGGAGCCTGGCCACGTCCAGCAGTGCACGGGGCTCCTGGGATGCACCAGGGTCAGGAAGGATGCTCAGCCCCACCGTGGGCTGCTTTGAAGGGAGGAAGAATTGCACAGCCCAGCCCCAGCCCCAGCTCGCTGCTGGGGCATCGCCCCCAGACCCTTCCCCAGCCCCACAGCAGCCCCAGGGGACACAACACTGAAATCATGCACCAAGCACTCAGTCCCACATCAGTCGATTTTCCCTATTCCTTGCGTTTTCAGGGGACATCCTCTTACCAAAATACAGCCAGAACCACAGCACCATATTAATCCTCAGTGGAAATGCAGGACAGGTCCCCAACTGGAGTAAGCTGCCAGAGCTCCCTGAAGGCAACAAAGGTCTTATCATTGGATCAACAGTGGAGTGCCCCAAAGGCTTTAAAACCAACAATTTGCAACACCAGCACAATGCCTGTAACTGATCATCCTCAAGACACCCACCTTCTTATTTAATAAAGCCTTTCAAGTCTCTTTGTATTTTATTCATAGGAGCTGTAAAAAATCCAAGGACTCAGTATAAAGAATCATTTCTCCTCTTCTACATAGCACTATAAATTTACACTGCATTTGCAAACGAAGAGCCCATATCTTCAGGCAAACCAGAGCTCCAAAGTGGCAGCAAGAACGGCTTTCAAAAGGCCATCTGTCCCAACTAGAGACTGTGTCAAGAGCTAAAATTTACAGCCACAAACCCTGAAAATCAGGAGAAATTAGATAGAAGGTTTAGGTTCATTGTTAGAGCTGGTCTGGCTTTTTTTTTTTTAAACGCCTTTTATTAGTTTGCACATGCAGCGCTGTTTCTGTACTCATCCACCTCATGCATACATATGCGGTGCAGGGAAATGGGGCTAGAAATGCAGTATATAGGGCAGATGGCTTCACTATCGGGGTGAAACCCATTGCATGCTGCCTTGCATCCCGTGCATAGCGGTGGCATGCAGGTGTAGCTGGAGAAGCCATGCTGTAAATACACTGGGGTTGATTAAACACTACCCACCCCTCTTTCTCATCTCCCATCAATTTAAGTCACCAAAAGGCATGTGCCGGGAACCACGGGCGCTTGCTGGGCTCTACACCTTCAGCCACCCACCCAGCTCCGCTCCCTCCTATTTTGGGTCTGTAACAGGGCAGGTTTTGGCTGACCTGACAGATGGAAACCTCACTCAAGGGCTGGCTGCCCTCCCTCTGCACCAGCAGCTCCCCTGGCTCCGTGAGATCCCCCCTGCGTCTGCGCTCCCGGCTCGCCCCTTGAGCTCATTCAAGTAAGCCGCAAAATGGCACAAATCCAACGCGATCAAATGCTTTCTGAGCATCGGTCTTTTCTTTCAAAGGACAGAGTGGAAAGGGTACGCGGTGCGGTATTTATGAGCCTGTTGCTCGCTGCTCTCACCAGCGTGGGCTCTCAGGTTTCCTTCCTTGCTGGGGAGGGACAGAGCAAGTGCCAGGGAAGGGCAGCAACATTTGGGACATCCCAACCTTTGCTTGTGAGGTGTTTCGTGCTCTGGTGGGAAGGGGGCCCAGCTTGTGCTGCACCTGATGTCCTAACTTACCAAGTGTATGTGCCCTCAGTATAAGTCAACACCGTTAAATCTGTTCAGAAGCGGGGAAAAATACTGTTTGCTGCCTCTCATCCATGTAATCATAGTCTGACATGATGCTCCTCTGCAGAAAAATGATTGGAACAAATTAGAAGTGGTGCCTTTAAAACGTAGGCCAGGTCCTCCCCAGCTGTACATCAGCACGAGTCCTTTGACTTAAATGCACATCCACAACTGCCGAGGAGCCTCCAAGATAAGATGGCTATAATTACAGCCGTGTTATGGTGCCCCTTGCCACGTCAAATGGAAAGCAAGGATCTGAGAAATCCTGATAAGAATGAACTGCAAGTCCAGTTCTCAGATGTGATTCCTCACAATCCATGATTTATGAGCCCAAATTAGCCGCCTCATCCCCAGCAAGCATCGGCCAAGGGTGGCCTTCCTTGGAGCGCAGCGCCAGGAAGGTGCCAATAGCACTCTAAGTGGTATCTGACCTGCCATTGATCTTTTGGGATCACAGATGTGCTCTGAAAGATTTCCTTTTGGCTCAAGGAGAGCAACATATTTTGCTGTTGTGACAGTTGTCCTGCCTGCTCCTCATTGAGAAAAAAAGAGCCAGGGCCATTGCCAGGGGATGTGAAAGCCTCCCCCTGACCCTTTTGACCCATGCTCTGCTTTCCATGCCCTCAGGGAAGGTGGGAAGCAGTCGTGTTTTGAGTTCTGTTGGACATCACCTCTCTGATCAATGATGGGAGCTCACAGTTTCTCCTCTCAGGTTTCTGGTAATGCTGAACATCCTCTGTCAATTATAGGGGCAGATGAGACCTTCTGGGACAATCAAATTAACAGTTATCTGGTTTAAATGAAGGGAAGGGTGGCAAGACTTTTGTAATGAGAGATGACCTTGGACACTGAAGCTTTCTTCTCTTTACATCCAGAAGCACCTGAAATGCTTGGCCTTGGGTAATCCCTCAAGGTTTTTCTTTTTCCCTCCAATTTTAAGAAAAAGGGCAGTCAAGCCTTAGTTCTCACTGGCTGGGGAAATAATAGCTTGTCATTTGACAGGGGTTTATGAGCTGAGATTAGTGACCCTCTCTATATTGTACATGTGCTTAGGGGGAAAGTCAGGATTTCATGTGATGGCAGTGAAAAGACTCATATTCATTTCAATGGAGCTGGCACTGTGCTGGTAGAAGGAAAAACCCCAAATAAATAAGAGACCCTAATCAGTTATTCAGCATGAGGCTGTGCAGAGAAGACAGTCTCTTGGAAACACAAGAAGCAAAATTCCAAGATTTATTAATGCTATCATGCTTTCCCTAAAAGGATAATCAATGCACCCAAAGTCTCTGAATCAATATTTATCCTTCTCAAAGAGGGTATGGTAAAGAAATATTCCTGAAAGCACTCGCTTCTGAGATTTTGTTTTGTTGCATAACATTTCAGTCAACTGCAGAATGTCTCCAATAATGGTGATAAATAAGCCCAAAGCCTACAGTGGTCTATCCTACTGAGGAAGTAAAATACATACCCTATATGTACGTAGCAAAAGCTCAGCCTCAAGTAGACTTGACCTCATGATCTTTTAAACATATGGCAAAGACTTTATCCTCTAGATTTAGGTTAACAGCTTTGGGAATTTGCAGGTGTTAAATTAACCACGAGAGACAGTTTCATAAGTGCAGCAGAAACACACTGAGCATGATAAGGAATAATAATTAAAAATTGAATTAAAAGCTGTAGAGTTTAAGGAAAACTATGTGGCTCTGCTTGGAGAGAGGGCTGGGCTCCTCGTGGCTCTCCAAGCAATACGGTTGCCTTCCTGCAGTATAATTTGCTGCAGTTCAGGCAAATACAATGCTTTCACTTCCCTTCCTTCCTTTAATTCCTTTCTCAGGGTCCTCTTGCAGAGCCAGGCACACTTGCTGATGCCTCTTAGCTACTTACTTGTGGACCTATTGACCTGTTTTTTAGCTTTATTAAACTTGTGAGCAAGCAAATGTGGTTTCAGTGTAAGCACAAGACCTGAAGTATCTGAACCCCCCCAAACCATCACTCATTTCTTTTTCTCACCCACAGTCTTCTCATTTTGCAGGTGTGCCACATCTCGCAAGCATGCTCAATATGACAGAGAAGAAATTTATACAAATTTGGCGAAGATCTAGGCTTACAGATAGTGCCAAGTGCTACCATCTGAGTTGTGCATGTGCATTACTGCCTTCGCAGGGTGCTGAGTAAGGCTGGGCAGGGATTTTCTTGCTCTTGGCTCCTTGCTTGGTTCCTTCAAGGCCATCAGACCAAGGCATTCCCAGGAGTTTGAAGCCAGAGGCCAGGAGGGTCGTCAGAGATTCATGCTGTTGAGAGGTATGGGGCACTAATATCCCCAGGACTACAGGAATAAGTTCAGCATTTCTCCTCCTGAGGGGCAGAATCGTGACTCGGCAGCCACAGCACGTAGCAGTCTCCTGTCCCTGACAATCACTCGGTAACAATATTGGAAGTTGCCTGCTTATTGAAGCCATAATTACTACATAATTTGCAGGCATAAGATCTCATGATAGCCCTCTCCCTTGCAGAGGGGAAAAAATAACCTGGTATTTTATTTGCCCTGTCAACACCTGGAACTCTCCTTACAGTGTAATTACATGGTCAGTAGTTACATGGCTCCCTGGCTGATGGTGTCCTGCAAACAAATATAGGCACACAAATTCCACCGGTGGGGATCCAGGCTTTGAATGAAAACAAAAAGATTTTTAAAGCTTCCTCAGTGTATGCAACCACAAAACTGCCTGCCTAATTCCTGCCCTTTGCTCCTAGATGTGCATGGAGCACTGGTGCCACCCAAAGAGCTTCTCCAACACCACTTAATCTACATGGCCTATACCTCAGGTATTTACCTACAAGGCCTATATGTAGCTCAGCATCCTTCTGTGTTACATATCTGTGCCTACACAGCACACAAGTCATCCACAGAAAGCTCAAGATCTATCTAGTTTGTCCAATTCACCAATGGAGAACAGAGTGGCTTCTTCTTGGGTCCCCATGAAACTTGAAGAGTTGGGATGAGGAGCCGGGTTTCTAAGAGCCCAGCCTAACATCCTGACTCCAGATCTGAACTTTTCTCTACTGGAATATTTTTTTCAGCATCTCCACTCCTTGCTTTTGAAACTCACTTTGTTGTATGGCCTGTGAATGTGCTGCGGGTGGCAGGGGGAGCGCTGGGATGGGAGCGAAGAGCTTTCTCGCTTTGTTTATTTGTATGACCTTAAAGACAATGCCTGCAGATAATGATGGAGAGAAGCTGACAGGGCAGCAAGTTCTGGCTACTGCAGAGCAAAAACAAAATTACATAAAAATATCAATTGTAAAATTACTCAAATCCATTAGCTTAATTAGCATCGTTAATCAAGACAAAACATTTGATACGTCATGTACTTTCGCGAGAGATAAATGAGCCTTGGATGAACACCCGGCAGGCTGCCCTGGATTTGGGTCTGCCAACAGCTAGCTGGAGGTGGAGGTGAGGCCGAGTGGGCACGGGGTGCTGGCAGCAAGCAGGAACGGAGAGATTGGCACCATATTTGGCCAAATTTGGCCAGAATATAACACTGCCAGGTCCATGCACAAGGGTGTAAAAGTGCCTAATGGGCCATGTGCCAGCAATATGGTCCCCAGGTCTTGACCAAGGTTTGCAAGGATGTAAGAAGGATATTAATAATTGTTGCAGGTATAATAATAAACTCCAAGGCTGTTCTAGCGGTGTTTTACATTGTCTTACTTAAGGAAAAGTGGTTCATTGCGCTCTTGCTTTGGTTTCCTAGGGGAGTCTCTGGGGGGGGGGCAATATTTCTCCATCTGGAAACCCTTCCAAGGAGAAACACTAGAGAGATCTTAATAGTACGCAATGGCACATCTGCAGGCAAGCCAGTCCAGGCTCACGTCTGTCTTGAAGGGTATTCTAGGCTCTTGTCTATCTTTTTCTCTCTAGATTGACATTTTTGTGGTCAGCCAGGTCTCCAGTGTGCAGTTTGGGGAATCTGTGATTACTGCCTGACTTTCTTCCCTGTGCATCAGGACTCAGTTGTTACTCACTCCCTCTCCTCGTGCTGTGGCACATAATTGAATCTTCTCTTAGCCTCCTTGTAACAAGACCCAGCTACAAAGGCTAAATGCTTTATCCCTGAGAAAAGCCAGAGAGATAAGATTCACCAGCTGTGGCAGCACAGCGCGGATCTCAGTAAGGGAAATAAATGTCCCTTCACTCCACGACTGTCTTTACAGCACTTTATCTGCAATGGGCCCAAACACAGTCCTCAGCTATTTGTATTGCTAAATATAATAAAAGAGAAGTCAGCAGTTTCTGAGGGATAGACTTCCATAAAAAACAGTTCAGTGGCATTTTCTGCATTAAACACATTATTCAAGGGCTTTTCTCCTCTCTAATATCCAGTTTCTGCTGGGTATACATGTGGCTGAGGCTTTCTTCAACATATAAGACACTCAGGCTGTCAAAAAACTTACCCCAGTGGGAGAGCTGGAATTGGATTTAAGATGATTTGAGGATCACCTGGATGGTAATTATCTGCATAGCAACTTGGAAAGGAATAACTGACTGAAAGCATTTCTGGCTACATGGTTGATTGACTTTTTATTTTCCTGACCAGTAGATTGCCTGATGGCAACGTGATGGTTTGAGTGGGCACGGCTGGAACCAGCAAGGAAAGCCACATGGGAGAGAAGCAGGATTTTGAGGAGCTCTGCTTCAGCCTGACAGGCAGAAAGACCCATGCATAGCCTGTCCTTCCAAGGAGGACTTTTCTGACCATCCTACACTCCTTCCCCAAGCATTTCTTCCTCCGTGCCTGTATCCACACTGCTGGTTTGAAGGTGGGTGAGCTGGGAGAGGAGGCAGCTTTGGGCTGAGAGCTGTTTTGGGTGCAGAGACCAGTCCTGAGGGTGCCCTGAGGGCTGGCGGCTGCAGCTACGTGTGCCTTTGCCAAGGTCATCCCATTGCTGCCAGGGAGGAACCTGGATCTGCAAACCATTTCTGGGCAAACAGCAGGCATCAGAACCCACAAAGACAGATTGGTTTTGGCCCGTGGTTTGCACATTTATGTAAACACTGCGATGACAAAGTAATCAAAATGGATATACTTGGTTGTAAGCCTTAATTAAGTATTAATTAAATTTTATTAACCCACTAGTAAAACTGACTGTAATGAGCAGTGAATAAAAGGGCTGCAGTCAAAGCAGTTAGTGTATCACTCATTTTTATATGGAAAGAAGGCTCATCATTTTCTTGAGATGGCCAATATGTGAGTATTCCTCCTAGCTAAATCAGTCTGGCCATTTTCCTACATGCCACTGATAAGGAAGTATTTACGAATTTATTCCTAAATTCAAAGTATACTTCAGTCCTTAATTTACTGTCGTAATTATATCACTGGCTCAATTAGTCCCCAATAAAAATGTTACACCATTGTATCACAGAAATGTAGTACCTTTGAAGTAAAGGATTCACTTGCAGGGCAAGAAATCTTCCTTTTTATTGTGTTTTCTCATCTGCTACTTATGGCCACCCTTGTCTTAAATTGCCCCTTTTATTCTGTTTCTTGCAAGCACTGTTTGTGCCTGAGCTCTGGATGCTCACGTAGAGTGAAATACTCCTCTCTAGCCTTAGGGCTGTATCAGAAGGCTCAGTGGTGACTTTAATTCGTTATAGCTTCCCCAGCCTCATTTGCATGGCGATTTACATGCACTGCCTCCGACGTCTGCTCTCTGCCGCACAAAAGCTAGTGGGTCTGGAGGTTTTTTTCCTGACTTCCCTGCTTTGCTTTGCTCCTTCTCACCACTGATGAGGCCGCTTTATTAGCTTTAAGGAAATATGGCTGTATCTTCTTTCCTATTGATTTTCTCCAATTGCGTTCGACAAACTCCGGCACTGCCCCCTGCTTGCTCTGCCTGCCCCAAACCAGCTGGGGCTGACACAGGAATATATTTCCTGGGGTCTCTGCAGGGAAATCTCTGCAGGAGCACTGGTTCACCCATCCATGCAGTGCTTGTGTTGGGCAAGGAGATGACACGGAGCTGCAATGGACATGAAGTCCTTGTCTCGGAGACTTCACCCTCCACATGCCAGAAAAATGGTCAAATTGGACAAGCGGACTGTCGGAGGGATGAGGTAATAGCACAGCAAGGAGAATTTGGCAGGAAATCTATGAGCTGGCTAGACAGCACAGGACAGAGATCCATCTAAGAAATGGGGACGCGCTGCCGTGAGCAGGATTCTTGTGGACACGGAGCTCTTACAGCCTTTATTTGGCATCAGTGCCCATCCTCGCTTCTGCAAGCCTCTGGAGGCTCCTGGGTTTGATTTCAGACTCAGGAACTAAAGAACCACACAGCTCTTCATCCAGAAACTTGTCCAAAATATCTTCATTATGCCAGCTCCTGACTTCTTCTGGACAGGTGACACCAAGACCCCTTCCAGATCAGAATCAGGCTGGAAAAAAAACTGGAAAACCAGCACTGGGAGCCTCCTCCAAACGCGGAGCTCTGCGCTTGGTGACCTTGAAGGGACTTGTCCCCGGGGCAGCCACTAGCCTGAGATTTCCTGCTTTCCACTTCCAGCAAAAGCAAGATTTTGCGATGAGCCCACTAAAAACAGATCTTCGTGTACAGAACCGCATCTAACCCAGGGCCAGAGCTACCTGCCTACTGCCTGCTTTCCCCCAGCAGTATGAGGAGATGTTGTAGGAACAATGAGCCGTGCCCCAGACCCAGGCTCCCTGTAGAAAACAGGGCTCACATCCCATTTACCCGGGTGAAGTTTGTTAAAAATAATCCAGAACACAGATTTGTCCACTGCCAGTGAACAGTCCCATGGTACATGGTACACAAGGAAAACACTTCCTTTACTCAATTTATCAAAACCAAAATATCTGACATTAAGCATAAAATCACTGTGTATTTTAAACCCAGAGAAAATCCTTCACCTCCTTTTCATGCCTTTAAGGCTGAGGAGATTATTACAGCCTACCATTTTCCCTCAACTCACGTAAAAAATGCTGAAAAACAAAGTCAAAAGAAAGTGAAATCCCCTGTCAGAAACCATGCTGTTGGCATCCAGCTTCTTAATTTTAGATGACGGCCTGTGCCCAGGTCCATGGCTGCTCTCTGTGCATCCTGTATTTATCCAGGTGGCTTTGTGCCTATTAAAAAAAAGGGAATGTAGCAAAATTAATGTATCTTTTACAGCAGGAGAACTGAATTTATTGGTCTCAGCATGGAAATTAATTTAGAACTCCCAGCTCTCCCTCGCTGGACAATAAAGACACAAAATGAAGCTGCTACACAGAGTTTTGACAAAATTCACAGTCATATGTTTAAAAAAAAAAAAAATCCATGGATAATTTACCACCAAAACTGAATCAGCCATTTATGGCACCAATGCACCCGCGATGCCACGAGGGGAAGGCATGAATACCTCCACTAAAGCTGGGAGTGTTTCGTGCCCTCTGTGTGGTGGGACGAGGGACCAGAGCTGCTGTGCTGGGCTCCCAATGGATGGGATGGAGCACACCCCCTGCCCCATCTCACCAGTCTCTATATGAACACAACCTCTTGCTTTTGTTATTCCTCTGCATTTTCTCTGCCTATTTTTTGCACAGCAAGCACGAGCAGCAAGGCAGGCTCCTAGGGCTATCCATGGATGGCACCTGTCAGCCCATAACTTGTCCCCTGGATTCAATGTCTCCCAACCCCTGGCTGATTTGGAATAATCCCTCCTGCTCCCATAACTGAAAAAGGCCAAGCTAACCTTCTCCCTTGAGCATGACAGACTGCTCAAAAGTACCACCAGCGACCAACAAACCTACCTGAGTGAATAAATAGAAATGACAGGAAGGCAAACAAACAAAAAAAACAAGCTCCCAAACAGATTTATCTTAATTTTCTTCTGCTTAGAAAATAAATGTGGGTAATGAAGAGGCCTTTATTAGATGGCCTTCATTAGATGGATGCCTCTTCCGTGTCCTTGGATCCTTTTTATCCTGAGCTAGGCATTGGATGGGGCTCCTCCGAGCAGCCCAGCAATCCCATACAAGCAAACCCCACGAGAGTGCTGGCACTCAAAACTGCCTGAGCAAACAGTGCTGGTGATGCAATTTGTGATTCTTTTCCTTCTTTGCTTGAAAAAAAAAAAAAAAAGAGAGAGAGAGAGAAAGAAAGAAGGAAAGGAGAGAAAGAAAAAGAAAGAAAGAAAAAGAAAAAGAAAAAGAAAGAAAGAAAGAGAGAGAGAGAGAGAGAGAAAGAAAGAAAGAAAGAAAGAAAGAAAGAAAGAAAGAAAGAAAGAAAGAGAGAGAGAAAGAGAAAGAGAGAAAGAAGGAAAGAAAGACAGACTTTCCTTGCAAAAATTAATGGCAACCAGGCACCAGAGCTTGTGCAAGGCATCATCCTTTGGCTTCACAGCATCCTTTGGCTTCGCGCACCCTTCAGCATATCAAATAGGACTCTAACGCGTGCATGAAGCCAAAGGATGCTGCAGATATTGGTCCAAGAGTAGCTGAAACCACATCTCAGAGGAAGCAGAGGCTGTTCTGCCTCTTGTCTGGTCCCACACCAGGAAGAATTAATCCGTCGCATCCTCTGGATCAATATATAATTTACATGTCAGTGCCCACGTATCTGTTTGCACCCTCGTTTTAATGTTTCCTAACCATAACAAATCAAACATCTACTGTAAAATAAATAAATAAATAAATAAATAAGCACCTTTTTTTTTTTTTTTCCCCTGTATTGGGGTTGATTGGGCAGCGGGTGGTGAAAGATTTATCTTGGCAGTAAAGCTGGAAAAGGGCTATAAACCTGAGCGGAGTGCCTCTGCGCCTGGGTCCGAGGGAGGCTAATTGTTTGTTTGTTCTTCGTGTTTATGGTTTATGTGCGGCTCAGCTGACAGGAAACCTAAACCTGGAGGAAAAAGCACATCAATCGCCATTATCTGCCTTCTGGGCACAAACTAAAAGTAAAGCTGGGCGAGGGGTGGCTCGCGCACCCAGCCCATCGCGATGCCACCCAGGGCTCCGGGGGAAGGAGGGATGGAAGAGAACAAACCCATCCTCACCAAGCTCATCTTCCTCCTGAGCCCACTGCTGCAGTGAGGACGCTGGTTGTACAAGAAGCAGGGCAATGTGTTTTTCCTGCAGTGCTGCTGCCAAAATAGAGATTGATCTAAAAGCAACATGCGAGTGCCACGAGCCTTGAAATTCCCTCGGGTTTTCACGCTGGTGGTTTCTTTTACCTGATAGCTGCTTGGTTGGTGGGGTGAGATGCATAAATAGGTGCTTTCAGAGCATGGTAAGCATTAGTGTGCTCAGAGCCATGCTGACTGCTGTCCTAGGCGCATCCCAGCCCGTGTCTCCTTTCTTCCCTGTCCGTCAAGGAGCTGTGTTGTCCGTCTGTCAGGAGGTTTTGCACCGGTGCAGCACAGCAAGCCCACCTGGATGAAACCAACCCAAGCAGCAACCATGACATTTATCTCCTCCATTGGACAGGGAAGGGCTGGGGAGGGGAAACCTGGGGATATGGCAGAAAAATCTGCCCCAAAAACAGGCCAGAGCACAGCTGCATTATCTGTGCAGCTTTATATCCCTGCCTAAATCACTCATCCCCAAAAGGACATCAGCCGTGCAGTGCTTTGCAGAGCCCCTGCGCCCCTTTGAGGACTGTGGAGATGTTCCCCTTGGCTTGGGTACCCTCATTCCCTGCTGGGACACTCAATCAGTGAGGATGAACATTTTTGCCATACCATAAATCTCTGTAGGAGTAGCTCCTGGCCTCAGTTTCCCTGTTGCTTTCTTTGCTTTCCATGCAGAAGAGCTGTAAGTGCTCTGCGAGGGGCTGGTTCCTGTGGTGGGGATGTACAGTGCCCCCCACACCGGAGACCTGCAGTCACTGTAATAATAATAATTATTGATTTTCCAGTTTACTTTACGTTTCACAGGGTGCTTTGCTGGAAATGATATAAATAGCTGTCTCTGTCCCTATCCCAGGGCACGAGAGAGCGATGTCTTTTTTCACAGTCCGAGGAAATAAAATGCAAAGTTCATTCTGCAGTGATTTAAAAGTTATATTAAGGTCCTGTGCCGGGTGAAGCAGGATCGACGTGCTTGTAACTAGACCACTGCAAAGCGGGGCTGACCCTCGGTGAGGCACAGCTGTTACAGCAGCCGGATTTATCCCTGCTCAGGGGCAGACGGGCTTGAAATCTGCCCCCTGCCTTTCGGTTTACAGCCACTCCGTGCCCACTACGCGTGTCCTGAAGCAGCAGCCGCCCAAATAATGCATCCAACTGCTCTGCAGTCCCTCCCAGCAGTCACAAAAAGAGATCTTCGGGGACAGCGGTTTCCATATAGGAATACATTTACTGTATCTGGGCTAAATATAGCCATGGTGCAGGCGGGGAGCGCGGTCTCTCTCCCCTGCCAATGGCAGGAGGGATTATTCATTTGTAATTTGTTGTACCTTCACGCTGGCAGGAATTACTTTAGCCAAACGGGATTTAATAAATGATCCCTTCATAAACAGCTGATCACTTCTCCGGCCCCGCGGCCATCGGCGTGCCAGAGGGAGCCCCGGCAGCGGGCTGCGGGTGCTGCCTGCCACCGGCACGGGCTGCCCGGCGTGCTGGGTGCCCCCACGGTGCCTCCAGAGCATCAGACAGTGAGGGTACAATAAAGGAAGAGAGGCTGTAAAACTTCATCCTTATCTTCCAGACCTTGCCATTTTTCGTGCTGGCGTAAAGCAAAAATAACGTCGGCACTGCTGCTGGTGCAAAACCCGAGTGGGTGATCCCAGGAGTGTGCCCGGACCCTCAGTGGGTGTTTTCTGCTTCTAAATCTATTAATTTGACAAAGGTTTTCCTTTGCTGCTGGAACTGCAGATCCAGCCTGCAGGGCTCAGAGCAAAGGGGTGTGAAAACGAAGCCACGTGTGCATCTTTTCTGTGTCTTTTAGCATCTCCACCTGCATTGTTCTGCTTTGGATGATTTTAAAGACAGCTGACCAGGGCTCTCAGGGGCCGTACAGAGGTGAACAAGCACACCCAGCCCTGGCATCCCGCACAGGAGCCCCAAACACCGTGTGTGTGCCCAGGGCCACCTCTGCCAGCAGTGCACAAGGGGCTGGGGGCGCAGCTGCAGCCCCTGCATCTCCCTGTTCAGACGCTTTTGGCCTGCTTGTGGACTTCTCACACTTCTTTTCCCCGTCGACAGGAGGAAAACGAGTCCAGATATGCCTGCGCATGAAGGAAAACAAAATCATCTCCTTAACTTAATGCAGGCAATTCTAATTATTAGTCATTGTTGTTATGTTAATTATTATTACCGTTGCACAAAAGGATTGTAAATAGATAGCATCGCTTTTTCTTTTCCACTGCGTAGTGTTCTTCTCCAGTACTACATTGATGGCACCAATTAAGCCACCGCAAGACAAATATTCGGGAATCAGATTGCGGGTGGTAATTTTCTTGACAATGAACGAGGCAGAGCCGAGCACGCAGCCTGCTGCTCTGCAGGTACCGCGACTCCGCAGTGCTGACAGCAGTAAAAACTTGTCTCTGACAGTAAACTAAGCATGTATGACCCGGAAGACATAGACAGCAGATAAGGGCAGTAACACAGATTCCATTTAGTGCTATTAAAATGGTTAAGTAGACTTACGATCGGAGATGCCAGGCTGAAATTTGAGAAGCTCTGAAAGTGAGGAGTGGGAGATTGATGGCCTGCGAGGCCGGCTGCAGCTCGGGTTCCCACAGCACAGACAGCTTGTCCCGGCATCCCTGGCCAGGAAATTTTACTTCTGTGCAGAATATTCCATGGTGAGAGAAACACGGGGTGGTTGCAAAGCAGCGATTCTGGGAGTAAGAAATAGAAGGGAGAAGCAACTTCAGCAGCACTTTGTGGGACTCTGCCTATCACTGCGATAGGAGACAAGGCTCTTTTTTATTAAAATACACCAAGATATTCACAGGTTAATTCATATCCAGCCGTGCCCTGCAACACCCTTGCTCAGGATGCAATGCTTGGGTATTTTAGATATTTCTCTGTGGTTTGTATCTGTGGTTTTGGGACATCTGCCCTGAGCAGCTGGCGCAGGGCTCAGCCCTCACCCCCAGTGCCAGGATGTGTTTGTCACCCTGGTGGCACAAGGGATGGCTGGAGTGTCCCCGTACCCCGCGGTGTGCCCGAGTCCTGCTGCAATCCAGGGACATCTGTGTCCGAGCACAGCTGCAACGATGCTGCAGACCCACTTGCATGTGGTGCTTAAGAGCACAAACACCTCTTGTGCTATTACCATCCCCGTGACAATTTGATTTATGGCAGATAGTGACAAAAAGCGCCTGACACATAAAAAATATTTTTTTTAATCAAGGAATGATCACCATAAAGAATGCACTATATCAGTCAAATATAGCCAGCTGAACATGCCCTATATGGTAGCATTAAGAAGATGTAAACTCCCAGATCTATTACAAACAGCTTTTTAAGGTAGCTGAGGCTTGGGGGATTTTGACACGGGAAAGGATGAGGAGCATCATAATTCCATATGTGTCCAGGCAGTGTGGGCTTCTTAATGAAATTTCCTGGGTTTGTGGGAGCTTTTGATATACGCTTGTTACGGCTGTCATGAGTAGTGCGGTCCTTGAAATATTTATCGTGGCTTATTTTTTGCCCGTCGCCTTGTTGCCTCCCTTGTGCTCATAGCACTGAGGTTCCCAGGTGCGGGTCCCAGCCTCCATCTCCCCAGGGAGCATGGCTGGAAGAAGCCCAGTTCCCAGTGTGCAGAAGCAGCCTCTCCATGTTCCTTGGACCTTTGGTCCCACCTTCCCATGTGCTTCCCCCCCTGCTCCCGTGGATGCCCCACACCTCAGAAACAAGAACTGAATAACAAAGGGATGACGTTTCCCAAAGGGCAGCCCGATGGGGTGGATTTCGGCAGCTCCTTCCAGCTGCGGGGCCATGCCTCCCTGCCCTCTATCCATTACCCTCCATCCTATTACCAACACAGCCACAGATCCTTTGTTTTGTGTCCTTGAGGCGGTGCCAGCATGTGACCCACCGAGCTGCCTGCAATTCCTCATGCTATTCCCCTCGCTCCCAGCTCACAGCTGGTTGTTTCCCCATCTCTCCATGCAACAGCAAACATATATCCTCCGCGACTTCGCTCCCTGTCTTTTATCCTCCGCTCCATCTCCTGAAGGTGTGTTCGTCTTTTAAATTTCCATGGCTGCTGGCATGCAGGTGCTGGAGATGGTCTGTAGAACAACGCCGGGCTGGTTTATGGTTGGGGGGTTTTGGTCAGTTAAAGCAGGAAAAAAGTCTTCACATCGTGACGCTGTGCGGTACAGGAGTGAATGAAGCCACCAACAAGGATCAAGAGTGAGATCAGGAAAGAGGGGCAGGAAGCCCAGGCTCCTGCCTGGAAATTTTGGTATCAGTTCTTTTTGGCCTTTTGCCCCTTGTAATTTTTGTCCATAACAAAACAAAAGGATCCTTTGTGATCCATGGGGACAATTCACACCCATAAAGGACATGGAAAGGCTGTTGTAGCTCCACTTGCAATGGCTTTTTGTTTCTTTTTTGTCCTTTCCTTTTTTTGACATTGGAAAAAGTGTGGGTGATAAATATGCAAGAGGAGAGAGAAAGAAAACTGCTTTGCCCTTTTTTTTTTTTTCTCTTTTCCAAAGTTTTTTCAGAGTTTTGGTGTGTGTACTGCTGGTGTACTTTCCCCATGCCCAGCTGTATCAGACATTGCCTGGCAAAGGCAGCAGCTTTTTGGGGGGACAAACAGTGATGAATTGGCTCCAGCCTTTTGCCAAAGCATTAGCTCAGCACCAGAGCACTGTGCAAATCAGTCCTGGCACCTGAGAGAGGTGCTCCTGCCCTATTTCAGTTGCACTCATGCCCCTCCACATCCTAAACGTGCTCGTGCCCAAGGTACCCTTCGCTGGTTCCTCCTTTACAGATGGCTTCAAATGGAAGCAGCCCAAGGGAGACAGAAGGGAGAGCGGCGCCGGGGCCAGCTCTGCTGCTTGCCTCCAGCCTTTGGACCTGTTTCTGCAGTGTCTGTACGTCCTTCGCTCTCTGCAACCTGCACTCAGCCCTGCATTGCAGCACAGAGGAGTCCCCTCGTTGGCTCGCTCCCGAGCTCGGTGTGGGGCTGCGCCTCGCTCCCAAACCCAGGGGAGAAGGGCAGGGGGCTGGGACCTCGCAGAGCCCCACGTCCGAACCCCGGGGTTCCCTCTCCTCACCCCAGCCCAGCTCTGAAGGCTACCAAAGGGGCTGGGAAGTTTCTCCACACCCCTGCAACCTCCTCAGGCAAAACATCCCATATTTTTGACTAATGGAATGAAATAGTCAATGCTTCAGGACGGATCATCTACACTCCTCCGTGCTGCAAAGCTGGACAGAAAGACAGACATCCACTTAGAGTCACGCCAGCAATGCAATCTCAAGCATGTGATTAAAAAAGTGATTAAAAACGGACATCCCAGTTTGGGGCTTTTTCTGTCCAATGTCCTTCTTCCAGGCGCACCCCCCAATGGAAGAGGGACACGAGTCGAGCCTTCGGCACAGCCCCCCTGTTGTGGGAAAAGTAGAAAACGTTGGGTGCCAAATTTTTTACTGCAGTGTAAATTAAAATGCCTGGACTAAGATGATAGACACGTCGTGTGGAGATCGACACAGTCTCCTGCCTGTTAAGAGACATATTAGAATAAAGAGCAAGTGATTGCCAAGAGCAGGGTCTGCTCAAGATAAAAAATAAATAAAACACAATACAATGAGGGGCAATCAGCAGCTTGTGCCAAGGTCTCTCAAATCCTTTGGACGGCTCAGAGGGGCTGGAGGAAGCTGGCAGCTCATGGGCACAAATCCTGCCCATGCAGACGTGCTGCAGATATTTGTCTCTCTGAGAGCGATTGCACTCCAAAAAGTGACTTGCCATTACTGCCCTTGTGGGACTCTGGGCTCAGAGCCTCTAGTTCATTTTCCAGGTTAAAAAAAAAAAAAAAAAAAAAAAAAAAAAAGGAAAGAAAACAGGAAAAAAGGGTTCTGTTTCTATCTGTTTGTGCTTTTTCTTCTCTGCTTGCTTTTTTCCTGACCAGCAGCTCAGCAGAGGGGCCGCAGCTCGTCCTATCCGAGGGACATAGTGATGGGAGAGGAGGCAGCACAAAATCTGCCCCCAGACCCCCACTGTGCTGGCTGTGCTGTGCTACCAGGAGCAAACTGAAGTAAGATACATATTTTATCGCTGAAGTCAGCAGGTCTGAGCAGGAGCACGCAGCCCCGGGGGGTGAGAAGCGGGTGCTCGTGGCAGGCACATCCGATGTGTAGCCGCGCTGCAGCTCGGTGGCATTCAGCAGCTGGGGACAGTGGGGACCAGCTCACCCCATGTCCAGGGGTCTGTGGTGGCAGATGCACAGGAGTAAGAGTGTCACGGAGCTTGTGCCGTCCCCTAAATGCTGCTGCTGCCCCGGGCACGGCTTCCACCTGGCACTTTTGGATGCACTGTCCTGCGGCATGCGTGCAGGTGCAATTCAGGACTCCGCAGCAAAGAGTCCAGCAGGAGGACTTTTCAGTGACAAAGCTGCACACGTGTGTGGTTTTTTCATGACTGCACGCAGCGTGCTCTGTGCTCCCAGTGTAAATGCATTTAAATCACACCTGACTCGGTCCCTTCTCCCTGCTGCTGGGTCCGTCCCCACACACGTCACTGGAGGGCTGAGTAGCAGAGCCCCGGAGCATCCCTGCCGTGATTTCCTCCAGCTGCGTGCCAGCACTGCTTGCTGTTGAGGCTGCAGCCTCGCGCTCCCAGTGAACTGTTAAAGCAATTTAAAAATGACATTTCATGAATTAACTCAATGCCCACTGCAATCACACACTGGGCTGCTGAGGAGGCATGTTCCAGCCTGGAATTTGTTACCTGGCCAGGCTGTTCTTCACTGCATAAGGAGCAAAAACTTGCTCTGCTTGTAGCCCCTCTGTGCAAGGACGCGTTAAGAACACCAGCAGCCAAAGGGCAGCTCCTGCCATCCTCTGCTGGGATGTGTTTTTAACCCTGCTCCCAATTCCTTGGAGTCAGTGCCACCCTGTACTCTGGGTTAGCAGGTAGAGGGATATTTTAGCAATAACTGCAACAGTCAGCCCTTCGGTCCCACCTCTCTCTGACAGCAAGAGATCTCAAGGGGCTTCCCAAAGGCATGCGAATAATTTAAATGCCGTAAGGGGAAACTGAGGCAGGGGGAAGCCCTCTGGGTACCCGGAGCTGCACCACGGAGGCTGGCTGGGAACGATGCTCTGCAGAGCCGGGTGTCAGAGGCAATTAGGTGCCTAATGATGCTGGCAGACACCTGGTGGCATTTGGGCTGGGAATGAGGCGCTTTACGTGCCTAAACACTTCTGGACACCACAGCAGGCAGCTACCTGCAGCTGTACGAGCCTGCAAAAGCCAGAATATTTTCATATTGCTGCTGGGGGAGTTGTTTGGGGCTGTACAAAAGGCTGATTTGGCTGCAGGCAAGGCCTTCAGTGTGGGGCAGAAGGGCTGGAAGCAGTTTATTCAACAAGTCCCTTATGAGAAGCACCCACTGCCTGGTTCTTCCCTTTGGCCATCATCCATGGGGTCCCAAAGTCCGGCCACTGCACTCGCACCCAGCCTGCTCCTCCAGCACTGCTTTTGGGTGAGTTTGATAGTTTCTGAAGATGGGTTCAGCACATACGCGTATCCACGTGTGCTTATACCTCTAATAACCCATGTCCTTCTGGGCACGAGGCCTCCTCCCTGTGTCCCTGTGGCTGGAGGGGCAGGCAGAGCAGGCTGGACAGCTTGTCTGTGCATCCTCTCCATGCTCATAAGCAGCTCATCGAGTTTATTAACCCCGTGGCCAGCAATTTTGCCACAAGCTCTCAAGAAATCACAGCTGGAGATTGGTTTGCATAACAAATGCTCATAGCTTGGGGGACCAAATGGCTCAGGAAGGAGGTACACGGGGATGTTTAATACATGCTCAGGTGCTTCCCACTTCCCTTCTGCTCCTGAATTCCAGCTCCGAGCAATGCCTGGACCCTCACCCAGGCTTTGCAAAGGCTCTCCCAGCTTCCTGCCATGCCCTGCCTGTGCCCTGAAGCCCCCTGATGGAGCTTGGCCAAATCCTGCCCCTCTCCCATGGGACTTGTGCTCAGGTGCTGCTGCCATCCTTGCAAAGCTTCCCCGCACCTCGGAGCGCACTGCTTGCACCATCAAGTTGGAAACAAAATAATCCAGTAATTTATTATCAAAAGCAACGTTTTTAGGTGACTCCCCTAATAGGGAATTTATTCCAATGCTGTTTGGCAAAAAGCAAAATTCACGCCCCCTGCTATATGGTTTGTTTTCCACATTTGTGGAAAGCCGGCAGAAGAAACGAATGACTTCAGTGACTGTAGAATAATCCATAAGGCAGACTGCATCTCCTCCTCTTCTCTCACAAGGTTTTATTCATCTCAGGCTTTCTATATAAGATGCAGTGATGAATGAAATACCTGAACAGCGTAAAATGGCTTTATTTATGGAGAATGGTAAATGAGCATCCTGTTTCTTAGCACGCAATTTCAGTAACAGCAGAATTTTGAGATTAGAAAGAGATTCTCCTCAGATCATTCCAGTTCATCCCAAACATTTAAAAAAAGATCTAGGGCAGAAGTGGTGTTGGTTTGGCCTTCCCGATGTTTTTTGTGTCTTTCAAATATCCATCCCTTGGCAAAGTCAAGTTGCAGAAGACGATGGACAGACTGGGTACCCCCAGCCTTCATCTCACTGAATTTTTCTCATGAGCCCTACTCATCCGTAAAGAAATACCCCACATCAACTGGGACCTTTAAAAATAAACTGAACAAAGAAATGGCCTTTATCAAAGCTTTAATTTGGGGATACTGGTACCTTGATCTCTGCAAGGGACTGCCATAGCTTCAAAGATAGCTTGACCCATCGTTGCAAGGATGCTGCATTCAGGATAGAAGCTGCCTTCAAAAGCTGCTGCTCCTTGCTCCAGTCTCAATGAGTCCCTTGCAAACTGCCAAACACGTGTCTTGGTATGTGCCTGAATCAGGTTTTTTGTTTTTGTTTTTGTTTTTTGTTTTTTTGTTTCTTTTTCGGAGGGGAGCTTAAAATGGTTTGTTAGTAAATTCACAGTATGGCTGAGATAGCACATTTGTGTTGTTAGGTACAAAGATAATGGACTATTAAAATGCTGACAAGACTGTAGAGAGAAAAATGATTTGGTCACCTCTCAGCAATGTAGCAGCAGCTGGAGTGAGCCCCGCATCTGTAGCTGCTTCCAGGCAATACCGCCTCCTCCCAGTGCCTCTGACAAATATTTCTGGGCTCCTGCTTTGAATTTTTAGATGCAAAAGTTGCCTTGAGAAAGTGTTTTCCCTCCTCTGGCCTTTCTTTCAGCTCTTCTGTGATTAGCCTGGAGTACTTTTGGGGGGAAAAATCCAAATATTGTTGTGACATGAAACTCTCTCATGGCCTGTGGTGCCCAGAGCTGGGGAGCACAAGGGGTGTCAGCGCTCAGTGCTTTCAATGCTTTAATCTTTTTCTCATTAAATGTTCTGAAAGACTTTAATAATACATTTAATTCAAGAACTTCACACATTCGGGGTCAGGTCTGGTTTACCGTGGTGTTACCGGCACTGCCCCTGGCCGGAGCGGCAGCCCGGCACTGCCAAAAGCCCATTACACGAGGGGAGTGGGGTCCTCCTGGGCCAAGCATCGCCTTCCTTCTGCCACCTCCAGCACTTGCAAAAACAAACACTGGCTCCCTAAGTGCAATTAGCATCTGAGGAATGCCGAGAGAGGGAGATTAATCATTCATAAACTAAACAAATACTGTTCTGATCCCATTAGCCAACAGACAGCTTCTCCTGTTAATTTACTTCTGTTTGAGGTGTATCTATTAACCCCTTTTAATCAGCTATTATTCCAGTTAAACTCTTAGCTGGGCTCGGGTACCATAAGAAAGTACCCTTCTGACATGAGATCAAATTAAGATTATGGAAAACTTGTCAGGAATAAAGAGCCTTGCATTCGTAATTGAGTGATAACCTAATTAAAAAAAATGAGGTATGCGTGTAAGGAGGGCCCCATGAGCACCACCTCTCCCGAGCATTCCCTTTCCTCCACCCGGGTCTCGCTGCTGAATTTTGTCAGCCTAAACACAACCAGACAGGTGTCATCATCGTCTGCCTTAATGTGCTCACCCCCTGACACGCCGAGCTTTCCTCTGTGTCTCCTTTTGTACCTGTGAGAGAGTCAAAAATCTAATTTTTTTTTTAAATGTCAGGGAGGCACATTAAGTTAATAGACTTACCAGTTTGCAGCCCTCCACTTAAAGTCAATTACTGGTGGCGGCTACGTATGCCCTGCCTGCTGTGGGACGGGCTCGCCTCGCCTCCTCGTTTCGGGAGCATGCTGTCTAGGGAAAATTTAATATTTTAGACTCCTGGTAGCGGTGTATTAGATCTCCAGGTTTCTGGGGTCATCTGCAGGGGGCAGCTCGTTTCTGCCCACCTCCGTGAGGGGCTGGGAGGAGATGTGTGTGCCCGGGAGATGCTGCAGCATCCTGCATCGTGCTGCCTGGCTGGCAGTGGGATGGTGTTGGGGCAGCTGGGGTGGCCAGGTGAGCAGGGAAAGAGGAGATCTCCTGCCTTGTGATCACTGCTCTGTGTTTAATGCCATATGTGTGCACACAATGCAAAGGTCCCCACCTGGCAGTGTCTGGGTGCTGTGAGTGCCTGCGTGTGCTGGCTTCACTCCTGGGTTTGCATCAGTTATGCAGCCCGAATGCTGGACGCTAAAGGAAAAGCCTTGTGTGCAGACACTGCCCACCCAGCAGCCAGATTTCACCTTTTGGATGTGTAGCTACTACCAAAGCAGAGCTGCTTTTGCCCCATTGGCAGTTTTGCCCCATTGGCACTTTTGCCCCAAAGGAGTTTTGTGCTGGAGGGCAGCCCTGCACCCACCAAGGCAGGAGAATTGCTGCGGAAATAAGTGTTTTGACAAAACCTTTCGCTTCTGTTCAAAACAACAATAACAAAAAGAAAAGCAGCTCAAATGGGTTTGGTTTTCCTGTGATTCGGACCTGAATTATAAGGAGAGTTTGCAATAGAAGCTTGAACCCCCGTGCAAATCACATCCATTTTCAGCCACAGCAGGGATCGCTTCCGTGACAGCTCCATGCAATAATCCTAATGCAGGAAAAGTGGAGAAATCTCCCTGAGCTGCAAAGGCCCACCCTGCTTCCAAACTCATGCACAGCGCCATGGCCACACTCGCACACACACCACCCTAGGGAGCTAGTTCCTTCCCAGGGCGGTGCAATCAGCAAAAGGCGACTAACTCTTCTTTTCTCCCTCGTGCTTCCTGGGCTGCGATGGCTGATGAGGCTTGTGAGACAAGAGCCCTCCCTTCTTCCTTCAGTGCATAAATACTGCATCTTCAGGGATTCGCTTTGGTTAATTTAGGAGCTGCTTGAACTTTGCTTAAAGGCGCCTGCGTGTTGCTACCCCTTGGAGTCCCCCTCTGTATTTGTCATAGCTGAACCTGCACTTCATTAGAGGTACAGAGTCAGCTAATTATTACCAGAAAATGTGGTGTGGTATAATTTTATGAATTATGCATAAAATATTAACTAATTGCAAAGTTCCCAGATATATACATAGATTGCAGGGCAAATGCTCCCCCACTCGGGGGCTATATATAAGCCCAAAACAAATAATACATGTCACTGAGCCTGGCGGGCCGGGCTGCCACACACCGAGGACACGAGCACTGAGGGAGCACATCAAGGGGACGCGGGGTCGCCGGGGTCCTCGGAGGGCAGCTGCCAGGCATGGCACCGCACCAGGCACAGCTTGCAGCCCCATGCAGGCAGCCCGCACCTGCAAGCCAAGCTACTTCAAGAAGTACCATGCTGAATTGTGTGGCTAGTGGCCAAAACTCTGCCTATTTCCAGCCCTGAGGTGGAGGTGAAGCTCTCCCTGCCTTCTCTGATGGCTCCGTGGGTGCATCCTTCTCTCTGCCTGCGAGCAGCGGGGCTCAGGAAGGACAAATCTCCACCATGACCCCGGACCACGGCCCCTGCAGCCCCTCCGGGAGGCACGGGGAAAGTCCTGCCCTGGCAGAGACACGGCAGGTCCAGGCTCGATGCATGGACATTCTCTCCAGAGATGCAGATCAGCAGCAGCGGTCCTCCCCCTCTGACAGATATTCATTTCAGAATTCGCCAGCGTGCTTTGGAGACATAAAAATCAATAGAACAGAGGGAACAGTAAAGTTTCATTGCTCGGTAATGAGGTAGACGGCATCTATCACAAACTCCCAAAGTGCTGCTCACTGCAGGATTCTTCTCCTCTCTCTCGTCCTGGCTGGAGATGAAGAGCCTCCAGCTCTGGAGCTGGTCCTCAGCTAAATGAGAGCCGGGATTCTGGAAGACGAAGCTCCCTCCATGCCCAGACATCATCATTTATTCCTCTTGCACACAATAGCATCCCAAGGCTTTCAACTCAAGGTCTTGAGATGTTTGCTGAGTCCCAAATCCTGACCTCCAAAGAGCCCAGGAGTTCATGCAGCCTTTTAGCCTGTTCCCAGTATGGGATGGGGACGTCCCCATCGCTGTTCCAGGGGACAGCCTGGCCATCAGCCTTGGTGCACGCCTGCAGTGACCGGCAGTGGTGGGAGGAGGTGGCTCCCTGCAGAGCTCAAAGGCTCCAGTGGTGCTAATGAAAGCCATTGAATTTCTAAAAAAGTTTTGAGAAAGAGGATACTGGGAAGAGGGTGATGTCGGAGGTGCAAAACCCCGGGTGCTGGCACAGAGGAGCCCGTTATGTACCTGGGGACCCGCCAGGCACCTGCACGGTGCTTTGGGGTGCAGCGGGTGGACGGGGGCAGAGCAGGTTCAGGGGCCCCAGCTGCCCTCCCACCCTCACTGGAGGGATCACCCAAAAAATATTTCTTCTCTATGTCCACATCAGCTTTTAAAAAAACACGTTATGTTTCATATACTGTTATTTTAACATAGCTGTATATCACCTGCTTTTTTCCTTCCTCTTTTTTTCTTCTTTTCTTCTTTTTTTTTTTTCTTTTTCTGCTGAATGGGGGGAAATGAGCTGCTGGCCGAGGGAAATAATTTCTGCTATATCCAGAAAAAACCTTTAAAACTTGAGACGAGGCACATGCTGCAGCGTCCAGGGAAACACAGGCTCGTCTCTTCCTAGTGCCCAACTCCCCTGTACTGTCACGCTAGCAGGAAGAAATATGCAGTCACCTTTGCTGCATATTCTGGCAGGGTTATTGTCAACTTATTATTTTTTGACTCAAAGCCAAAAATGAAGGGCATTTGCATCTTGCAATTTTGCTGTTTGCTCGTCTTGCTTATGTTGCTTGAAATGACCTACAGGGAGTCGACAGCAGGCAGCGAGGAGAATATGGGAGTGGAAAAGAGATGAAGCTGGAAAGTTTGTATCTCACTCTAAAACATCCCACATTATTTTGTTGTTAGAAAGGGAACAATTAGAAAGCACATGGATGTTTCATCTATAGATTTTTTCCAAATTTGCAGGGGTTTGTGTCATAAGAGGGCACAAATGGGATTTGGATTTCTCCTTGAAAAAAAAATAAAAATAAAAATCTACAATTAAAATAAATATAGCACCCAGCTGCTAGACCCGTACATGGAGATGACTCTCATTAACATCCATGCAGTCAATGCAGAGAAAGAAACCACCTTGCCTGCTTTCCCTTTGTTTTACCTTATCCTGTATCTTAACAACAGTTTGCATCTTAAAGTCTGAGGATACTTTACTGGAGGGCAGCAGAATTTACACAGATGTGCTAATGAACCTGGACAAATATAATTTACCGTAGCTGGCACCGAATAACAAAAGGTGAGGATTTTTCTGAAATATTGCCTCTCACAAGGAAAAAAAAAATCCTGAAAATAACATCTTCTTAAAGACGATTTTTTTATAATTGCTTGGTACATCTGACAGGGCTGGACTATACTTTTTCTTGTAGGTGTCAAAGATTCAGCATTGACTGAAAGAGTGGTGCACTCTGCAGTCTTTGGTGCAATGCCTGGTGCATTACGCTCACGTTGCGAGACACCTCCTTGCTGCTTATGAAATGGTTAATTTTCAAAGATAAGAAGAGTTGCTGTACAGCAATCAAATGGAGGCTAATGCACACCTCAGTCTGCAGGCAGCAGCTCTGCTGCCGTCAGATGAGGAATGAAAAAAAAAAAAAAGAAATAAAAGAAATGTGAATTTTAGCCACACAAAGGAAATACTCCATCCACACACCTCTGCTCTGGTGGCACTCAAACTTTGCACGCGTGTCTGTGCTGGCCCACACTTTTCCAGCCTGATTGCAGGCACTGAAGGACCTATGAAAGAAAGAGGAAAAAAAGTGCAGGCTTTGCAAGAGAGGAGTCCCGTCCGCATGCCTCCTTCCTGGGAATAATCTTATCCCAGTCCCTGGAGCTATTTGCCTGCACGCAGGCAGCAGGACTTGATGGAAGAGGAGAGCAATAGGGACAGGCAGTCTGCAAATAACATGGGTGCAGGATGTATTGAGACCCAGCCCTGACTCGCGGCAAAATTTAGATGCAAAGAGCCACCGGCACAGATGCAGAACTCCTGTAGCTTCATTTACTTCTTTGTCTTTAGATGCTCTGGTGAAAGCAGAAGCAGAATCTATATTTGCGAACACCCAAACCCCCACTACCAGCAAGCCTCTCCTTGAAATGACTTTTCCCATCCCAGGTTCACTTCACGTTTCCACCCCAGGTTCACTTCCACACCCCTCACACCAGGGCTCTACCACGAAATGCAGCCAGGTCTTGGTGACCTCCACCTCAAGGTCACTGCCATAACCTTGGCAAACACATTTCGTACTCCTCTTCTTTTAAACACACTTCTAGGGGAAGCCTCTGGAAGACAGCCTTACACTGCAGCTGGCTTTTGGGCTTCATCTGGAGGATTTATTGGGCTGGCTTGCATTTCCCAGGGCACCACGTTCATGTTGGATGGCATCTTCCTGGGTGACACCGCTTCGAGGCGGCTCCCATCCCTTGTCCCAGGTGTGAAAGCAACCGGGAGCAGCACGGAGAGAGAGGCTGCTGAGCAAGGCTCTCACAGCTGACTGCCATCAGGCAGAACAAAACCAAAGAGCAATGTTGGTGTGGTTGGTAATTACGGAGCACAGCATTCCCGAGCTGCTCGGCTCCCATCAGCCCGACGTGGAGGCTCTGCAGGAGACACTGACAAAGCGCTCTTCGCTCTCGTTCTCTGCGAACGGCTTCTCCGTAGCCTCCACCTCCTGATTACTTATTCCTGAGGCGAGTAATTATCAACTGTAGAGAAAGCTTCTGCAGTGCGAAGCGTGGCGAGCCTCCAGCCGGGCAGGAGGGACACTCTGCCACGGCTGCCTGCGCACACGTGCCCTGCCAATGTCATCCAATGCCACCCGCAGCCGGAGCCGCTCTTCTAAATGCAGGAGGGTCCCAAAGGGAGGCAAGATGCCAGCATGGGGTGTTTCGATCTTTTGGAGTCTGTAGGAGGCTGAAACGGCCACTCCAATCTCCAGGAAGGTCCCTCGGGATGCCGAAGGGAGCGGAGGACAGCTGGAGCTGCTTGACGCGCCATGTACGCGGCCACCTGGGGTGTCCCAGCCCCCTGGCTGGTGACAGCGTGGTCACACGTGGATTAATGCACTGTGAATGTCCCTTCCAAAACCAGCGAGGAGGAGGCACGGCGTGCCTCATTCATCCACAGGCACCCACGAGAGCCGGGTCGCGGGGTGCTCCTCGGTGGGACGGGGACGATAGCACAGGCAGCCCCCCACAGCCCGCGCTGACTCAGCACCTCCGGGCAGCAGAACGAACGGTTCCCAGAGGTTAAATTGACTGCCAAGGAGGTCCTGCAAACCTGACAGCCTGCGAGCGGCTCAACTTCATTTCAGTTATTTCGAGGCAATTCCAGGAGGGCAGAAAGGAGAGCGGAGCGGGGAGCAGGGCTCGCAGCCGGCTCTTAAAGAGCACAGCTGCGTTTTCCCACGTCCTTTTCTTTCCTGCTTCTTTTTCACGGGATAAAATTCCTTGCAGATGAAAGACGTGACAATTCGCTTTGACTTCTTCCTTTTTTTTTTCTTTTTTTTTTTTAGTTTTGTTTTATTTTTTCCTATTTAATGCACGCACGGAGCAGGGCAGAGGCTGGCCCACAGCCCGAGCCCTGCCTTGGCAAAGCAGGAGGCTCTGGGGCGCTGCCTCCCCAGAGGCTCCAGCAGAGCCTCACAAGCGACACCACCGCCACCAACTGCTGTTAACTATTGCGCTGTCGGCTACCAAGCACGCCACCTGAACGGCTGCTCAGAGCCACTCGAGCCACGGAGGAAGCAGATGATGTACTACTTGCCAGATATTTTCTTAAGTAAGAGATAAGAGAGGCTGGAGGACAGTGAATCAATGCCTTTTTTTAGATCTATGATACTTGAGGCATCTGTCAATGCTGGAGAGTAAATATTTACTTTCCAGCATAAAGTCCATATAATCACTTTTCTATCAGTCACTTAGTGCTTCTGAGTGTTTCTTACTACAGTGTTGATATTTGTGTTAGCTACTTGCTTTGGCTTAAAGATTCATACAGTTGTCAACTGCACTCAGCCAAAACTCCCAGGGTCCTGTACCACAGCTGCTGCAATTGCTCATGAAAATTGAAAAGGGAAAGCTGAGATATTTCCCACAGCAAATAGCAGACAGAGATAAGGACAGAGCTGTGGCATGAAGGTTATAATAATAGGCTCTCTTGTGCTCATTAAATTAAGAGTCCCATCGAACCTACAGTCTGCAGATGTGGGCAAGAGACAGAAAGCTGGATATAGCAAGGGAAAGGTAAAATTTGGAGAATAGGGATGTTACTAAGCCATTTTTAATCAATGGGGAACTGAGGCATGAATGGAGAATGTGACTTTGCTCAAGGTCAAATGCAAAATATTCCCAGAGGATTGGGAGCTGCACCCAGATCTAGAACCCACAGGCTCAGGAAAATGCCTTGGGACCATTTCTGCTCTTTGCACTCTTAAAACAAGCAGGAAATCACTGGTGCAAAGGTGTTCATGGAGATGGAGAGAAGAAAGAGCATTGTTTGACCTGGACAATGCCTGGGGCTTGCAGAAGGCCTGGTATGGCTGGGGAGGAGGGAGACCCTGCAGCCACCAGCATCAGGGATGGGTGGGAGAGGACACTGCTGCTGTCCTGTGTCACTGCTGGAAGACACCAAGCTAAAAGCTTCAGAATGACCCAAAACATCACACAAAGAGCCTCGAACAGCACCCACCAACTCAATCAGCAGAAATGACTGGTGGATGCTTTGCAGGCAGACGAGGCCCAAAAGATGTAGAGCTATGGGGCAGCTGGAGCCAGGGGAATGCAGGCACCTGGCCAGGTCCTTCCTTGTCCCCATGGACCGACTGCAGCAATGCAGAGCCCAGCTCACCTCCAAAACTGGTACAGCTGGAGCATGAGGAGCACTAGGTTTGTTCCCAGCATTTGGAATAGGCCCAGCGACCCCTGGGGTCTGGTGTTTTTTGGGGACAGGGCATTGCTGTGGCAGAGCAGTGGGGTTTGTGCATGCTGTAAAGCTCTGAGTGCACAGCATAAGACACCCCTGTGTCTCAGGGCTTTTCTCCTCATTTTCTACAGTGCAGAGGGAAGGCGAAGCTTTATGTCAAAGGGTCTGCATACCAGGACTTATGCAATGGGGAAGTCACTGTGAGCCCTGCCTGGCCCTGCAGGGCTCAGAAGCCCAGATTGCAGCACCCGGAGCCCAGCAGAGGCAAGCCCGCGGGTGCTAACGGGCACGATTCACTTTCAAACTTGTGAAACTAAAAGAAAAGCAAAACAGCCAAATAAGCAAACATGGTTTATGGCTTAAGAAGGCCCCAGCAATAAGCTTTGCCGGGACATTAATCTCAGCTTGTGTCTTTCCTGGCTGTGCTCCTGCGGACGAAGCACTACGGGCCAGATTCCGGCAGAGTTATTCCTGCTCACTCTCACCTTGCTTTACAAGCCCTAATTCAAATTGATGGAGCTCTTCACACAAAAAGCTGCTTCTCGGTGTGAGGGTGGCAGGACGTGGCCAGCAGATCAGCGTTTTGTGCCTGCCCGCTGCTTTCCCCTCTTCTCTTCCGTCTCTCCCCACAGCGAGTGGTCAGCGTTCTCACCGCCCCGGCGTGTTGACATGCCTGAAATATCTCTGCTTCGCTGCCTGTGCTCTTGGAAGTATTTTGCTGCTCTCTCACCTCTCCATGAGAGAGACACATTCATCTGTCAGCTTATCGGAGGAATTTCCAACAATCCGTGGCAGCGCTACAAGTCTCGATCTTGCTGTAAGTACCTAAAGGCAATTAGCACACAAGATGTTCCCCTCTCACGTAGTGCACCGGTGGCCTGAGGGTTGTTTTGCTGGACAAAGCCTTTCGATTATTATCATTATTATTGTTGTTATCATCACCATCATTACTGTTATTGCTATTATTATTATTGTTATTGCTATTATTATTATTGCTACTGGAATTATTATTTTTTATTATTATTATTGTTGTTGTCGTAGGACCGTCAGCAAAGCATACAAGCGGCGTGGTGGTGCAGGAGGGACCCAGGAGGAGCAGCCGGACTCCCCCCCTTCCGATGGCCTCGGGGGTTCCCGGTGCGCCCCCGGCCCCGTGCGGGGGCTTCGGGGCTGCGGGGCCCGGCGCGGCCGGAGCTGCTGCTTCCCGCGAGTGCCCTCTCCTGGAAGCGGCTCGGGGCTCCTCCCCGGGCTCCTCCTGGGTGCCGAGCACCTGCCTGGAACAACCGTGAAGTTTCAGAGCCCCAGATCCTGCCGGAGGCTCCCTGTGCCCCCCGAGGTAGCCCTGGGGCAGCGGCCATCCCTGTGGTGTCCTGTCTTCGTCCCCAGCGCTGTGCTGGCACTTGTCCTGTTAGCGCACACCCTGTGTTAGCGTGCTGCGCGTGTCCTAAAGGAAAGGGGGAATTTACTTTCTGTATTCCCGGGTGTTTTGTTTGGGGCAGATCCTTGCATTTTCCAGAGTCTGGGTTTAAGACTGAAAGGTGTCACAGCGAGGCTGGCCTGCAGCCCTGCCCCGGAGAGTTTCTCAGCCCGCTCTGAAAAGCAAGCACGGAGGCAGAGAGCTGCTCCTAGTGCTGGTTGCACGTGGGTGGACATGGCCCTAAGCACGGGGCAGATTTTCTGTGGGCAGACTGAGACAAACCTCTGCGCTTCTTCCCTGTGGGAACCTCTCCTTTCCCTCCCGTGCCACCATCACACCACTCCAGGCCGATGAATCCTTCTAAAAATCCCTTTTATCTGAAACTGGGGCACAAGGAGCATTACCCAGAAGCAATAGTTTTTCTTACAACCAATTAAAACACCCAGCGAGCCGACGGCTGGTTGGAAGGCAAAGGTCGTTCCCCCCACGAGATCCCAGCGTGATGAACCAGTTAAGAGGAACTCAGGCCAATTTATTTCCTGATAGATAATGATGGGAGTTTTCACCGGGGATCTGTAATTTTCTATTGATGAAAACCTGCCTTTCCTGATTTGCAGAGTTATCTGTCTTTCTAAACTTCAGGGCTCTTGCCAAATTCGCAGGCAGCCCTGTAGAAGTGCCTCGTCCCACAAGAGCCATGTATTTTAATATGAAGTAGTTTTCTGTGCCCTGGATCCAGGAGCAGTTCTCCATGCTGACAACCCGTAAAAGACCTAATGACCCATCTGAGGAACGTTAACCAGCCTGTTGGCCATTTGAGACAGTGCATTTGTTTGTTTTTTAGCCCCCTGCTCGGAAGTCTAATTTCTGGAGAGGATCTTTGGGGTCGGGTTGGATCTTCAGAGCCTTTTAGCGTTGCGTAATTAAAAATCACACTGAAGGGTGGCTTAGCCTTTAATTTTTAAAGCCTGAGGTGTCAAGTCCTGGGCAGCCAAGCCTTGTTAAACAGCCAGGGGTGGCTTCTGGCTTTGCCCCCCCAGCCCTCTGCCCAAATCCCATGTTTCTGGCTGTGAGTTAATTCCAGCATCTCAGCCCCACCACCCCAGGCCCGTTCTTGAGAGCAGGGTTTGGTGGGAGCCCATACGCCTGTGGACAAATAAACACCTTTGCAAGCTGCAGCAAGGCCTCTCCAGAGCAACATGCCCTGCAAAGTGGCCTTTGCAGGCAAAACCCGATTGCTGCTTTCACCGAGAGCCTGCGGAAGTGACTGCAAATTTGAAGGAATTTTTGTTTTCTAACTTAATTGGCTCCACTTATAATTTAGTGCCATATAAAAGCAAACTATTTATGCCCTGCCGTATTTTCATGATCTATAGTTAACGTTTGTGTTTAGATGGGAATTATGATCCGGCTCTGTTCAGTCCCTGAGAAATGCTGGGAACACCAGGGTACAAAGCTGACCTTTTGGGGTGGTGTGCCAAGGTCGCAGCCTTTCTGCAGGCAGGACAGGGATGCTCTGCACCACCAGCTTGCAATGTTGTACAGGGAGAAGTGAATTTACATTGGCAGGCCTGATCCTGGCCACCCCCAAACAGCCAAGGGGGATTCATTTCTCCCAACTCATCTCCGTCTTGCATCCACTTGCCTCTCCCTATCGCTCCCAGCCCACCAAAGGGCTTTGCCGTCAAAATGAGCTTCCACCAGCAGCCAAAAGCAAACAAGCCGGTGGCAGTCGGCGTCTGGAAGGGCTGGGATCCCAGCCGAGAACCGCAGAAGTCGTCTCACGTGTGAGCAGCATCTCGGAGCCCTTGGCATGCTGCAGCCAGCACCGAGATAAAAGGCTTCTCCATCAATCCCCCAAGATCTTCCCCTGCTGCCTCTGAAACGTATTTAAAATCTGTTTGTTCAGGGGCTTGCGAGTCCTCCAGCCTTCAAGAGTCCTGCTACGCATTGAAGAGCTTCTCTCTTTTTTTTTGTTTCTTTTTTTTTTTTTTTTTTTTTTTTTACCCTTGGAGTGCCCTAATTATACAGAGCATTGATTTTACAATGCATTCATGGATTGATTGTACTGCCACGCTCCTCCCACAGGAAACAGCTTGCACACGAGCACTTTTTGATCTCTCCAAAGTATTCCCTGAGGTGAATCAATGGCTCTTGCATCTTGTCTCTTGCTTTAGTATAAGGGGAAGCTGAAGATGTCTTGCTACTGAAATGAGCTTGAAGAAAAATATCTGAGGGGAGAAAAAGAGGAGGAAAATGATTCACTTCTTCTCAACCCACCAAAAAAAAAAAAAAAAAAGAAAAATGTCTCATGAACAGCAAAATATGTTCTTGTTAACACAATGCTCTCATCCAGCTCAGCCAATTGCAGTCTTGGAGAAAGCACAGGAACTTCCATGTAATTGTCTTTAATAAACTGGCCAAGATAAAAGTAATGATATCTTAAGAAACAGAGTGCATAGTAATATATATATCTATATAAGAGCATGAAATGACATGCTAAAATGAAGAGAAAGAGGCAATTTACATATTTTATGACTTTGGCACCTCTGTAATAGAAATCTTGACTACACTGCTGTTAACCAGACCAAACACTTTAAAACAGCCCGTCTCTGTTAGGCTAAATTGATGGCATTAGCTCCACTTTCCAGCGACACAGTGTGAAGGGGGTAATGGATTAGACCCAGATTCAGGCTGAAGGCTTTAATCCGTGTGTCTTAATGACTCTATGCAGCCGCAGCCCCAGCCTCAGCGCTGCTCCACGAGGGCCTGATCCAACCCCAGGTGCCAAGGGGAGCCCCTGCAATCTCCAGCCCTTTCTGCATCCAATGCAACCTGTCAGATTTAGCAAAAAGTCTTGACCTTGACAAAATCTTCCCAAAATACAGATTAATTTCAAATTAGCACCGAGCCCCTCGCTGGATACGGAAGGGGTGATTACTGCTGCCAAATGCTTCATGCAAAGGGTCTGATTTCCTCTTAGGTTAACACAGGCGAGTGCACTTCTGCCCATTAGGCTGCTCGGTATTAATTTCAATCTGTACAGGGCTCATTTCAGGGTTCTCTGCTGAGAGCTTTGCTGATTGCGGTGCTTAATTACCAGCCCGGCACTGCCTCGTTAGCACGTGCTAGCACGGTGCCAGCCTCCAAGGGGTGCTGACCCACGAGCGAGACCCTGTGCCGCTGGCAGGGCTCCTGCCTCCCCGCGCCCCTCTGCCCCCATGCTGCGGCCACTGCCAAATTCCTGCCAAAGTTTCATGCTTCCCTTTACTCAGCAGTTTCCAGAGGGAAAGCCAGAGAAGGAGGGGGAAAGACGAGGCAAGTCCTTCTCATTCAGCAGTACAGCGGGGCCCAGCCTGGAACCAGGGGTGCCAAATCACAGCTTCTAACCAAATCAGGGTTTTTAACCAAACCACAGTTTTTAACTTGGGTCTTCCCAAGGTTATTGCTCTCTGTCCTCCCCTTTGTCCTGTGCTGCTGCTAAACTCTGCATTGCAGCACAATGTTGGGTCTCACTCACAGTTTGCAGGCACGCAAACACCCACCCGTGGAGCACTGCTGTGCAGGTGTGTGGGTGCATGCAGAACACGCTGCTATTTGTGATATATATATGCATATGAAATAGAAAAGTAGGTTATTTCTTACCTGGTGAGCTGAAGTCTCTGATTGCTGGCTCATATGAAATATTTAGATCATGCACAAGAGATAACTCATAAGATATAATGTCAATGTATGATGGGAAGCCAGTCTTTATTATCACAGGTGTAAATTTTCACACCTCTTTTATCAATTTTGCAATTATAACCGGGTTTCCCGGTAAAGTAATTTACTATTCACTACTATATGGGATGAAGAAAATGATCATTTATCCACCTGCAACTCAATTAAATATTCATCATCCCCAAAAAAGGGGGAGAGAGGATTTAAATCACTTCCAAACTGTTCTCCAGAATTTTTTTTCTTTAAGAGGAAGAAGTCTGCCTTATAAAAAGCACAAATTTGATGCAAAAAGAGACAATGGGAATGTAATACACTCGGGGATGCGGCACAGATTTGGCTCATCAGTCATTTGTGTTGTGGGAGTCCAAAACAGTAATAAAATCAACAAAAATCCAGCATTAGCACTAGAAGAGAGGGCTGATTCTCAAGTCAGATGAAAGCAGCATCATTCCAGCTCTGATCAGAGCAAGTAGGTTGTGCTTGGAGAGACTGGAGCGTGACAAAGTTCGTTCTGGCTTGCGGTTTTGCAGCAATTCCACTATGCAAACAGCAACGTGTCCTCGTTTTCGCCTCCTTTGTGATTTTATTATTTTGTGCAAGAAATCTTGGATTTTTGTGTTCAGTTGCAAGCAGGGAATTTTGGTGCACGTTTGTTTTGTGCATGTATGGGAGGGTTTTGATGAAATTTCTTAACATGAGCCCAGTCCTGCTGGTGCTGGGTGTGGGCGAGCTGCTGCCTCCTTCCAGCGGGAGCTGTCTCTGTCCATGGCACCTCACCTCCACCCCGCATTGGCAGACAACTCATTTCCAAGGCTAAAGATAAATATCCGATACTTTCCCAGCACTGCAGCTGGACTCTATGGAAGAAGCCGAATTTCCAGCTATGAAAAAACCTCAAAGTCCCGATCAGCATTAATTACTCGGGAGCTTAACTCGCAGCACCTTTCTCCTTCCCTCCTGCTTTCCCCCTGTCCCCTGCCTCTGCTCCATCAAAGCCTCTGTCATTAAACCTGTAATGTCCCGTGGCTCCAAACACGCTTCGGCTGTTGGCTAATTCTCAGCAAGACTTTTATTCCAAAGGCTTCTCCAACAGCCTGATTATATAATAACAGCTTGCTCATTACCCCGAATATAAATAGTTGAAGTATCCCTCGAGAATGGACACAGCTGGTGGAACTTCCCATATTAGCACCGCATTAATATTTATGGCAGCGCTGTGGAAGTATGCAAAATATTGGCAACCCTCCACGCAAAAGTTTACACATCTGTCACTAATGACTCGGCATCACATTCAGGTTAGGGAGTGGGAGAGGGGAGCCCATGTCCTGGCCGAGATCGTGGAGGGAAGAGCGATGTGACAGCCCCGCACCTCGTCCAGCACCATTTTCTTGGCAGCCGAGCCCCCTGTTAATACCGAGGAGGGATGGATGTCCCCTGCCCCGCCAGTGCGCCCACGCTCTGTGATTTATGGGGGTTTGTTTTGGCTTATGCAGTGAAATATTAAAGAACGTGATGAGAACCAGCTAATTGTACATATAACCTTTAAGATGTCTCGGACAGGATTCCAGTCTTCACCTCAGGTTATAAAGAGAAAGTAATGGGGCCATAAAAACACATTTAAGTATGCCTTTAAAGTTTAAGGAGAGTTTAATTGGGGGCACTGCGGTGCCTGGGAGCAGAGCCTCTCCCAGGTAGCTTTTCCCTGAGAGAGGATCATCGAGGTCCAGGCTGGGCTTTGCTTGCCCCGGGAGGTTTGGTTTGTGCTAATAAATGTGCCGGCTGCAGGTCAGATGGTAAATGAAAGTGATATTTAATGGCCCAGATCCTCACCTGGTGTAAAGCAGCATCCTCCAGGGCTGGGTTCGAAGCCTGGCCTGGGTGACCTGTGGGGAGCCATGGGTGACCTGCAGCCAGCAGGGAAGGAACTGCAGCCCCGCCAGGCTCCCCCGCAGCTCCAGCGCATTTCGTAGCACCCATGAAAGGAAGAGAAAGGGGAGGAAGGGTTTTTCTTACACTACAAATTCTTTCCCTGTGACTCGAGATGCAGATCCACCTGTGGATGGCATCCTGTGCCCAGGCAGGGATGCGCCTCAGTCACTGCGGGGTCCGTGGAGAGATTCATAAAGCACTCAGAGGCTGGAGCTGAGCAGCATCAATTCTCACTGCACACGTGGGAAGGTGCAGAGCAGAGATCAGCCAAGCTGCTCATTTTATATTGCTTTTTATCTAGAAACTCAGCTTTTATGGAGAGGAAGTAGAGGAAGTGAAAGTAAAACCAAGTCAGGAGCACTTCCAACAACTCTATGTCCATGAGCACTTCGGGGCTGAGTACATTAGCAGCCTATGTTTGTAGGCTTGGGCTGAAGAGCCTCTCCCAGGACAGTTGGCTGAGGACTGATAACTCTAAATGACATCTAAATGTGACCTTAATGACAGACCTACCAGAGCTGCAGGAGGGACACCACCAGAGGAATCACCCTGTCAGAAGCAGTGATGAGGTAGAAGGGCTGTGTTTTGGTTTTGATCCCAATCTGGGTTGTTCCAAACCTGGCACCACTGTTCTGCTATTTCACAAGCACTGCCTGGTGCTTGCTCTGGAGCAGAAAGCACCGAAGTCTTGGATATTTTCAGTTTTCTAAAGAATTGGTGTCAAACACGCAGCAAGCAGAGGCCAACCCGCAGCCAGCTCTGCTCGGGGCTGTCTGCCGGCCTGGGTCTGCGAAGCATCAAGGGACGCGACGTGAGATAGCTTCTTTGCTTCCCAATCAATCAGTCAATCCCGCATTCCCCTCGGAGCCGACATTGACAGGGCAATAAATAACCCGCTGGCAGCAGCATGGGTAGTGCAGGGCTTCTCTGCCTGCCCTGCAAGAGGTCAGGAACCTGGCCGGCGGGGCAGCGCCTGAACCACGACTATTTAGGGAGCATCACTTGCAAGCAGGCAGAGGTTCATCCTGCACATGCACATGCACTTTCCCAGGATCATTCAAAGCTAAGAGTGAGGCAGAAGCCAGGGATTTTGGTCACCTGCCTGGTTCTGGGCACCCAACATCCCGCAGGGAGGGGACGGTCAGCAGGGGTTGGTCCTCGCGAGCCTATGTCCTCCCAGGTACTCTGGGTGAGATTAATTGATAAAGCATAATCGCTGTATCAATGCCTTTTTAGCAAAGATAAAGTACATTTCAAAGCTAATTTAGGCCTGCAGACAAATGGCTTAAAGAAGAGCTACTGTACTGAAAAATGTCCATGTCATTTTTTCCCCAAATCATAGTTTCAATGCACACAGCCTCAGCCTGACATTCTGAATTATGGCTTTTATTAAACATTAGTAATAGAGTGCACTTAAATCATGGTTTCCCTGTAAAAGAGAGATGTGTTCAACTCAGATCTGCACATTTTAATGCCATATTTCTTCCTTTTACTCTCCCCGCAAGATAAATTTACTTACTCCACAAAAATGTTTTGCTGAAAAGAATAATTCATCCTTCAGTGTCCATCTAATGTACCTTGTGAGTAATGTGAAACGATGCAAAAATTACAATGCACTGGCCATGTCTGGAATGCTTAGATGCCTCCGAGTTAGAGGTTATGCACACACAGTATTGAAATTAGATTTAACAACTATCATCTTTTACTATGTTGCCTTGATGATTTTTTTTCCTTTTACAGCTTTGATCAGATGCCTCCTGAATACATTGCTGGTTGCAAACCTCAGAATCCGCTGCTCTGCAAGCCCTGCTCAGCCAAACGCCAGGTTACCAATAGCTGCATTTTAAGCAGGAATATTTGTAGCCACAATTTGCTCTAGCAGGCAAAATTCAGATATTTTGATTTGTGAACTGCAGGAGTAAAATCTGCTTTATCCTCTGCATGGTGTGCCTCTCCGTGGGGTTTCAAGAAGCACTAGCTGTGACAAGGGGATGGGGATGGCTGGAAAATGAGGCGTGACAGGGTCAGCTGATGCGTCTGTGTCACACGCGAGGGGTCCGCGGAGGAGCCAAAAGTTGAGATGGTGACTCCAGGTTGGCATCGGGGCACTGTGCAAACCATCCTAAGGTATCCCCTTAGTACCCATTTTTGCTCTGCTGAGCCCCCCGGTGCTTACAAAGTGAGCAAGGCATGGCTGTGCAGCCTCAGCACAGGCTGGATGGACCAAGGGCTCTTGTCCCACCACGTCCCCACCTCTGGCACTAGCACAGGGCATGGCAGCTCCCTCTTACTGAAATTTCTGCTCCGGACCCTCCAGGTGCGCACACAGACAGGAGCAGAGCCAGCCTTGCAACATGACCTTTAATTAAAGGACAGCACCACGCCGCTGAATCGATGTCCCTGTGCTGGGAGCTCTGCATCGGAGCTGCATTGCAGTGTCAGCACAGGGCTGGATCCAGCTGCAGCTCTCACCTGCATCCTCCACGACCTACTGACCGCAGGCTGCCAGCAGACCTGCACCAGTGCTTCAGAGGGCAGGTTTAACACTATAAAGCATCTATAGATATCAGGGCTGGTGAATTTACTGCAAATACTAATGCTGGAGTTTAAAACAGGGAAAAGACCAGGATTTAGTAAGCACTGCCAATATTTTTTTTATTTTTTTCTTTGCGTATCAGTAGCACAGTGCAGACATTAACTAATTGGTCCCCCAAGACTCCTCCAGCATTGACAAGCGAAGCAGCATCCCTCTCCTGCCAGCTCCTGGTCCCTGGGGGTGGCAGCAAGCCCCATCCCCAGCAGAGCTCCCAGGACTCCCCAGCCTTCACGGCAGGGCTGGAACTCACACGAAGGCACCGCAGGAATATTTATCACTTACAAGGCTTTTTTTTTTTTTGCATTGTTACCTGCGAGTCCCAGCAGGGTTATGATCCCATTATAGGAAGCCTATAGGAAAACCAGTCTCGCAGATTGTTTGTAAGAGAGCTATAAAAATGTGACTAAGCGAAGCAACTTCACGTATCCCACTCAGCAGTTTAGCGACGTGAAATTTCTGATGGCATCTCTATTGGCTCTGCTAACAATCCAGATGCGCTTGGAAAAGGCCTGCCTGAGTTAGCTGCTCTGCAGAAAGAGTCCCCAAAGAGCTTGTAAAAGGCTCCTCGGCTTGACCTGCTGAACTGAAGTCTGGTGGCTTGTTATTAAGAGCTGAAGTTATTGCCGTGCTGCCACTGCTTGGTGGAGGAGGGCAGGAAAAGTGCTGGGCGACTTGGCACTGACTTAATCGATGGTTTGGTGGCTTTGGCTGTCTTCACTACGGTCCCTTCCAGTGAGCTTCAGCTCCATTCAAACGTCCTCTTGAAGAGCATAAAGGCTTCCAAAACGAGGTGGAAAAACCTTCAGCACATTAGCTAATAGCACATCAGAGGAAGTGCCTGGCTGCGACCGTAACCTCAGTAGGCATCTTTACATGGGAGGACGTAAACTGTCTCTGAATTATTTATTGAGCCAAAGACATCAAATTGGACAATTAACCTTGAAAACTTAATTTAAGCACCATAAAAGAAACATCTCCTGAAAAACGTGTCCTTAATAAAAGTCAGAAGAGCAAACTGTAGCAAGTTCTGCCATGGTCCATTGCAGGAACCAAGAACTTGTGCGTGCCTGTCCCTGCGGAGGGAGTAGCACTGGAGGCAATTTGGCAGTCCTGCAGCAGTCGGGAGGGCAGGCCAGGAGCATCCCCAGAGCCCACTGCTTGCTCTTTGAAGGATGTTGCACCTTATCCCTGGCTGCAGAGGAGCCTGGGCAGGCTGGTGCCTCGGGCACTGTCTGCCCTGAGCAGTCCAAACCTGCTTTGGTGTCTGAGTGCCTCAGTTTCCCCTCCAGGGCAGTGGGGAGATACCCGAGGCATGCCAAAAAGGTAACAGAGCTGGAGGCTGGGACTGTGCACAGGATTGTGCTCAGACTGAGAACTCCTTCTGTTTCAGTTTGGAAGCAAAAGAGGTTTTGTCTCCTCACTTCCCTCTGCTGTGGGCGAGCTCCTGCTCCCACTTAGCGCCTGCCACGCTCTTCCGACACCACTAAATGATGGAAGCTGCAGACAGCTTCAGCAATTTATTCTGTTTAATTTCCTCCACAAAGGTGTTTTATCCTCACTAATAAAAAGAGTGGAACTTGATCATTTCTAAAATATTGTCCCTTCTAAATCTTTATGGCTCAAAGTGGACTGAGATCATTAGAAGTTACTTTATGTGCAGCTCAATCAGCTCCAAAGGGCTATCTCAGTCACCCCGTGCTTGCTGAGAGCAGATCCCATTTCCCAGAGGCAAAAGGACAATACTTAATCACTTCCTCGCTTGTTAGGTGTTTTAACAAGTTGTATTAAGCTTCATCAATTGGAGCTTTCATGCCAGATTAAAAATGATAGTTCACTTCTCCGTTATTATAGGACATCATTTGTTTTCTTTTATTTTGCTGGGCACTTGCAAGCCACTGTAATTTCACATGAAAATATATGACTGATGTCACCCAGAAGTAATTAGGTTTTAAAAGCCTTGATTGCAATAGACACGAACGTTACGGCTTTATGGTGCCAGTGCATTGCCATACATTTTATAGCTGTTGATTCTGCAAGTATTTCATAGATCTGTCAATAGGAATAAGTTAGCCGATGTTGACTGGAACTATTAATCAGCAGGAAGGAGGATACATGCTCGTACTTCTGTGCTCAGACCTGACTGAGCAGCAGAAGCCTCCCTGCCCACCAAGGCAGGACTGCCTAGGAAACTTTGTGTGCAGCCCAGCAGTCTGAACGTTTCACAAAGAGATCAAAACCTTTAGGCTTTGTCATGAGAATGGCAATAAAAAACATACATGCCTGTGTCTGCTTCTTTCATTTGCAAGTTCTAGTTTGAAAAAAGTTGTTCCTTTTCCACAAAAGAAGAAGTGTTTCTTCCATCCTCTTTCTCCCATCCCTCCTTTTCTTCTGCTAGCACCTTACTGTTAAGATGTTCCCCTAACACTGAACGGACCCACTGCTATTGCTACCTCCTGGCTTCTCCAACCTGGAGAAAGACCAAATCCTGCACTGATATTTATGCTGTGAAAGCACACCTCGGTGATATTGCAGGCCGGTACAAAACTCAGCCCCTAGGTACCTGGGGAAAAGTGGTTTGGTTGAAGTTAGGAACACTTTTTGTGTCCTGCTGCCCCATGTTGGGGTCATGGTGGGACCAGCTCCCCAAGGACATCTGGGCTGGGCAGCCGTGGACAGCTGGTGCTGGTCACCACTTTGGGGCCAGGGAGAGTATTTCTTGCCCTGCAAGCTGTCCCCGTGAAATGGACGTGCTGGGACCTATCCCAGTACATAAGAAGCTCATTTCTCCTGGTTATGACAACCTTTTAATCAAATCCTGGGCGAACGTCCCAGGTAGCAAGAGTGGACTGTGCCCTGCCAAGAACAGAGAGTCCGTTCCAGAGCTGGGGACCTTCCCCAACCAGTTAACTCCAAAACAAAATGGTCTGCTACCGCTGCACACAAACTCTGAGCCCAGCAAAGTCCATTCTTTCCCAGGGCAAAAGTTTTAGCCACCAGGCAAAAGTTTGCACGTTCAGGTACGAGCTTCTGTGCATTACAAAAGTAGTGAAGAGACAGCAGCTTGCTTGTAATTTAGTGGAAAGGGAATTTTCCTGCACCGCTGCCTTCATGAAGGGAGTTCTGACTTCCCTGTAATTTGTAATAATTTGGTGGTCCCTTGTGTCTCGTCATGTGGGGAAGGTATCCCCTGGCTTTTCCACCAGAAGTGCTGTGTCTGTCTTTTATCTGGCGATGGCCCCTGGAGAATCTTTTGTTTGACTCCTGATTAAAATAGGGGCTGGTTTACACTTTCCTTTTTTTTTTTTTTTCCTTTTTTTTCTTTTCTTTTTTTTTTTTCAGAAGAAAATTCTATACAGCAAGCACAGGAAGCGAAAAAAAAGGTTGAATTGCGAGCAGATAAGTACAATTTCACTTGACCCCTGAGCTCTATCAGTCATTCTTAACAATGGGATGTATTCTTATCTCAGCACACCACTTAACACCCATTAATGCTTTGGGGAGTTAGCCCGGCTCTTTAAGATACCCACATTAGGATTTATTTAAAGCACTGAGATGAGAGGGATGACTGGCTTCAGCAGCTGCAGTCTGAGGAGCAGGACTGCGGTCTGTTCTCTGCACATCCTGAACCCAGTGGGTTAAAAACCTGTAAAAACAAAAATCACTTAGAGCAGATTTGTGGCTGGTTTGAACTGGCAAAGCTCCTTCAGTGCCCACTGGTGCCCACTGGTACCAGATCCCTTACCGTGGGGGATTGGCATCACTGCACGGAGGTAGGGAAGCTCGGTGAGCACTAATTCAGCCAGATCTGCTGGCTGATGGTCCCACTGATTGCATGAGAGGAGGCTCCTTGCTGAGCCTAGAGCCAGGTCCCAAATTCGGTAAAATTCTGGAAGGTTGTGGTGAGAGTTTGGAATAAAATTAATGCAAATTCTCTCAGAGTCTGTTCCATCCCTGCAGCCCCAGGATGGCTGTGCTAAAAAGGAAGATTTCTAAAATGTAATTCTCCTGGAACACCTTAAAATTGGATTAAATTAGGTGTCACTTCAAAATTCCTGTGTTCAGGAATCTCCAGGGAAGACTCTGGGGGTAGCTGAGAGAGATGCACAGCCTTTTCAGCCATTTATGAATCTGTTTTGCCTCTAATGGGTAGAATTTCAGAGCTTCACTGCAAGTTTTAAATGTTGACTTTAAAATAGAAGCAACACTTAAATAAAATGGAGCTGTCTTCCCATACTCCTGGCCATGGTTCCCACCACCATTCGGGCAGACAGCTACCCAAGCAGACCCTGCCTGGGGCATTAGTTGTAAGAGCCACAGTGCCTGTTCGGGAAGTGTTCCTGGGCTGACAGCAGAATTTATTGCACCCTTGTGTATTAGAAGAATGGTGGAACAGTTGGCTTATACCACTGAAAAGGAAAATTAAACAGTGAAAATAAAAAGAACCATTTTTCTCACCGATTCTTGCAGAATCAGAAAATTGCAGAAATGAGCTCATCTCTGCTCTGTCAGCATCTGTCCCGAGTGACTTTGTCCTAGCTGCTGGTCCCAGCCAAAATTTGGAAGGACAGGTTTGCCAGCGGGCTGGAAGCCCTTCTCTGAACACTAACGCCCTTCATATTTCCAACCAGTCTTAGGTTTCTTGGGGATTTTGATTGAATGCCACATCCAACTCCAGCAAAGCATGTTTTCTTTCCGAAACTCTTTTAGCCCTGATTCATAACTGGTAGGAAAAAAATAATCTATGGAATGAAATATGCTGAGAGTCTTAAGCAAATATTTAGGCAAAAACCAGCTGGTAAATCTCTAATGAACGGCTGTACGTAAAGCTAGCACATAACTCACTGCACCCCAGCCAGAAGGGTCTCATCCACCTCCTCTGCTCCTAACTCCTCACAACACCCAGGGATGTGCAGTGTCCATCTGAGTCAGACGACAACAGAGGGGATGCATCCAAGCCCCGAGGCATCCCTCGGCCTTTCACTGCCTATCCCAGACTCTGGAACAAGAAGGGTGATGCTGGTCATTATTTTCTGAGGTTTGGCTTCTCCTGCCCTGGTCTTCAGGACAGGCTGTTCCATGGGGGGACTCAGGTGAAAGGACAAACTGCTCATCCCTAGCAGATGTTATCACTTCTAGGTACACCCAGGCAGTCCCACTCCTCTCCACAGAGGAGAGCTTAATAAAATCCCACACACGCTATAAAGAATCCCATTTTCCCCTTTACTTGAGTAACACTTTAAAATAATGGTACATTGATACTGCATTACGAAGCAATTCCCTTGGATGGATCCATGGCACAGTCGTTATTAATATCAAGTGAGTTCACAGTGATTTATGTTATCATGGTGATTTTGCATCTTGTTTATTACCTTCCAGAGATCGCTTTGCTGTGATTTTTAAGGTGGCACAGAAATTACCACGTGCACTGCGTCTTCTAAATCAATGCAGCCTTTTCCTGCCTGCTAATAAAGCTCTCTTATACTTTGCAACCAGCAGATATTAGTTAATGCTTAATTACTGTGGAGGGGCATGGACTAAGCACAGGAGAGTCAACAGCATTAATAAAACTCTTGGAGTAAAAATAAATCAAGAGGTATGGGAAGGTGGGTGGGAGGGAATGAGACGTTCACCCCTGGCATTGCTTCGAGGGGACCAGGGGCTCTCTGCAAGGTTTCAGGTGCCCGCGTTGTGAGCATCTGGATGCACCCCAGGACCCGGGGATGGGAGCAGGATCACAGCCTGGTCTCGGTCTCAGCAGCTGCTTCTGGTCAGCAGAGCTGAGTCCCTGTGCTGCTGCCAGCCCAAGCCTCCTTTTGCATCTCGGGCTTGGCAGCGATGCTTAACCAAAGCTGAATTACAACAGAAGCTTTGAGGATGATTTACCAAAACATGCTGAACTCACAGAAACCCAGCAGTGGTGATAAATACTGTGTAATCTTAAGAACAGGGTGCTTAAACGTGACCAATACTCAACAAAGAGCATGCTCTAACTCTTGTCTGACACCAGTGTTACTCCACTTGTGAGCAGGTTTATTCTCCTTCCCCAGAGGAGTTGCATATAAAATAGATTTTTTCAGCGTTACTTCATAATACATTCTTATAACCGATGCATTGTGTAAATAAAATGAGACATTAATAAAAATGGCTGGTGTCTACCTCTGGCTCTAATTTTAATATTTACAGGGGGAAAAAAAAAAAAAAACCTCTTGGAATTGATGCTAACAAATTTCACAAACAAGGCTCTGAGAAAATGTTAGCACTCTAGGAGAAGGTAGCCACATGGCCAATAAATCGTCTTCCTTGAGCCAACTTGTTATTGTCTATAACACTCATAAAACACTTCTCACAGAAGACCCTTGCTGATGAAATAAACCATCAATCTCCACTGCATTACTATTCATTTTCCATGTGCGCTGAGAGCAAATGTCATTCAAGGCATTACAGTTCTCTCAAACTATATTAAAATACGTAGTCTGATGTTATATCTTTTCGAGCCTGTCTGTTCATAAATTGTCACTGCTGATTGGAACATAAAACATATTTTATAACACCATAAAGCCCCAGAAGATACAAGATCACTCATGTTTGTCTTTATGGCTCAATGTGTAGGACTTCGAGAAGAAAAAGCATTGTGTGTTTCATAACAGAAATGGCCAGGGCCCTGCGGAGAGGAAGCCTCAGACATTTCCATAAAGCATGATTACCATACCCCTTGATGGCTGAAGCATCGCTGTGCACAGAGCCCTGAACCTTTAACTTACAGACTGTAAACAGATGAGTTTTCCTAATAAATCAGCGTTGTTTAGGAGCAGAGTTACCCTACCCAATGCTGGGCTGTAAAAGTTATCTCCAGGTGTCAGCGTAATGATGACTTCTTTCCCTCCTCTGTTTTTCTTTTTCCCTGACATGGTTCGGAAAACTTCCTTATCCTAGGGATAAGTCCCCTGAGAAATCGGTGAGACGTTTTGACGTATTAAAAAGTTAGACCAGCATCCCAGTGATGCTCCTTGGTTCCACCAGACCTATTATTTCTGGATCCTCTTTGGGGAGCCGTGGCCATCACCCACCAACATGCTGAGCTGCTTCCATGCAAAAAAGAACCTCCTGCTGCCAGTGTAAGGGCATCCCTGATCCCGCTCTGCCCTTATCCACCCTCGATGCTTTAATGAAGAAGAGCTCTTCCACACTTCTCACCATGCTACAACAGTGCCGGGATGTCCCAGCACTGGGCCCTGTGCTGTCAGGGACAAAAATTAATCTTCAGACTACGCAGGAGTCCCAGGGTTGGGGAAAGGCTGGGTATGGAGCCTTCAGTGCTACGGCCAGCACAGCCAAGAGAGCACAAAAGGGTCCCTAAATTGCCTCTGGCACCAGCCAGCTGCTTGGCTGTTGGCCACATATGGTTTCTCTGGAGCCCCTGAATATTTAAACAGTTCAATCTCACCTGCGTTTTCGTATGCCCGTGACACTTCCCATATACGCTTGCATGGGACCAGCTCCTGCTGTGCTCCAGCTCAGGGGACCAGGTTGCTGTCACTCGGGGCCACCAGCATGTGCATGGTGCCCTGCTCCTAACGATGGCACTTAGTATTCCCAGGGGCATTGCATGTGCTTCCTGCTGGCTTTCTGCTGGCATTTAGCTTTAATTATTGGACACTTAGACTAATATGTTACTGGAAGTAGCTCCTGCTATATTTAGCATGGCAGTGTTATATTTTGCTGTTCCCTGGCCTCCAGATGAAGGCAATACCCAGGGAAATTGGAAATCTATAAGGTTGCTCGCTTGGCTAACCACCACAGGAACCTGAGGTTTATGCCGGTGCCCGCTGAAACCAGACAGGGCTCTATAGCAAGGTGGGTGCTGCCTGGCAGGGGGCTGCCCATCCCCAGGGCATGCGAGGGGCTGAATTTGGGGTGAAAAGAAAAGAAAGACCAGCAAAAGTAGGGATGGAGGCTGCCTGGATGGATGAATTTGTCAATCAGGTTGACAAACCAAAGCTACTAACGTTCCCACAGAGAGACATCAATACGAGAGCAGGGATGTGAACCATTGTGAACCTTTTCTGCTTTGGGGAAAGGCCCAGTAGGTGACACTGGCACACATCTCCTGATGTGTCTGAAGCCTAGGAGCTGGCAGGGACAGCCACAACCTTGCTCTAGCTTTCCAGGTGTTGCTGCACTGGGGAAAGCCTCTCCAGGTCCCCAAAATCCATCTTCTCCTTGAATGCAGCACATCCAAATGGTGCTTTTATAGGGCTGCCTTTCCCTGAGCATCCCCAAGGAGTGTCCCAGCAGTGCCTGCGACCCGGCAGGCTCTGGCAAACGCTTCCAGCCCATGGCTGCCTGGCTAATGCCTTGGTATTTGTGTGGTTTCCTCTCCGCAGAAAGCCTTGCAGTATTTCCACCCATTTAAAGGTCTATAAGAGGTCTCATCAAAGCCAGGTATAGTTTATATTGCAGATGGCTGCTGACATGATATAATCCACGCTAACAGGCAGGCTGTTAAAGGTCAGAGTCTCACTTCACTTCTGCTATTAGCTTTGATGTTGGGAAGATGCTGAATTCTCTCTGTGTCTTTTTATTTTAGAGGGAGAAAAGACACTATTTACTGTCAGGCTCTTCATCAACATAATTGGTGGCTCCTCTGGAATCACCCCTTTGCTTTAAAAAGCGCTGTAAATCAGCTGTAGAAAGCCTGGTCTTTGAAAAATCCTCGAGCGGAAGAGGAACATGAGCCACAGTCTGCAGGATCGGATCCATGTCTGTGCCAGATGTGGGCTGGAGGCAGGCAGGGCTGCAGCTCTTCTCATCCCACATCCTCGTGCTGGCAAAGCCGGAGGCCATGGGAGCAGCAGCTTTGGGCATGAGCATGCCAGAGCCTCGGCTACTCTGGGGAGCCCCCTGGAAGATGCTGGGGGTCCAGGTCCAGGCGGGACCCGGGGCTCCATCTGCTGCTTCTATCCCTAGCAGAGGAGCCGCTCCCAGCATCTGCGTGCCAGGTTGCACACACGGCTGCCTCCAGATAACCAGATAACCCGTGGCTGCTCCGGAGCCTCGGTGATGCCCGAGAGAGCGGAGTTCTCCCCAGATGCCCTCTGGTTAAAAGTTCTGGGAGCAGCCCGAGCAAAGCGAAGCACAGGGTGCCAGGGCTTGCAGTGCCAGCCCCACGCAGGGCTGCACCCTGCTCACCTGCCAGTCCTCCCTGCATCCCGTCCAGCAGAATGGGGGAGGCAGCACAAAGCCCTTTCTGCTGCCCCCTTCCTAAACAGCACCCAAAAAGACCCTTTCTCAGGCTAATACTTCATTCAGAATACTCACATTTCCCCACCTCCCAGCTTGTGATGTGCTGCCAAACCCCAGAAAATCTTCCAGCACCTGCTAATCTGGAGCAGGAGAGGCTGCTCCCATCACCGCAGCACTGGCAGACCTTGGTCCTCGTAGACTTTGGCCAAACCAGCCACCAGTAAGGGCTCCGGCAAGCCGTCGGCAGGCCTGGCTGCTTTGATCTCAGCAATATTGAAGCTTTGCCTGAAGATGGCACTAAAGAATGGCTAGGACGAGTGGGCGGCGAGTGCCTGCACGGCTGCACTTGCAGCGCGATTAATACAGCATCTCCCAGGCAGTAATCACGGCTCGCATCGCCCAAAAACGCGGGTGGCCGCTCACAGGGCTGGGGCGTGCTGGGGAGGAGACGGCAGAGGTCACTGCATGCCCGGCACACGTCTGCTCCTGAGCATGGCTGGGCTCTCCTGCCCCCTGCAAAACTGGAGATTCCCAGGGCAAAACTGGCCTCGTGCTTTCCGTGCCTATGTGTTTCATCCGTAGCAGTCCAGACTGGGTGAAACTGTAGCAGTAATTTTATTCTGTCCCTGTAAATATCACTGAACAGGCTTGCGGGACCTGGTTAAAGCACTGAACTGACCATAAACCCTGTTGTGTCAGGGCAGCGGGGTGGGATAGTTATTCCTCTTCTCTTCTCCTTCCCCATCCCATTCTTGCCATTCCAATGAAATAAATAACAAGGTAAAAGAGAAGGGCTTTACAAGCCCTTCCCTGTGAATTTGCAGTGGGCTCCATGGGCAGTGCAGGGAGAATTCCTGATCCACACCTGCCCAGCAGGGAGGCAGCGTGCCCAGGCACGGAGCAGCATCGCCTGCAGTGGGCAAGAGCAGCTCCGCGTTATCGCGCGCCATCGGGCGAGGAATCCATGCCGCGGTGCCACGCCACAGCCCGTGCCTTTGTCTCCAGCTGAGGAGAGATAAAGGGTGGGTGGGGGATTCAAGCTGCGGGAAGAGGAACTAGGCTTCAGTCAGTGCCGGGAGGAGATGCCCTGAGCCCCAGCGTGCCTGCCGTGCAGTGAAGGAGTTGCGAGGCACAATAAGGGACAAAATCCACCCCCAGATACTCAGGGAGTTTTTCCCCTTCCTCTCATCACTGTATGTCACACCGTGCCACACCATCCTATCCAAACCACCCTGGGCTTCTTCCTATGCTGGCACATTCCCCGAACAAGAGTGTGGAATTACTCCAGGGCCATTTAGAGAAAATTGAGATGGAAACTGTGTGTGCAGCACGGTGTTAGCAACTTCAGCCCCAGAGTGATGGGGAAGGGCCTTGTCCTCTCAGGCTGTAGCTTTACAGCCCCCCACCCTCATTTATGGGGCCTTCTGTGGGAACCAGGCATATCTGATGTATTGTAAGAAAAAAAGGCATTTTTACAACAAGAGCAATTGACCATGCTGGGGTTTAGCATAGTTTCAAGCCTGTGTACATCGTCTGTCCAGTGGAGAGAGACTGTGAGGTATACCAGAGTGCTTCCCACAGGGGATAAGATATGAAAGGAGAGGATAAGCCATGATGCCTACGATCCATATGGCAGCATGGCGTTTGTGCTGGGAGCTGAGCCGAGCCGCAGAGTTCAGAACCCCCAGCGGAGCTGCATCGGAGTTCAAGGTCCCTCCGGCTTGATTGGACGATGTTGTATGACACAGCCTCAAACCACACACAGCACTGGTGTGTGCTCACCGGGGTTCCTTAGCTTCCCAGTCTGACCCACGACTGAGTTATAAAGTTCGTATCTGAGCCGCTCTGGAGTTTTGGCTCACCATTTTTTGTGAGCTGTTCCTATAAGAGACGTTAAAGGCATTGCAGTGCAGACTGGGGCTGCCAGCCTGCAAGGGTCTGAATTCCAGCCTTTCCCTAAATCATGTCATCTGCCCGAGGATCCTTCACCAGCTTCCTAACATTTCCCATCCGTCTTGGCCATTGGGAACCCTTTGGATCTCCCTTTTGTTTACAATGAGTAATGGGCAGGAGTTAACAGAGGTTCCAGAGGGAAAGGTCAGCGCAGTTCATGCGGCATTAGGAAGACGCTCGCAGACCTGCTTTGATCTGCGGGGGATTTCAGCGGTCAATAAGGCGGCCCCGGAGCACGGCATCACCCCCACGTCCCCTTGGCGGAGCCTTGGCGGTGGCCCCGGCCGCTGTTCTTCGTTCGTGCGAGCGAGCACCCTGGTTTATGGGCGGCGGGGCCGTGAGTCACCGGCCCCGTAACTGGCGGTGCCATGCACGGCCCCGGGCGGCCACAGCCTCCGGGGTGCCTGTAATTGCTGACTGTTTGCTTCTGCCACGTCCCTGGCAATACAGGAAAAGTTGACAAAGGGCTAGAGCTTAATTGTGAGCTTGTGAAAACACCAGCCCGGGCTCCCCAGCTCCGTGGTTCAAAGTCTGAAGCGTGCCCTGCCGATTTACACATTTATTTATTTTACTGCTGCACCGTGGATGGGAGCCATTCCGCAGAGGTCATCGTTCCAAGAAAATGAGGTGAAAGCCCCTAAGCCAGCGGGCGTGGATGGGGACTTTTGCTTTTTAACCTTCAGAAGCGTTGGGTGCACGCAGCCTGCCCAACAGGGACCGTCCCAGGACAGGCACAACCCGACCTGCCCAGGGCCAGACACCCAGGGGCTCACCTGGTCCCACATTTTCAAAGCTATTTCCACCTCCCTGAGATGGAAAGTCCACAGCCAGCAGTCCCGACAAGGATTATTTCTCTAACATCCTTCCAGCATAAACTCCGGAGTTAATTTAAATTCATCCTTTGGAATAACTCGTGGTATGAATGCTTCTTTCATGCTCATGATCAACTTTTTCTCATTTATTCTAGTCCACTTTTGAGGTAAAACCAGCTAAATTTTAAAAAGTGCTATAATTTCAGTATAACTGTGTCATTAAAACTTTCACAGGAAAGTTGCATGAGTTCACCCAGCAAAAGCAGATGGAAGCAGACCCAGCACCTTTCATTGAAACTCCAGTGCTATAATTAAGGTTTCACCCCCAGCTTGTGCACCAGGGTTGCAATGGAAAACCCCTTACCACCCAGAGACTTCCTCTTCCCCCTCTCCCTGCATGTTCCTGCCTTGCCCTCCATCCTTACCTTTCCTCTGCTCCCCTGCCCACACACAACCACCCCGACAGACCCTCGGGGCAGGTACTTTCGCTGTCCTGAGCTTCTCCTCCACCTCTCGCCCTCCTCCCAGCCCATCATCTCCTCCTCGCCCAGCCTCCCCCCTTTTCTCTCCCTGCTTGGCGGTTGCCTCTCACAGCAGGATGCGCTTGGAAGATGTTTTTTACCAAATAAGCCGTACAAATGAAGCTTGGTATCGTACGTGTCTCCCGCTGGCTCCCCAGCAGGTTTCCAGACTAGGGGAGGAGGAAAGAAAAGAAATCAAACGGAACCAGATGCTTGGGGGATTGATTATTCCTGCATGATCCTAAGGATAAATAAAGTGTTTGGAAAGTTTTTAAAACACACTGACATGTTGGGATCTAATTTATAAAAAGCAGAGAGGAGGAATGGATGGGTTCAGGCTTCCCAGCTGCAAGGAAATGGTGTCAAGCTGGGTTTCCCTGGGGCCATAGCCGAGGAAAAGGTCTGATGGGTACCCACCACCCTTGGGCTGTAAGATATCGATGGATGCCTCCAGTGATTTGTTTTAGGGACCCGTCCAGGGCAGGAGCGAAGGGGATCTCTTCCATTTCCTATAGAGTCCTGTACGAGGGACGGCCTCCATCTGCCCAGTGCTTGGCAGAAACAGCCTCTATACAGGCTTCTTCTGGGGCCACCACACCCTGATGCCACCGCCGAGGGTCCCCAGCAGGGTGGCAGTGAGCCCCGGACCCACAGAACCATCCCACATGCCCCACAACAAGCCCTTGGATGCCTACTCCAAGGACGTGGGGCTGCTGAAGGAGATAAGCACTGGAAAAGTTCATTAGTAAGAGAGGCTGCTATGTGTATGGGCATGGGACTAATTGAATAGTGAAAATACAGTAGAGCGACAAGGTAAATATTTCAAATGGTGTTTCCATTAGCAGTAAATTCCCTTTTCAGATTTCCTTTCTTTTTTCTTTTTTTTTTTTCTTCTCTTGTGCTCAGAATCGTTGCTGCCTTCAGAGACTTTTCAGTTCTTATCTCAATCCCAAATGTTAAACTCCTTGAGTCAACCGATTCTAATATTTTCAAGTGTTGTTTCAGTGATTTATCAGAGCAATAAAAGCTGCAAGGAGGTGTTATTTGTAGAAGTTTGTTTGAAGCACTTAAAGGAAAAAAACATTTCTGAAAATATGAATGAGATTAGTTTTTGAAAAAATACTTGCATGCTAAAGGATCTGGAGCAAAAGAGTGTCATTTTTCTAAAGGAGTTTGACATTAAAAAGCTCCGAAATGAATAACCTCATGGCCCCAAAACAGTATTCCTGCAAATCTTGCTGTGCTACTAACAAGCGTTAGCATTTCTATTATATACATTAAGTTGTGCAAAATGTGTTTCTGCCAGCAACACCTTCATTTATATGGGCCTTTTCATTGTGCTGTCACTTTTTATATATTTTCACTTAAAAATTGAAATATTTAATATGTTCACATTAAAAATACATATTTGAATAGTCTCTGTCTGTCAGAGAAATGATCTTAATGAGAAAGCATTCTGTATTCACGCTGTCTCTCCTACCGGCTTCTTCTGCCAGTTTTATAATCTCTTCATGCTTCTTTACCCTCTTTTGCAGAGGCTTCTTTTCCCTGTTGTATTTATGTAGCAGAAAAATAGCACAGAGGAGATATTGATATTATTTGCTTAGAGGGTGCCTAACACATTTACAGCTAGGGACCAGAGGTTCTCCCATAGTGCAGCTCAGAGGAGCACGGGTTATTTTTAGTGCAAAATCCCTGTATGGCCTTATAAAAAGAGATATTTCTCGTGTGCAATATTTGCTTTTAATGATAACGTTGCCAGTTCTCATGGTATTAGCCCACATCGTGCAACAAGTGTTGGTTTTCTTTTTCTTTTTCTTTTTCTTTTTTTTTCCTTTCCACTACTCCTGGAGTAGTTATTGTGCAATTGTCTCACAGGACTTGGTGAAATGGATTTTTTTTCAGAAACCACACTATTTTCTTCACTTTTTGCAGCCGGATTTCTACCCATGGAGAGCCAGCCGGGCTGGGCACGGAGGTGACAGCCAGCGGCCAGGGCAGGGGCAGGGTCGGTGCCGGTGTGCTCGGGGACTGCCGTCCCCCGGTGCCAGCAGCATGTGGTGGCACCGTCACCTGTCAAAAGCTGGGTCAGCGACGGGTCAGCCCCAAAGAGAGAAAACAGCCTTCGTCGCCTCCCCGCAGCCATGGGCTCCCTGCTTATCGGCGGCTCCAGCTGCGCGGGTGGGAGAGCAGGAGTTCAAGGCAGATTCATCCCACTCGGTGCCCGCCTCCGGTGCTGTTACAGCTATAATATAAAGCCAATGCGTGATGTGCAATGGCAAGTGCCTGCATGGTCAGAAATGGTGCTTGTCCTGCCAGAATCAGGCACATATCCATGCCTGACCGAGGGCAGGGTGAAGTTTTGCTAATTCCCGGGGTGCTTCTGCTCCCTGGTTGCAAATAAGGCTCTGGATCCTGCAGGCATTTATTCTCATGCACTTTGCAGTCCTACTTATATTTTTAAGGCTTAAAAATAGCAAAGTGTTTATTCACGTGCCTAACAGTGAGGTCCCCAGTAGTCTCCCTGACACCGATACAAATCCTCCCATGCTGGGCACTAAGTACACCACAACCCCACATCGCCCTGCCCAAGCAAAACTCCAAGACATTTTGGAGAAACAGGCCAAACTTCAGGAGAAAGAACCCCACCACACAATGCCACCTGAGCTGCAAACTCCACCACAAGCAAATATACAGGCACACAAGGAAAATAATATACACACACAAGGAAAATACAGGCAACTCAGCACCAGGGTGAAACAGCTGCCTCAAAACTACAGCCAGCACTCAGCTTTGAGGGGATTTCTCACCCATCTGGCTTTCTGGTGTAAAAAACACGTTGGAGACAAGCTCCAAGTAATCTATTGAGCAGAACAGGGAGCTTCATGCCCCTGTCTAGCCGGGTGGACACGCACTCCCCAGCCCTGCAGCACCGTGCCCCGGGGAGCCGGCCCCGAGTGCCGCCGCTCCCCCTGTCTGCTTTTGGCTTTGCCCCGGCTGATCCAATCTGGGAATAAAAACAGAGGGAAACAGATGGCCCATTGTGAGCACTGCTCCTGCCTGCTCCGGCACAGGCTCCGGAGGAGCCAGCTATTGCCTCTGATTTTCCATGTTTTAAATGCAGGCAGTAAGGGGAAGTCGGGGCAGGACAGCTTGTGTCCCTCGGGAGGGGGCAGCTCCGCCACCTCATCGGGATGGCTTTCCTCTAGTCCTGGAGAAACTGGGGGAAAACTGATCCCTGGGGCAAGTGGGGCTCTCCTGGAGCCAGGTGTGGGGTTTTTTTTCATCTATGTTAATTGCTGGGTGGCATCTCTGATGCTAGGACAGCCTGAAAAGCCTCGAGTGTGCTGTACGGTTTGGTATGGTATATTACTTGGCATCCGTGGGTTATGTGCCGCACTAAAAAAGGGAATTTTTACTCTTACAAAGAAAGGGACTTCATGAAGACGTTTCCATCCTCCTTCCATGATTTTTATCATACTGTGTAATAATTTATTGACATGACAGCAGCTTCGGTATCAAATTCCATCTCCACAGAAACCAACGCAGGGAAGTTTCTCTTTCACCTCCACGTGGAGAGGGGTGGCTGGATCCAGCACAGCAAGCACCAGGCACCTGGAAGGTCCTTGCCCTGCTCCCATTTTCCAGGCTTTCCACCTACCTTAGGAGAGAAGTGAAAGCAGAAGGCTGACCCCAAGCATGATGAATTCCTGCTGAGCTTTTTCCCATTAACTTCAGTAAGGGCTTAATCCGGTGGTTTTCAGAAGCTGGGTGGCTGGTGGGGATTTTTGATGGAGGCAGGGGAGAGAAGACAGGGTGTTAACATGTTTTTCTGATTAATTATAGTGTTCTCAAGAGTAAGTGAATAATAGTACTGGTCAGAGCCAGGCATCACATGGGTCTCAGCCCTGCAGGGTAAATGGTGTCTGAATTGTGAGTAATGTTGACCTGGCAGAGGCCAGATAAGATACGGATTTTTCACGTCCAGGACTGGACAGAATTCCACATATTGATAACTAAATGCACCAAAATATAGCTAGCGCTTAGCACAAAACTCTTCCTCACCCTTTGGAATAGCATTCAGCTGTGCCAGGCAGCAGAAGTACCTGATTTAGGCTCCGGGTAGGGAGCAGAGAGGTGCCACCAGCTAAACCAGTGACTGGTGCTGAACAAGCACCACGAGAAATGGGGAGAAATGGGGAGAAATGGAGAGGGTGCCACCGCCACTGCCCAGGGCCTTTGGTGGCCATATGCTCAGCACCTTGCATCAATAGCTCCTAAATTTACTGATACTTCTCAAAGTTGTCTCTCTGTCTTTTGTTGTAGCTGCCCTGAACTAATAAAAATTCAAGTTTTTTTTTTTTTTTTTCCCAAAGGAAAATAATCTTCCTAAAGTCATCTGTGCTTTTCTTTGGCACCTTAAAAGCAGATATTTTGCTGTTCTGAAGGTACTCACTAGGAATGCAAGAAAATTAATAATTTGCCCTTCCTAGTTTTATTCTGGTGCGTTCAGAGCATTTAATTTTACTTTTGATTTCATGTATTTTCCTATTATTGACCTGTTCAGCAATTTCTCAATGGAAAATGTTAAAAATATCCAATTTGTGAGTATTTTTGAAGGGGGGGGGGTGACTCTTTGACACTGGTTTAGAATTTAAAAAAAAAATGCTTTGAGTTCTTCAAGTTTCCCTACAGAATATAAATTCCACCTTCCAGCCAGGTCTGGGAACAAGGGGACAGTTTTGTTCCTACCTCAGTTTCTCTCACCTATTTAAAGAAAATTGTTACATGTCATGGCACACACTTGAATATCTTGCATTTTCTTTAAGATTAAAAGTCGGAGACATTGGTGCATGCCTTCTGATGGCACTGGCAGAAAATCGAGTCCTATTTAACTACCCCTTGCATTAGGAATCTGCTAAAACTGAGGAAAATACAAGCAAGTGGCTCATACTCTGTTCTCATATTCTTATTCAGTCCGGTTTTACAAGAAGTAGAAATTTGTCCTAAGGAGCCGGTTTTTTTCACCCTTTTCTCCTCTCACGGAAGTTACCAGAGCAGATTGCCTCTGGCTTCTCAGAAGTTGAGTTGAATTTTTCAAAGTGGCCCCCCCAAAAAAAGCAATTAAAGTGTTAAAACTCCCTCCAGAAGAGCAGAGTTACACAAACCTTAAATATCTCAGCAAATCACATTCAATCCCCTTCTCACAAGATGCCACGATGGGACATTATGAAAAGGTGACAAAAATATAAAACCGAACCAAAATATCTGTCAGTAAATGGAGGCAGCGCCCTGAGACGAGCTCTGCAGATGCCGCAGTGCTGCTGGCGCTTTCGATCCCCATCCATCCCGTGTCCATCTGCCCGAAGTCAGAGTGTTACAGGAGCTTCCCCGCTACATTAACAGCTTTTGCTGTTTGGTGTTGGATGAATGGGGCAGGTCACATCTCTCCTTTTTTTTTCTTTTTTTTTTTTTTGCAAAGTCAGGAGGGCTGGGTCTATTTAGTATTAAATATTATCTTCTGCAAACAGGGCTTATAAGCCTGTTTAAAAAATGCAGAGGCTTTCCAGTGTAGCATGGCAAGGATACGTGGATTCACATCAAATGCTTCTTTTATGAATCACGCAATAGATGCTGTCTTGCTTATGAGAATGTGTAAACTGGGAGTTATGACTAAAACCAGCATTTGACCTCCTCAAATTCCCCGCTGGATGCACGCTGGCATGCCTCATTGAAGATGCCCGTGTTCTGCGCTTTTCCTTGTCACTGAGAGATATGGCATACAGATGGAATGATCATATTGGCCTCTAAAGGAAAATATTTAACCCAGAGATGTCAATGGAATATAGAAATGATGGTTAAAATCCCAGAAGCCTGCCTTGTTTTTGTCTTTTTCCTTTCATCTAGCACTTTGGGTCATGCCATCACTTATATGCTTCAGCCCAAACAGGCAATTGCTGAGTTAAGAACCTGGAGTTCAAAGTGAACCATAAACCTTAGTCTATAAGATAAATCATACAAATTACTTTACAGAAATAAATAGAACATTTGGGAGAGAGGTTATCTTCTTGCCTTCAGTTTACATCTCTAATGACTGTAAGTTCACAAATGCATTCTGTCAAGAGTATAAACATTGCTTTTATTATACCAAAGACAGATATTTATTATGAACTTTTACAGTATGGCCAGCTAGCTTAGAGGAAAGCCCTGGAATTTGGGCAAGAATGTAGAAACTTTGTGATGATTATTATTAAATCCGTGGGCACCTTTTTAAGTGCGATGAATGATATTTGGAAACCTCACCACTTGGGTTCGACTGCACGAAGCAGTTTTTGAAAGTGGAGGACAGGGCTGAGCTTGGCTGAGTTTTCCTTGTGGTGCTGCCATGCAGAACTATGTGTTTCCCCACAAACACACCCATGCAGGTTTTTTTCTAAAACTTTGAACTCACCTTTCCTGCAGCTCTCAACGGAAATATTATTTTAACCTCGCACGGGGCTGGGATTAGGGGTGCAATCCTCACTCTGCTGCCCTACGTGCCAGAGGAGCTTCATTCACTCTGATACTCATTGCCTTTTTCTGTGGCACATTATAATAAGAGGGGAAAAAAAAAAAAAAGAGAGAGATTAGATTCATAAAAAAGCTTTCATTGAAAATGGGTGTTAGAGAGGTCAGCGGGACATAGGGCCAAGCCCAAAGGGAGCTTGACCCCGTGATACCAATGTGGAAACTGGCCCCAGCTCCTTCCTTCTGGAACCGCCTCATCCTGCCCCGCCCAGACCAGCGCCCAGACCACGTTATCGTCCCTAAAGAAATAAAACCTTTTTTTTTTAAATTGCTCTTTGAAGTGATCCTGCTGGGGAGCAGGGGAGTGCCTCGTGTAGGGTCCAGGTACCTTGGCTGCAGCTCTCAGCAGTGGGGAGATGGGCTGGATGGGGCCAGGATGTCCCTCTGGTGCCTCGGGAAGTGGTGACGCTGAGTGTTTCCATTGCCTGATGGACTCAGGGTGCTGCCGGTGAAAGGAGTGATGAGATCCGGGTCTGAAAGGATAAGAGAAAAATCCCACTGGGCCCCAGAGGCAGCTCTGCAGAGCAAGCGAGCGGAGTTTGGGCTCCAGTCCATCTCCTCTCATTCACCCCTCCTAAACGAGTCCCTCTGAGCCAAAGCTAAGGTTAATTAGCAAAGCAAATGTGGGCACATTTCCATTCTTGGTGCCTGGGCTGTTTTGCATAAGTTCCATGGGTACTTCTCAGCTCTGCCAGATCTGCACCTCCTCTCCCAGCAAAAGGGACAGTTTTGGAGCAAGAGAGGAGAGCAGGCTCTCACAAAAGGGTTATGCAATGCGTATCGCTGGGCTACATGTGTTCGGTGATTGCAACAGTCATGAATAAGGTATGAGAAATTGGACATGATATTGCATTTCCTGTTCATGCATCTGTTGGATAAGCTGTTTGGAGCCCGACGCATCAGCCAGGGATTGTTTCTTTCCTACATCATGGCAGTCACGGTGTCTCTGCTCGGTTGGGCTCTGTTACGTCTGGTGATGGAATGAGAGAAAGAAAAGAAAAAAGGGACACATTGAAGACCAAAGCATTTAAGCCTAGACATGTCTGTGAGCACATGTGTGACACATTCATGGGCTGGTTTGTCAGAGGCAGGGATGTAAAACCCGTGCCCCCAGTCGCACCGAGCAAATCAAAGGGTGGAAGAGAGAAGAAATTCCTCAGCTCCGGCTCTGCATGCAGATCTTGCCCAAATGTTGCCGTTGTGCCGCTTCCCCTCCCGGCAGCGGGGAAATCTGCCTTACAGACCAGCTCCCTGCGGACTCCACGTCTCTGGTGAGCCCCCAGCCTCCCAGTGAGGGCTGTGCACTGGGACCGGTGACGGTCCTGGGAGGGCTGCAAGTGAATCCTCGATGCCAATGGGAACAAATTCATCCCAGGCTGGGAGAGCTCCAGGCTTCTCACCCTGGTATGGGATGCGGCCAGCACGTGGATGGCAGTGGAGAGGAGAGGAAGGGACAACGGGATTTGGGTACGGGTGAGTTTTGGGGCGAGGAGCAAGCAGGGATGCGAAGGGACACTCCTTCCAACGGAGGCACGATGCTGCTCTGTCTCCCAGCCATGCATCAGAGGTGTTTTGATAAACTGATCATATCCACAGCTCAAGTGGATACAGGTTTCTGGAGAAAGTCCAGTGATTTTCAGCTCCATTTGACATCTCCCACACAGACTACTCCCTTTCTTTCCAACCAGAAGTGTTATCCCACTTCTCTTCCCTTACCTTTTTTTTTTTTTTTTTCTCATAGGGAATTAAAAGATGGAATAGGAAGGAAAACAAACAAACAAAAAAGCCAAGAAAAAAAAATTTGCCTTGAATTGAGTAGAAATAAGCCCTCTCCTTTCAAAATGGAACTGAACAGATGAGAAAGATCTGAGAAAATGGGATTTAATGGGAAAACTGCATGGGAAAAAAAAAAAAAAAAGCATTTCATTTCATCAGAGATGTTTTGCAGAAACACCTGTGGCTTTTCCAGCAGCCCAGCTCCTGTGCCGCCTGTCCTGAACATGGGTGCGCAGGCACAGATGGGGCTCAGCCCTCATCTCCAGCCTTGAGATCGCTCTGTGCGGAGAGCTACGCACTGTAAACAGCTCCTTAACCTTCCATCAGGCTTGGGCTCGGATAAATATTTCGATGTAAATGGGGTATTCGTTACTTGACGGCTCAGTTGGAAGCACCAATAAGTGGTGTGCATTTCAGCAAAGAACAGAGCGGGAGCACGCTAACCCCATGTCCGACACCGTGTCCATGGGTCAGCAGTCCCTGCTCCTTGGGCACATCCCAGGCACACCCAGCTCCTGCCCCTGCATTTCTCTCTTTCTATTGCACTGAAACCATCCACCCAAGGGCCCTTTCCAGACTGGTTCATTCATTACAGTTTTCATTAAAATCAGTGCATCTTAATACGAGGTCTGCTATAATCACATAAGAATGAGGTACCTGGATGAACACGGTGAAACCGTCTCTTCATTGAAGTCATTATAATGCACAAGTAACCAGGATTAGATCTGCCATAACAGTCCAGGACAATAGTGATTGGGCACAAAGTTGAACTAAGGGAAATGTTTAAAACAATGGTTTATATAAGAAGTAGTGGAAATAATATCTCCGAAGAATGTTACCTGAATGATAAATGAAAATGGAGTCTCAAATAATAATAACAATGTAAAACAATTTGTGAAGCCTTTTCTAAGCAGCACCCTGGTTAGATTCCAAAGAAAATACATGCAAAAATATTCAAAAACCCATGCAGTACATTGACTTTGGCCAGCTCCCAGCTCTTGGGTATAAAGCTTTCTCTCAGTGTTTTGCAAGTAAAACAAGTTCTTTGAATGAGGGCCTGATGCAGGCTGCTGAGCATCTTCTCTTCTTACCGGTGCCAAAGTTGTCCATGGTTTGTAGGACAGACTAATGCACAAATCTAGCACAGGCCAAAAAATATTTATCCACTAATGAAATCCATCATACCAAACACAGAAAGAAATGAGCCTTTCAGGGTCCACCCCTCAGTTGTGCAATGCCTTTGTGGGCTTTTTTGTTGTTGGTGGTTTTCTAAATGAAAAATAGCAGAGGCTCAGACGCTTCAGGCCCTGCTGGAAACTCTTCCTGCAGCGGAACCGCTCGCCCCGAGCCTGCCCAAGCATCCAGCCGTGCTCGAGGCCAGGGCCAAGCCCTGTGTGCTGTGCTCGTGGGAGCAGCTCCTGCCTGGGAGCCGCTCCTGGAAGCACCCCTGCCCACGAGCAGCCCTTTTGCCTCCGAGCACGGAGCAGGACTGGGCTCTGAGCCCTTAATCCCCGCGGTAAGAAGTGGAACACTGCACACAAGATGTAGCAACAAAACAGATTTAGTTCAAGGTTAGTCTCAAGAACCCTTATCTGATCACTGACAGTAATTTATCACGCAGAACCCATCATTAGTGTCAAGCTGTTTTATTACCCACTAACTTAACACTGTTTTACCAAGAGTCAAGTGTGATGTCACTCATGTTAAAGTAATTTACAGCTAATAGATATGAGGTAGGAGTCAATGCTGGCTTGCTGAGTTCCTTTCATACCCGGAGCTTGCTACTTTCATTTTGCCCAGTAAGCAAATGAGAGAGCAGCGATAATAAAGGGGAAACATCCACATGCCTGTGCGCCCATGCACACCCAGAGGATCTTTAAAATTTCCCAGCATCTTTTCCCTTCACATACAAGAAATCATCCATATACATGAACTCTGATAATGCAGAGTTTAAGTGGCTGGTAAGATTTAAGACACAATAACGAATATTTGGTTTTGTGGGAGAAGAAATGGATAACGCTTTGGTCACCTGGAGGCTTCGGCACATGAGCGGAAAGGAAATTTCTCCTGGAGTCACATCGTGTACCCCAAAACTGAATTTTGACTCACTGGGAAAGGGGATGTTTGGGATGATTTGTTGTTGCCTTTTCAGTGATCTTAGTTTTCAGGGTGAGAGTTGCCTCCATCCAAGAGTGGAGAGAAGTTACAGAAACCTCGGTAGCGGGTTTTGTTACAAGAAGTGGAGACGGTCGTGTATGAACATTGTTTTCCTTCTCTGCTTTCCCTCTCCCTCCAGCCAATTCTGCTCAGTCCTAAGGTCAGCCCCAGTGCAGGCTGTGTTTATAAGAGAATACATTTCCCATTTCCAAGCACTTGCCATCTTCTCTAATGAATCCTCCTGCTGACGTCTCCAGGATCCATATTCTTAGCCTGCTAGACGTTCAGAGATAATCCTGACTAATGTGTATATATTCAAAGAGGTTTATTGTGGAGAATTGTACGTTTGGGATAAGGGAAAGGGCATCCTATATCAGTTCACCTCCCCGATCTTATATCCATTAAAAAACATTTTAAAATGCTGTATCTGCTATTATTTCCCCTGAAAGTTCCTAAACTGTGGGTTATTTGCATGGAGACTTCAAATGGTCCAGGAGCTGTGACCCCTCAAGACATTGCACTAAAGCCAGAGAAGGTCTCTTGGGATTAAATTTTAACAGTTGTTGGGATCTCAGGTAAATATCTTGCTCTGACAACACACCTGGACTGTAAATCATTGTAGCATCACTTTTGTCAGCCCTGTCAATAACTGTCCCAGTCAGTAAATTGTGTTTGATCAAACAGCTCTTGGAAAAAAAAACGCTTTCAATGGTGACCTCGGCTTCAACCCGCAGAGCCGATTGTATGCAGATTGCCCTACGCCCCCTGAAAGGAGGACCCCGAGTTTGGCTGTGGGAAGGGCCCAGCTGACCAGATGTGGGGCTGAAGGTTTGGAAACACTGGACAATGGCTAAACTCTAGAGATTGGCCCGGGTACAGTCAGATGGGATATAAACACTCATAATTTTCTTCCTATCCATGGGGAACTGAATAAAGTCTTGCCAGGACTTCTGCTTCTGCATATCTTAGCTTGCTTAAAATCGTTCCAGTGGCTTCTCATAACACATGGCTTTGCTCAACTCGTTCCTGTGAAATCTCAGGAGTGAGCAGGAGATTGTGAGTGGCCCCTGGCCACGTACTCCCCTGTGCACCCCTTGCACCACAGGACCAGGGGGCTTCCACCACGCAAGGAGAAAACAGCTGGGTCAGACCAGCTATGGCTGTGCCTAAAACTCATGCGGTGAAAAGCATAGGTTGTGCCTTGGTTTTGTATTTGTGAGTCCAGAAAAGTAGAAAAAAACTTTCTTCCCTCCTTCTCCCCAACTCCAGAGCACTAAAAGATGAAAGCCACCCCATCTCCAGGGCAGGTCGGCTGCCCAGAGAGAGCAAGAGGAGCTTTGCTCCCTGCTCTGGCTGAAAAGGCCACCTCTCCCTCTTCATACCACCTTCCCAACTAATTGGAGCCATGTTTTCATGCCAAAGCAGATGAAAAATGCAGCCAGTGAGGGCTGAGAGGGTGAAAAATGAGGCTAGGCGAGGTCAGAGATGCAGCCGAAGAGACAGAGAGAAATGGCAAGGGGCGTTTGGTGAAGTGGAGAAGAAGGTTTGCTGGCCAAAGCGAAGGCAGTTCAGGTGTGGCAGAGAAGCTGTGAGAGGGAAGCACAGCCTGTGAACACAGTGAGCAAAGGTAGGAAGATTATTGGACATAGGGGTATTAAAATGAAGTGTAGCAAAGCAATGCAGGGAACATTAAATTTAGTTCTACTAGATAGGAAAGGCTGCACAATTCACTTGTCACATCCCTTCAGTACCTTGCTTATGAGAAGTCGCAGTGCCATTTTTCCCTCTTGGAAGATTATTTTTAGACATATAAAATATGTGAGGAGAGAGGTGCAAAACGAAAATTAGCCTATAATGCAGATAGCGTCCCAAATTCATCCCTAGGGCATCTTTGTTAACTTCAGTGGAAGCCTTCCACCAGAGATTAATTCAGACCTGTATTTATAAGTACATATCTGTACAGTGCCAGTGTTTTGAGTCAATAATTTCATACCAGAACTGCAGTGGGAAAAAGAAGTGCTTCTACTTGCAGATACCACAATTAAGCAGAAAATGACTGTTAATATTGCAGCTGACGTTGGTCTGAGATTTTAGAATATGTGAAAGTCTGTCCCCGTTATTGCAGAGCCAAATAAAATGCCAATAAGCAAAATGAGGGGGAGTCACATGTTGGGAACATGATGCCTTCTGGTCCTTGAGAATCAAATCTGCCCAGTCCCCTGATTAAAAACCAGACTTCTGCAGCCACTCAGACTTTGGAATAAGAAAGCATCTTCCATGAGGCCAGATTCTCAAGTGGCTGGATTTGCTAAGCACTTAACATGCTATTGTTTATTTTAAAATCCAATATTCCTCACCTCTATCTACTCTGTACACATATAAAAGGATAGAAAATTGGGGATCTGGAGTCAGAGTGGATATAAAAGCCCAAGTGGCTTACCCTACTGAGACATAGGCTCCTCCTGGCCTGAAGCTGTCTGTAGAAGAGGCAGACAGACCTGCTAACAGTCCTTCAAACCCTTCCCACATGTCCCTGGGAGCAAGCAAGCACAAAGAATCGGAAACATCTCCAGATATAGAAGGGGACTGCAGAAACCAGGAGGACGGTAAGGCAGGAACAGCCTTGCAGCAGAGAGGCTCCTGCAACTGGCCCTGAAGATTCATCTCTGTTCTCTGGGTAATTTTGGAAGAGATGTCTCTAAAAGAGATCCGTGTTCAGGAGCCTGAGTCTGTCCAAAAGCTTAAAACCAAATACTAGGGTGAGTGGATGCTCTCTTATTTTCCAGATATGACCTTTAATTTCATATTGAAAACAAAAGTCTTTCCCCCAGGAAGGAGGATTGGAGCAGTACCTAGCTGGCAAGCAGGGCAGAGCGCCGCGTCAGACAGCAACTTCTTGGTCTCCTCTTTTCTCCCAGGTAGACGAAAACAGATTCCACTCCTACAGAGACTGAAGTTCCCAAAATTCAGTAGTGCTTCCTAAAAGTCAAGGCACTCCCAAAGAATAATGAATCTGTCTTTGCTATCTGGGTTTTTGTTTTTTTAATCCTTAAGATCGCCCCATTTTCATTTCTTCTCTGTAGCCCACGTAGCCAGGTGCTTTGTTTACGTGAACGCTGCTATTAATATTAGATCTCACAGCTCCAGAGTCTGAAGCTTTAGGAAAAACCACCCAGTGTCATGGGACTTGAATTAAAAAAAAAAAAAAAAAAAAAAAAAAGAGCTCATATCCCAGAGGTGTCCAGCTGGGAGATTCCACTTATTTATGGGAACTCCCTAAAAAGATCTCCAAGGGATTTGGGCACCAGTGTCCCATTTCCCAACATTTCGCAGTAACATAACAGTCCCACTTTCCCTGCATGGCACAGGAAGAGCAAGCCCCTTCGCATGTTTCTCCCAACCATGTAACAAACAGGTTACATCATGACTTTGGTCGCTGAAGCTCCTCGCTTTCCTCCCTCCCCCACGCCAGGAACAATGGCTAACTGTTCTTTTTCCATCTATAAATTTGTCTGAGTTAACAGTTCCCAAGATCTGGCAGCAAGCTGGAGCTGGGAGTGAGCTGAGAGATAGGAGAGTGACAGTCTGAAATGAAACACAGAGCTGCTGGGCCTGCAGCCGTCAGACAGGAGCCTGGCTCCCTCCCTTAAAGATTAGCGAGACTCCTTCGCTGGAGCCCTCCGCATTCCCCAAAATCCTAGCAACAAAGTGCTGTCTCTCAGCCGCCAATGAATCATGTGAATTTAACCTTTCACCTGGCCACAAGGAGGTTAATATACCAAAATAGCCCCCTTTTTTTTTTTTTTTCTTTCCCTGTTTATTGCCTGTGAAGTGGGGAGCGTGGTGCAAACCCCGTGTTGCTGGCAAGGCTCTGAAGGTGGTGTAGGGCCAGAGGTTTCGCTCGCTGCTCTCCTCCAGCACAGGGCTGGCATCGCCAGCACCAGCCCAGGAGCTCAGAACACATGAGTCATGGTTTATTCAAAGCAATAGTTCCCATTTTCAGCATATGGAAGATTTCCACTCTCACTTGTATCGAATGATACCTGCAGGGCGTTTCGGCACGGCCAGCGTGGCCGGTGGCGCGCCGTGCGCTCCAGCCTCAGCCCCACGAGCACCTACATGCACAGGAACTTGTAGACACAAGAGGCGTCCCCCAGCCCGTGCACATGGCCGGATCCTGAGACACTCCTGGCTCCTGCCTGCTCAGCGAAACTCCTGGAGACTTCTCAGGATCCTCACCCCCCCAAAAAAAATTCTGAGTCCCCGGGCTGGGCGTCCTTGTCCCACAGGGCCAGGGCAAAGCTGGAGCTCTTGGAGGGTCCTGCGTCAAAGAAACCTGCAGAGCTGTCTGCCCATCTGCAGAGGTGGTTTTGGCTCTCCTGGTGCACTCCCAGCAGTGGGTGCTGCCCGCACCCAGCGCCCCTGCCCTCATTCACCTGAGGACTCCCTGCCTGCTCCAAAACTTTCTGTTAAATCAGCCTGGAAGGAAAATGCAATTCAAACAATTAGGATTTTTTAACAATGCATGATAAAAAGTGATGCAAACGAAGGTCACTTTTAGGAAGCCTGTGCTAAGTTATCCATCTTTGGGGGGCACAAATTGGCTGCGTTTGGTTCCCAGTAGATACTGAAGGAAGTGGGGTGATTTTTGTAGCTGTTGTGGACTTGTCAGTGGCTGGAGGAACGGCTGAGGCTGAAGCATCCCTGTACAATGGCTCTGTTAGGGGACAGCAGGCAACGTCAGCTCTGTGGAACCTCTGATTTTCCGTGCCAGTGAAATTCTTACAGGCTAAGGAACAAAACAGGATCTCAGAGTAAGAAGGCAAAAGATTTGCAATACTTCCCCCCCTCTCTCTCACAGCCCCCTTCCTGAGAGCCACTGCCACATGCATATAGCAGGAGATAAATATTTTTTGGCGGAGCCTGCTGTTTGTTTAACCCTTTTGAGCCCAAGCCCTCTGGCATCCCCTCACTCCTCCAGGCACAAAACCCTGCTGTCCCTGCCTGCTTGGGCTGGGGCAGCCCAGTCCTTGCCCACGGCCCCTCGCTGGCCTCCCCCAGCCCTGGCTGCCTCCATCCCCTCTCTCCGCAGCGCTGCCTTACGAATCCTCCTGGCCACAGAAGGTCCCCGAAACCCTCTGGGAAGGGGCCAGCCTTGGAGACTGGGTAGGAAGGGGCCGGGGGTAGGATGCAGAGGGCGGCTGGGATACAGAGCAAGGGATCGGGACCACGGCTGTAGACCGGGGGATGCAGAGCAAGGGACCCAAACCCCGCCGGTCCCCTCCCGTCGGTCCCCCCCTTTCGTAGCCCACCCGGGCCGGGGGAAGCAGCCCCCGGGGAGCTCGTCTTCCCCTCCGGGCTGTTCGTTCGGTAACCGGGGGCAGAATTAAAAACCGGCCCGGTGCCTCCCGCCGGGGCCGCAGGGGCCAAATACTCGATGGGTTTCCTTTTGCAGCGGGGTGCCCTGGGGCAGAGGGCTGCGAGCCGCCTCTGAGCCCTGGGGGAGGATGCTGCGGCCCGTGAGAGGTGGGGGGAGAGGGGAGGGGGCTAATTTCATTAATTGCCACCCTCCTGATGAACAGAGAGGGACGTGAACCCGCGATTCCCTGCTCAGCGTGCGCCTCGCGTCTGGTGCGCAGGTCCGGGTACGTTTCTGCCCTTCCCTCTGCACTCTTTCTTTTTTTCTTTTTTTTTTTTTCCTTTATTTTTTATTTCTTGGTGTGTGTTGGGTTTTTGTTTGCTTGTTTCTTTGTTTGTTCTGTGGTTTTGCTTTGTGTCTTGTGGTTTTGTTGTTGCTGGAGGGGGCTACTGGCCCCCCTCGGGACCGCGCAGCGCGCTCCCACGCGTCCGCCCCTGCGCAGGGCTCACAAATCAGCCGGAGCGGGATTAGGGCCGAGGGGCCGGGGCGCCGGGCAGTCTGTCCCGGGGCGGGGGAGCCTCACCTGGAAGGGTCAGGCCTCCCCCGGGAGCAGTGCCGTGCCGTGCCGAGCCGCACCGGCCCCGCTGCGCAGCGCCCGGCACTGCTTGGAGCCAGGCGGCAGAAAGCTCTGCCTGGACGGGGGGCACGGGGACCGGGGATCCCTTCCTTACCCCAGGTCCTGCCTCTCACCCCTGCATAAAAGTGGCCTGGAAGAGCAGGGCCAGGTCCCACCCAGCCTGCCCGATGGCAAGTGATGGGGCTCGGGGGGCAAACTCCCGGCGGGTGCCTTCGGGTGGCCCCGGGCTCCCCTGGGAGCCTTTTGCCCGTCCCCGCTCCAGGTGAGGATGGAAGAAGAAGGTTTGGTCTCTCCGAGGGGTCCGGGGAGCACCTGCCCCCGTGCTTCCCTTTGGGTTTCTTGCCTCCGTCTAAGCCTCGCCGTGAACCCGGCTCCGCGGCCACGTCGAGCCACCCCCCACCCCGGGTCTCACCTCGGTCTGGGCACGTCGGGGGGGCCCTCGGTGGAGCAGGGAGAGCCAGGGAGACCCTACACCTTCCCGCGGGGGTTGCCCGCACAGACCGGGCTCCCCGTGTCCCACACCCCGACGTGACTTCCTGGGGGCCGGGCGAGGGCTGCGGTTCACCTAAAGCATCCCCAGCCCCCCCCCCCCCCCCCCCCCAAAGCAGGACCCGGGCACCGAGAGCAGCCCAAATTTCTACAAACACCCAAAGCGCAAACACAGGGAAATGTATTTAAGGAGCCGGCTGCGGACCCCCACGCCGGGAGCCTCGCCCCATGGTGTCAGCCCCGCACCCAGCGGCTCCCCCGCTCCGTGTCCAGCTGCGGGCTCACCCCCAAACCCGTACCAAGCTGCACCCACGCGTGAACGTGTCCCCACGGGTGGCAGCAGCCCGGCCCGGTGCCCTGCTCTTCCCGCAACACGCACACAAGGTCTAACCGCCACAGCCTCCGCGGGGAGGCTGCGGAAAGCTGCCTCCGGTTGTGCTGGAAAGCCCCGGGGTGGGAGCACCTGCCCGCAGCCCTGCTGCCGGGGGGGGGGGGTCCCGCGGGACCCAGCGCCCCTCACCGCGGCCTCGGGCGAGAGCCCGGCACCGCCGGGAGCTGACCTAAAGCCTCTGCGGGGAGAAATCGGGTCGAAAAACGGGTAAATCGGTTGTGTCTGAACGCACTCGCACGCGCAACACGTCTACGGGCAGGTTTTGGCGAAGCTCCTCCGGCGTCAGTGCGCTCCCGGGGTAAATCCCTGCGGTTTTCGGCAGCGCCTCGGGTCTTTCACCGTTTCCACATTTATTCGGATGCCACAAGCGACCGGAACGGGCGGTCGGCGAGCGTTTCTTTTAACGCTCATTATTTTTTAAGTATAAATTCCAATTAAATAGAGCCTTGAAACGGCAAGGAGCGCGGCTGCGGCACGGGCGAGCCCGACGGCTTCGCCCCGCTTTTCCCAACCGAAACGAAACGAAGGAAACTCCGGCGGGGGGCTCAGCCACGGCCCCCGCGGCTTTGGGGCTGGATTCCCGCAGAGACGTTTCTGCCCTTGCCGCTGACCAGCAGCATCCCCGAGCTGTTATTATTATTATTTTTTTTTCTGTAGTGCATTTTTTTAAATCTCTTTTCTTTTCGGTCTGAGGACGCAGGGACTCCCCGCGAGCTGCAAACGGCCGCTTTGTCCTGAACGCAGCGAGCAAATAAATACAGATCCCCAGCCAGTTGCGCTGCATTATTCCGAGGGAAATAGCTGGCATTCCTGCCCCGGTTTATTTTGGAGCCGAAATTTCCCACCCTTCCCGCAGCGCCGGTCCCTAGCGGAGCCGGGGCTGGGCGCCGGGACCCCGCCGCCGCTGCGGGGCTGGAAGCGGGCGTCGGGAGCGCTCCCGGGGGCCGAGCAGGGCCTGATCCTGACGGCGGAGGCCCGAGAGCAGAGCGAGAGCCCGGGGGAGACCGAGCACGGCTTCTCCCCGTTTCTCCGAGGAGCAAAGAGCCGGCGTGCAGGGAGCCCCGCGCGTCCCAAGGGGAAAAAAAAAAAAAAAAAAAAAAAAAAAAAAGATATGGCTGAAATGGTTTCCTCGCTCCGGAGACCGGCGCCGCACCGGAGCAGAATTAAATCTGCCAAATTAGCCGGGCCATGCGGACAGCGGGGGTGTAAGTGTTTCGTTTTCCCCTCCTGCCGCCCCTTCCTGGGGTCGCGCCGACGGGGAAAATTAGGGAAAAGCTTTTTTTTTTTTTTTTTTTTTCTTTTTTCTTTGTCGTTCCCCGGCCCTCTGCGGGTCCCCATCTCAAGGCCGGAGCCTCCCGGCCGGAGGCTGCAAGGAGGAGGCCCCGAGCCCCCCGGGGGCACGACCGCAGCCCTGCGAGGGGGCACCTCGGGGCTGACAGGGCCCCGGCGGGACGGTGTGGGGCCGGATACATGTCCTGGGGCCGGGTAACTGCTCATGGGGCCGGATAGCTGCTCATGGGGCTTAGGGCGGCTCTGCACTGCCGGGAGGCTGCGAGCATCGCCCCAGCCTCGGCAGGGCAAGGAGGGGTGAGAGAGAACCCCCCCCCCCCGCCCCAGCCCCGGGATTATGGGGTTTTGGTGCAAGGGGGGAGAGGGAGAGCTCGCTGGGGGCACAAAACCCCCTCGCCACGTCCCCTGCTACCCGAAACCCCATATCGGAAAGCGTGCCCAGCCTTCCCCAGCCTCAACCGCGGCCGGTTCCTGCGGGAAACCGGGGTGAGACGAGGCGGGGGGGGGGGGGGGACGACGACACAAGGCACCCCCTCCTCCCGGGCCCCCAAAAATACACCTGGGGGAGGGCAAAGCAGGGAGCCTCCCCCACCGGGTCGGTCCCCCCCATCCTTACTGGGGGATCAGCCGGGGGGGGTCCCGGGGCGCACCGTGCGGGGATCGCGCTGCCGGGCTCATGTCCACCCCCCCCGGAGGGAGCGGAGCCTCCGGGCCTTACCCCGTCGTCCCCCCCCGTCCCCCCCCCCACGGCGGGAGGAGCCCAACCCCTGCCGGGACCGGGGTTACCCCGCCGGCCGTCACGTGGGGCCCGGGCCCCGCCGTAAAGAGCCGCCGCCGCCGCCCCCGGCCGCCACTTCCCCGCCGGGCGCAGCCGGGGACGCACCCACGGGGGACGGACGGACGGACGGACGGACGGACGGACGGACAGAGAGGGAGGGATCGAGTGGGGGGGGGGATAGCACCGGCCCCTTTCTGCTCAGAGGCCGCGGTTGTGGTTTTTCTCCCCTCCCCCGGAAAGTTTATTTTTTTTTTTTAATTTTTATCATTATTATTTTATTATTTTCCTGGGATTGCCCTGGATGGTCTGAGCGCAGCTTCATGCCCACCCGGCCATGCCCGGCTCCGCTCCCGGCCCGCTGCAATGTGAGTACCTGTCCCGGAGGAGCGGCCCGGAGGGGGGGGTGGGTTACGGGGGTTGGATGCTCTTTTTGGGGCCTGAAGTCCCCTGGCTCCGTGCGTCGCGGAGGACTTGTTTCGGTCGCTTTATTTCGCTTTTCAACCAAAAATGGGGAGCGCTGGCGGCGGGGGGGCACCGCGGCTGCAGCACGGCCCGCAGCTCCTTGCCTGCCGGGGCCCGGGGCTCGCTCCAGGCCCGGAGCTCGGAAAAAGACGGGAAGGGAAAGATTTCAGTGGAGAAAAAAAGGAAAAAAAAAAAAAAGGAAAAAAAAAGATTTGTTTTTATTTTTTTAAGGACCCTTGGAAATGCCGGGGCCGGGTGGGCCGTGGAGCGGAGGCCGATTCACGCCGGGGCTCGGCCGCTGCTCTCGGCCTGGCGCCGCGGGATCCCCCGCGGGATGGAGGGGAGCAGAGGGAAGTTTAAGGGGGAAAAAAATAAAAAATAAAAATAAAACATAACACACCACCTCCCCAGCTTGAGGCAGGAGAGCGGCGCTTTCACCGCGGGGCCGGAGGCTCCAGGGGTCCCAGCCCCACAGCCGCCGGGCCGGGGATAGGGATGGGGTCAGGGATAGGGATGGGGTCGGGGATGGGGATGGGGTCGGGGATGGGGATGAGGATGGGGTCAGGGATGGGACCGGGTACGGGGCCGGGGCTCCGGCCTCGCTGAGCCGCGGCTCTGGGCTCTCCCTCCAGGTGCCTCTGAGTGAGCCCCTCGGCACTGTCGGGGCGCAGCCGGCCGGGCCCTGAGCAGCAGCCGCAGCCACCGAGGACGGACCATGTATCAGGGGCTGGCCCTCGCCCCCAGCCATGGCCAGCCGGCTTACTCCCACGACTCCAGCAATTTCCTGCACTCGTCGGCCGGCTCGCCCGTCTACGTGCCCACCACCCGGGTGCCCTCCGTGCTGCAGACGCTGCCCTACCTGCAAGGCTGCGAGCCGCACCAGAGCCACCTCGGCAACCCCCCGGGCTGGGCGCAGAGCAGCGGCGAAGCCCCTTCCTTCAACGCCGGCAGCCCCCATCCGCCGTCGGGTTTCTCCTACCCCCACAGCCCCCCGGGCAGCAGCCCCCCGGGCCGCGACGGCGCCTACCAGGGGCCCCTGCTGCTGGCCGGCGGGGGCCGGGAGCAGTACGGCAACGCCTTGGTGCGCTCCGTCAACGGGTCCTACTCCAGCCCCTACCCCGCCTACGTGACCCCCGACATTCCTCCTTCCTGGACGGCCGGACACTTTGAGAGCAGCGTGCTGCACAGCCTGCAGACGAGGCAGGCGGCTTTGCCCGGCCGCAGGTCCACCTTCGGTAGGTCGCCGTCGCCCCTCACCGTCGCCTCCGGGCGTCCCCTTCCCGGTGAGGAAAGGCTCCGTGCGCCCCCCCGGTCCTCGGAGCATCCCCCAGCTCCGGGGTGAGCTGCCCCGACGGGAAAAAGAGGGAGAGGTTTTAGCTGGATGGAAAGCTGGTCCGGGCATGGGGTGCGCGGCTGGCTGCCCCCAGACGGAGGTGTTTTGTTTGTGTGCGTGTGTGTTTGTGTTACACGGAGGGCAAAGAGCACGTTTCAAAGGAGAGCAATTCCCCCCGAGGACAGAGGAGCAGAGGCCGCTCGACACCCCCTTACCCCCCCCCCCCCCCCGCGATATCTCCTTCCCACAATATCGACTTTGTGCCTGGGCTTCAATACTTACCCTTGTGTTTAAATTAGCGGGGCAGATTTATAGCTCCCTCCCTTTTAAGTAATTTATTGTGGTAAATGAGTTTATATTCGAACAGACTCTCGGTCTCCTAATTCGCCTTCGCCCAAACAGGTCCGCAGCTGCACCGCTCCGCGGCCTTTGGGGAGGCAGGGAAAGGCAGCCAGGCGTTGAACAATAAACCCCGCCACAATTCGTTCGCATCCACACCGGAGAGCCCTTTTAAACCCAGAGCCGAGCAAACAAAGTTTTCGGGTCTTGATGTAAAAGGACCCTCCGTGTGCGCGGTTTACAGCCCCGGGGATATTTCCCCAGCCTCCTCCGGCGGTGCTCCGCAAAGCCCTTTAAAAGCCACTTCAAGATCTCAGCCGCGTTATCATCTTTACTGCGGTGAACCGAATTATCTTATCTTTACCCCAAGAACAAAGTAAAGCGGGGAGACGGCCCCCTCCCCGCCCAGCTGCCTCCCCGGCTCGGCTTTTCCTCCCACGCCGGGGATGCTCGGGAGCGGTTGGTTTCCCAGATTTTCTCTTTGTCTCGGAAAATCCGTTGTGTTGTGCGGGGACGGATCGCCCCGGTCCTGCCGAGGGAGGTGATGGCGCGGAAAAATCTTCTACGCTTTGAATTTACTGGTTTGGGACCTGGAATAGAGACCGCCGTCCTCTCTGCCGTTTATTTTTGCTCTTGAATAGTGTAAACCGCTCTTAAGTAGCGTAAACTATTCTTGTCTTTCATTTAATGAATTATTGCGACCTTTTTCTTTTTTAACTTTTTATATTTTATTTTTTTTTCTTTTTCTTTTTCATTTTTTTGTTTTGCCTTCCCCCCCCCCTCCCCCCCGTTGGATCATTTTTAATACGATCGCAGATGAAGAGAAAAAAAAAAAAAAAGAGCGTATTTGTCTTTGGAAGAAAATAACTTTCGGGACGAAGGAAGTTATATCAAAGAGGGAAAGGAAAGCGGCAGGAGGAAAGAGCCCGACCCGCGGCTCTCGGTTGCGCCCCGGGCTGCCCGTTCGCAGCGCAGCGGCGCTGGGGCCGGGGGCCCCCGGGCACCGTGCTGGGGCCGGGCGGCTCCGAGATTTCCTCGGAGAGGGGAAGAAAAGTCCGGAGGAGCTTGGCTACAGCGGGCTTGGGGCCGGGGGAGGCTGCCCGGCTCTCCTGGGCGCTGCGCGGAGCCGGGTGCGGATCCGGGGATGGTGCGCGGATGGAGCCCCGGGTGCCCCGCCGGGGAGCACCGCGCCTCGCTGGAGATAGGGAAAAGCCCCCAGTTTTGTCCTCCCTCCCCGCTTTATCATCCCCGTAGTGTTCATTAAAAATAGTTTTACCTCCCGGGCTGCGCCCTGCGCGGGAATAATGCCGCGGATGGGCTCCCTGCATCTTCCCATCCCCCGGACAGCTCAGCTCTGCTCGGGGTTTTGGGGTGGGGATGGGGGAATGTGCTGCCTTTGAGCAAATATTGAAGGGTGAGGGTGTGTGTGGGGGGATAAAGGATTTTCTTCTATGCTATGCTAGGTGGAGGCAAGCTCCCAGCGGGCAGGGATTGCCCCTTACAGAGGAACAGTGGGGCACAGAGGATTAGGGACCCTTTCCTGCAAGGTCCCCACGCCGCGGGTGGCACTGTGTGGTGGGCACGGCTCCTGACCCGTGTGCCTTGGGTCTCTCTTCCAGAGTATCTGGAGGAGTTCCCCGGGGACGGCCGGGAGTGCGTGAACTGCGGGGCCATGTCCACGCCGCTCTGGAGGAAAGATGGCACCGGGCACTACCTGTGCAACGCCTGCGGGCTCTACCACAAAATGAACGGCATCAACCGGCCGCTCAAGCCGCAGAAGAGGCTGGTAAGAGGGAGACATCCCCTGCTGTGCCCTGGGGTGGCTGGAGGGCAGGATCCAGGGGGCTGGTGCTGGTGCCCGCGCTGTTGGGATCTCTGTGTTAGGGTCTGTTTGAGCCTCGGTCCTCCCATGGGTTAAATGCCACCAGTGCCGGAGCTCCTTGTCACGGGTCAGAGCACGGAGGAGATGAGTGAAGCTGCGGAAAATGCTGCTCTGGCACGGCTGATGGCCGGCGTGGAGATGGGGGAGCAGGGACCAGAGGGATCCCGGGCTGTGCTGCATCCAAGCGGGGCCGGACATCCCTGCTTCCTATCTGGGGATGTGAGGGGCTCTGCAGGCTTATCCCAGCTCTGTTCCCACCATAGGCACTTTGCTTTCTTTCTATGACAATAATTGGTATGTCCATGCAGCCATGCAGGGTCTAGGCAGAGTAGCTGAAGAGGAGGCAGGGCTGCGATGGGAGCAGGATGGGGCCCAGATACCATGCCTGGAACCCTGCGCTCCTCACGGAGGATTTGGGGTTTGGTAGTTCACAGTTTCTCTGCAGGTTAAAGCAGTAATTCCCCCCACATCGTGGTATTGGGCTTCCTCTAATTGGGATCCCGTCGTGAGAGAGGACAGGCACCTCCTTTATTTGTACGATCACTTTGGGATGTTTAAATTTGGTGGTAACAGTTTTGGTTTCAGAGCCTGTCATCAGAAGCAGTCATTACAAACAGGATGTTTGTCTGAGCCGTGCTGGGGAACAGCTGGGAGTTCCTTTTGCTTTCACTCTGGGTGTATTCCTGCAGTTATTTCGTGTGTTGCAAAACAAATTGTTAGCAGTAACCCAACAGTGGCAAGTATTGGTGTAAAAAAAAGAATCATAAGAAATAAATCTGGGATTGAATAAATTGTTCATTCTGATTGTGATCCTGGAAATTTGACTCTGTTTGTAAAATGAAATGAGCAGCGGCTCCACAGAAAATCACACTGTTTTGTTCCATGCTGTAACAACACATCGCCAAAATTGATGCGTTTCTGGGAAACATTTTGCATTATCCTAAAGGATTTGCCCGTCTCACCAAACATTTGTAGTCTCTTTTAATGTAATTACATTAAATCTGCACCCTCAAATCTCCCCTGAGCTGCAAATCTCAGAGTTACGCTGCTGATTTCGTTGGCGCAAATATGAGCTGTGTATTGAAAGACTGGTGCAAAAGCTTAAATCAAACTCTGCATTTTGGAGACTGGCACCAAAATGCAGCTCTGGCTGAATTTCCCGGTCTCTTTAGAGCAGCTTTTCCACCAAAGCTCTGGGACAGGTCTCGCTGTTACTCGGTATTTTATTTCAGTGCATGGGAAGGGAGCTGGCCCCTTTGCATACGTGCTGTGACGGTGGCGAGGCTGCGGCCGGAGCGGTGCCGGTACCTCCCCGTGTGGCTGGGTGTATGTCCCACGGCAAGTAGCAGCGCTTGGGGTCCCCGAGCCCCCTGCCTGCTCCTCTGTCACTGCTGGCTCTGTCCCATCAGTTGCAGCCGTGAGGCATTTTTTTTAGTAAACATTTCAGCTGTGTTTTCTGGTGGAGAATGCTGGTTCACGGAATTAAGACTGCTGGCTCATTCCCATGAAACAAATATCAAAGCATTTCCAACTGTTTTATTATTTTGCCTATCAATACAATGATAAGGCCCACATGAAATGGCTGATATCCTTATCCAGGGGAAACATTTCAGTGAGGTTGAAATACATGATGGGATTTTGTTTTATGGAAAAGAGAAGGGGCTGCGTTTTTGACTTTCCGTCCTGACTTTGAAATGAAACATTTCAAAATCTCGGATTTTTCCAAGGTTTTGAAATGCCGTTTTGCAACAAGTTGTGCTCCATCAGAGGAAGGAGGGTCCACTGCTGATGGATAAGAGGGTGCCAGGCATTTTCTACAAACCCACCACCCAGGGATCTACCTGTCCTTGGGATGTTTCTGCCCCCCATAACATTTCCACTGCCGGGAAGGGTTTGGAGCACCATCCCCGCGTAACCCCACCCACGCGGGCAGGGCGGGAGCGCACGGTGCAGGAACAATGAGCCAGGCTGTTTCACAACGCCGTGAAATAGAGGCACAGAGAGGAAAAATGGTGCCTTTCGGCCCTTACGTTATGACCTTTGTTCTGTAGGCAGGCGCTGCGCCGCGGTTGTTCTGACTTGTGTGTTCACAAAGCAAGTCCCGCTGAAAGCCCTGGCAAACGCAACGTGGCACATGCGACCCCGCGGGGATGACGTCCTGTGGCTTGGTAGCGCTCAGCCTGCTTGTGCATGGGATAGGGCCAGCAACAGCAGTGTAGTTTCCAGTTCATTTTTTCTTTTTTTTTTTTTTTTAGTTTGTGATAAGGGCAGCATCCTCTAGGCAGCAGGGACGGCTGTTTTGCTAGAGCCTGCCTCTGGACGCAAAGCACTGTGGCTTTCAGCAGAAAGGATTTACCTTAGAGGAGGATGAGAGCAGTGCTTTCTTTTAGGCTCTTTTCTAGCTAAAGTTTCTCAGCATGTTTCACAAAATTATACCTTAGACCAAGTTCTAGAAGCCGGATCACCTTTACCATCCCAGGGCAGCCCCTGGATGGAGCTGGATGGCTCCACTCTTGTGCATGAAATTCCCCCGATGCAGAAGCAAGTTAGGAGCAGAGCCGCAGCTCGTGGTGCAGCGGGGGGGCAGATGCAGCAGCTGTCCTGTGCTCAGCAGCTCCCATCGTCCTGAGTTGGAGGATTATTCTGGAAATTAAATTTTCAGTGTTTGTGTTTTTTTGTTTGTTTTGTTTTGTTTTGTGGTGTTTGGTTTTGTTTGTTTGTTTTTCCAGGCTGTCCTCTTTTATAGTTTGCAATACATGGGTTTGGTGATGCTTTTGGGGAAGGTGGGCACAGGACTGATCACAGCCCTGGTGCAATCTGCTGGGATCGCAGAGCCGTGCAGTGTTCATGGTTTGTGCTTTGGCTTTCTCCTGGCCATCGTTTCCTGCGGTTCACTTCTCCTCCGAGGTGCCCGGAGCCACAACAGCAAGGCCGTATCTCAGACAATGCTGCTGCTTGTGGCTCTGAACCTTGGAGCTGCCTGCTTCCAGGAGCTGAGCAGGGGAATCTCAGCACATTTTGCTGCAGCCTCTTTCCTACCGACATCAGCTCCCCTCTGTCCTGCTGGCGAGGGGGACAGACAATCATCAGTTAAACCTTCTGGAGGTTCAGAGGCTTCTTTTCCCCTGTGAAACCCCGTGGTTTTTTCTCCACTTCTGAAAAGCAGGCAAAGCAAAGTCCCTTATGGCTTTGGGCCTCCCCCTCGGAGGGACCTGCCCTGTTGGCCCTGAAGTTTTCAGGCTGCCCAAGCAGTGCCCACAGGGGGCTGATTCGATAGGCACCGGCTCCCGATTCCTCGAGCTTATCGGCAGCACTTGGCTGTCAAGCCCGGTCCGTGAGGAGTTTTTGTTTGAGTGTACGGTGCATTTGTATAAATAAACACTGGAGCACAATGTTGAAGTCAACAACTTCCTAGACAAGGTCAGAGTGGTACAAAGGCAGAGGGGTGGAGGCAGGCAGCAATGCACTTTCTTTTAAGGGAACTGCTGGGAAACCAGCAATAACATATTGTACCCTCGTCCTTCAGTGAGCAAAAGTAGCCTTGACTGTCTCTTTCTTGCCAGACTGGCAAGTTGTGGTGTAGGGCCAGGTTCTCACAGGGTTTCTGGGTTTTAAATTGTGATGTCTGCCCATGGAGGATGGCCTCTGCCGTGCTGGGCTCTGCAGGGAGGAGGCAGCCCACAAAATACGGCGCAGAAGATGCAGACGGAGGCAGGCGCTGATGCCCCAGCAGACAGCACAACGTTCTGTGACATCAGGACAGCACGTCCCTTCCTCCCAGGGGCTGCCCAGAAATTTCGGGGCTTTCCAAAGTGCTTTGCATTGGCCTTCCTCCATCCGCAGGTGCTGACAGATCTCACCAGCCCCTGCCAGGCACCGATACCACGGGGCTGAGCGCCTCCAAATTCCCCCTCACGCCTGTGGCACCCCTGGGGCTGAGGTCCCTACTGGTTTCAGGGATGAATGGCCCAGCCCTGGTAGCTGAAAAGCTTTGAGAAAGCTCTGTAACTGGTCCAGGATCTTGCTGTGGCACCGTGTCCCATGTTACGGACAAGAATTGCCGTAAAAACCTCCTCTGTGCCAAGCTTGTCTGCTCACAGCTCAGCATGTTGTTATTTTTGCCTGGTTATTTCATGAAAAGCAAATCATTTTCCAAGCGATACCATTATTTGCAAATAGTTGCTGAGACCTCTTTGCAACCAGTGAATCAAAGCTTGGGCACGTCACTCGTATCTCTTGAAACTCAAAGCTGATCTCTGACTGCTAACCTTGTAAAAACATTTTATTTTTATCCCTACACATCCCACTTCATTCATCATATTGATTAGTTATGATATCAAGCGGTAATGGAAAAATAAACAAACAGGGAGTTCGTTATTGCCTGCATCACCTATCATCTGTCTTTGAGAGGAACCAAAGCGATTTTTCTCAGTGCTGAAGAATGTATTCAAATACCTGAATGTGCAGAGCCTGTGATATTACTTACGTCGCTGGTATCTTTGTACTTCTTGAAGCCTCTTATTAAAATAGTTCAAATGTGAAGAGTTTAGAGACATTAAAATGAAATGCTATTAAGCTGACAAGGAGACCTGTGAATTTTCCAGTGGCTCAGAGTACAGTTGTCAGAAATTAGCTTGCAGCTTCTGCCAGAATATTTCCCTTCTTCCTTTGGAAATGCTAACGTTTCGGAGCCAGCAATCACTGCACTCACAAAGTATGTAATTAGTTAATGTTTGCACGGTGTTCCTGCAGCCTGCAAGGGAACAGATTATCTGGGAGACGTGCAGGGAAAAACCCTCCTCGTCCCATCACGGGCCAGTTCAGCTTGCTTCTGCTCAGCTCAGCCAATTGATTCCAGTGTCTTAAAGCAGAGATTAATCGGGACGTTGCTAACATTAGTGGTAGCTCTGAGTGCAGAAGAACAGAAATAAAGTTCAGTTAAAGCAACAGCAGCTTTCTGCAGCAGCCATTGGAGTGCTGAAGGCCTGGCAGGTATTTTCCTTTTCTTTCCCTAAGTCTCCTGGACAGAAGTGCTCTGTGCTGAGATCTGATCGCGTCCATCACACTTGGTGGGAGTTTGTGAAAAGGATCAGGAGGACATTTGCCAGGTTTATCGAGTTCAGTAAATAAAGCTCTTGCAAATTAGAGTGTTTGCATTTGAATGTAATTTCTTTCTGAATTTGGCTATCTTTCGTGCTTCACGTTTTCCAGGAAAGCATTGTAAATGGGAATTTTATTTTTGTAGGAAAGGAAACCTCCCATTTTGCCATTTCTGTGTGTGCACTCACGCGTTTGTTTGCTTGCCTTTAAGTCTTCATCCAGACGTGCTGGGCTATGTTGCACTAACTGCCACACAACCAACACCACCCTCTGGAGAAGGAACGCCGAAGGGGAGCCCGTCTGCAATGCCTGCGGGTTGTACATGAAGCTCCACGGGGTGAGGAGCGTGTGCGTGGCGCGAGGGACACGTGGGGTGCTGGGATCCCCCCGGCAGGGCTGGGACACCAGGGCTGGAGGGGACAGCCTCTAAAGCAGACCCAGAAGAGCCAAAAACCAGTGCTGTCCCCTTGGACAAGCTCATTCTACTGCAGTTACCCAAAGTAAGGTTAAGAGGGAAGTGGAATGCTTTCAGGAAGTGCCTGTAGAAGAGATTTCTGGCACTGTGTGGCTTTTAGTTGGCTTTTTTGCCAAGAGTTACTCTAAATAAATAAATAAATAAACAAACAAACAAACAAATAAATAAATAAAAGCCCACCAGATTCCAGTAGCTGGAGACTGAAGCTTCCCAAATGCAGACAGGAGGCAAGGGGCATTTCTCTGCTAGGTGGGGTACTTAAGCAATGTGTGGAGGATGCTAAAGAGTCTGCCTGGAGGTTGGCTGATAACATTCAGCCACAGAGGATGGGAACTGGCGGTAACATGCCCATGATCCAAGAGGAGACTTCACCCCTCCGTGCAGGCCTCTTCAAGCTTCTGCCATAAGGGTTCGAGTCTCTCTGTCCCATGACTGCTCCCTCCGAGTCCTGTAGGCCCCAGCTGTTGGAGCAATTTAGTAGGGCCCTGTCATAAAGGTCACCAATAAATCAGGAAAAGGAAAATAGGAAATAAAGGAAAAAACAAAATTTGTGGGAAAGCCTTAGCTGTTAGCCTTATACATCTTCCAGCCAAGGCCTGTCGCAGAGAAAAATAGCACTCAGTGAAGGACAAGGACTTTAGGTGCATTGCATGAAGTACAGCATGAAAATAGGAAGGCAACACGTGTGTGGGAAGGAGATGAGTAAAATACAATATTAATGACTCCAAACCTTATGAATGTCAAGGTACCACGACCTCTGGCCATGAAAAAGGAAAGCATCCAGACAAGGAAAAGGAAGCCTAAAAACATTACCAAAGGCAAAACCTCAACAGGTATAGTGCTGCTACCATCCGTCCCGGGGGCTTGGGGCACAGTTCATCTCACCAGTGTTCATTCTGCAAGAAACTGTGATTAGGAGAAAAACTTTTTTTTTTTTTCCTGACGACTGCTTTAGCTACAGGGCCTTCGTTTATGCACAGCCCTCAAGCGAGAGGAGGACGTGGGGTGGGAAACCACATTGGTGTAACATCCCCGAAGGGATCCTGTGCACTGTGGGCACCCAGTTCCAGCCCCGCAGCACCTGGGTTCCAGCAGGTTGAGCTTCAGTGAGCAATGGGCTAAAATAGGGGCTGGGAGTGGTGTGGTTAGCAGTTAGGGGGAGGGCTCGTGACACATTCAGCATCTGCCCCTCTGGCCTGTGCAAGGATTCGCACAGCCAGGCTGGTAATGGGATCTCCTCCTCCATCAGCATCGTGGCAGCCAAATACAAACCCTTACCCTGATGGAGACGAGGTGAAGAAAGAGAGCAGCATCTCTTTTTCTTCATCGTCCTGTGTTCGTTGTCCTCCAGGATCTACAACTTCGGCCACGAACTCCCCTTCTTCCATTACGAACTCAGACAGCACGGTCACTTTAAAGTCCGAGCCCAGCACGACCTCGCAGTATCCCGGACAAGCCATCGTGGCGGTGTCCCAGGTAAGGCACAGGGGTTGTCACCCGCTGGGGTGGGTGCTCCACCTGCCTCCGTAATTGCTGGGGACCTTGATGAGGCTGAGCGACTTCCTAATTGCACTGAGGGGCTGCCCAGTGAGCTGCAACCCTGTGGAGTCGGTGGGATCAGCCCTGGGTGGAAACCTCTGTAGTTTTAAAAAAAAGACCTCCTGGCCGTATATTATCTGTTCTTTATAGCCCTGAGCACTCACAGAGACCCGTGAGGGCAAGCTCACACTTGTACCATGAGCATTTGCTGGGCAGGGTGGTATTTCAGCTTTGTGGGGGCTCTAAGTCATCCCGCAGGTGGACATTTTGTGCCCCGTGTTATCTCCGTGCAGGGTCTAAACCTCCTCGAGCTGGACAGGCATGCAGGGGGAGCTTGGCCCCAGAGCCTGAGTGCCAGGCACTGTGCCATGTGAGAGATTTTTTGGCTGAAACGGGTAAATGATTTGCGCTGTGCTCTTAAAAAATAGACATGTGCCTAGAGATGTCTGAGCTGGACACATTCAGTCAATAAATAACAGACAGGCCCTGGGATGCCTTCTCCCTGCCTGCTGCTCGCAGGGCTGGGGAAGGAGCACTCCTCCTGGCCAGCCTCCAACGCACGGGGTGAGCCTCAGGGATAAGGCACTGTGTCCGTGACCTGTCACCATCCTACCACTGTGTCAGGATAAGCAGGAGAATTATCCTTAGCTCGTAACAGGCTTTCTAATGGCTTCCCTCTTCCCTCCCGGGGCAGGCACAGAGCCAGTCGGACGAAGCGTTGGCCAGTGGCCACGGCGAGTTCAAATTCGAGCCCGAGGACTACCCCTTCTCCCCCAGCAGCATGGCCCCGCAGCCGGGGCTGAGCGTGCCACTGCGGCAGGACTCCTGGTGCGCCCTGGCGCTCGCCTAAACCCCCTTGGGGCCACCAGCCCAGGCACCACGCATGTGGCTCGCCCCGCCAGGAGGACACTGGCTGCCCTGGCCACCGCAGGACACGTTTCTCTCAGAGGACATGGGTGGAAAATGCCAGCTGGATGAGGCACCCAGAGAGCCCTTCCTCAGCTGAAGTGACCCTGAGCAGCCTCCCCGAGGCCGCCTCCGTGTTCCCTGGGAAAGCCTTCCTCCTTTGAGATGCAACCAGCAAATAAATGCATCCCAGAATCTATGTTTATTCGCAGTGATTTCTCCCTCCTATGACTCCTCTGTGTGCAATTTATTCCACTTTCCAATAAAGACTGTAATAACGTGGCACCAAATAACTTAATTTTATTAAAATGTAAACTGTGTGGCCTCCCTTCTGTTTTATTGGCCACAATGGGGAGAAGAAAAAAAAAAAAAAGCAATGGTTGTTTTGAACATTTACTGTTTTATATTAAAAATGATCATCTCTATAGAGTGTTAGCTTCTGAAGCATTTAGTGTATCAACACCGAGCTGATGAGTCATACATGAAATAAACACGCCGCTCTTCCCGTCCCGGTTCCAAACAAGGATTTTTTTTATTATTATTTTAGGCAAACCACATGACAAAAATGGTCAAAACCTCTCAGTAATAAAAGAATACTGAAATGTTGTTTTTCTTTTGTATTTCCTCATTGTTTTCAATATTGCCAACTCCAAGCATTAGAACATCAGCATCAGTCTTCCAAAAGTTAAGAGAAAGGCTTGAGGAACTGAAAAATAAACGCTGTGTTGGACGTACTTTCTGTTTGCATCCAGTTTCAGGCATGTTTTGAATGAAAGATTTCCATTTCAGCTGTGCATGTCAGATTCCTTTTCCACTTTTTAAGGAAAGCGTAGCAGGAATTAATTTCTTGGAGCTGACCTACAGCAGAACATGATCAGTGATGCAAAACCCACTTCCACACTTCCAAAAACTGGCACCAGCACGTGCCTGCAGTGGTGCTGGGCACACGGGGGTTGTCTCACCTTCCCTGAGCCCCCTCTTTCTGAGCATTTATTGCTGGGATCACATCAGTGCGGCTGAGGGCTTGGTGAGGGTTTTGGGGTTGGGCTTTAAGTGGGGTGGTGAGAGGACAGGGGTCTCTCAGCTGCCCTGGTGAGGTGGGCAATGGGAGAAATGCTCTGCTGGGGGCCCTGAGCAGCTCAGGGTGAGGAGAGGACGGCAGCAATAGGGGAGATGGGTGGGAAATGAAGGGGGAGTGAGGTCATGGAGTTACGTCTGAGGCCTGCTTTATTTGTTATTTCTAAATAAAAACCCCAGCCTGGCTGGACAGCTATTTATGGCCAGGAAGCTGTCAAGTAATAGTTCCTTAATATAGAAGTTGACCTGTCCAGGGCTTCCTGGAGCAACTCTTCCTCTTGTCAGAAGAGATGGATCGCTTGATTTTTATTATAAACAGCTAAAGATGATCGGGGAGAGTGAAATCTGGCATCGGGTCGCAACTCAACTGAGATGGAGGATGGTGCTTGCCCCCATCAGCCCTCGCTGGGGGAGAGCAGATGCTCCAGGCACCGGGCAGGATCAGTCCCCCCTGACACTGACGGAGCTCGGTGGTGACCTCCACGGCCACAATGTGGCTCTGTGTGTGCACAGGGGGTTCAACCCATACTTTCAGCAAAGCCCACGGATGAAACTACCTTTGAGGGGTTTCCTTGTGCCTCCAGAGTCTCATTTGTGGCTTGCATCACGCCAAGCCTGTGGTTGTCACGGAGGAGCACCCAGACCCGCTGCCCGCAGTGGCAGGCTCGGTGGCGGCACTGTGTGTTTGCACGGCGGGCTCTTGGTGCTGCTCTGTGTCCCCACCGTTTGTTTTTCCACTCCTTGGGTTGCCAATACCCACAGCACAGCCACGTGCAGCCCTGCAGTGAACAAGCCTGCAGCCTTCTCCCAGCTCCCCAGCTTCCCCAGCTCCTGGCAGCTCTGTGCCCTCAAAAAAGGGAAAGCCCTTGGGCTTTGCACTGCGGAGCTGAGTCTCTGTGGGGTGAGCAGGGTGACACTGACCCCAAATCCAACCCTAACAGTGCCCCTGGGAGTCAGGGAAATGGGTGCTGTGCCCCGAGCATCAGGGAACGTCGGGTGCCCAGCTTGATGTGCCGGGGCATGGGATGGAGGGAGGGGGAGCGCCCTGTGCATTGTGAGCAGCATTCCCGGGCACCTTCCCAAATCCCATATTTGCCGTCACAAAAAGGCAGCCCAAAGTCACGACAAGATGATTTCTGTGGATGATGGCAAGGGGTCCTCGCTTTCTCGTCTGCATGACCCCGAAGGGGAGAGTTATTTTAAAGGCAAACAAGAAGACCCAAACAATGCCAAGATGTTGACACCAGTGGCTCCAGCAGTTTTATTTATTGCCTGTTGGTAACTGTTGGCTGGCCGTCGGGATACGCCGGGGCCTGGTGGCTGACAAAACGAGGCAGAGCGACAAGAAGTGAAACAATCGGGATGTGTGTAATTTTTCCTTCCTGCTCGCTCCCTGCACTCACTGGACGGCATCGTCCACGAGGCCGGCTTTGTATTTCTCCAGGGTGTCTTCCAAACTTTTGCTCCCATCCCCGAGCCAGGAGCAATCACTGCAGACCCTGCCTCCTGGTCTTCCCTAACAGAAACCCAGCACCATCCGTGCAGTCCTGTGGGACAGGGGAGCACCTTTCCTCCTCCAGCCTTGCACCCCGAGAAGATCACCCTGTGCAGGTCCCAGCAGACATGTCCAGGAGCACCTCTGCACCCTCTACCCACCACCTTCCCAACATGCCGAGACCCAGGTAGGGGTAGGGGGCCTGCATCCCTTTGCACCCCTCATTAAGCAATATAAAGGAGCATTTAACCCAATAGGTCCAAAAAAAAAAATACAGGAAATTTTGGGTCTCCCCAGCTCCTGCTATGTCCCCAGTCCCGCTCCCACAGCCCTGCTCAGCCAGCACATTTGTAGGAGTTTGAGTGGTTGGGATGGCAGCGATGGAGGAGATCAGACCCTGCTTGTCCCTGCCTGCAGAGTTCCAAGCAAGGCTGATTTGCAGATGTGCTTCACAGATTGACTTTTATTTCTCCTTCCCAAACCTTTCTCACTCCCCTCGGTGCTCTCCCCTTCCCAGGCATGAGTGTGTTTGCTCTCCTGCAGGTCTGGCGGCTTGTGGACAATTATTATCTTTACTGTTGTTGTACAGCTGCCTCCGAGCTATCAATTGCCTTTGTTCAAAGGTTACCTGCCCAGATGATTTTACAACACAACTACAATGATCTGTTCCATTTTGCACTTTATACTGATGCCACAGTGATTTTTACCAAGTCAGCGAGTGAGTAATGAAGCACTTGAGCCTATAAACACATGTTATTCTTGTTTATGATTATATTAATAGCACAATAAAATCACTGCTCACTCAAGCAGTTGCTTTCAAGAGAAGGAAAAAAAAAGTTTGTTTCTTTTTTATTTCTGCATGGAAAATGGAAAGCTGAGGTTTAATTTCTGCTGGGAGCCCAGCAGCCGCAGACTCTCTAATGGGGTGTCAGTTCTGTGCTGGAGCACCAAGAGCTGTTCTCTTCTCTGCATTGTGCACAGAAATCTCCAGCACGACTTGTGTGGCAGCCCAGCAGCTCTGCCTGAATGGCAAATGCGGCTCAGCTGCAGGCATTTTAACTCTCCTGCATGTTCCTTCGCGTGGCTTGGGGACACGCATGTCCCCAGGTGTAGCTGTGCTCCCAAATCAGTGGTGAGGCTGACTGATGCCAGCTGAGGCCTGAGCCCATCGTGGTTATAAGAGAATGGGGGCACATCCCACCCTCTTTTGGTGCCAGTATGGATCCTGTCTGGGGATGATGGTGTGGATCTGCAAATGTTTTCCTGAAAATAAAGTGGAATCCAGCCTGTGAGCCAGGTACAGCACTGCTATGGGGCTGAAGGGGGGTTTAGGTGTCCTGTTGGTGGTTTTGGAGTGTTCTGAAGTGTGTTGGGGAGCAGAGCTGAATTCACTGGTACTTCCCAGGCCTTGTTCATTGCTCCCCTCTTGTGCTTTTATGGCTATGTTGGTTGTATACCAGGCAGGAAAACAGCCTGTGCTGCTTTCCAGGTCGATGTGCTGCAGTAATTAAGTGCCCAAGCCTCTTACTTCTGCAGCAGTTAAACCCGAGCTGAATATTCAATCTCCCCATTGTATGCATAGGAGCAGAAAACAAACAGCACGGCTCCTTTCATTGCATCGGGTGGTCCTTTGTGGAGTAAGCTTTGTGGCCAGGAGGTGGTACCCCCAAGAACCTCTCCTGTTCAGCATGAATTTACATTGAATAGCCCCAAAGCCACTTAATGTGGAGCAATAATATCTTTTTCAAAGGGATTCTGAAGGAGCTCCTCCTCAAGGGGAGGCTTGGTGAGAAAGAGCACATGCCAGAAAGGTCCTTGTTGAAGGCAGCACCTTCCCATAGCCTGCTGTTTTCTCCACAGGCCTGATCTTCCAAATGTCAGTAAAACTTCTGCCCAGCAGTATGACCAAGGATAACATGCTGTGGATATGGTATGTGTTGGGCGGAAAGGATAGTAGCAGTGGTGAACTGCCTTTATGGTCAAAATTGGCAAAAAACAGCTTTATCCACAGTGCTCTAAGGCTGCTGGGACTGTAAGCATTTACTGGCTTTTTTCCTGTTCTTGCAGGCTTTTTTTAACATCATTGGGAAATATATTAATATTGGAATTTAAAGAGAGATTTTTTTACAACCAGTGCTTCCACGGCAGCATTAAATGTGGCCAAGAGCAGACCTTGACTACTATGGTGTTTGATAATGTCAGGGTCTGAGCTGCCTCCAGGGCCAACCCCTCTGCTGGCATGGGGCAGCAGTGCTGAATCTTCCCCATTATACACCTCTAACCTTGTTACCAGGTGCTATTATATTGGTGACAGGATAAAAGAGGAGGAAGTGGGGAATTGTTATAATTCAGGCCTGTCTGTCTTGCCTCGGGTGCAGAGCTAGCTGCTTCGTGGTGTGAAAGGAGCACTCAGCTAGGGATGCACACCTGGGGAAAAGGGTGGATAGAAAAAAGAATGCCTCTTCTTCGTTTCTTCCTCCAAATGAAGCAAGTGGCTTAAAGCAAACAGTGATGGAAATTTCTAGTTGTGGTCACAGTCTCACCTGTGCTTGCATCTGCCCTGCTCCAGGGCAAGGTGTGGGACTGGGACTGCCCCAGAGGCTGGACAGGAGGAGAGGAGAGGTGGGCACAGATGGATGCAGTGCAGGGCCCCATTGTTGCTGTCGCTTCAGGTGTTGGCATCATCCTTCCCATCTGTTCACTCTTCGATCATAATAAAAAAGAATAGCTCTGGCTTGTGGAATGAATGGAAATGATGGACATTTAGCTGTAGGAGCCTGTTATTAACACTTAACAGTGGAGCAGTGCTGATGCTCCTTTTTTTTTTCCTGCTCTGGCCTTAGCAAGGTAGGAAAATAGTACTGGAGAAATCACTGTGCTGTGCGAGCAGGACTAAGGTGAGGTGGAATTGGCCATGTTAATCATTTACCCCGAGGCCAATGGAGGCTATAACAGGTGTTCTGTGTATATAGGGATCTGCAAGCATAAATGTTCGATGGGGAAGCCGCTGCTCAAAGGGTGCTGCAAAGTGGCCTTTTGGGGAGGCAGTTTGCTCAGATCCACCTTTGTTTGCTTTGCAGGAGCGTGGCCCTGTGCCATGGTGCTCTGTCACCAGCGGGGCTGTCACTGTGGGACAGAGCGGATGGGGACCATGGGATGGCTGCCACTCCTGGGCCTGGCCTTGACAGCTCTACTCCCTGATTAATAATGCTCAATGCTGAATGGGAGTGGAGAGCTTTCACAGAGGGCAATGGTTCCTGCTGAGCATTCGGGCATAATGATAATGTTTGAGTATCTCTTCAAGGAAATTCACCAGGAAGGGTGTAAGCTTGTTTTTTCTGCCATCCTACAGTGCTTAAACCTTGCTATATCATGGATGTTTTCTATGTTTAATAATACAGCTACCAAAAGGCTGGAGTTTCAGTTCCACTTGAGATTCACTAGGTTCTTGGATGTAACTGAACATGTCACAATTGTTTTCATTCCACTGTCACATGTGATAAGCACAGGCTGTTGTTCCTCCATAACCCTGTTCATCCCAGCCAACTGCAACTCAAACCTCACTGCCATCAGCTGGGTGCAGTGGTGCTCCAGCAGATGGCCCAAAATGGGCCTTCTCCAGGAACAAATCCTTCCTGTATTGAGATGTGCTGTCCCACAAGAGTCTGTAGAAAGCCCATGACAAAAGCAAAGGGTAGGGGGATGCTGTTCTTGGACCTGTTTCTCTTGGTGCATTCCAGAGGTAGTGCCAAAATCCAGCCTTGCATCCATATAATAGGGTTTATTAGCACAAGCCTTGTGTGCCAGCTTTGCTCTGTTCTCTGCACTCGGGGAAATGTACCTGCAGTGTCTGTGGTGCCCTGGACAGCCCCAAAGCACAGAAATGCCCTGTGGCCTCTCCTAGAGGAGGCTGGGGTCCCAGTAAACTGCTCCTGAAGTCCATGTCCCTGCAGGAAAACTGGCCTCATCAGTATTCCCTGGGCAGGTTTTGCTCCACACCCAGGAGTGATTGGCAGTGGCTTGAGGTTTGCTTTTAAATCACACAGCTTTGCCTCATATTAAAACATGATTAGAAAGGATTTAGCAGTTTAAAATATTAATAATGGATAACTCATTTCCGAGCAGCAAGTTTTAATAAGTGTGCCTTTTTGGATGGGCTCTGCTCTGAGGTCATTGACTTTGACATTGCTGCTTGCCCTTATGTCTGGATAAAGAAGCAGGGTTTGTCCTCAGGCTGTATACTTTCCCTGCTGCATGGGGCTGTCCTGGGCACCCTTGTTTCAGAGCTGTCATTCACTTTGAAGAGTGAATGGCTGTAAACCAAAGAGAAGAGCCCCATCTGCCCCCATCACCTTGAGGTCTTGTGGTTGGGAGTGCATGAGCAGCACCCTGGGTGCTTGTGGCAGGGAGTGCGTGGCCTGCCCTTGTCCCCTACCATGGGATCCTGTACCTACATCTGCCAGATAAAGCTGCGGAGGAGAAAAGCATTGCCTCGCATGGTTGTGGTGCTGGTACTCTGCATGGATTGCAGACACTGGTTTGAGATGTTGTCCTCAGGAGCACCAGGCTTCACAAGGTCTCTGTGCTTGCAAAGTGTTCTGTCTTGATTTTTTTTTTTTAAGTCTGTGGTTGCTCTGAAATGAAGATACCTCTGGCGTTTTCCTTTCTGGCTGGGTTTGTGCATCACCAATCATTTTAGTTACAGTGGTGTCAATGGGGCTTGTAACATAACCACAGAATCAGTTACATCTGGAGCGTGTTGAGCGAGGTCACTGGGGATGGAGTTTCTTTTGTTTTCTAAAGGCAGTCTGAATGAATGGCAACCAAGCCCTCTTGCATTTGCAGGAGGCAAAAGCCAAAAACAAAACCACAATAGTATCCATGTTTTTCAGTTAAAATAGCTGTCATCTGCTCTTGTAATGAAATTCAGTTTTATGTTTTTTAAAGAAAAACAGGCTGGGGATCAGTCCATAATTAGTAGGAAACTGGTTTGGGTAGAATAGGAATCTACTTATCTCCTCATCAGAAACCAAATCTAAACAAAAGCAGAATCTGATTGAAGGTTTATAAGCTTTTTAACTGAGTGTTTGAATGCTTCTGAATTTCCCACTAGATTCTGAAGTAGATTTTTTTTAATTTCATCGGTTTCTTAGTCCTGCTCAACCAGAAAACTTGAGGACTTCCTTGGAAGACTGACACACATTTTAACCACTAATGTCTTTTTGAAGAAGTACAACTGGGCTGCAGAAAACACCGCAGGCAGGTTATTTTTCCACCCTGGGACAGGCTGGACAAATGTGTTAATTCATAAAGCATGCTGTGTTCCTGCTAATTGCCAGCCTGGGTCTAGGCTTCAGCCAGCTCTGAGTGTATCCTCAGAGCGGAGGCTTATCTCATGAGCTTCCTGAGTCTGCAGAATTGAATGAAAGTCTCACCAGGAAAAGTGGTTTGTTTTGCTTTTAGTTTGTTTTGTAAGAAAGCTGAGAGTTTCCCTTCCCAGCCAGGTCTGAGTGACCACTGAGAAGCTCACATGCTTCAGTGTTTCAGATCCTCAGGCACTCCAGACTCCTGAATACTACATTAAAAATAAATACAAATTAAAAAGAAAAAATCCAGCTCCCCATTCTAAATCTTCCATTGAAATTGAGTTTTAGATATAATTTGGAAAGAAGCTGTGAATGCACAGTCCTACCAGTTGATTTCCTTCCCTTTCCTACAGATTTTTGTGCCAAAGTGAAGTACAAGCACAATTAAAAATCAAACATCTGTATAGAGATTTGGCAGTTGGATGGTTTCATTACACAGGGCTGTAAGACTGTTTGGGCGTTTGGTATACCTGGAGTCAGGTTCAACAGTACAATTTCATTTGTTTAAACAAAATCTGCAAGAAATCCCCCAAATGATAAACATTTGGGGATGAAGATAAATATCAGTATTGCAGCTAAAAGTTTCTCCTGATTTAATACTTGGTTACATCGTCACATGCAGAGTGCTGCTGAGAATAAATGCAGGAAAAAAAAATCCAAAGAAACCAAAGGTGTTTGACAAGTCTTTGCTATGAAACTCTGGTAAAATGTTTAATCTCCAACTTCTGGGCTTGGTTCCCTGCATCTGTACCCTGTGGTGATGGGGACACTTCTTGGCATCATCCTCATGTAAGTGGTCATTTGTCATGCTGTTTTGTTGGTGATGGAGCTGAGGTGCAGTGTGGCAAAGTGACTTGACAAAGGTCCATTGGGAGGTCGGTGGCAGGAATGGCCACAGATTCTGGTCTCTGGATTTTGTCTTGGAATTGTTTTTTTTTAAATAAAGTTAAGACACAAGCTTGGCTCGTGTCTGTGAAATGTGGTCACTGGTGGGGTCAGCCAGTGGCATGGGGTAGCCCTGGTGGTGGAAGCAAGTCTGAAAACCTGTCCTGGCCCCTTCTGCACTCCCAAAGCTCACTTGCTCTGTAAAGACCCATAAGACAGTTATATCAGGGAGATGATACCTGAACCAGGGCCTCATCTGTGCATGTAAAAATCCTGTAGAGGTAAATGTGTAGTATGTTAAATTATTCCCTACTGCATGGGCTTCCAATCCTGTCTTGCTCCCTAAAAAGAAATAGTTTCAGGCAACAAAGGTCCTCCATTTCAGAACAGAGACTTTCTTGGGGAGGGAGGGAAATAAACTAAATTTGGAAAACACTTAATAACAAAGTTGCCTTAATTTAACAACAGCTTTTATTAGATTGCACTTGTCCAGCGAGATTAATGGCCGTTTTCCTTTGAAACTCTGGGAGTCTTTCCTAGACACTGGGAATAAGTGGGCTCCTTCAAATGTTCTGCTTCCTACAGGATTTACTGGTGAAAGATTTAATACAATTCAGCACAAACATTTTAACCTCTCCATCTAAAATGCTGAATTCAACCGTTTCCTGAATGTGTATAATTTAAAGGCTTGTGTTTTCCTGTGTCATGCTCTCTGAAGCATTTTATGTCGCCTTGCTCCTATTGCCTCTTTTAAGAAAACACTGCATAAGTATACAGTCACTTTCAGATAACTCCGATGTTTACTTTATGAATGAAGGAGGAAATTGAATACTCAAATAAAGTTATGCATGTGAGTGCCAGAAGCTAACTGCCCTCTTAAATTTGCTTGTCTTCTTGAAAGAGCCTTTAAATACAATTTATGACGTAAAGAGACTTTCCGCAGAGCATAGGAGAATCTCCGCTGTCTTGGTTATAAATGGATGCTCTCAGCGGGGATCTCCCAGCCAGGGATGCTCACAGGGCAGGGACAAATGCTGTGCCTGCCGGAGCTTGTGTGTATCCCATTCATCTGCTGTGGGATGCAAATAAACAAGCTGCTGCCTGTTTGTCTTGTAGTTAGTAGCATAGGCAAGGCTACAAGTAGAAAATGAAATGATGGTTTCTAGCAGGGTATAAACACTGCTGTACTGAACTTCAGTATTAGGTTTGGATTTTACAACTGGGGGAAGTGGCACGTGGCTGCCTGTGTGAGCAGTGCCATTTGCTGTCCTGCTTCTCCTGTCTCGGGTTTGGAAAAACGTGCTGGGTTTGGTTTTAGGGGTATACCTCAGGTCAGCCCCTAGCTAGGCTTGCCTCTCCAACATTTTAACAACAGAGGTAATTGCTTTTTCCTTAAAATAGTTGGTATGTATTGTTAAATTTGTCCTGAGGTAGAAAAATAAACCCATTCCCCAGTGAATTCACCCTGCAGGCTCCCCCAGCCGTTTTCCCCCCTCCCCTTTCCATCAAGAGAGCATCTCCCAGGATCTCACTGTGCCATGCTAATGAATTGCTGCAGTAATGGGGATATAATTGACATGTTAACTGTCCTTGAGCCAGGGAGATTATGGAATGAACACCATGGGAAGGCACATGTGCCTGGTTTGGCTGCTGCAGGCTGGGTGTGTGCCAGGGTGCCAGAAGGGCTTGGCCGCGGCCACCCCACGCAGTGTGTGGCTGGGCTCCTTGGCTCATCCTTTGGCACGGGGCTCCTCAGGTCCAAGTCCAAGTACAACACTTAGACATGTATCACTTTATTTATGGAAAGAGGAAAGGTCTGAGGCCCTCCGGGTCCTGTTGGCTGGGGTTTGATTGCAGGTTGAGGCCACAGGGTTTACTTGCTCTCGTGCGTGGGTCCTGTCGGATGTGAAAGCTTGCTGGCCTTTGGCTCTGTGCTCCTCCTTGGCTCGGATACCAGATCTGGCTCCTCCTTGGAGGAGAGTGACTGAAGAACCTGTTGCTCTTGTCTGACATCTGTATACAGGAGCAGGGCATCGGGCCAGACCCTGTTTTAGGCACCAGCCTTTGAGCCAGGGACTGGTCTCTGCCACCCTGGAGCCTGGGCAGGGGCTGGTGGTATTACCTGTAATGGGCTACTGGGGAGAGCTGCTGCCAGTGCAAATCCACTCTGGAACCTGAACTGGAGCAAACCAGAGGGTTCTTATGACTACTTATTAGCCTTGGAGTATTTGATTTTTTTCCTTGAGGATTCAGCTTGTGGTTTCATGCTACTGCATCTCAGTCTGCTCCAAAAAGGAGTCGCTTGTCGCTGTGACTGAGGGGCTTGGGTGCTGCAGGTCCAGCAGCTTGAGATGGAGCCTTGGATGCCGGCTGAGGATACCTTGGATAAATGCTGTGGATTTGGAGGGGTGAATCCAGTTGTGGCTCTGAGCTGCCCTGGAGCAGGGTGAGCTCAGGAACATGTCTGTTGGGGACAAGGAAAGTGTCTGGCTTCCTGGGCCTTGTTCTGCACCCAGAAAGGGGAGCAGCGAGGCTGACTTTTCCCTCTAGAGCCACTGCCCTGTGCTGCAGGGAAGCCGTTATTGGCACAATAAAGTGTGGGTATAAGCACTTCCACACCTCCTGTGATTATGCATTAAAAGGCGAGATCCCTGTAAACTCAGGTAGTTGAGCAAATGGAAAATAAGCAGGAACCCAGGTGAGCCTTTCTCCTCGGGCAGAGGAGGGGGAGGGTCTGGAAGGCAGATGGGTGGGAAGAGGTCTGGATTTGCATCCAAGCTCCCCTTTGGTGCCACTTCATCTCCCCACCACCTCACTGTTTTCCGTGGGCCTTTCTGCCAGAAGCCCAGAAATATTTTAGGATGCCAAGGAGGCTCAGAGCCCAGATAATCCAAAGGAGCAAGGGTTCCAGACAACCCCTCCCTTCCCAAAGTCACAAATACTGTGTTGGAGCTGGGGTGTGCTCAGGGCTGTGTGGCAGGTGAAAGCAGCCATGTGAGGCAGGCAGAGGTCACCCACAAGGTCCAATCTGTCCCCCCAGCACAGGCTGCACCACCAGCAGGATCCCTATCGCACGCTAATATTGGATTATGATCGTGAGACTCCACAATGTCACGCTGATAACAGCGCGATTTTTCCCCTGTATGAGCCTGTTTCATTTTAACACGTAGGTATGTCAAGTGAAGGGAATATTTTCCCTTCTGCATCAGACTCCAACTTCACCAAGGTCGGTCACAGGAGCGTGTGCGCAAATGTCAGGGCTGGCAAGGAGTGCAGCTGGGGGTAGGGGGCCCTTTGGAGGCTGTAGAGAAAGGAAGGTGTCCCATGGGCAGCCCTCAATGGGAAGGGGATGCTGTGGGTCAAAAAGTGGGGAAGGAAAGGTTGACATTGAGATGTGCTGGCAGAGCTGCCTGGTTCTGCATTTCAGATGTTAACTGCAAGAACAGTTAAATCAGAAATAGTTACCAGCTTCCCCAAGCTTAGCCAGGCAATGCTTGTAGGGTAGGCTGTAAAAACAACATCCCTCACTTGCTCAGGTCCTTCTGACATCAGGAAGAGCTTGGCATGGCATGGGAGCATACATGTGTCCATTTACCCTGTCTGTCAATGACCAGCGCAAGGTGATTTGGAGGCAGAGCTGGACCAGGAGGTGGTGGTGGAAGCAGCTTATCTGGACGAATGACAAGGCTCCCTTACAATTCTGTATAAGAACTTCTACCAGAAGCTGATGTTGTTTTGACAAAATACCCTGGGGACTAAAACATATAAAGCTGCTTCCACTTGAGCATGACTTGCATGCAAAGTGCACCCCTAAACCAAGTCATCCTTGGGGACGGAGAGGTGGGAGTCATCTGAAAGAGAAAAATAGTGACAAAAGAACAGCTTTTTCTTGGGAACTCTATTGTCTAGGGTCAGTTCCCACGCAGGCAATACAACTGCCTTCTTGCCCTTCAAGGGGATCCCTGTAAGAGAAGACACAGTGGTACCTGAGGAAGTGCAGCAGCCTCCCTTGGGCTGAGCTCTAATTAACCTGAATTAAATTGCACAAATACATCACAGCTTGTGTTGCCTGGTCACTTCCCAATGAAAAAACATTTCGAAACCTCTGCTGAATCCATATGCATCCACGTCAATATTGTACACTAAAATGTCAGACTGGACAATAGCAACTAAAAATAGGCAAAGACAGGATTTGACTATAATATTTTTAAACTAGGAAGATGGCGAAGTTATATATAGTGAATACAGAAAAACGGGTTTAGTTGTTTCAGCAAGGAAGACGAAGTATTGTTGTTAGCTGTATGTGGGTTTGATGCAGGTATAATTTCAAAGCCAGTAACCCTTTTTGGGCACTGCCTCTTGCTGCACTCCCCTTGGGGCTCTGTGCTTTTGGGGTTATGTCCAGTGCGTAGGCATCCTGGGGGAGCAAATGCTGACTGCTGTGATTTTAGCCCCCTCTTCAGTTTGTTATTTAACTGAGTAGGGGATGTTGTGGAGGACAGGGCTCTGATCACAGAGTCAGGGTGGAAGCAGCATGTGCATCAGCTGCTGCTTTCAGCTCCTTGGAGCAAGGTACTGCCAGCTCCTGCCTTCACCTTTTGCTCTCCAGTTTGTGCTGGGCTCGGCTCGAAACCTCCTTGCCAGGCTGCTCCTTGGAGGGGAAAGGAGACTTGAGGCTGCTGCTCCCTCTGCTGACTCTGGCTGAGAGCGAAGTGCTCAGCCCAGGGCAAAGCTCCAGGTCTGGAGCCCAGGCAGCAACTGGTCCCTAGCGGGTACCTGTGCCTGCAGACACTGTCTGCACCTCGGGCTGTGAGTAAAGCTGTGCCCTCCTCCTGCACCTGACCTCGCTGTGTGCTTCTCCCCAGTGCTGGAGTTGCTGCTTTGGTGAATGTTCAAAGGAGCAGTTTTGCGTTGCATCAGAAGCAAATGAATAAACATCAAATATAGGGGGGTTGAGCATCTGTTCTTTCTTTTATGCATCCGTGACAAAGTGTGTGATTTTTATCAAGGAATATCTCAATGATAAAAAGTTCAGTTAGGACCTGTTCTTGAACCAAAGAAAACTTTGCTGTTGAATTTAATGGGAACGTGTTACAGTCTGCAATCTGCAGCTAGAGTTCTTTGCTTTTTTTTTTTCCTGTACGTCTCTTTAATCCTTTAGCAACTATGTATTTTCCAAAGAGGTTTTCTGTATGTCCCAGGGGCATAAAATCACAATGGGAAAGAAGTGCTCCTCATAAGCTGTGACCGACTGCAATCTCCTTCCAAGCCTACTGGTAACACCCTGTGGATATTTGCTTCTCCAAGATTAGAGGAACAAAGCGAGAAGAGAGCAGTGTTCCATTATGGTCGAGCATATAATATTGTGATTATTACTCATGCCCCTCCGAATAATTAATCATTTAGTGTGTTATTTGAAGACAAACAGGGCCTTTGGTTCATTATCGCTTATACATACACAGAACTGGAGTCACATCAGTGCTGTCAGACTTGGTTAATCCCTGCCTGGGTTTTGTACATGTCTGGGTATCTGAATCATGTACATGGCAAATGATCTACTAATATGTTTGCTCCACCAGTTTGTTCATATGGAGCCAAATATATGAAAGCATTCAAGCTCCGGAAAGTGCAGATATGGTCCTAATGGAGTTGACAAAGGCACCTAATGTTAGAGGTTGTGAAAAAAAGGGTTGCTGATGAAATGCTCTTTTTCTTTTTAAGTATTTTGTTTGGGTTTTATTATTGATTTTTTTTATCCTGCTCAACATTTTGAAGTAGGTGACTAGTAAGGAATAGAAAGGAAGTCAGGAAAACTGAGTTCTACTAAAATATTTTGGGGTAAAAAATGTTAATTTAAACTAAAGCAGAGGGAAGGAGTGGTAACTAAAGTTCAGTGTCTTGTGGTACCCAAGAATGGGAGCCAGACAGTGAGCTGCTGCTCAGCCAGTCACTGTGATGCTGCAGTGGTGGAATAAATCAGGGCAGCTGCCCAGTTATCCAGGCAGCCCCCATGTGCAGTAATCCTGCCTGCTCTGCCAGGGCAGCTGTCCTCATCCTGCCTCTCAGCACAGAAGCCCTTCTTACATTGTTGGCCTGAAAATACAGGCCATAAATTTTAGAATAGAAGCCCTGCATCCTTTTTTCCTCTGCTTGTCTATATGGCTGCCTGTTCTCAGGCTCAGCACTTGGAAGACTTCACTTTAAGACTGTAACATTTTGATTACAAGTGATATAAAATGCAGTTTGCTTTATTTCCTAATTAATGACAGTACATAAGGCAACAGTAAACTCAATTGCTTCCAACAGCTTTTTATATTCACTTGGAGGCATTTGTAGAAATATGACTCTTGTACCCAGCAAAATCTTTCCTTGACCAGATGTAGAAGGAAAACACTTTTATTGGCTCCATGATAATATCACTAAAGAGGAAACAAGCTATAAAAATAAAAAAAAAACAACATTGAATTTGAGAGTTGCTAAACTAAAAGATATAGAAACAAATACAGAGTAGATAATAAGGCCTTTTACTGATAGTGGTGTCCTGTGTAAATAATGCAGACACACTGAATAAGTCCCTCTGCAACGAGACTCATTAGAAATACGTACCTCGGCCCCAAGCAATTACTTTGATTGCTCCTCTGCTGCTTTTCACAATAAATGTCTGCAGACCCACTGAGGCTGCAGCCATTTTGCTGGCTGCATGTCCTTGCAGATATATGGCCATACTGAAAACAGAAGTGCAATGTATTTCCCACTCAGGATTGCAGGCTCGTTGCTTTATAGATGAGCTCTTGGGAGAAGTGCTAGCCCAGGATAGATTAAATGAGCCCATTCCCCAACCAAGCATCCACTTCCTTAGGGAATGAGCATGACCAAAGAATATATTGACCCATGGCTGCCTGGCACATAGATCCTACCTTGGGTTTGAGTCTGCAAAGGGTGAGATGCTCCTGAATTGTAATGAAATTGTGTAGACCTTGCCTTCCTAACCTCCAGAGCCCTTCACAAAAAAAAAGTTGTTTAATTTGATTTTTTTTAACTTTTTTTAGAATTAAAGATATTGGGTTGGCACCCCGAGAACTCACTAGTAGTTTTTTTTAGAAATGGGGGAGAGATCTGTGTCCCCCTGGAGCACAGGAATGAAGGTCCTGCAGCTCCAGGTAGGAGAATCACATGCTTCCAGGGGGTAGCATGGGCACTGGGAGCTCAGACCCAACTCAGAAAGTACCCAAGAAGGGCATGATTATGCCTTGTGCCATCCAGACACAACAGGACGGGGGGAAAAAGGACATTTCAGAAGAAATCTAAGAGTTTAGTTTAAAGATATGCTGGTGGGTGGCTCAGCTCCAGCAGCTGTTGATTATTGCTTAGTGTCAAGTCCTAGTCTGGGTGGTGAGGTGTTAATAAACAGAAGGCATCATTTTGAGAGGCTGCAGCAGTGGTGGTTTTTAGCTGTTGGATCACCTTTGACAGCCTCTTTGACTGGCATAGGGCCCTTGTAGAAAAGTTGCCATCAGCTCATCAGGAACACCAGCAATCCCCTCCTCAAGTGATCTTTCTGGAAAATAAGAGCTACATGTTGTTTTTATGTGCAAAACAATAGGACAGAGCTAGCCACTCATTTAAATGAGAGAGGTATAAAATTCAGGTGTTGGTCACGCAGCCAGATTTAATGAAGGAAAATGGAAATATTTTGAATTGTCATTCTTAGACAAAGACATCTAACCTTGCCTTGCAGAGGTGTAGTACAAATACCCACACCACAAAGAACAATTCTCCTGTGGAAGCTGCATGTGCAGAAATCTAGAGAAGGGTTTGACTGAAAGGTGAGAAATGAAGCTAAATTTCCTAAGGTAAATCTTCTTTCATTTTCCTCATTTTAAATATTTTGGCTGGGGAAGGTATAATTAAGAAAAAACACGGGTGAGTCATCCTTTGGCAGCATCATAGGGTAATAACAAAAGCAAGCTGAAAGCCAGTCAGAGTGAAAATACATACACTGAGGACACATTTGCCTCTATGTTTGTAATGTACATCAGTAATCTGAAGGTAAAGAGATAAATGATACCAGACAAGCAGAAAGACTAAAGCTAACTTGGAGCCATAAAATTTCATGGTAGCATGGAGAAAGATGAGCAGTGGAAGTCGAGATTGAACAAGGCAGTCAAATAGTAATTGCTTCGAAGTTATAGTAACCCTCCTTTCTCTCCTCTTAATGTCTCAAGCTTCCTCTTTCCTCTACACGTTTTATGGAGTGGTTGGACAAAGCCATCCCAAAGCCTTTCTCTAGCAGAAGCAGGGCAGCTGCTGTGTGTCCACCTTCTGAAGGCAGCTCTTTTGTTGTGACCGTCCTGCTATGGAAAGAGGGACATCTTTGGCAAGGCTGGAAAATGGGATCCCAGATACAGGAAAGCATAAAAATATATATTGAGAAAATTGAATCGAAAGCCAAGAGCTAACATTTCCTCAGGTCCTCTTCCTTTGCAACAGTGTAATCCTTGCAAATGAATTGGAGCTTGTATTTGCTCAAAAGAGTTAATCTTTATTAACAGCCCCAGAATGCCCTTCAGCTCATGTACAACCTGGTTCAAAGGTTTTCAAGAAAAACAACATACCATAAACCAAAGGGCACCGCTAATTGGAAGCAATGTAAAGTCTTTGAAAACAGTAATACCCTCCTTGTGGGTTAATAACCGGAAATTAAATTTCATGTATGTTAGCATAATCCATCATAAAGCACCAGGTGAAGTAAGGGGTACAGGCAGAAGGGCAGGGCTCAGAGCATGCACAGTTGCTGTCATGCAGTAACCCCAATTCCTTGGCCAGAGTCAGGGTTTCCAGAGGATTAGTCTTCAACCTTGATCACCCTGGCTGAAGGAAACGTTTTGCACGGTGTAGCCCATGTTGCTGCTTCGGTGGTAGAATAAGGCTGGAGGCTCCTTGTAGAGGAGGAACATAAATCTGGCTGTCCTCATGCAATGACGGAGATGTCCGTCCTGCTTGTGTCCTGGTGTGTGGAGCCCAGTGGTGGCAGAGCATTGCTGTGACTTGTCCCTCCAGTTTGATGTCCCAGTCCAGTGCTCACAGGTCACTGGTGACCCAGAGGAGTGCTTCAGATGACCTTGAGGGCTTGCCTTCTGCGCTGGATATGCAAATGAAAGACTACTCCTAGCAAATGAATAGAGTTTCAATGTTAAAATGTCATGAAATAAAGTGGGTACAAACGCATGCTGGGATTGAGTTGGCTAATAATGGCACTGCCTGAAATGGAAACTCGGCTAATATTTGGACTGCAGGGTGTGCGTCTCATAAGGAAATGGCTTAATCTGGAAAAGGAGGCAGAAGCACAAGGTCAGATCCTTGCTCCTCAGCCCTCATTTCCTCTTTGGGCTGTATTGGCTGCCCAGAATCTGCCAAGGAGTCAATAAGTTGATGTCCCTGAGGCCAATCTCTGGGATGTCTCTCACTGGGAAATCCCATGGTGCCAAATCCAATGCAGCCCAGGGTACTGGTGGCTGCTGGGGGTGGGCACCAGGCAGGGACACCAGGGAACCTCTCAGGAACATCTTGCAAGTAACGCAGTCCTGAGGAGATGGATCCTGCCCAGAAGTTGTCCTGACTCTGTACAATATAACAAAGTCATCTGTCGGTCAAGCTGGCCCTCAGGCAGATCATGATGTCTGGGTGGAGATACCACCATGTATTGTCTGCTTGCTGGGGGCTCAGTCTAGACTAAGCAGAGAGGTGGCCTCAGGCATGTATGGGGTCTGCGAAGGCACCTGCAATGCCCTTTGTAACTTGCTAGAGAAACGTGCAGTTATTTCCTTCATTTCCAGCTATTGGTGGTTAAGGCAAAGTATGGGGAAGCCTGAAAGCCAGTGTATGCCTGGGCAAGACAAAAACACCCCAAGTACTGCATGGGCTGCGGGAAGGATGGTGACAAGCAGGAAGAGGAATGACTTTGTGGCTACAAAACATGACCAGGCCCTTCCCTGGCTCTGCTAACAGCAAGCTGCTGGTGCTCGGGGTCTATTTTATTTTTGCCTGTCACAGTGTTTGTGAGACTTTTTGTCTGTAGGCCTCTCTCCCACTGAAGTCATCCATCACCGGTGCTGACAGAGGTTCCTGCTGCCCAAAACGGCCAGGAAGACTCGGTGGAGCCAGAACCTCAGGGGTCAAGTCCAGGTTGTCGTGTCTGAGTGAAGGCTGCTCAGGATATACGTGGCCCGACATCATGTTTGGAAGGCTGCAAAGGACTGAGAGGGAGGAGGAGGAAGGATAGGATGTAATCTTTCATTCTGCAAGCAAGCATGTGGAGTGGGAATGTTTCTTTTTGCTTGGGTTTTGAAACAAATGCTGCTGCCAGTGGCCTGGCTCTGGGTGGCTGGAGAAAGGGAGTCCCCAGCATGGGGAAAGAGTGGCCAAGGTCTCCGTGGCCCTGCCTTGGCCCTCCTGTGAATCTGCTCCTTATTGCTGGCTACAATACAAAGGCAGAAAATGTTGGGCACAAGGTGCTGAACTCAGTGGTGGCTCTTGTGTGGAAGAAATGGGAGGAGGTCTAAATGCCCCTTGCCCAGTGGTTAGGGTTAGGCCCAGTGCCTACATGCAAGCTGAAGAAGGCGGCTGTATGTTATGTGTGGCTCCAAACAGCAGCTCGGCCCTGGGCACAGCCAGAGCCAGCGAGCACCCAGTCACGCTGCATTGTTTCAACACATTTACCTAATTAGTTTATCAAGAAATGTTTGGCCTTGTCTGATACTCGGGAAATGCTGTCTGTCATTTGCAGGCATCCTGCGGGGCCCCGGGGAGCTGACAGACCCTGGCTCCTTCCTATCTCTCCTTAACTCCGTTTGCTGGGCCTATTTCCCATTACTTTTTTTTCCATGTAGCACTCCCTCACCATTTTGGGATTAAAGTAATAGATAACATTATACCTAAAAGAAGACTGTGATGGGTAGAGGCATAACATGAGTAAGAACTGGGAAGAATATCTGGAAAAATGTGCAATGAATGAAGGTGTGGGAATTCAAAATATTTTTATACCTTTCCAGCTAAATTCTCTACAGCTTGGAGCCTATTCATAGAAGTGAAGATGAATGAAAAATGACTAATAATGAATAAAATATTCATTTTGTTTCCTTCTGGGCCTGCTTTATCCAGTAGGAGCAGAAGATGCTGTTACCCCTTACAATGTGAGTGTATGAACCCAGCCAGAACCCAGTTTTGGTGGATAAAACAATTGCAGGGCTCTCCTCTGCTCTGCTCTCCTCTCAGCCAAGCTAACAGCAGGCTCTCAGGCAGCGAAGAAGCTGGCACTCACGGGTATTAACCTACTGTGTCTGGTCTTCTGGTTCCTAACAGCCAGTTAATTACAAGCTGGCAAAATCCCATGGTGCCTTAACTGATGTTTCATGGGTTTAATGACTTTTTCAGCTCCATTCATGTCTTGGGCTCAATTAGATGGAGGCAGCAGTGTGATGCTCACCCAGCAGCCAGCCTGCTGCCTGGCACTGCTGCCACAGGAGCAACCTCCTCACCTGGGCAAGGCTGGGGCAAAAAAGGGTCTGAAGAGGGTGACTTGAAAATCAGTTCTCAATGAGGTGGGCTTGATACAGATATACCTGTATTGGAATGAAAGTTTCAAGATAAAATTTAATTTATGCAAACAGCAGAAATATGCAATAGTATGGCTCTTTCTCTCCTGATAATCACCTATTGCTGTTAAGTTAAAAATGGCTTGGGAAAAATCTTATTCTGCTTAGTGTCTGGAGTAGAAACACAGGAGGCGTTTTCAGATTAGTCAGCTCTTCACAAAGAATATTTCTCCTGAAGGAGTCTGTGTGTACCTGCGTGGGCACCCTCTGCTATAGCATCGGGGACCTGTCAGCCATCACATAATCGTAATGTTTTGGTCTCCCTGCAGGCATGTTCCTGCTCCCACAGAACCAGCTCCAAGGAGAGGCAGGAGAGCTCAGTACGAACCTATAGCTTCAGTGTGCAGCCTCCAAAATCCTGTGGGTACTTCTGATGATCCCAAAAGGGTTTCCTTATTTCTAATACTATTACTTGGAGCTCAGGCTTGTGGATGTATCACTTCACCTGGCCAAGCCACTGCAGTATCTGCTGAACAGCACAATGATCAGCACAATGCCAATGCTAAAGAGCTGATTTCCATGAAAATGGTGTAAAGCACTTCAGTAAGCAGGCACATTTAAGAAAGTATAAGTGATCTGTTCAAGCCAGCAGCAGAGGTGTCAAAGCTGCATTCAGGTGGGTCTGGCTGGTGCTTTAGGATGTTGCCATTATGCATCTGCCTATCACTGGTGGACTGGAGGAAAAAAAAAAACATGTTTAAGAGCTGCCGTTAAATTCTTGGTTATATTAATGGTAACACAGGACAGTAACTCAAGGTACCACAACAGCTTTTTTGTCTTCAGTGTGTTTAACCCCCCATGCTCATTAGGAACCTTGTGTATTGTGGTTTTGCCACCCTGCTTCCACCGGTGACCTAGAACCGTGCCCTAAACCAGACACAAGACTCTGGATCTCATCCATCCCCGAAGTGGTATCTTTCTCTCCCCTGCAGATTGATGTAATTCCGCTTTTCCTTGTTGGGATTAGGACAAGCATGCTCGCAGGCTCCTGTTATCACAGTGGAGGTAACATGGGACGGAGCGAGGGCAGGCAGTGCTGAGTGATCTTTGCCAGGTACCCAGCTGGCGCTGCCAAAGCATGCGGGGCTTTCCTCCAAATGCTTCCACCGCAGGAGAAACGTGTCTTCTGCTGCCAAAGGTCTGGGAACGTCACTTAGCCTGGGGAAAGCATGCCATCACAGCATGACAGCCACTTCACCAGTCAGTCCAGTAACGCTCTGTGAAAACAAAAGGTTACGTGCCCCGTGCCAGAAGGACTGTCTTCACTGACAGTGGAACACGTCAGATGTCTGGCAATTCCAGGGAGCCATTCTCAGTAAGAACATGAGGAAACAGGAGTCATGAGTTACATAGCCGTGTCCTCTGCAGTCCGAGGCACATTGACTAAAGATGTCACATTCCTATAGCGCTTCTTAGGATAAATGTTGTATGAGCGATATCAAAAGCCTGGTTTCCTTCCTCTTAAAAAGTTCCTTCGAAATCCAAAGTTATCTGAGTCACTTGCATCCCATTTTTTGTTCTTTTCTTTAGCAAATGAATAAAGATGGATTTTTTCTCAGCTGTCACTTAAAATATGCCACCATTCCTTTGACCTACTCATATCCTTCTTTCCCTATCGCATTATCCTTTAAGCCATGACGTAAGACAAGGTAATTTCATCTCTATTTTATCATTAGAAAGCTTGTGCGTTCCTTGTCCAAAAAGACAGGAAAAAAAATGGAGTGGGGTGGGCACTGAGAAACCACTGTCTCTTAATCACGGGTCTTTAGAAGAATAAATTAACAGTTGGAGCAAGTTGGCACTTCCCACTGGCTCCAAAAAAGGTGGAAAGCAGCATGAAAGCATCATTAAACTTCCCTCTAGGCCTTAGACCAACCCATTTTCTGTCTGAGAAGTTGCATAGCTCTGAATAGAGCTTCTCCTTACGTAGAGAAACATGGATATCACTAAAAGGCATTTCTTTGAGTACAGTGAAATTCAGCGTGGTCAAAGCACTATTTGAGCACTTACTCAAATTCAGAACACAGACCAGCTCCATCCAGGGCTCTGTTATGCTTTAATCAATGTTTGAAGAGTAAACGGTGGTGCCCTTGAGAAGGTCACCAGGGCTCTCTGCTTTTGCCCTCTGATGTCCTGAAGGTCTTCCCATGCTGTGCACGTGCTGCAGGTTTCTTGCTGCCTTGTGGTCCCCTGTCCCAGAGGGATGGCCTCAGTTCTGCTCTGGAGATGTGGGTAACATCGTTCTTGTTCCTCTCCTGTTCCCAAGGGCTAGGAACAGCTTCCACAGATGCATCCTAAGCTGTATTTGAAGGAGTCTCTTCCTTTGCTGAAGGTCCATGCCTGCATCTCAGTAACAAATGTGATGTCCACAGGGCCATGCTGGCCTGCCAAACATAGCACAAATTCGGCATGGGTCACTTGCCAGCAGAAAAACTTGGTGTTGTGCAACACTTGCTGATGGAGAATTAAAAACCTCTCATTAGAAAGGGTCCTAAGCTTTGTTAGATGGCAGAAGAATTACAAACAGAAGGACCTGTCCCCAAGGTGACCCCTAGGCTGTGAATACATGCTTAATTAAGTATGTAATGAAGTGACAGCCGGGATGTAACACGTATATGTCTAGAAAGCACAAAGTTTTGGCTTATCCCTTCCTATATTCCCTCCAAATGGCTCAGGGGGACCCCCTGGGTAGCACAACTTGCTGGAGTACTCAGAAGCACACAAGCATACATCAAGCTCATTCCCAGCTCTGCTGAGCAAGTCTGTGAAGGGCAGTTAATTAAAACACTTTGGAGAATCCAGCAATCCGGGCTGAGACCAAGAAAGGAGGCTCAGTCTGCCACTAGTGCTGTAACAGAGGAGCTGTTTGTTGCTAACTGTGTTCCACGTTTCCTGAGGCTGTCATACCGCCAAACGCTGCCAGGATCCACGAGTCTTTGTTCGTAGATAAAGATGTGAACTCCCAGCTCTTGTCATAGATAACAGCACGAAGCTCGCAATGACAATGCGAAGACTTGGAGCTCAGCTTCAGATCTGCGGCCGTTTGTTACTGTCCTCGGTGCAACTGCTGGGCTGAGCTGCTGCGGTTGTTCATAACCAGGAAAGTGGAGCTGTGAGGGCTTGTCTCTGTGTTACCCATTTTTTTAATGGATTTTTGTCCCCCCCAATTGCTGGACAAGTGCCTCTGCCAGCCATCACCCGCTGCAGGGCTGCCAGAGGGTTGTTCTTGGGTCGGTGGAGGAATACCCTGCTCCAAAGCCCATTGGAAGTGGTGGAAAGGTCACAGGGCTTTTTGGCTCAGGTTTTTCTTATGAGGTGAGCATTGAGGTTCTTTGTGCATTTCATAAATGCCAAGAGCACCTGGCTCACAGCCGGGCTGTGTGGGTCTCTGCCATGACCCCACAGGCCCAGGGACCTCACGGTGGTGTTTGACTCTGCCAGCGCTGGCACAGCAGGATTGGTGCATGGTGTGGGTGCTGTGCTGCGGGCCCAGGAACCAGCCTGTGGGCTTCTCCCCTGCTACACCGGAGGTCAAGAGTTGAGCCCTCATTTTCTTGTCATAGATGTTTGATCCGTCTCTCACCAGAAAAAAACCTGTAACGCTGGTTCACTTGCTTCATCAAAACAAGACTCTCCAAAAAACAACAAAAAAGAAGCCCTGCTTCTCTTAAAAAATAAAAAGTTGTTCTGACATAAGTTGTTCAATGAAGACACATCCAGTCTTCTACTTACAATGGCAGTGAGTATAGGACAATACAAAATGATGGTTAGGGCTGTTCACAGCATTAACTACCACCTCTGAAGGTGGTGACGTGCCCTAAAGTGGAGCTGCACCAATCCTGGCTTGATTTGGGTTACCAATGGTGCATTTTATTGCCTGTCTAGAGCTAGAGAAGCTCCTCGTGCCTCTGTGACTGCTAGAAAACGCTTAGCAATAATTTTTCCTCTCTACCTTGTTCCCGGTGACCTTTTCCATGGCTGGCACCACCGCAGCCTGCAGCACCTCCGCGGGCACCCACAGCCATGCGGGACTGGGGTGGCAGCGGGAGCCCTGTGCAGGAGGCTGGCGGGGCCGCGGTCGGGCTCCCATTGTTTCCCGGCTGTGAGACAAAGGGTTAAGTAAATGTTTGGAGAAGATAAGGTGCCCTGTTGACAAGCAGCAGGCTCCAGCGGTCTCAGCAGGATCTCTCGCGGTGGTGATAAATGGGGAGGTTTTCAAAGCGGAATCAGCAGACGCCACGGAGAGGGCGGTTGCTGATGCCGTGATTGGCAGCGAGGAAGGAATCTGAAGGTGTTTAATGATCCCACACTCTGCCGCAGCTTTTTTAGAGGCTCTGTGTCTAGCCAGGGGAAAATCCTCTATCAGTCGCAGAGGTTCACACTCCCGGGTCTTTACTGTTGTTGTTGTTTTTCTTTTTTTTCCACTAAAACTTGGGAACGTCCACTGAAAGGGATCCTGATAAAGCCCCTCTGGGATTCTTCATCCTCTCACATCGGTTTTGTCCCTTTTAATTTTCTCTTTGAAGTGTTCTGCTTATATTAGGTGGATTGTTTTCTTTGGACAACTTTAGTCAGGAGCTGTGTTTGGGGGGAAATAGTGCGTACTAAACTCATAAGGGTTTTTTTCTCTGCAGAGCTGTGTTATTCCAATGCCATGCCTTTGCTATAGTAAATATATAATCAAATGACACCAAGGGAAGGATTTGAACCCCTGGCGTGACATTATTGTATATGTAGGAGGTCAGAAAAGAGTTTTCTTCTCCTTTAAATAGATCCCAAAAGCTGTTCATTAGGCTGAACCCCAACAATTTTTTTCCGGCCAAAAGCTGCCCTGGGCATTAGGTAAGAGCTGTGGTGGGAAACAGGCAAAGTATTTTGGGTTGGGAGAATGGAGCTTTGCTACATGTGCTCATGAACAGCATCCCAAATCCAGATTTCAGAGGGCTGAATGCGCCCTGCGCTCTGCTGGGTGAGGACCAGGCGTAAAACAGTGCCTGGGCTGATGCACACCGCAAGTTGGGTGGGAAAGCTGCTGGCTGAGGGGGATCCAGGCACAGGGAATGAGCTGCTGCTTGGGGCCACGATTGTCCTAGAAGGACCAGGATGGACAGACGGACAGACAAGTCTGGTTTTGGAGAAAGCAGCCTGCCTGGTGCTGCTGCCGCCAAGCTGGAGGGAGCTGCGCCAATGGGCAAAGATGAAAGGGTCCGGGTGTAACCCAGCCGAGGTACAAATGAGTCGGGACATGAAAAGCAGCGAAAATATCTGAAGAATGTAAACACCAAGGTGGAAGAGGAATTATTTAGCAAGTTACGGGCTTGGCACTAGGTGCGAGGGGATGAATCAACAAGGAAAACTCACCCTTGCTAAGGGGGAAGCCTTGCTGGCAGCTAGGTCTGAAGCTCAAAAGCAAAGAAATGGTTTCAAAGGAGCAAGTCTAGAAATAGGCTTGTGAGGAACCAGCCCCCATTGCAGGAAGGCTGCAAAGCTGCTGCTGCGCACATCCCCACCCTCCACCGCCTCCGACCACAAGCCAAGGGGGTCACGGTGAGAACAACCAGGATTTAGTGGTCGTAAGAGGGGAATGCAAAATGCCCAAAGGAATTTTGATTGAGATTTTATAACTTGAAGAAAATCTTTTGCAGATAAATCAGGAGGGGGTTTAATAAACAGTTTGAGAGATTAGTATTGAAACAAATCCCAGTTAAGTCTCGGCGGACCAGGGGGTAGCGGAAGACCACTGCAGTGAGAGGACGTCAGGGGTATTACAGGCACTAAACAGAAGGCTTTCCAAAAATATAAACAATCTGGGGAGGGGGCAGATTGGGAAACCTGTAAAAATAAGCAGAACCACATTAAAAGGCTAAACAGTGGAGCGAAATCAAATATTGAACATCAAGTTGTGAGGGAGCTTTCAGCTGCAGCGTTAGCCGGCTCTGTTCCAGCCAGCCAGGAGCGAAGGCTGGCCCCGAGGGGTGCACGGGGACATGGGGACACTGCCCGTGCCACCACGAGACACCAGCAAGGAGCAGCAGCATGTAGCCTCAGCAACCAGCATCCTCCTCCAGAGATTGGGTGTGAGATAACACCGGGGAAATATCCCTTTAATGAGGATCCTAAACGCATCAGACACTAAGCAGATGTCTTCCACCAAAGAAGGCGTCTTCCTAATTTCTGAAGTAATAAAAGGGACCTGTAGCTCAAAGACTAAAGCCCTGGAGATCTGCAGGTCAGGGGGATCCAAGAATAGCCAAAAGATCTGTCAGAGAGGATGTGCAGGTGATTTACATGGGGCAAAAGTTGGACCAGCAGCAACTCACTGTAAATAAGCTGCAAAAACAGGAGTGGGTCTGCAGTGATCGTACCCTTTGGGACAAAAATCTAACCACTTTCCACTACAGAAATCTGCACACAGTAATGAGGAGGAGGCTGAAATCTTTAATTTGTGAAATAATTTGAAATCAGAGTCCAAAAGAAGCGTGTAATATGTCTACAGCTCCAGGCCCCATCTTCTCTGGGGCACCTTTGGATGAGCAGACACCCCGAGCACATGGGAAACCAAACCCCCGTGGAGCTCCTCACTTGCTGGTGGCTGCTGCACACACAGACACCGCGGGACAGAGGGACACTGTCCCCTGACAGGCTCCGGGTCTCTCACCTGTCAATGAAGCTGTGACCATCCCCAGGGAGACACACAGGGAGCTCCAGCTCAGGACCCTTCGTCGGGCACATTGGACGCCCCCCCCAGTCACCCTGTTCCCTGCATCTCCATCCCGCACCACTCACATTCCTGGGTGCAGCCCCTGTAAAATATTGGGCAAGATGGTCCCTGAGGAGCAGCAGCACCTGACCAGGGGCGTGGAAGGAGCAGGGAAGGAGTCTGTCCCATCCCCTTCCAGGTTTTAAACCCAGCTCTGTGACCGTGCCGCCTGGCCTCAAGCAAGCAGCCCAGGTGCACAGCGCCAAGCCCTGAGGGAGGCTCTGGGTCATCCCTTGTCTATCCAAGGCAAGGCGCCACTAGGAAAAGCAAGGGGAGATGTCCTGCCCTTGGGTGCTGTGATCCCTGCTGAGGGAAAACCCTGGCGCAAGCAGGAGGTGACCACAGAGAGTAGCAGAGCCAAAACCACCAGGAGGCTGTGCCTCTGTCCAGCTCTCAGCCTCGTCGCCTGGCCGATGCTCCCCACCGGTGGCCTGGTGACACCCCCATAGGTGTTCATGGAGGGACTATTTTTAATCACCTTCCCACCGGCTTTTTGCAACGCCCCGTTCACACTTGCTCTGTGAAAAAGGATGTCGGAGCAGATTAACAGCTGGTTCCTGCCTGCTCCGACAGCTCTGACAATGCGTCCCTCCTTCTCAAGGTGACAGGAACATGCAGCTGCCTAATGGGTACAGAAGTGTCTATTCTTTCCCAGTGACATTTATTGTGAAATATCTGAGTGGGACTGAGAGACATGCAAGGCTTTCCCTCCCTTATCAGGCGACCCTGGTCAGTGTCCTGCTGTCAAGGACTGAAGTAATTTATGTCAGAGCCGCGAGTGTTTACTTATCTGCCCGAGCGCCCGCCTGGGCCTGGAGCAGCCAGACTGGCTCCGAGGGGGCTCACCAGCCTTTTCCTGCTGCTGGGAAAAACCCAGCGAGTGCAGCAGATGAAAATGTCCCTGCAGCTCTGGCACAGAGGGAAGAAGCATGGCGCTAATGCCAGGGGCAGAGCTGGCGTCCTGCAGCACCAGGGTCGCAGCACACCCCAGCAGCAAGTGGCATCTGCATACGTGGCACTGGGAAGGGTGTGAGTTTAGAGAGGGTTTTGTGGAGTGGAGCGAAGCAGCTTCTGGCCAGCTTGGTTTTCCCTGGGCATCGCAGCTGACAGCATTAGGGAAGGGTGGGAAATCTGCTTGGTGGCTTCTTGCCCTCCTGGTTTCTCACCCGATGGATGTTTGGGGTTTTGTTGGTGGAGTTTGCTTGGACACAGGGGCCCCAGGTAGGCAGAGCTGGCCTCATGGGTGGCTTTAAAGTACTCCTCCAGCACTTCTGTCTTGTGCCACGACATCCTGCGGAGTTTTCAGAGCATCTGGCCCCAAGACTCTCCCTTAGCCTCAGTCCCAAAACCTCCGAGTTCCACGAAGCAGCACAGTGATCCCAGCCACCCCTCGCCCTCCCAACCACAGGGGCTGCTTTCATCTCATCACGGACCACACGTCCTCCGTGGCACAGCAGAGACAAGCCAGGGCCTGAGAGCTCCGCTCCCGTGGGGGCTCCCTCCTGACCCACACACAGATACGTATCGAGCAGCCGCAGTTTCCTCTCCGAAGCTCAGCAGCTCTTGCTATCGGGACGGGAAACCTTTAACCAGCCGGGACGTCACAAGCAGTAGATTAAAGGAGACGGACTATCTCTTGCTAAATGAGCTGTTATGCTAAATTAGCTCCTTCTTATTTTTTTCAAGGCGGGGGCACTCCCCAGAAAAAAAAATATTCCACTGACATTGTATTTCTGCTGACAGCTGCGGCTGCGTGCTGGCTCCTCTCCCCGCCCAGCGGGGCACAATCAAAGGGCTGGTCCTGCACTGAGGGACCCTACGTGTGCTCAGCTATTGCAGCAGGGCCCTGTGGTGGTGTAAAATCCTCCTCTTCCCTCTGCACTCCCCAGGAGCAATGCTGGATGATGCTAGAGGGACGGTGGAGCAAACAGCAAACAGTTTCACAAGGTGCGTTGCACCTGGGAGGGGAAAGTGCATTTGCAGCTAGCAGAGAGGGAGACTGATATCTGCTCATCTTTTTTTCATTTTTTCATTTTTTTTCTTTTTTTTTCCCTTTTTTCTTTTTTCTTTTTTTTCTTTTTTTTTTTTCCAAATACCATGAGATTTCTTAGGTCCAGTCTGATCATATAAAGCATGACGCCTCGTATTTCTCAGTCGCAACCCTGATCATGGCAGACAATAACACACAGCCCCAGCACTCGTTCCTCTGCTCTCTAACAGAGGCTCGTATGCAAAAGTACAAAAGCCTTGCTTAAAAAAAAATAAGATATTTATTATGCCTTTGATGTTCCATAAGAACAGTTGTGGCTTCTGCTTAGTCTCCGACATCCGATTGACAATTGTTTATTAGTTTTAAAATAGCTGAAATTCATGTCAAACATTCCGCATGTTAGAAAAATGTTTATGAAGTGTTATCATAGTTTATTTAACTGTGAATGTTTAGGAAACCGGCATAAAATATAATGGACCACACAAGGCTCTGAGCAGCCTAAGGATGGTAGGCTCACTTCGTGGGCCACGGAGAAGAGCAATGCCACCTTCAGCCTCAGGCAGGGTCCAGCTGCCTAAAATGTTCCCCAGGTACACTGTTACAGGCTCATGAGACCAAGCGACCAGGATTTGGGTTTATTTAGTTTTGTCTTAAAGACATTCCTTCTGAAAAGTTTACTAGAGCAATGCTTGTAATTGCTGCTTTTGCACGACTGGCTTGAGCACAGGTTTTTAAGGCAGGGAGGGAAGGTTTGCTTCCTTTGAGCCACAAAAGCTTGGCTGATGTGCACTATGAGCACCCTGAGACAGATTTCAGACGTAGAGCATTAATATTCATGCATCATGAATATTTACACTACACAGACATAATGTATTCTGCATTAATATTTATGGTGTCCGAGACACTGCAAGTTTGTCTTTATAGTTTGGGGGAAAAAAAAAAAAAAGAGTTTTTTGCAAAGGCAACAGGTTTGGATGAAATTTTAGCTCTTCTTTCTCCAGAGCTGTAATTTCCAGCCCAGGGGTACACTGGCAACTGACCATTTGGATAAACCCTTTATGCTCCTGCCTGCAAACATGAGATGCAAAATACAATCTGAGCTAGCAGTTCCTATCATTTTGGAATCACTCTGCTCTGTAGCAAAGTCTATTCACCTGTAAGAACCAGAAGAGGTGCAGGTAAATATCTAGAAGTATTATATCAGCAAATTACTGCAAGCAGAAAAAGCTGGCTCAGGAGCAACACAGTACCTTGTCTTCATTCAGGACCCTTGGATGTTAATGCCAGTGAAATATATATGGTAGAACAGTCCCTACAAGTGGGCACCACCAACAGCTGATTGCCATCTGCAGTTGCATATGGGAGATCAGATTTTGGAAGTTCAGCATCAACAGCCCCCAATTTGGGGAGCTTTCCCTTGAAACCCACAGCTTTAGCAGCAGGACAGGGGAAGGAAATATCAGGTTGTTCTTCCCAGCAAGTGACAGAGAAGTGGAACAATAGGAAAGGATATTTTAGTCATTGGGTTAAAATGTTTTTTTCCCCTCACTGATAAAAAATGACCTCATGAGTCTCATTCTTAAGTCTGTGCCCGGATGAACCCCGCAAGACCAGCCACAGGCTTTGAGATCTTTATTCTTTGCCTTACAACCACAAGTTCTGCAAAGATGCGCTGATACTGCAAGCCCTTCCAGGACAACTTTTGTATGACCAGCATCTTCTGTCCAGACATGAACCAACTCCTGCAGACTTCACCACAAAGGTAACACAAGGCAGTTTACAAAAGCAAAGCTACAGCAAGCCCTTTCCTAGTAAGGATCCCACCAGCAGCCCAGAGTGGTATTTCTGGAGGCAGCTTCCCAGGTTGGGTGTTACAGCAGTCACTGCAAAGCACCCTCGCTCCTCGCCCAGGGTCAGAGAAGCCCAATCCACACCCCAGCTCGGCCCCCAGATTAATTGCTTTTGTCCCTAACCCTTTTCTGGGAGCAAAGCATTGCTTCTGCCATTGATTTTATTTTTGTCTGCTGGCACACAAGAGGATCTGTTTTAAGCAGCTTTGCTCTCCTGTTGTTTTACAAGAAGACATCCTGGAGCTCTGACCTCTGGGGCCTGACTCTGTTCCCATTTGATGATTCTGTTCCCATTGGACAAACAATTTCCCACTGGTGTCCGTGGGTGCACGCCGGAAGGAGTGAAGGGCTGGCACATGGAGGGCTCAGGGCCCCAGCTCCACAGGGCAGGCACCACGGAGCGCCGAGCACTGCAATTCTGCACTCCTTCTGTTCCCATCACCTTCAGCTGAACGCTTTTTCCCCTCCAATCATAAAATTTCCACTTCTAATATTTTAAACTTATTTCTCATAAAACCCCCAAGTATGAAAATTTCTTTTAAAGAAATACACTATTAGTGTATCTTTATGATGTGCAGCTGATGCTCACAGCATGGGCTATGACTTTTTTATGTTCCCTACTTGTCCTTGAGACATTTTATTTTGACACCATATCCTTATATGTTAAATTAAAACATATTTTTATTATCTGTTATATGCCAGCAGACAGCAGCGCCTTAAAGCTGTTGTACAGCTCCTCGTGTCCATCTCAGGGCACCTTCCCCTCTTCCTCCCCACTTCCCCCCTCCCTCCACCTCTCCAAAACCCCATGGAGCGAGTTATCCCCACTGACAGCAATTTACAGTCCCCATTAACGGTCATATAAATTCCAGTGGATCAAGGGAGCTTCGAGTCTATGATATTCAGACGCAGCTAATAGCTCTGGGATAATTGCCATCTCGTGTTTCTGCACTCCGGGCCTGACTGTTTATATCTGCAGGACAAGCGAGCGGTGAAACAAGTTTCCACGTTCCCCTGAGTCACCCAAGGAGCTGCCGGCTCCAATAGCAGGCGGAGGGCTGGAGGTGGCAGTCATTTCCTAGAGTTGTTGCTCGCTGCTTCTGCAGGACTCCTCTGCTCCCGTAGGAGGTCAGTCCGGCTGCCCTTCTGCATGGGTTGTGCGGGGAAAAATTGGGCAGCTTGGTGTCATCACTGCTATCATAACAGCTTAATGTGGCTTTGGTTCCTGCTGCAAAGGGCTGCACTGGTCTCTTAAAGCACCTATATTAATCTGTAGTTTCAGGGTTTGGAGTTGGTAGCTTGGAAGCTTGATTAATTGGGATATTTACTGTGAAATCCTAGTTGGCTTTGGAAGCTTGGCTAATGGGGTTATTCACTGTGAAATCTTTGCTGATAAATAACCACCCAGCTTAATGGTAGAAGGAAATCGGGACACTGCTCACACCATGGGTGATTGGCGTGTTGGTAGCAGCAAGGAAAGCTGGTCCCCTCCTTCCCCAAGCCCATGGCAGGGGTCATTTGTGTAGGGCCTGGGAGATGCCCACTGTGAGCCCGGCAGAGCCAGCAGGGGCACGGCTGCATGCAGCTCATCCCAAGTGGGGCTGAGTGGTGGGAGAAGCAGCCCCACGGTGCTGCAGCAGGGTCAGCATTGCCTGAGCAGGCTGTTTGCAGAGAGGTGGGGACTTCTCACACCGGAGAGCCACAGTTCGGGTTCACAGCAAGGGACATGCTCACCAGGTGGGACGCTGAACCTCTCAACGGAAATAGCCTGAGTTTGGGGGAAAAGTCAGGGTATTTTGCACATGTGCTCTTCCTCTATCCGGTGATGCTGACCAAATGTTCTTCGATGGACATAAAACTCAAAAAGTTTGTGACTTAAAACCTGCTCATTTGTGTCTTTTCTTCAGGACTTTGAGGGTGAGGAGTCTGTTTTACTAGAAGGAACAATAATGCTCTAACAACTAACTGTGAATATTAGTTTTTTGATCTTGCTCATGCAAACTGCATCACAGCAAAGCTTTTGGAGCAAATGAGCAGGATGCAGCCCCTGGCAAGGCACCTGGTGGTGCTCAGAGCTCCCTGCGATGGAGCAACTGCTTTGTGTACCAGGGACAGACAACGACATCCTTGGACATATGGGCAGAGCAGGCCCCAAATCAGTAACCATTACCTGGGGGGCAGCTGAAAAAAAGCCATTTTCCCCCGTAACCATACCTCGGTGATAATGCTCTGACCCAGAGCCCACACCAGGGGGTTCCCCCCAGCAGTTCTGCAGGAGTGAAGGCCCCCCCGTGTCCCAATCCCACCCTGGTGCTCGGGGCAGCGGAGACGGCACCGCTTCTCCTGCTGCATACCTGCCCCACGCTCCCACCGTGATTCCATGGGCCTCGCGCTTGTTTGCTCACTTGCAAGCCAAGAAAACCTTTTTTTTTTTTTTTGGTGGGAAATTAAGAGGAATCCTCTCTGTCATGCACATTTTTAATAAATTATTCGCGAGCTCATGCCTTTCATGTCGGCACGGTCTGCCAGTGGTGTTTGCTCGCGATTGATGCATCCCACCCCAGCGGGGGGGGGAGATTTGATCACGGCACAATTAAGGCTGACAGGGTTATCAGATGACCTTCTGAAAAATTGCAAAGCACTTTCCATCCTTGGCGAGATGGACAGCTAAAGCTTGAGGTGCTGCTCTGGTGCACCAGCTGGAGAAGGCAGCAGGGGCGCGCTAAGTGGGCAGCCAGGCGGCCGGGCTGGGCGCCCTGCACCAAGACCCCACTGTTCGCAGCATATTTGTGGCTGCTCCCCTATAAATCTGCAGGGCTGGCAAGAGCTGCTGGCTCTCCGCAGGGAGACATCGAGCATCACTCCAGAAGCACCTCGTTTGTATGGAGCCCTCCTGGACGCGGAGCCAGGGACGCCATCGGATGGGCGTTCCCCAAAATCTGGGCACCTCGTTACCCTGGGGAGGGGGGCAGGAGGATCCCAGGAGTGCCCAAGGAGAAACTCCTCTGTGCAAACCCCAGGGTGGTGCCAGGCCCCTGCCTACACACCTTGTTCTCGTGGGTTTCACGTGTTTCAGCGTCATGAGAGTGCCAAACTTGTTGATAGTGGGTGGGAGTTTCGCCCGCCCGCACCAAGCGAGCTCTCCCGAGCTGCGCCTCGCCTTCCTGGAATTTGCTGTTATCCCCAGCTATTTGCTGACTCGCTCGGCTCGGTGGCTTTCATCCTCCTGTTACTCCCAAAACGTTTGCTTTGACTATTTGTAGAGCTGACCGAGCCTTCTTTCAATATACTCTTCTTTTTTCTTTTTTTTTTTGGTTTGGAAAAAAATGTTTTTTCCGCTATGCTTTAGCCAAACTGTGCCACGTTCCCCTGGCTCTGCCAAAACAGTCATCGGCTTTAACCTTAAAAACTTCAGGAATGAGAACAGAGGAGAGGATATTGGGATTTGGTGGTGGGCTGGGTTGTGCTGAACAATGCTCAGCCACTGTGAAGTGACATCTCTGCACCTACTTTTCCGTATTTTATTATTTTGACCATTTGAATCACTACTATGATATCCAACAGTGTTTTGAGCATGCACATTGGCACTTTCCTGCAAATAATATGGCTTCAGGGCAATGAATTTTGCAAGGCGTGGAACACAGATGAAGGTGTGACTCTTGACACCCCTGGGAGGATGTGACCGTCCCCATCCTTGTCCCCATCCCTGTCCCTGCCCCTGTCCCCTGCCAAAAGGCGTAAGCAGCAAAGCTGTGGATGCAGAATGAATTCAGGCTTTAACTTTTCTGATTTTGCAGTAAACCTAAGTTCAGTAAATTGATTTTTCTAGTAATAAAAGCTGAACACTCATAACACCCAAAGCGATAAACATTTTACTGCTATTTAGAATTTATATTTTATTTCTAGTCTTTCCTTGGATATGCCCTGAGGGGGAGCATTTTATGTGCAGCTCTAGAAATGAACTGAGTGCAAATATTTTTATTTTCTGCTAAGCATCAAAATTTTGATGCATTCTCGTGAGACCAAATGCACTTCTTAAAAGTACAGTACAGCCAGCAGAGCAACTTGGCTGCTTTTTTAATTTTTTTCCTGAAGAAAAAAAAAGTACTATCAGTAAAACTAGGCACCAGGCAAAACAGACTGAACATAATAAGTACCAAACTCTGATCTTGACCACCTCTTTTCTTGATGTTCGGCTAGAATGAATCCGTTTTTTGATGTGTTTATGTGTTCCTGTAACTTGCTCAAAGGCACAGAGGAAAAGATACTGAGGTGCCTCAAGAAGAACCACTCACATGCCTTTGGTTCTTGGAGCAGCATTTTTAGTCCAGAGCTGCAGAGGGCCAGGTCTTCTGCTGGTGTGAGATGCTCGCCTGGAGGGTTGGGAAGTCCCAGGATGCTGAAGCTTAAAATAACAACATGGTGATGGATGAGGAGACTACTGCAGGTGCATTTTAGAGGTTTCCAAAATGTCTGAGCTATAACTCTTCTCTCCTTACAAGCCCTGGGTGGCCAGATTCACAGCAAGAAAATACACCTGGCTTTTATGCAAAGGGATAAAAGAAGCAATACATATAAATGATATTAATGCTCTCTAAAACATCCTGGAAATATTCCTTCTGTAAAATCTATATGACAGGTATAGATGACATCTCATAAGGTGACCCAGATGATTCAGCACTTGGCTGCACATGAGTGATGTGGCCATCCCCAGTTCTCTAGCAGTAACCTCTTTACTCCAGGTAATGCCATCCAGGAGACGCGCAGCGCTTTCTGCGTGCGGAAATGAAGGCTGGAGGAACCGGGTGCCAGATTTCAGCCAGCTGTGTTAACCATTGCCATGCCCCAGAAAACCTGCTTGGGGGGGACCGCGGCTGGGGGTGCTGAGCTCAGCAGGACCCCCCCAGAATCATTGCCCAATTACTGGGCTGTTACAGGGTGCTCAGTACAGGGGGGCTGCTGAGTAAATACTGAGAACTGGGGAAATGTTTGAGCATTGGCCTCTTTGGCCCCTCTGGACAGGACAGCATCCCGCGGGGTATCTCTGGGGAGCCTGTGGTTGTTTTCTCTGCCAGTGTATGGGGACAAGTGATTTGGGGGATCAGTGTTCATGCATTTGCTCAAGCAAGTTTTCCTGCTTGCCCCCTCAGACAGAAAAGCTCCCTTTTCCTTTGCATTTAACATTAAGTGCCACTGCTGTCCTACACCAGCTAAATGAGGGCAGGATGAGACCTGGGGAAACTTCCTTTTGCGCAGCACCAGCTCCGAAATTGCCTTCCCATCAATGAAGCTGTACAATGAGCCATGCTTAATGAGTCAAAATGTTAATTAACACACACATAAATTCAGCAGCCCTGCCTGGGTGAGGGCTGCCCCCCTGTGCTGCTCTGAATTCCTCCCCCTCATCATCATCACATCTTCTGGCTCTCTCCTTCATTAGTTTTTATCTGATGATTTAATGCCACTGCTAGCCAAAAAAATTCTCAGTGCTTGCATGCACACAGAGCACACTGCAAGTGAGCGTTGTAAAACATGAGGCAATTGATGCCACAAAGATGTCACACGGCGGAAGAAATATCTCCTCGTTTCCACTGAGGACTGAATGGACGTGGTGACCTGGGAGCCTCGGCACCACTCGGCTCCTGTAGAAGTAAAAGCATAAGAGCCAGGTAAAATTGTTTGCGATTAAACGAGGCATCCTGGCCAGCAAGAAGAGGAGGTTTGTTCGTTATCTGGTCTTGTGCCGCACTGGAAAATGTTGCTGTAACTGGGCTTTGCTGGTAGCTTGGAGCAAACCGGAGCATTTCTTTGTCAGGAGTGCAGCGAGGGGTACTGGGCACCGACTTCTCCTCTGCGGCGCTGTGACCTGTCTGCCGGCAGGGGTCCGGCCCCCTGCAGCACAGCAGACCCCGGTCCCAGCATTTTGGTGCCCAGCTGTGGGGCATTTGGAGCAGTTTCCACCCGTGGAGCCGTATCCGGCCCTCCCAGGCAGCAGGGAGAGATGCTTTCAGTGCCTTCACCTGCTTCTCTCTCCTCATGACACTTATTGTAAACCACGCCTGCCCACCCCACCTTGAAGACATCTTCCTGCTCCATAACTCAGCCAAAAAGGGTCGTTAATTCCTAATTATTTAACCCCTGTGGTCCTCTGCATTCTTGATGTTGTGTTGTAAGAGCAGCCTCTGACACAGCCGTATAACCCATGGCAGCCCCTGCGTACCCACTGTACCTCCTCAGCGGGCATCTCCATCAAGGCAGAGCATCCCCAGGGAAACAACCCTAGGGGTGCACAGAGCCCCATCACCCAGAGCCCTGCTTTGCATGCAGTAAAGATAGGGGCAGTATTCTGATGTGTTTTCTTCTCACAAGCTGACAGTCCCAGCAAGCAGAGCTGGCTGCTTTGGTAGAGACCAGAGCAGGACACACACAGCCATGGGCTGAGGACCTCCGGGCAGCAAAGCCCTGGCCTGACATCTGCCCCCCCCGGGCACCTCCTCCTGCCCATCACCATTCGACACCCTCCTATCAGCTTGAATTTTGGGCACCCACTAACAATCAGCACAGGGAGAAGTGTTTGACACCAGAGCCTCTGGGTGGGCTTGGAGTAGTTGTTTTCCCTTGGTCATTAGGAGACATTACATAAATAATTAAGCCATTTATTTACCAGTTCACTGTGCTGGAGCACTGATCCATCAGCCCTGCACGCCCGGGACTCCTGCTGAGCACCAGGACCCTTGGGCAAGCGTAGAATTGGGTTTCAAAGAGGACTTCTGGAGAAGCACGGGGCCTTCTCCACCACTCGGGCTGCTCATGGAGCCGCTGCATCCATTGCACTGCCTTGGCTGAGTCTGCACTCAGACGCTGAGCAGAAAGGAATATGTTAATCGTCCCGGGCACTGACAGCTAACATATACACAGCCTAGATAGCTTGCCTGCTAGATAAAGGAGGGAAAACATCTCCTTGAGAGAAAACACAGGATTTCCTTCTCTGTGATGTTTCATCTCTATCGACTCTGGATTTCGATCTCCCAGCCCCCTGGGCAGGATGCTCACAGCTGCCTCCCCGCTGCCTTGGGGATGCTGAGCTCCTTCCCTGCATAGCGTATGGTTGTCAAGGTTCCTTATGGATGGTGTGGGTTTGGGGGAAGAAAATCTCTTTCCTTGCTGTCTTTGCTGGGGTTGTTGGGTGCTGGTGGCAGCAAACAGGGCAGGGGCTCAGCACCCCAGCCCAGCCCAGCCCAGCCTTTGCCTCTTTCTCCAAGCAGCTTTTTGTGCTGCACGGTACAAAGGGGTTGCAAATGCCTTTTTCTCTAGCTTAGAGGGAGAGGGAAATGTTTCTGGATCTAACCCAAATATTCAAACTCTTGCTTTCTGGCATCCAAAGAAATCTGGAGGGTTTGTTTTGCAAGGAAGTAAGTGCTGAAAAGTGATCTGCAGAGGTTAAATACAGAGAAAGGTACATTCGGGGTCTTAAAGGAAAGAGCGCCTTAAGAATAATGTTAATTATTTAAGACTAAGTGCACTGAAGGATACACCGGGAGTTTTTGTGCATCAGACAAGAGCTCAGATTGACTTGTGCTGCCTCTGCACCGCCATCGATTCCCAGTCCCAGCCCATTAGTCCTGCCAGCGGGACCCGCCACGGGGTTGGGGCTGTGGGCTCTGCTGGAAACTCCTCACTCAGGCCAAAACCCCACAGCTCGCAGCCCCTCGGACGCAAACCTGCCCCTGCCCGGCTGCTGGAGTCAAGGGAGGGTTTGGTGGAGAAGTACGAAATCCTGCACTAATGGCCAAGTCGAGCACCTGCGGCTGGAGGGTCGCACGTGTGCCAGGATGGGCAGCCTCACCTCCTGAAATAGCTTTTTGGGGCTGGTGCTCACGAGGCTTAATATTCCCGAAGGTGTCGGCGTGATGCTTTGTTATGATGTGCCACGCTTTGTTATGATGTGCCACGTCAGTCCAAGGATTTAAATTTGGGATCTTGCTCCGATTTGCACCAGCACCCGCGTCCTAGCGGAGCGGCAATGCCAGGAACGAACAGAGCCAGCACCACGGAGCAGAGGGGGAAAGGATCAGTGCGAAAGGGAAGGGCCCCGCCGCACGCAGATAGGGGTTAATGAGTGAGCCATTCATCTGATAGCGACACGGGGGAAGTTTGCAGGTATTCAGCCCCGCTGCAATTCGGCAATACCACTTGGCTTTATCTCTCGCCCAAGTAACACAAACATTTATGGAATTACATTTTAAGGCTTTTAAAGGTGTATTTAGAACGTGTTTTCTTTGAAGCGTTATCTTTGCAAGCTCTCATACGCTGATAAAAGCCGTGTTTAGCTGCCTCTCGAGGAGCGCTTGAAAACTGCCTGTGCAGAGGGGTTTTGCTCCCTTCGGGCAGGGCCACAGGGCTGAGGATGGCAGCGGCAGGAGGGCTGTGGTGGTGGCACCACCGTGGGTGACAGCCTCAGGGACAGAGCAGCTCTTCCAGGGCTGAGGATGGATGGGAACATGAACACAAGGGAACAAAGCCTTGGTCTCAGCACACATCGCAGCTTGAATGCTGCGATCCCCCTCCCCGGGAGCCTTCGGGAGAAAGGAAAGAGCACGGCGAAACAAATGACTTCACTCCAGGATGGTTCCACTTAGCATCGCCGTCCCTCCTCCCGGCCCTGCCCAGAGATGAAGACGTCGTCCAACAGCTCATCACTCAGCAGCAGGCTCCGAGCCGCACGCCAGCGCCCAGACCCCGGGCCTCATCCCGCAGTCAGAAGACCTGACCCGGAGCTCCTCGAAATCAATGGAAAGGCTCCAGTGGATTTCTACGGGTCTTGGATCTGAGCAAATGTTGGCAAACTCCACCGAAGCTAATGGGAGCTTTGCTGGCAGTGTAGGCTGACGGGTCAGGCAGAGGGAGAAAATTAATTCGTCAGGAAGATTTTGTCTTCTCTTGATGTTTCCAAGGAGTTTCTTAAAGGAGCATTGAGGAACATGCCTTCACGCGGGGAGAGGTGCCTCTCCAAGTGCCATTTGGAATACCAGCAGCTCTGGATTGGCAGCGATGCTGTTGCACATAGCTGGAGGGAGTCTAAATGTCTCCCCCCATCCCCTTTGCCCCTTTTCTGTCCCTCCCTCGCTCAGCGCAGGCTGTCTGCTCCTGACCTCCACCCTCGCCTGGAGCCAAAATCTCCACGCTGGATCCCGGCCACGCTCGCCCCAGCCCCGCTCGGCCGCCCCTGTGTTGTTGCTTTCATTCATTTTCTTCCCCCCGAATCGCCAGGCACAACTTGTCTGAACGTATGCCGAACCTGATAAGCCTTTGGCAGCCTCAAGAATAAATTGCTTTAATAAAAATGAAAACCATTTTGTGAGGGATGGGGATGGGGGTGGGAAGGGAAGCAAAAGCAAATGCAAAAATAATGTGCAGGCAAGGGCCCATGCGATCACCTGGCAGAAAGAGACATTCGCAAATCAAAGCATAAATCACAGCCCTGCCAGCAGCAGGGCCAGGCAGGGAGGCGGGCGGTGAAGCCCTGCACCTTCGGGCTTATTTGCATGCTCATTCCTGCAAGAATCACGGAGTGGGCATGTCTTCCATCAGGCCACATTGGGGAATTGCTAAAGGACTCCCCAAAATGAGTGGGAGGAGAAAGGATCCCCCTGCATGGGAGTCAGGATGCAGGAGTGTGGGCATGCAGTGGTTTTGCAGCTTATTGGGGCAGGAGAGGGAGATCTGGGGCAGGTGAAGGAGATGGGAGCCATCCCCGGGCATCCTCATGGGACATGGGCACGTGCTTGGCATCTTCTGACAGCAACATGGGCACACGTGTGAAGGAGGCTCACGGGGCTCGAGAAGGACCCTGCAAACCCAGGGCTGCAAAGTCAGGGTTTTGGCCCAACCCTTGGCGCAGGTCAGCAGAGATATTGGCCCAAAGACAGCGCATTCCCAAAAGGAGCTTTTACACTTAGAGAGCAAAAATTCGTGGAGGTCCCTGCAACCACACGAGGTGCGTGTGAGGAAGGGACGTAAATCACCGCTTCGTGCAGCCCCAGCCATTGCACAACTGCACACACGACTTTTCGAGGGTTACATCACACAGCCCAGCAGATTAGCGATGAGGCCCTAGGGCAAATCTTACATTTCCAACGATTTTGGCCCTAGAAGGAAAACATAATGTTGCTAGCACCAGCTTAGCAATTTGTATGTGTAAGCACGGCGCTCGTTTAGCCGAGTCCTTTTATTCACCTTCTGGGTTTGGAGGCTACCCAGTTTTTCTTTGCAGCCTCCTTGGTGGAGAGCTACTTTATATTCCCTAATTGCTGGTCAGAGACCACTGCAAACTGGGCCTTAAAGGAGGTCATTAGATGCTGGGAGAGTGATGAGAAACCAGTGGTGAATTAGTGGCAGGAGACCTGTTCCTGCCTTTCACCGCGGTGAGACCTCTCCGTCATCTCCTGTGACATCAGCCGAGGGTGGCAGACACAAAATGGGCACACACCACCACTCCTGGTTTCCCATCATGGGGAAGAGAAATGGAAACAGTGAGGGAAAAAAGAAAAAAATGTGACTTGGTGCTTTCAGGCTTCATACACTGGTTGTTCAGCTGGAGATAACGTGTTGAGGAGAGCCTGGAAGATGAGAACAGTAAAACATCTCTAGTTCCAACGGCTCGTTCCAGAAATCAACTTCAAAATAAGTTTTTTGTCTTGAAGACGGAGATATTAACGATGAATTAATTACAGAGGGATAAATGACATAGTTGTGTTTTACAGGCAAAACATCTGAAGCCTACCAAAAAATAAAGACCTGTCATCTCTCCCTGGCTCTTGAGAGCCGGAGCCATTCCAATGAAAACCTTTGCTAACAAAGCAGTTGTGAAAAATATTTACTGCCAGAGTTTCTTCAATTGACATTTGCATCTTCTGCAATTTGCCAAGCTCTCTGTGTAATTGGAGCCATTTTCATGGGACTGTAATCAACAGGAAGGGTTTTTTCTTCACTTCTTGGTGTCCGCCTAAAAAAAAACCAAAAGCATCTTTCGCTCTGAAATTCACACTTAATTTTTTATTTTGTTTTGGCCAGAGGAGGAGGGAGGAGCAAGGGAAAATGGATATTGTAGGAGACAGAGCAGAGACAGAGGAGTAAGAGATAGGAAGGACTCTTTCATGCAGGGTTTCTCAAGCCGTGAGTCATGACCGCCTAAAGGAGAGCCAAGACGTGTCAGAGGACGGTGGGGTCCTCCCTGGTTCAGCCAAGAGGGAGCCAGATGAAAACAGATGAAGTTTGCCTCTCCCCAGGGAAAAAAAATGGATTTGGGGTGGGACCAGCACTGTGGTCCAGCTGGGATGGGAGCTGGATGAGGGGCTACCCAGCTGCCCCCCATAACTGGGGAGGAACAGCTTAAAACCCCCAAATTTCATCAGTCTCCTCCATGGTGGTGAGAGCTGGGCACAGGGGCCGGGATGCCGGTGTTCCCTGCAAAGCACCTGATTATTATGGGGTGGGTCAGATTATTTCTTAAGGTATCTGATATTCATGTGTTGGGCTATTGGGGAAATCTGAGGAACAGGGATAGGAGCAGGTGAATTTAGGTGGGATCGTGAAAACTTACAATGTGTTTCCTGACTAGACAAGTTGTGCCAAAGCCGGACATCAACAGTTACATTTCCATCATCGTTTTGTGCTTCATTGAGAACAGCTGCCACCCAGTTTTCTGATGCCTTTGTACTCTCCTGCACGTTTGCAGCACCTTGGAAGCGCCGCTTGCCCCAAGTGTTTGCAACCCAGATGTTGCAGGTTCAAGAAGGTGAAAGAAAACTGAGCCAACGTGGAAAGGACTCATCTGCTTCTCCTTCCAACCGAGGGAAAAATTACAGCTAAAGGGCAAAGTAGCACCGGTGCGAGCGGGATGAAGGCATGACCGCAGCTCGCCGGTGTGCATCCAGGCCCAGGGCTGGCAGCGTTAGCCCGGAGAAGGAAAGGAGGATTTTATTGCAGGAAATTTCCCCACCTCCTGCTTCAGTCCGGACAATGTATTTCCATTCTGAGAGGCAAAGGATAAAAACTGACTGGTTCCACCATTTCTATGAGACTCGAAGTTTTCTCTGTTGGCTTTACAGGGCGCGTCTGCCAGCACTGGCGTTGCTGGAGTGATGCTGGCCACGTGCTGGATCTCATGCTGGATCTCATGCCACATCTCATGCAGGCTGGGTTGTGAGATTCAGTGCTCACCAGGAAAGAGCTGCTCAAACAGCACAAATATCCTCATGCTGAACGTCTTTGCAGGAATAGCCTTTCCTAGCTCATGCACGCTCCCTGCAGCACTGCCGTGTCGGCATGAAGCTGCTGGGTCCAGGAAAAGCTACCCTTTTCTGTGGGTCTAAATGTTCCAGGGGTTCCCGAAGGGGCGAGTTCATCCTCTTCCTTGACGTGCATTTTGCTCTGCTTTGCTAATCATGACTGGAGGTTTGCAAGCAGTAGCTGCTGGCTTTGAAATCAGTGGGACAGCTCAGAGAAGCTGAGCTACGCCCTCCAGGAGCAGATGGTGAGAGGAAAAAACCTGTATAAAAATAGAATTTACTCTGTCTGTGCCACAGGTACAGTTGGAGTGGCCTTTCTCCCAGCCAGTCTGTTTTTTTTATCTGTCTGTAAGGGAAATCTGAGGCAGCTAAAGCCTTAAAATCAGCTTTTCTGAGCAAGGGTCGCAGGAGCTCCCTGTCACCCCGTGCCCTGCGTGACCAGCGCCAGCCCCTGACCCAGGGAGCCCATTTCCTTGCTGCTGCGGATATATAGGAGAGAGACAGAGTGTGGAGCAGGGCCGAGGGGCCAGGGGCGCCCCGGCCCCCGCAGCCTTCCCCCGAGCCCCCTCCGCGGGGCTCCCGCTCGGGCTCCGCCGGGCAGCTCCGGGCTCCGCCGGCCGCTTCCCAAAGCCGGCAGCAGCCCCTGGTGGACGCTGCCTGCTACTTGTGCTGCTCTGCAGTACCCCAGGCTGCCCCGCTGCAAAATGTGCCTGCTTTGCTCTATGTTGCTTTTCTTTTTTAATTTTAATTAATTTTTTTTTTTTTTGGCCTTCGTTGCTGCCTGTTTTCTGCAGCGTGCGGTGAGCCCAGGGGTGTTGCTCCCATCTGCTTGTTCCTGCTGAGGAAAGCTCTGGGTGTGTTCAATCCTATGGGGCTCCATGAAAAGTCCCGGGAGGATCAGGCTCTGAAGGGCCCTCAGGCTTGTTCCTGACGGCTGCTGTTGACTCAAGGCCAGAAATGGGGCCTGAGCCATGGTGCGTTAGACTCGTCCTCATCCATGCAAACCCCACGTGGGCCCCAAGCAAGGGGACATTTGCCTTTTGGCCACTGATGGACCAAAAGGAAAAGTCCTGCACAGTCCATAGGAAGATTCTTTGGTGCAGGCAAATATATTCTGCAATTATCACTTTTAGCATGCAGTCCTGCATGCCATGGATGATAGCATTCGCCTCACTCGGCTTCCCAGGAAAGCTGTGCAGGTGGAGCCGTCACTTCCAGCAAGGTTTCTGTGCGCAGAGACCACATCACTTCCAAACGAGGGAGAGGATGTATTGCCCAAATTCCCACTGACTTGACACATGCTAATGATTCCTTCAGAGAAACCGCGTTCAGCACGGCTGCAGAAATGCCAGAGCCCCCGCTGACAAGGCAATGATGATTGCAAGCCTGGAAAAAACGTTTCTTTAATCTTCACTGAGATAGATGACTGTTAACAAGAGAAAAAGATGTTTTCATGCTGGATCTCCAGCCTGAGATCACCAAAGACATCTGGAGCTCTGGTCCTTAATTGCCCTGCATGACGCTGCACTGGTAGGTCCTGATTTCTGCCTAACCCTGATTTATTTTCTGCTTGCACTGTAACAGGGATAAGGACAGTGCTTCTTGCAAAAAGGCAGCCCTTAGGCAAGGCAGGTGCAAGACAAGCAGAGGACAGAGGCCTTACATCTAGGTGGAAGTAGGGATGGGCAGGAGAACTTTGGCAATGCCACCAAGAACTGCAGGGGGTGCTCCTGCTGCTCACCCTGCCTGGGGGCAGGCAGACACTTCTGGCTCCTCATGGCAGCCTGGGGTTCTGTTTTATGTCTTTTGGTCCCAAAATACTGATCAGAATGGCACTGGGGCCCCCCAGAGTTAGGTTAGCAGGTGGGGAGATGCACACCGTGGGGCTGGCACAGGTGAAGTTGGCTCTAGCATCCCTAGATTTACTTGGACCTTCTCTTCCCTGACCTCTTCTTTTGTCTTCTCTGGTCTTTTTTTTTTTTTTTTTTCCTTCCCTTAACTCTCACCTACTCTCCTATTGCCTTCTGTCATCTTCTCTTCTCTTTTTACTGACCTCTTCAAAATATTCTTTGATCTTCTATGGCCATGTTTCCTCTGGCCTCCTCGTCTCCTCTCTGCTCGCATATTATTTTTTAAATCTCTTAATCCCTGATCTTCCACCCCTGATCTTCTTTTCCCTGGCCTTCTTTCTTCCTTATTTCTGCCTTCTCTGAGCTTTTCCAACATCACTGAACTTTCTCTTAATTTTCTTTGACCTTGTTTGACATTCTTTGACACTCTGGTCCTCTCTGACACTCCCAGACCTTCCTTTCTTTAGTATTCCTGGGCTTCTTTTTTCTAATTTCTTCTTCTCATCTCTGACCTTCCCCTCTCTGTCCTTCACTGCTATTTTTCTCTCTGCTCTGCTCTTCTCTGATCTCCCCCTGTGATTTTGGTCACGTCCTTTCCGTCCTGCAAATAGACTGAAACAGCCTTCTTGTCTCATCCAGTAATGGCAAGAGCTGGGATTTGGCAGGGTGAGCAGTGCATTAACAAGGGGAAATACAGGCCCTGCCGTACAAAAAGATTAAATTCAGAGGAGTATCAAACCAGATTGCTTTTTCCTAGATACCACTGTCTGATGGACCTTCTCCCACACTGCCTATGGCAGCCCCGTTGCTGCTGAGCCTCCTCGCTGCTCGTGCAGCAACGCTCTCACCTCACTGGTTTCCAGTCCCAGCCGCCTATCTCAGTCTTGATCAGACATCTCTAGGTTGCATTAGTGGTTTCATGTTTCTTTGCTTAGAAGACTTTTTTTTTCCTAGAAAAAGTGCTTGATTTATTTTTTCCCCTTTCCTTTTATTTATTTATATATGTTTTTAATTCTCAGTTGGAAAGAAAGAGAGTTCCTGTCCAGATCTTTTTGCTTTCCAGCCTGGGAGCAGGATAATCTTTGATGCAATCACGGTTTCTCCAGGCAGCCTGCGTGATCTCCAATAGACATCTGTAAGACAAGGTGGAGATCATTTCAAAATGCATCACTTTCTTCTCCCCAGAAGTGCCTATTCTGACTTCTCACACATCAGCACAACCCGTCCAGGCACCTGCCTCGAGTTTCCTCGCTGCTGCAGCCTGTGTGGGTGGCACAGCCCATCCACCCACAAGCAGCCCGTGCCACCGAGCCCTCCTTTTACCCTTTCCTTTCCCAAAACCTCCGTGGGAGATGCCGCAGATAGCACAGCAGCTGCACCGTTGGCGGTGGCAGTGCCCCCATGACCGGTGCCACGTATCCCACTCAGAGGTCTGGCTGCTGCTGGTTATCTAGCAGGGCTTTGCACCTCCCTGCTGCCCTGCCAGGCTGGTCCAAGCACAGCTGGATGCCTCTTCCGTGGGGCTGCCATTAACTCCACCACCGCAGACATCAGCCTGAGGTACTGGGCTGGACCAAGCAATCAATCTCTAATTGCCACATCCCTTTGTAGAGTAAACAGCCCAAAAGGAAAGAGAAGGGAATAAAAGCAAGAGCTTCCTTTAGCCCACCGCAGATGGCTTGCGAGAAGTGTTGGGTGAAAACAACCCCCTGTAGCCCCTTGCTCCGTCCCTCTCGCAGAGGAACGAGCCGGGAATTTCATGCAGGATGAGCAACCACCAAACAGTCCCTACAGGTCCGCCGAGGACCACAGCTCGCCGAGCGGCTGCTTGTTTACCTGCCGCCCATTTCCATGGCGTGGGCGTGCAGCCGCATTCCTGGCAGCCCCGGCTGGTCCCCGCCTGCCCGACCCGTCCGCATGCCACCGGTGGAGCCCAAAGCCGACGTTTGGCAGCTGAGCTGCAGATCGCCGGCGCGATTGCTGCAGGAAACGCTGCCAAGGATGCTCAGCGCCGCTCTGGGCTTACTTAAGCAGCCAGCTCAGCAGCTGGGGTGTAAATCGGCGTGGGGATGTTGCTGCCGGTGGATGGATGGGGATTTACACCGCGATGGGGTCTGACTGGCAGGTGGGGGCTGAGATCTGGGGATGTGCAGCATCGTGGGGCTTCCCCAGTGGGTAACTCAAAGAAGGGGCTCAGCTGAATGCTCCCAACCCTTTTCCCTACCCAACAGCCCTGGAAATATCCCGGGGGAACGACCTGCCTCAGCTTTCACGTCCTGCTAACCAATGTGGATGCATCCCTCCTGCAGAGCCGTGCTTGGAGGCGGCTGCACCAGCGGGGCCCTGCGCTCACCAGGCTCGGCCAAGCAGGACGTGCCCTCTGCTTTTTGAACACATCAGTGACAACTTTCTGTTGCTTTTTCTTTGTGCCATGCTGATGGTGAGCACATGCACTCTGCAAGTGCACACCTCCTGGGCTTGCAGCAGCTGCGGGGACGCGGGGCAGCGCGGGGGAAGCTGGACCTGCCCAGCCTGGTGGGACTGGGCCGGGCAGGGGAGTTGATGCCAGCATTTTTCTGGGGGATGCTGAAATAGCTGCACTTCAAAGGCTCAGGAGGTGTCCACGTCGCCTTCGGCTCTGCCAGCCCACGGCTGGGCTGGAAGCTGCTTGTGTCAGCAGCCAGAGCGGGGAGACAACCCGGGCTGGGGCTGCCGGCCAGGATCAGCACCCACATCACCCAGCCTTCCCCTGCTGCTCCCCCACCCCAGGGTGCCCCCAGAGGCACTCAGAGACCACGGGTTTTCTCTCTACCTGCGCCTGCAAGCAGCCAGAGGTGTCGATTTGGGCACGTCCCTTCTCCTGTCCCAGGCTGTTTGCTGCATGGCCGTGTTGTGTGCCCTGCGCTGAGCCCTGCCACAGCAGGGAGCCGAGGCCAAAGGCAGCCCCTGGTCCACGTTGCCCCCCCAAGAAGTGGCCCTGCAGGTAGGCAACATCCCTCTGAGTTAGCCTTATGGGTGCACGAGGGTTTAGTAGAGCAGGGTGCCTCTGTCGCTTTGCTCTTCCTCTCCGAAAGGGCCACGTTACGTAAAAAGCAGAAATTCCCACCTTAATGGTGGCTGAATTATTTAAATGGATCTGTTTGCTAATGTGATTGACTCCAACCAACAGCGCAGGTTGGGCTGTAATTATGGGAAAACAATCAAATCTCTATCTGGGTTCAAACCCTACTGGTCCTGCTGCTTTTTCTGTGCTACAGCAGAACCTGCTCAGCAGCTTCAGCCGCGCTGTGCCTCCTTTCTGCTGCCGGGGCAAAGAATCGCAAACCAGCAGAGCCAGTCGGACTGCAAAGAAAAAATTATGGCTTATTGTCTGTGCGAGTTCACCCACACTGCTCACTTCTGCCTCCCGTGTCCCAGGTGACTGTCCTGATCCCGGCTTAGCTGAGCCACAGGAGTCGAGGGAGAGACACCCAGGGGCAGTCCCCCGCCGTGAGTATGGTGCCCGCACCGATTTTTATCTGTCCCCTGGTACCCGGCGCACGGAGCTGGGGAGGGAGCTTGGGGGGGCTGTGCCTGGAGAAGCGCCCCAAAACCGCACAGCAGCGCTCCGGGGAGTGCTGTCACTTGGTGCCGGCAGCAGGAGCCTGGCCCTGCTCCCATCCGAGGGGCAGTGGCACGGATTTGCTTGCTTTTCGGTCCCCCCTCTGGGCTCGCGGAGGAAATTTGGGTTTTCCTCGCAGGCGGGGAGCTGCAGGCGTGCTGCAGAGCGGTGGCTCTGGAGCTGCAGGGAGCGGGCGGAGGGGTCGGCAGGGAGCAGGGCTGAGCCTGCCCAGCACCACTGGGCTCAGCTCGCCAGCAAACCCTTCTCCTCTGGCCTCTCCATCTGGGCGGGAAGGGCGGTGGGAAGTGGCTGGGATTCGAAATGCAAAGAAATGGCATCCAGCTCACGCTCGGGATGAGTGCAGTGCCTGCACGAGTGGCGGGGCAGGTTACGGTGTCGGGGTGTGTGCCAGTAGTCGGGAGTCCGGTCACATTTATATTTAAAGAGCAGGGACCGGAGGCTTTCTCTGAGCAAATATCCGGGGCTGTGACAAAGCTGCGTCCTCGGTCACACCGGGACAAGCCACAGGAGCACGGGGCTTTGTGGCAGTGCCTGTCCTGGGCAGGTGGCACCGCTGCCCTGGGTGTCAGCACCCAGCTCCTGGGGCATCGCCCCATTTCACCCCTTCCATGCAGCATCTCACACTGGGCTGCACCAAACCACGCACGCACTCAGCAGCAGATAGCTTCCAATGGGGTTGTCAGGCTCCCTTCCCATCCCCGTTTTCCCACCCTAAATTGACCACATCTCTATTGCCAGGGCTATGGAGCAGCCCACAGGCTGCAGTCCCCTCCCTGCTCTCCCCTCCCTTAAATCCAGGCTGAAGGATGTGATGGGGGGGTGAGGGGGGGACTGTGTCTGCACATGTTGCTTTTGCTGCTTTTGCTGCTGGGATGGTCCCATGATGCAGAAAGGCCTGAAAATGCTCACAGGGGAGCCAAGCACACATCCTCCCGTGTGCTCTGGTGGAGGACACAGGACACTCGCACGTGGTATTGTTTCAAAAGCCAGCCTGGGCAGCAAAGTGTCCCCATCAGCAATGTGTCACCAAGCATTTGGGACAAACAGATGCCTCAGCCCATAAAAATGCCTGGCTGAAGCTGTCCTGCTGGGATGGCACCGTGCGGGGCAGAGCCGTGGTGCCACAACAGGGCTAAAGCCCAGGCAGAGCGGAGCTCCCTGCAGAGCCCTGGAGAGGGTCAAGCACCCCTTTATCTTTAGATGCAGCAGCCAGAGGAGAAAGCGTGGTTCTGTACAAGCCTAAGAGTAGCAGAAGAGAATAGCTGGGCATGCAAAATATTTCCCAAAGACGGCATCTTCCCCTGCACTTTGCCCCCGATGCGCTCAGCAGCGGCGAGGGGGCACAAGTCCCAGCTAGCCTGCAAACTGCGCCGCGGCGGGGGCTGAGGCAGGAGCTGCCGGGCTCTGCTGCAAAGCTGCCTGCAGCTGGGGGCTGCTGTACGGGGCTAGGAAGGCACAGCCTGGCTGGATGAGGCCGGGTGGGTTTTTTCCTCCAAATCTGAGGCGTCGGGCACTTTACCTCCACTAGACTTCCCATCTGTTTTGCCATGAGCTGCAGGAATTCCTGCAGGATGGAGATTTAGGGGAATTAGTCATTGGCATCTTTGATCAAAGGTTCTCCAGGACTTCTGGAGGCAGCGCCTTTATTCCTGCCCCGCTTCCCCACGAGCGTGCTCCTGTACCACTACTCTCAGCGATGGGAACCTGGCTCCCACACCTGGCCAGGAGCAGAAAGCATCCACCCTTCCTGCCCCGCTTCTGCTCGACCTGAGGAGACCTCGTCTGCATGACAGCCAAAATCCTCTTGTTGCTGAAATTGCCAAAAGGAACCTTTAAAGCAGAGAAGCAAGATCCAGAGATTTACTCCACTGTTGCTTTGGAAGAGCCGTGAGGAATGTGCAGGGAAACCCAAGGCGTGAGCTCTTGCCCAAGAACAGAGCAGCGAGTGCAGCTCATGTGGAGCAGATCCCTGCAAACAAAAGGGCCCCTCACAGCACCCCGGCAAACCCCTCACCCCAAATCAGGCACCAAATCCCCCATCGGGGCATCGCCATCAGCAGGGGACCTGGATTTAATATAGGGGGTTTAATATAGCTCCCGGGGAGGAGAAGCACCGCGGCTCTCTCTCCCCCAGCCAAGTGCAACCAGCACCCAGTAAGGTTTTGCAGGACTGAACGTTTCTTATTATAAACAGCACCAAAGAGAAAAGCTGATTCAATTAAGGACTTCATTATCTGTGTTGTATCCAGGGGAGAGAGATTTATTCTTTTCGTTTGTGTTAGACTGGCTCACGATGGCCGTGCACGCTGTGCCACAGCAGGGACAGAGGTGCCGGTTTATGCGAGCGTGGTTACAATGGATTTTCACACCCCTCATCCCATACAAGACCTGCTTGCTCGTGCAGGACCGCAGATGCCCACAGCAACTGGTTTCCAGCAGCTGGCCCAGCAGAGGCGAGCCCCCGAGGTGTCCCGGTGCTGCTGCAGCCTCGCTCAGCCCCCAGCAGGGTGAGAGCAACCCAGGAGCTTTGCGGGATAAAACCCAGGAACCTTGCAGGATAAAACCCAGGGCAGAAACGGGCTCCCCATCCACCAGGAGCAGCGTGGGCTCCAGGGCACGTTGCTTTTGAGGTTTTCTTCCATCGAGGAGGGGAGAACAGGACCAAAGTGCTACAATGCACGCAGTGTAACAGGGCCATGGGCTGACTCCATCGCTCCCCAGCTCCCCAGGGCAGCTCCTTCCCGCTCCCCCCAGCTTTTTTTTGGGAAGGGGGAGGCCAAGGGAGCGTTGGGTTCTTTGGGTGCTTTGGGCTGGGAGGAAGCAGCTGCGCCTCTGCTCCCGACAGAGCCTTGAGCTATTCCCTGAGCCTCACCGCTTCTCAATTAAAACACCTGAAAAACGCGATAATGCTTCATTACCCACTTCCCAGAGCATTTTGAGGTGTTAATTAAGCAATGTTTATAGAAGCTGTGGTTATCCCGAGATGCACAGGCAGATAAGTGACTATTTTCATTCATATTCTGAGCCCTCGTGCAGGCACACAGACTTGCCCTCACTCCCCGTGCATCCACCCAAAGCCCACCGTGCCCTGAGCAGCATCACGGCACGGCCAGAGGGTCCAAATGTGGCCACCCCATGTGGGGAGCAGGGTGGAAATTTGCTGCTAAACCTCATCAAAGCAACAGGGAGCTGCTGATGGCAGGGACAGGAGGGCAGGAGGGCAAAGCCCCCTTCCCAGCTGGGGAAGGTGCAAGGACAGATCCTGTAAATGCCCGCCTCAGTCCCATAAATTCTCACCCCCTATATTAAATCCAAAGTCCAGTTCCTGGGCATGTTCACGGATTGCAGACGACCAGCCTCTCCTGTCATAGGGATCCCACAACCGCATTGCTGCACACATCAGGTGGGGTATTTGGGGCAGTAATAACGTTATTGAGTGAAATCCACATTGCTTTGGTGGCTGCCACAGGGGTTAGAGAAGCAGAAGCTGCCTCCAAAAGGGCCACACTGGTGGGGGAGAAGCTGAGCTGCTGCTTTCACTATGGCAGGGGCTGTGTTGTATTACGGCAACACAGACTTTATGGGGTTTAAGTAAATAGGTGCGCAGGTTGGGACCTGAGGCTGGATTCTCCCCTGTTCTCGCCCTGAAATGGGGCACATCTACCCACCCTTGAGCAGGGCAGCATATCCCCTGTGCCCTGCAGCCCCATGTCAGCCTGTGCCACTGTCCCTCATTTGCAGCAATGGGCAAGTGTTACAGAGAGCTGCAGGAAACCCAAAGGGCTGGAGAGGCGGCTGCAGCCTCATGGCCCCTCTGGGGCTCAGGATGGCCTGGGAGCCAGCATCCCCAGCCAGCACCCCAGGCCAAAAACTGGTGCAGGTGACCCTGGGGCAGGGGGTCTGCAGCGAGGGCTGGCTGCAAACCACCCCCGGGCTGCTCTTGGTGCTGGTGGAGCTGCACGGAGCAGCAGCCCGGCTTCATCGAGGATTTTCGGGTTGTGCGAGGCGGAGGTGAGAGCTGAAGTTGCTCCTCCTGTCCCTCCTGTCGGGGGGGGTTGCAATGTGCCTGCCCCCACCCAGCAGCCACACACACAACCGGTGTGCAGAGAACAAGTGCTTGGTGGGACAGCCTGTGCCACGTTCATCGGCCGTACAAATAAATAATTGCCAGCAGAAATAAACTCCCCCAAATCTGCCAAGTGCACAGTTCATCAGCAAAGCAGATCGGCTTCACGCTGGCCTGCAAAATACTCCTGGCACTGCAGATTTTCCATGAGTGATCAGGCGGCTTTTCTGAGTATAAATTCAATTTATGCTTCTAAAATTAGAACAGGAACATAGCGGGGTAGCCAAGAGAAGAAAGTTTGGGTAGTGAGAGCAGTGCTGCCCAGCAGTCACACAGCGAAAGGTACAGTGCATAAACCCAACGTGAAGCTGAACCACTGCTGATGGGGAAATATCTGATTGTAAATCCATTAAGCTCAGCTGATCCGACAGTGCCAGAACTTCAGAGTCCCGAATTTATTTTTTTTTTAATGACTTAAGCTCATTTAGCTAATGAGCTGCTTTATTCTTCTGGGAAGGACATGGTGCTGAGGGTGAGGATGCGAGCACCGCTGGCTGTGCCGGGGATGGGAAGGAGAGGCCAGAGCCCCTGGGAACCTGGGAACCTCAGGGAGCCCTGCCCGAGCCCACCCCTTCCCAAACCCCATGGCAGCGGGTAGGAAACACCCTCCCCATGGCTCTCCCTCCCCAAGAAAGAGGAAGGAAGGCGCACAGAGAGCAAGGGAGTGAAGCTATCACTGGCCCCGGTGCTTTTTCCAAAGCAGCCAGATTTAGGGGCTGGCGGGGGAGCTCCCCAACCCTGGGTCTGTGTTAGCAGAGGGCACCCGTCACTGTGAAATACACCCGGCCCCACGACGGGGCCGCATCCAGCGCCGCCGGGTGTATATTAATGGTGACAGCTCAGGAAAGGGCTCAGGGCTGTAAATGAAACCCCTGTCTCGGGGTCTCTGCGCTCTGGTCTTCATCAGTAAATCTCCCTCAATAAATCCTCCCGAGTGGGGCGGAGGAGCAGGGGGCTTCGCGCCTTGGCTGGTGCACACAGGGTGAGAAGGGAGCACATCAAAACTGCTGAGAGCCCGGTCTGTCTGCAGGGCTGCTCCGCCAGGGCAAAAGGATGGATCCTGGGTACAGAAATGTGAGGGCTGATGCTCCCCAACATCTCCTTGTAACTGTGGGTGTGCACAGACCAGACACCCAATTTCCTCTCCAGGTCCTCCCCAGTCCCATGTGCAGGTCCCATGTGCAGACAGGGACGGATGCTGGCAGCTCAAAAAGCACCAAACTTTGCAAGAGCTTTCCCATGCAAAGGCCCAGGACCAAAGCCCCAGGCAGGTCGCGCATCCCCTGCTGACTCAGGGGTGCTGAGAAGATGAGGATGAGGAGTCCCAGCCTCTCTCCAGCCACAGCTGCAGCTGTGCGTGGGGAGCAGAGCAGCTGCCCACACCCCAGCCAAAATTACAGCCCCGGATCCTGACCTGCCAGGCTCTGCCCACGGCGCTGAGTCACCGCAGCTGCTCGCGGCACTGCTGGGAGGGCTCTGCCCCATGGCCCATGGGGACCTGGCCCCATATCCTGCCTGCCCCCAGCTCCCACCACCACCAAGCCCAAATCTGCCTGCCCGGCTGCAGGCTGGCATGAGGCGAAATGGGACGTGACTTTCCCGGGACATCCCAGCTGCAGACCGAAATGCCCTGGTGCTGCTTGAGATGCCAGCAGGGTGGGGAAGGTGACAGCAGGACAGGGCAGCGCTGGGGACGGCAGCGTGGGCAGGGGCTGATCCAGCACCAGGGAGAGCCGACGGGAGCCCACGCTCCCTCAGCGGCTTCGCTTCCAGGTGTAAAACCTTCCCACCTTGCAGCGCTGGTAACGAGTGCCTGAGCACTTCAAAGCCTGCCCAGCCAGCACACGGGGTTGCAGCCCTGAGAGGCAGTGGAAAATCTCACCACCTGCCCCTCGCCCCAGGCAGCACCCAATCCAGGACTCAGCAATCCCCAGAAGGTGCCAGCTACACCGAGGGAGCTCTCGTTAACATCTTTTTGTCGGGGTTTTTTGGGGAGATGAGCTGGGTGTAATTTCACCTGGCTCGTTATTAAGCTATGGTTCTTGAGGTTGAGCAGGAGAGATCGGTTCCCAATCCCATTTCACGGTGGCTGATCCCGAGCCAGCCTGTTAGCTGTGCGAGCCGCAACAAGCCACGCTGCGCTCGGGAGCGCACTGCGGGCTGCGAGGGAGCACCCAGCCCTGGGAAAGGCAGCTTTGTGCCCAGGGAAGGGGGAGCAAAGCTCTTTGGGCTTTCTTTGTTCCCCAAAACAGCAAAATCTCTGATCTATTTGTACAAGACTTGCTCAAAAGCCAAGGCAAGCTGCTTAGTTTAGCGTCCAAGGAGCCCGGTTTGCAGTGGAGCCCTGATGCACCCTGGCTCTCTTCGGGTCGCCGTCTCGCCAAGCCGAGCGTGGGGAGAGCACACAAGCCGAGCTTGCTGCTTGTGCTCACCGGCGCGTGCCTCATTTCTTTTTAAAATCAGACCCTTTAGGGGAAAGTTTCTTCTTCCAGCTCTGCATGCCCACATCTTGCATATGCAGGCGATCAGGCACACCTCTGCTCTGCATGCAGATAAAGGCGCGCGGGTGCCGGCAGCGAAGGGGAGCGTGCGGAGGCTGCGAGGCTCTCCCCGTGCTGCTGTGGGGCTGCGAAACCCCATTCCTGACAGCTCCGCTCCAGCCCGTCACCTCTGAGACACAGAGGGGCAGATTTCTCCCCGTTAATATCCGCGTGGCTTAAGTGGCTTCGTCGGGAAGGGGATTAATGGCCGTGATTCAGCCACCCGGCGTGATGTTTCATGGGTTTGCACAGCTCCCACGTGGTGATGCTGAAGGCTCCCACGGGGATGTCCCTCTTCTCGTGGTGCAGCTCGGGTGCTCCCCGGGTGTGCAAGGCTTTGCTGGCACACCCAGAGGGTGCTTCCTGGATGCCCAGGTCGCACACTCCTCCTGCCTAAATGCAGGGTGAGAGCCTTCTGCGGTGCCCTGCAGCAATGCCACTTTCAAAGCCATCGCTCTTCTGCTTTGTCTGTGGTCCCAGCCCTGGTCTGATGCAGGTTGGACAGCTCTGAGAGTCCTCCTCCTGGTGAGCATGCTACTTTTGTTCCATGTACAGGTTAGCAAATTATTTTACTTTCTGCAGTTGGGCAGGTATTTCTTTGTCCTGTTTCTAAGGCTTTGCAAAACACCATATACACAAGATATATATCTGTATATATATTTTTTTTTAATGGACACTTTTTCTGTTCTAGGCTAAAATCTGAATAATTTAAAAGAGAAGGACATCCTTATACTGGAAGCAGGCAATTCCAACACAGCCTGGGAGCACAGCACAGCCCTGAACATGACCACGGACACTTTTGCAGAGTTCCTGAACAAGCTCAAGGAAATTCACGAGAAAGAAGTTCAAGGTAGGGCGACACGAGAAGTCTTCTTATAAACTGGCCAAGGTCCATGGTCTGTGACAAGGGTGACTTGTCGGTGTGATGGTGGTGATGCTGTTCCCACCCACGTTCTCCAAAAGTGCTGGGAAAACACCTGGAAGAAAGCAGACGCCAGGGAGGGTTGCGGAAGGGTGCGAGCAGTGAGGAGTACATGTGCTGGGTGTCCTCTCTGAGGCCAGGAGGGTTGGGATATGGCTTGGATACTGAGGGATCAGAGGGAAAGGGGAAAGATGTAATAATCCGTGAGGCAGAAGTAGCTGGAGTTGCAGGCTCTGTTACAGAAAACCTTGGAGTAAGCCTGGATAGTTTATTCCTCTAGGGAGTTTCCTGGTCATACATCATTGAAATAAGAACCACTAGGTTAAGCAAACAAATGCCAAATCCAATTGTTTTCCTATTAAAATAATTCCCAATATCAGCATTATGAACAAAACAACAGCATTTTTGAACAATTCTGGCTTATGAATTCATTCTTGTCTTGTGTAATTTCAGGCCATGTGAGAGTTAGAGAAAACCATTGAGCAATCCAAACCACATGTTTACATCTATTTTGCATAAAATGGATCTGACAAAATGTACTGTCTGCTGATCCATCACCGAAAGCTATTCTTGTTGAGCTGTAAATATTCTCCAAGTTGCTTTGCAGCCCTGACAGCCATAAAACACTGCCCACCTGGGAGATGCCTGGCGTGGCTGAAATAACTGGAAACAAAACTGAAACAGACTTCCCGGGGGTGGAGGGGAAATGCAAACTCATTAAACAGTGGAAATACAAAATGTGCTCCCATTCTGTTCAGCTTTTCCAGTTACATTAAACCGTGCTGCCATTTAGCACAGGCATTAGTCTTTCTCAGGAATTAGGTTTGGAAGCGGTGAGGTTCCTTCCAGATGAGGCACCCTCCTGAACCTAGATTATTGCCTTTTGTGTCTGAGGTGCCACGGAATCTGCACTAATCACCCACCTCTGTCTCTGTTAATTATTGCAGGGCTGCAATCAAAGCTAACGGAGCTGACGACGGAGAAGTGCCGGTGAGCAGTGCCCAGCCCCGCGGTGTCCACGTCCTGGCACGGTGCAGGGAGAGGTTCACGCTGCTCAGTTAAACACCTCCCAGGCACTTCTGTGTCTTGAGGAGGTGCCCACCAAGGCCCCGAGCCCCGAGCAGGAGGTTCCCTGATTTAGAGAGCACCGTTTGGCTTTGGGGCTCCACCAAATTTAAGCATTTTGGTGCCTTTCGCCATGCAGGTCACCAGCAGGGGCAGTCAGGGCTGATCCCAGCCCACCTCCACCCTGCCTGCCCACGGACACAATGAGAAGTTATATTAATTCCTGGGAATTCATTAATTAATTACAGTGCTTCCTTGGAAGCAACAAAACGGGACAAAGCAAGCTGCTGACTCCGAGGGCAGCACCTGGGCTGTTCCCTGGGCTCCAGCTCCAACCCGTTTGTTTTCTGCCCAAGTAAAAGCACTTTGAGCTACGGCAGCGTGAGCAGCACAGCGCGCTCAGAGCAGAAACCTTTCCCACTGACCAGGTGCTGAGGATAAATCCCCAGGTCTGGGGAGAAGCCTGGTAACCCTCTTTTCTTGGGTCTTCTCTCACATTAGCGATGCCCAGAGAATCGAAGAGTTGTTTGCTAAAAACCACCAATTAAGGGAACAACAGAAGGTCCTCAAAGAAAATGTGAAAGTGCTAGAAAACAGGTAAGCTTTCATTTTCAGCTAAGCATTGCTTGGTGGCAGTGAGAGCACTCTCCTAGAGGCACAGTCTGGGTTTTGGTGTCTCCCAAAAGCAGGCTGTAGCACGTGAGCAGCTTTTCTGCCACTTGGAGAGCTGGCACAGGGGAGCTTCTCCAAACCGAGGGGTCGTGGGGCAGGGGCTGGGGAGGTGGAAGCATGGGGCTGCGTGAGTGCTGACAATTTTGCTCACACGTCTCGTGATGGGTTGGGCACACACCCTTCTGCACCTGCGTGGTGCTCATTTCCCACGGGGATGTGTGGTAACACGCTCCCGGCCATGGGTTTTCATCCAGGCTGCGAGCAGGTCTCTGTGACAGATGCATGGTCACCCAGGAGCTGGCAAAAAAGAAGCAGAATGAGTACGAGACCTCCCACTTCCAGAGCCTCCAGCACATCTTCATTCTCAGTAGGTACCAAGGTCTGCTGTAAGCTTGGCTGTGGCTGGCTGGGTCTTTGCTCAGGTAGTGCCTTTCTTTGATATTTGCGTGGGAGCCACTCCAATACCTGCACACTCAGGAGGTGTTTGGTGATGGGGAGGAGGGAGGGAGCGATGGAAGCGTGGAGGTACTGAGAAATGAGATCTGGAAACCGCACATGAAGTACCGGAGCTGGGGGTGGCAGCCCTCCGTATCTCCAGTAAAATGAGAGATAAGGAATAGGAGCTGCAACCCTGCTCCATGCAGCACCCAAAATTGCAGCTCTCCTCTTGTCTCTTTGCAGCTAATGAAATGAGTCGCCTGAAGGAGGAGAATAAAACTCTCAAGGAAGAACTAAAGAGGCTCCAGAGCCTGGAGTAAGTGCTCTTCTGAGTGTCACTCATGATGTGCAGCACTGGTATTGCAGAGGCCTCCCTGCCATTGAGCAGGGCTGTGTCTGGGTCAGCTCAGAACTTGTGGGTCTTTAGCACCTAATTCCCATGGATTCCTGTAGAAGCTAAGACAGCAAAATACTTGTCACACTCCAAGTCCTCACTGAGCTTTGCTCACTCCCCTCTTCACATGCATCCAAGAGCTGAGCCTTTGGGGAACACGGGTACCCCCACAGGGAACCGAGGATGGGAAGTAAAGCCCTGGGCTGCTCGCCTTGGCCATGGACCTCGCCCTGGGATTTCAGAGCTCCCAGAGCAGCAGCCACAGGCAGCAGGATGAGTCTGGTGCAGGAGGCAGAGCTGCATGCACGGGACCGCAAGGGGCTGTGGGAGAGAGGAGCTGCTCCAGCAGGCCGATGTCCCGGCACAGCGCCGCGCTGAAAGCCAAGCAACCCGTCGGGCGGGCCAATAAATACAAACCCGCTCGTTCCTCAATGTTTAAAGTCCAGGGGAATTAGCATGGAGGGATTAGTTTAGAAATGTGTTTTCTTTGGAGCTCAGAAGCACGACCTGCTTAAAGAGAAGCTCTGACTTCTACGCCCCGATGCTTTTCAAGGCCTGGGGAGTTTCGGAGCTGCCGATCCGGTTGGGTTTGCTGAGCACCAAGCGCGCCAGCTCTGCTTTTCCCTCGGTTGCTGCACAGGAAGATTTTCACCCAAACATCCATGTCTTGGCACAAAGTCCAGCCAGGACTTGATCCATGCCATAGGTGTAGGGCTCAGACCCACAGCGGCTCCCTCCTGGGGACCAAAAGCATCAGCTCCACCAGCTCAAAATGGTGACAACCCCCAGGCCCTGAATCCACCCCTATGCCAGGCTGAAAGCCCAGGCGGGGACATACGGGTTCTCACACAGCTCTTGCAACAGCCACGGCTGGCTTTTGGCTTACCCAACGTTGCGGCTTCCCGCGACGTTACCCACGGCCAGGTGGGGAAATCAGACCTTGACCTGTCGCGCTGGCTCCGTCCCATGCTGCAGACTGCAGCTGAGCCAGTGATAAGCTGAAAGGGAAGGAGGCTGAGGAGCCGGTATAACCACATTGTGTATAAATATGTATATTTATATATCAGGTTCTGTAACTCAGAGCTGCCAGCACAGTGGCTCTCAACCTGGGGATTTCCTTCTCCTGCCCCTTCTCATTCCTTCATGTCCCCTCTCCGCAGGGACAGGACCAAGTGCCCAGGAGCCATCTCCAGAGAGAGCAGCTCCGCGCCCAGCTCCCCCTTGGCCTTACTGTCCCCAGCGAGCCGGAACGCCAGCAGCGAGAGAGGGGCTCCCAGGGCAGCAGAGGAGACCCACCACGATGTGCCGGGGCTTGAGCTGGGTGAAGGTGGGTGCTGCTGCCTCCCACCACCTCTCGAGGTGTTTGCAGCCTTGGTGCCAAGCGCGCAAGCAGCAGAGGGTCTGCATTCACATGCTGGCTTGAGGCAGAAGGAAATTGTGGCTCTGTGGGACCGTCACGGTGGGTGGCTGTGTCTTTTTTTGCAGAAAAGCCTGCAGGACAGAGAAGCTCTCCAAGCAGCAGGATTTCCCCAAGCACCGTCCTCCAGGAGGCCAGCCTTGCAGAAATGGTGAGTGACAGAGGTAGCATGACGTCCTCAGGTCTTCTCCCCACTATGGTGGTCATCTGTACAGGATCAAGAGGGGTATAAGATGATAGAAAATGAGTAGGAGGCATTTAGGGGGTAAAACAATTAGCCAGAATTGGGCAGCCCACTGTTGCCAAGGCCAGGTAGGGAACCTACCCAATGCCAGGTGCAGAAATCGCCACTATCTACAAGCAAAGCATTTAGGGTTTGGCATAGGCTCCTGTTCCTCATCGTGCGAGCGCACCCCTTTGGTTTGCTCCCATGTTTACCCTCCAAGGCAATGCACCCAGCATCCCTGAGTCCTCTGCCCATCATGCTGGTTCCTCTCTTGTTAGGGAAACCTCTGGTCACAGGGAGATCATGCTGACCCACATTTCAGGGTAGCTTATCCTGAGCTATAGTCAGGAACAAGAGGCTGGAGCTCTGTGAAAGATGGAAAAGCCTGGAGAGCATGTGAAATGTGGAGGGTTTGGGTACAGAGTACAAACACACCACAGCAGCCCTGCCCGAGAGCGTCACAGATGTCTCTCCATCTGCAGCATAATGAATATGGGTATTTTCGGAGGGGCTGGCATTCGGTGGTTGCCGTTGCATGCACTGATGTCAGCCTGCCGTGCCTTTGAAGCACAGCGTGTGTGTCAGCCGAGGGATGCTGAGTGATAGGGTGATATTGGGCACCGGGGGATGAGGCTGCAGGACCTGGAGCCCTGCTCCTCGCCATGGGAACCCAAGCCCACATCCACACCCACACGGATGCTTTTGTTTTGGCACGGGCTCTGCTTACCTGAACGCCACAATAAAACTGAGAGAGCAGGTGAAGTGGGGTTTTGGTAAGGCCGCGGGCAGGCTGCGAGGATAATTAATGGGGATCGCAGGAAGGCTTGGTGACATCTCTGGGTAGGCAGGGAAAAGTCAAGTCAGAACATGTGGTGAGCCCTCTATGGCAGGAGATGGAGATCGTGATGGCCTGGCTTCAGAGCCAGGGCTTTGCTGGAAATACACCCAGCAAATAAGGAATAAAACACGTGATAGGTCCTGCTAGGAAGCATGAAGGGGAACGTTCTGGGGAAAACCGGTAATGTTACTGTTCAGCTGGTGATTGGAATTGTACCAAATCGTTTCTTAGCACCTCTGGGGTGGAAACACTAAAAGCTGATGGCAAGATGTTATTTGTATGGAGCACCCAGGAGAAGTTTCTGCTCACACTGGCATAGGACTGGGTAGCACCCAGAGCCCTGCTGTTCACAGCCAAACCGCTCACCCAGAGTTTTCTCCGCAGGCATCCCAGAGGATCTCCAACCAGCTGCACGGGACCATCGCCTTGGTGAGACCCGGCTCCAGACCGTGCCTCCTGGAGAAAAGTCCTTCGGGAGCAGCAGTGTCCCCCCCGGCAAGAAAAACCCCTCTGCCGCTGGAGCGGGAGCGCAGCCCCAGCCTGGAGCCGTGAGTCCCCCGCTCGGGGCTGGTTGTGGGCAGGCATGGGCCGGATCCTTGCCCCTGTCCCTTTTGGGTGGCTGGTATTCGCCCACCTTCTTCTTCAGACATCCTGCAATGCCCACAGCCCCAGGGAAGGGGGGCTGGGGGGGGGGGGTCTCCCAGTTTACACCAGCAACAATGACCGGAATCCAGCCCGACCAGCCCGGGCTCCTGCTCCTTCATCTTCAGACAGCCCCAGCGGGTGCCCGTCCCGCCTGCCCTCCCTGCTGCTCCTTATCTATTCTAATGGGCTTTTCTGCAGGGCTCAGCACCTCCCAGGGCTTCTCCTCCCCGTGGGTTTCAGGGCGCAGAGGGCTAAGCAGAGCCAGCACGGACCGAGCTGCCCGTTGTGGGGGGGACCTGTGGTGCACCCCCAGGGAAAGCACGCACACGGGGCCCTTGCCAAAAAATAAGTGATAGCCGGGACTCGGCTTGCATGGGCAGGCTCACGCACCGCACTGTGAGAGTCTCCCAGCGGTGATTAGGGGATTGTTCCGCTGTCCTGGGGTGATTTCTTTTATCCCTGTTTCTTTTAGCTATTTAACAGCAACCAAGCCAGACTCACCCAAGCTTGCCTCGTCTTACGAAACCCTAAAACTGACCGCCCGGAAAGAGCAGCTCTGCCTCCTCAACAGGCACTTCTCCCTGCACCAGCTGGGGCTGGCGGGCAACTGCGCCCTGGCCGACAGGGACGGCAGCTTCCCCAGCCACCTGCTCAGGGCCAAAGATGGCGAGGGCAGGATGAGGCCCCCCGACGACTGGGACGACCGCGCTGCCCTGCTCAAGCTCCCCGCCACCGTGGTGTACATGAGGGACCAGCACCTGGAGGGGAAGCTGCACCTCCTCAAGCACCGGGAGCGGCTGCAGCATCTCCTCCTGCACCAGCGGCAGCAAAGCCAACGGGCCAGGGCAGAGAGTGACCCGAAATCTGTGCCCGAGGAGCGGCCCCTGTCCCCGTGGCCGAGCATCATGGGGGGATGCAAGGAGGAGAGGTCCTTCCTGGAGGATGCCGTGGATGGGAAGGAGGAGAAGGAGCTTTGGCTGAGCCGGGATGTCTCTGAGCACCGAGAAAAGGTGGAGGTGGGGAGGGACTATGGTGCGGACGTACCGCTGGACCTGTCGGATGCTGGCCGCGGCAGGGAAGCAGGCTGGAAGGACTGCCGGGAGCCGCGGGAGGCCGGCAGCCCACGGCCGAGCCCCAGGGGCAGCCCCATGCACGGCCCCTGCGGGCGGCACGGGATGGAGCAGGACGGCTCGCGTCCCCCCAGCCGCTGGCCCAGCGCTCCCCGGGCACCACTTGCAGAGCAGCACGGTGCTGCCGAGGAGGAGGAGGAGGAGGAGCAGGAGGAAGAAGCTATGGCGAGTACCACACAGGTTGGCAACACCCATGGCCCCTTCCTTGCTGTTGGGAGCCCAGTGCTCGGTGTCAGTGTCATTACACCCACCATTAATGTCCCATTCTGAAATGGCCCAGGAATTGGTGGCTTTGCCACGTGTCTGCCGATGGGGTTTTCCACCTGGCTCAGCAGAAAGGCACACAGCAGCCTTTCTCCCTCCACACCAGCTGGTTCTCATCCCTGCATTTGTCACCGTCATCACATAGGGGCTGGGGACAGCCCTTTTCTCCTGCTTGTGAAGGCAGCATTTGTATAGCTAGGGCACCTGTAGGCATTTATGGGATTTTTGCTCTTTACAGCTCGCTCTCTCCCGGACGCATCCTACAAGCAAGCCAACGCTGAGCGACCCAGAGGCCCTCACAGAGCCCAGGGTGAGACTGGCTGCCAGTGCACACAAGGGAGAACCAGGTAAGGAGCCCCAGGCAAGCGTGACGTCTGAGAAGGCAAGAGCCAAAGGCGCATTCTGCAGTGCGTGGAGGCATCCTACAGCAGGGAACAGCATGTGCTAGCTGTTGCAACCACCTGCACTCTCTGCAGCCCACAGCAGGTGTTAACCAGCTCAGGAGACCCTTTCAGGGGACCGGGTGCTCCTAGCTCCCCACTCTTTTGGACCCTCAGGGAATTTGGAGTTTCACCCTGAGCACGGAGGGAGGGATGCTGCTACCCGCAGCAGGCAGGACAGGGAGCACTCTCCCCTTTTCCACGCTCCATCCCCAATAAAAGTCCTTTCCATCCCCAAACTGAGCAGTGACTCCAGCCTGAGCTGCTCTCTCCTTGCTGACCACCGTGGGGCAGGGGGGCAGTTTTACCCCGTCGGGTGGGAGGCAGCAGCCATGTGGAGCGCAGCGGGAGGCACGTCGGCTGGGACCTGCTCCCTACCGGCCCTACAGGCTTGGCCAGAAAGTTGAGCTCACCTGGATTAGTTGGTCTGGGCGTGTCGGAGTGGTTTGGGAACACTCTCCAGAGCGGGATTTTGCACGGTGGAAAAAAAAAAAAAAGGGGGGGGGGAGTCCTCGGTGATTTACATGTTAGGGAGATATCATCATGGCAGAAGAATTTCAGCTGATTACATTCTGGGTGTGGGAAAATGCAGGACTCTCTTCAGCACTCACCTGAAGGTTGACACAAAGCCCAGAAAACAATGCACTGATACTTCTGCGCTTTTCAGTGAACCTTAACCCCCGGAAGGACAGCGTGAGGACGGGGTCAGGCTGACGGGGCTCTTGGGGTGCCTGAGAGTGGCACCAATGCCCCCCCCTGGACAGGGGCAGGAGGGAAGCAGCCCTGCCTGCAGCCCCCCTGCCAGACCTGTGTGGGCAGGAGCAGGCTTAGGGCAAGAAGTGATGGGGTGCTCGAGGTGTCAGACACAGCTCTGAGAAGTCTGGGATTTTAAATGCCCCTCGGCTTCATCATCTGCACATGGCCACTGGCTTCGGGACAGTGCTCACCACCTTCTCATAGCAAAGCCCTACAGAGACAGTGTTATTGGGCATCTGTCCCCAGAGTCCCCTGTTTGGTGTCCCCTAAATGTCCATTTCAATAAACAGCCATGGGGACACCAGAGCCCTTCCCTCGGCTGGGAGCACCCAGGGGGAGTGTGGCCTCATCCCTGCTCCATCTCCTCATGTCTTCGTGTTTTTAGGTGCCCTGAATGCAGACACCCAGTAACGAAGAGCCAGTGGCTCTGTATCATGCCTGTGAGCTTGTCAGCCCCAGGCCAGCCAAAACCCTTCCTTTCATGTTTCCACAGATGACGACGATGCTGAGTCCGGGCAGCAGGAATCCGACGAGGCAGACACGACGGACAGTGAGGTTGGTTTGCTCTCCCAGCCCCTTGGCTTTGGCTGCCTGGGCCTGGCAGCACCTTCAGACTGGGGATTCCTGTTCTGAGAGGCACTGAGAGGCGCAGGACGGGTTGTCCCTGCCCGGCTCCCTGCGGGAGGTGGTGGCTCTTCCTCCACCAGATGCCAAGCCCCACTTCCACAGTTACCCAACTGGTTGCTGAGGGGTAGCGATGTCGCTCTTTCCAGATAGGTTTCTGAACACCAGCACTTGTCACAACGCTGTGGCTATGGTCACAAAGGTCCTTAGCTGTTAGCGCCATGGAAATTGGGGCAGTTTGTAGGCTGACTGCTCTTCTGCTCGGTGCAGGTGGCTGCCCCTTGTGAGCATGACGTCCTGCAAGAAGCCCAGGCTGAAGGGAAATACTTTTGCACCAAAGACAGAGCTCACGCACTACAAAAGAAGAGGAAAAGAGGACAGGATCCCTGGACAAAAGGTAGGGAGAAGGAGTTCCTCATGCCATCAGCTCAGGGCTACAACCTCAGCTGCTTCCCAAGGGGCAAGCCAAGGGCACCACCACAAACAGATGCCACGCTGCACACAGATTTTGCCCAAGGTGATGCAGCAGAGTCGTTCGGTTCCCTGCAATAAACCACACCGGTTGGCTCTGCAGCCAGAGGAGCCCCTGCTAATGGTTAGCCAGGGGCAGGGTGGGCAGGAGAGCACCCCGGAGCACCTAAGCTAACAGGTCTAAGTCCCCCGTGTTTGCTTAGCTGCTCAGGGAGGAGCCGATCCGAGAAGGCCAAATTCCCAGCAACGAGTTGTTGACACTCGGAGAAAGGTTTCTGCCAGCCCTGTTGATTTTCCAGTGTGGCCGTTGAGGCTTTCCCTGGCTGACAAAGGAATGTGTCGTGCCCACGCTTCCTACAGGTGAATAAGCAGAAAACGACTCCTGATAAGGGCGAGGATAAGCCAGCGTGGCTGTCAAGCCTTAAATATTGCCCTGTCAGAAATATCCTGCTCCTAACCCTCTCTGCACCCTCAGTAAAGAAAGGGCAGTGTTGACCAAATTAAAGATATGTAGAGGCATAAAAGGTCCTTGTCTGATGGGCCAGCACTGCCCCTCGCTCCATGCCCAGCCCTCGGGGGTGGCTGCCAGCTCTGCGAGCCCCACAGCAGCTGGGGGAGGAGAGGATTTACTTGGCAAACCGAGAGGCCCAGAGCAATGGGGAGGAAAAAGGGCTTGTGTCCCCAGGGCAGGCATGCACTTTCTCTGGTGTGGGCCTTCCGGGACTGGATGAAGACACTCAGACTTGTGAGAGGGATTTCTCCTCATCTTTCTGTTGCTGAGCTTTGCTTCCTCCTGTGCAGTCCCTGTTTTGGGACTAGGCCGCAGTGACCTCACAGATGCAAAGCTATTGCTCTGCGGTTAACTCCTATCATCATCTTGCTGTTAGCAGGATCTAAGAAGTCAATGAGAGGAAGGAAGAAAGTCAAAGCTGAACAGTGCTCGGCGGGGATCACAGAAGAGCCAGAGAACTGCTCAGCTGCCAGCCACGACGCCTCCGAGGAGAGCTAAGAGCAGGATGAGGAGCAGCACAGGAGCTGCAGGCCGAAGGAGAAGGCTCAGAGACCTCGGCTTCCCTCCCGCGCTGGGAGAGCTGCTCCTGCCTGATGTGCCAGGAATGAGGGAACTCAGCGGGGCTCTGGAATGAGCAGAGCACCACAAAAGCCTTCACTCAGTGCCCCGGCAGAGGCTCGGCGAGGAAGAGGGCTGCGGGTGAGACCAGGAGCAGCCAGGTGGCTGTGGCGGGGCAGCACACCCCGTGCCCCACAGCCCTGTGCCCTCCTGCTGGTGCCAGGAGGGGGAGATGCCACTGCAGCACGGGCCCTGGGCCAGGACCAAATCCTCCTTGGCATTTCATGCTGGGAGAACGGAGCACCCAGACCCCAGGGATATCTCCCTGGTGGCTGCCCAAAGCCTGAGCACCACAGGGTCCTGCTGTCCCCATGCGTGAACCCACATAAATTAAATCCCTATCCAGTTTTCACACAAATCTGCATCTTTTTTGAACAGCAGAAAGCTGATAGCTTTCCTTTCTAGTTTGTGGGGAGCAGGCACAAGGGCTGGGCAGGTGGGACACGTCCCCAGAGAGGGAAGGGAGAAGAGCAGGAGGAGGACGTGCATGTTGCCCCTGCCCACGGTGTCCTGTGTCCCTGCAAGAGCCAGGTAGACAAGTCCCAGCTGCGGCTCAGCAGCTCACCCTGACCTTGGCAGTGCTGCCAGGAGCTTGTTTTCACATGGATCAACCATTCTTAAGCAATTTTTCTGATGCGTTAAGCATGGGCAAGTTGTCCTTCAGCATCAAGTGATGGGGCTGCTCGCTCTCTGTGGCCCAGGATGGGACAAGAAGAGCGGCGGTGAGCATCGCTGCAGCCACAGCATCGCACCAGGGGCCAGGGCTGCTCGCAGCACATGTGCAGAGACCAGAGCCGAAACGGAGGCAGAGGTGCCGGAGACAGTATCTGCCCTGCCTGGTGTTTTTCCACAGCCGTTTGCTTTAGTAGGCACCACTCCTGATTAAACGTGGGTTTGTTTTTAGCAGGGTAAAATAATATTAAAAATAAATAAATAAATAAATAAATAAATAAACATTTATTTAAAAAAAAAAAAAGGAAAAAGGAAAAAGAAAATGGGAAAAAAGGAAAAAGAAAGAAAATAATAAAATAAAACGAAAAAAAGGGGAAAAAAAAAAAAAAAGGAGGGAAGCGGGGCCGCGGTCGGGCAGCGCCGCCTGCTGGGCACAGCCGTGCCGAGCCGTGCCGGGCCGTGCTGCTCCTGGCAATCCCAAAACTTGCCCCTGGCTGCAGGGGGGTTGTCCCCTGCGTCTTCCCGGCCCGGGACAGGGGGTGTCTGGGTTCTTCTTTCCTTTTGAGTGCCTCCTGCCTGGCTGGGGTCCCCAGGGCAGAGGATGAGGGGACCAGGGCAGCAGGGATGCAGGCATGGGACTCCCTCCCGCTGCTGGCCCAAGCAACCTGCAGCTGCCTCCCCAAGGCCGAGGGGTTTTGTAGTGTTTAGGGTTTGCAGAGCTCCGTGCTGGGCAGGGTTTGCCCAGGTGTGCTGCTGGTGGCTGTGGTTTCGGGGTGCTGGGGGGTGCTCAGCAGCTCTGGCACCAGGGATGGAACAGTGAGGATGTTTTTTTTTCTGAATCAAGCAGCATCCAAGCAAGTTGTTGAAGGGAAATAAAGCTTTATGCTCTGCTCTTTATCCAACCCTGTAGATGCTGCTCTTATCCAGCCCCTGGCATGCTGGTACCCACCACTAGCATGCTACAGACACACAGATAACTGCTGAAGTCCATTAATTCTTGTACTTACGCCTGCCAGTCTCTCGTTCGTATAATTCCCGTCAGATAAATGCATGTATTGATTTAGTGAGCTACAGACAGTCTGAGGCTTGAATTGTTCTGCCATAAGGAAGGAACCTGAGCTCTCCACAGCTCCTCTGACCCTCGCAGGGCTTTCAGCTGCAGGTGCAGCTCTGCTCTGGGCAGTGCATTTCCAGGAGTGTGGGCAGTGCTCAGCCTGGGAGGCAGATCCTGCCTCCCCAGAGCACGGTGCTCCTTTGTGGCTCTCTGGAGTTGTGGTAAGGACTCCGAGGGGTGTCTGTGCCCAAGAACCAGTGATCTGTGCTTCAGAGTTTAAACATTTTGTTCCCACACTTACGTTCAGCACAGGGCAGCCTTGTTCAGGGGTCTCCAAAAAGTCACCAAAATTACCCTTGGTAGAGCGTGTGAGTTACAGCCCATAGCGCAATAAAGCAGAAGAGAAGCTGTCCCAAGAACAGATCGGTCCTTCCAGAAGGCTGGCAGCTCACATTTGTTTTGTTTAGGCAGAGTGAAGCTCTGATCTCCTCCATGCAGAAGTGTAGGTAAGGTTCTGGGCCCATAAGCTGGTTTTCCACAGGACCGGGTTCAGAGCAGAGCTGGGTTTTTTCTCCTCTCAGGGGCTGCATCTGAAATCCGAAAGAGCGGCCACGTAAGTAGTGCTGTTCACTCTTAGCCCATCAAAAATAGCATGACTGGCTGCCTTGCTGCCTGTCATGCAAAACAGTTCCAATTACAGACCGTCACAAGTCTTCCGCTTGCTGTTCCTTGAGCATTTTGTATATGCTGAATCATTCCTACGGCAGCGATGGCTGCTCCCAGCTTGCAGCCCCGGGGAGAGCACACCGAGCCCCTCGTCCTCAGCACATCAGCCTCTCCCTAACTCAGCAGTGAAGCAACATTTTCAGCCACTGGTTTGTAAAATGGAGTAAGAAATAAGTTTGTGCAAGCCTAGATGTGAATATAAATCTCCACCTCGGAAAAAAAAATTGCCGCCACACAAAGGTTCCTCTGTTGCACTTGTAACTGAGATGCTGCTGTGCAGGGAAGCAGGAAGTCGAACGAGCTGCACGCAACAGGGGACATGGCTGGTGAAATGCAGGAACTAAAAGCACCAAAAATAGAGAAATGCATGCCATATCCTCCCCTTTCCCTTACATCCTTATGCGGCGTTATTCCCCCTACAGCAGTAGGTATTTTGAAGGTGCCTTAAGCCATACCCTTTTCCTGAGCCACCTTCTCTGTAGCAAAATCCTTTAAAATGAGAGCTGACTGGTACATAATGTCCATGTATAGTGCTGGCTTCAGAAGCACAGCTTCGCTCAACACTTCACTGCAGGAAAACTCATTCCAGGCATTACTGAAGTCTTGTTTAAGTCCTGTTTCAGGGATTTGAGTGGGATGGGCATTTTGTGACAGCCCTTCCCAAGGTTGGCTGCACCCTGCATGTGGGGAAGAGGCAGCAGCAATGCAGGCAGCCCTCGTGTGTGGTTCTGGTGGGCACTGCTGGGGGAGCAGAGGGGACACGGGCAACTGGAGAGCAAGACTTTAAGCATTTGGGGTGATTGCAGATGCTTTGTAGGAGGCTGTGAGGCAATGGGAAGGTTTTGCAAGTGCAGCACACAGTGGTGGTTCTTGGAAGGGAGAGATTTGAGGAACTGCTTTGCTGCTGGCCTTTATCTGGAGCAGAGGTTTCTTGCAGGGCTTTCTGAGGCAAAATAAGTGCATGATCCTCCTGCATCCCTCAGGCATCATGGCCTTCCACTCTGCCTCGAGCATTGTCAGCAAGCCTTTGGGAGACCTGCAGCGCTGGCAGGGCTGTGCTGCACGCCCCGCTCTCACCAAACCGCTGCTGTGTGTGCTGACTGGCAGCGGGGCCTCTCCAGAAAACACACCTCACAAGATCCTCCCATGAAAGTTATTGATCTATTAATATCGCCTTGTAGTGCAGCTCTCGTGCCATGTGGTTCAGGAGAGGGTTTGATTCATTCATTCACCGGCCCTCACGTAATCACCACACACATTTGTCACGCAGCGAGCGCCCAGCCCTCCCTGGTGCAGAGCCACGTGATTAAATCAATCAGCTCCGTATTTTTTAAATACTTCGTGTCACGCAGGAAAGCCTGAGTCATTGTCCAAGGCATGCTGTTATCAGCAGAGGTCTGTTGGTAATGTTTCCCTCCCGGGGCTCAGCATGTTAGTAGGCTTTAACTGGAAATCTGCAGCGACAGAAGAGGATTGCATCACTCGCCGCGGGCACTGGGAATCGGGGGGACACGGCCTCACAGCTGTGGACGGTGCCAGGAGAAACCAGGGCTCCCAGCTGAAGCTGCTGTAGCCGGAATAAAATCTTTACAGGTCACAATTCTGATGTACCAGTGGGGCCAACAGCTCGAGTCAGATGTGGCTGGCAGGTTTGGGATGCAAGAGGGGAGTCGAAGGAGATGGATGAGCCAGCGAGGAGTGGTCTGAGATGTACGTGTGTGAGGTTGGGAAAGGCTTTCATAATTTCTTGCATATGTAACATGTAGGAAAATGTACCCCCTGCAAATTTCTGAGATGTAATAAATAGGAGGGGCTAGATGAGCTCAGAGGAATGCAAAGTCCCCAGCGTGGTGCCTGGCTTTGGGATGGATGTGGTGGGTGTGACGGTGGGCCCCAAAGAGCACTGGGCATCCTGGGCCTGATGATTTAAGGAGAGGATTTGATAAGGATGAACTGTGATGGGGTTGTTGGGACACGGACCTTGGAGTAGAGCCTGTTCAGGAGAGAGAGGATGGTAAATTCTTGAGCACGGAACTCTTACGTGTCACCCTGCCAGGAAGACTGCAGGTAAAATTCACCAGGAGAACCTGCCCATTTCTTGTGTGTTTTGCTCTGTACGGGAGCAGGCGGAGGCGTTGGGTGGGCACTCTGTCACTGCGCAGCCACCACCACCCAGCTTCTGTGCCAAGAAGCACAGGCAGCTCCCAGAGGCCACGCTTCTCCTGCCCGTTGTCCCTCTGGGCTTGGGCTCAGCATGAAAGAAAAGTCCTGAGCTGACAGCCTCACCGGGGCTGCTGCAGTGGCTGAGATTTAGGGGCGCAGGGAGTGCTGCTTTAACCACAAGAAATCAGAAAGTATTTCAATGACTGCTGGGAGAATTATTTGTGGTTTTGAACTATGCTCCTGTGTGCTCGGGCTTTCAGACAAAAGCCACATTTTTCACTCCATTTCCCTTTTCCTGGGACAGATGGCGAAGCAGAGAGGAGCTGGCAGTAGACACCTGAGCACGGGGACAGAGCAGCACGGGACTGCAGGAGGGGTGCACAGCACCCAGGCTGGAGAATTTGTACAGAAAGTCCTCGGGCTTTGTCTTCATACCAGCAGTTCCTCCAACTGGAAGCCTGTTCCTTTGGTTCCCAGACTAAATATAATCATGACCTGCTTATCTTTGCTTGAGTTTGGGCCATGATTTTGCAAAAATCTAACACCCAGCCCACGTATGTACTTGAAATGCTGTCTCATATCAGATGCTTAGACCAAATCCTGCAATTCTTGCACGTAGGAAAAAAACTCCCAGTGACTTTGGTGACCCTATTCCCCATATAATGTTGCAATAAGGGCTTGGAGGCTTGGCCCACTGCAGACCAGCTCCTTATTCCAGCAGCTCCTGCCTTCTCAGCCATGTACCCACATAGTCCAGCCGTTAGTCCAGCAGCAGCATGAGGTGAGTTACGTACTGGAGATTCAAAGCGGTGCTTTCCATCCCTGCAATAATGCTGCTGTAAATGCAAAACCGCCTGCCTTCACGTTTGTCCTGGGGCTCTGCAGAAGTTAAGATTCAAGCACGCTCCAGCTGAGAACTTACAAAATAGCAGCAGGGGGTTTGCATCACCAGCAAGTTCGGTCACAGCAGAGCTCTGGCTTCCTCCGTCCCCCTGCCGCGGTGCTTCCCTCGCTGCAGGAAGCAGCGCGGGAGGAAAGGTTGCTCTGGGTTGCACCCAGCCCCTGCCCTCGGTGGAAGTGCTGCTGACGTGCCGCCCATCCGTTTCGGCAGCGGGTTCCTTGAAACATAGCACCGTGCCCACTACAGTCTCACACCGTGAGCTCATACGCTTGTCAGATGGAGATGAAAGCTCCCCAGCACTAACAGCAGCAACACTCAAACCTCTGAATTCAGCTTTGAAGATAGCAGCCCACAAAGCTACGGAGGCTGGCTCCTTTCTGCTTCATCCTGTGCTGACTCAGTGGGACGATTTACATCCTACAGCTGTTTTTACAAGGAAAGAATGAAAAAAACATCATTTTTTTTTACTAGATTCTTGGGTTCTCAAGAACTGTTTGCAGAAAGCCTGGCTAAGTTTCCATGCCCATTTATCCCTTGGCTTATTTGATAAGCTTTCCAGCAGGAAAGATTTTAATTCCTTTTTATGCCAAATTATTTTTTCACAGCTGTGACATGCGATGATTCCGCCCAATAATTTAGGCTCAAAATTTGACCTATATTGAATGTCGTAAGATGCTAAGGATGTTCTTAGGATTTTAAGGGGAGACTTTGTACTGCACCGTATTATTTTAATAGCTTTTAATGAAAGCCTACAAGAAAACAGTGTATGTTTCCAATCTTATTACTATTAGTATTAAGTACTGTTAATACTATAAGACAAACATTGATGTCCTACTTGTAACTGTATGTAACAACAAAAATAAAAGGATCTTATGAAACAGTCATATGAAAAGACTTAGCACCTGTGTGCATTTTATCAGACAGTTTCAAAATCTGTTCTTTATTCCATTCCCACATTTCAGGTCATACCATTAAACATCAGTTTGACTGCTGGTGGAAAATGTGAACAATTTTTAGAAGATGTCACGTAGCTTTTTTAAAACCAGGACCCTGGCTGGCAAAAGCAATTATCATTCCGCGGGTCTAGCATTGCAAACACACAAACTCCTGCCTAACTATAAATGTCTCAGTAGTCCCCTGCTCACGGCACATTGGGGCTCTTGCCTGCAGCATCGGGAGCACCCACTGCTTGGAGCATGCATGAGAGGAAGCACAGCGTGGCTGCAGGGCCAGGCAATCTGTGGGGCCACCAGCGCCCATCCTGCTGTGCACGGCACCAGCAGCTTTGTCGCTCTTGCAAAACTCAGGTCACATCTGCAGGGCCCAGCAACGTCCTCCAAGGGTGGCAGAAAGGGCACAGCTCCCCTACTTGGCAAGCGCTCGGAGCATCATCCCGGGACGTGGCAGACATCAGCTCAAGTGCCTAAGGGGTATGTTTACTCTGTGCAGTATAAACACGAGCCTGGGAAGCAGTGTGCCGCGCAGACACGTCTTGAGTCACTCTGTGGAGATAATACCAAGTTTATGTTCCTCCAGATCCCCACCGAGGCTTCTCCAGGTCCGCCTTTCCCATATACGGCCCCGCTCAGCACCGCACTGCCTCAGCTTTGCTTTGGCAGCCTGGGAGCACGGCCATTCATCGCTGGGAGCAGGTTTCGGGTGCTGTCGGTGAGTTTCAGCGCCAGGTACCCGTGCGCTTGGGGCAGCAGGCTGGCGTTCATCCTGCCCCATGGGGCAGGGAATACCGGCCTTAATCCGCTGTTAGAGCAGCGGACAGCCCGTGCACACGAGTGCTGCTCGTTTTAGCAGATGTCCCCGGGCGTGCACGACGGCTGTGGGACCACGGCACTGCTGGGGGTCCCCGGGGGGCTGAGAGGGGAGATGGAGAAGTTTTGAAATGTCATTAAAAAAAAAAAAAAAAAGGACAAGCTGGGGGCGGATAGGGGATGGCGGCGGGTGTGTGGCTGTGGCAGGGAAGTGCCCAAGGGAGGCCGGGGCCGGGGAGAGGCCGGGAGGGCTCCCGGAGGCCGGACGGGGCTCACCCGCCGGGGGCACCCCGGAGCTGCCCGGGGCGGCTTGGAGGCGCTGAGCGGCGGCGCTAGGACCGCGCGTCCCCCCCTTTGCAGGCCGCCCGGTGGGGAAGGGCGGGGCTCCGCGCGAAACCCCCCGTCCCCCCCCTCCCCCCCGCAACCAATGAACGCGGCGCGTCGCAGCGGCTCATTTGCATCTCGGCGCGTCGCAGCCAATGAGCGGGCGGGCCGGCGGCGGCGGCGGCGCGCTCGGAGCCGCCCCGGCTCATTCGGAGAATGGCCGCGGCCACGGCGTGCGGCTCCCCGGCGCCCCGGCCGCGCAGACGGGGCGACTCGCGGCGGCGGCAGGCCGCCCTCTTCTTCCTCACCAACATCTCCCTGGACGGCCGCCCGCCCTGCCCGGCCGCCGAGAAGCAGCCTCCCCTTCCTCCTCCTCCTCCTCCCCCCCCCCCTCCTCCTCCTCCTCTGCCCTCCGGGGAAGGGGAGGAAGAGGAGGAGGAGGAGGAGGAGGAGGCGGCGGAGCCGGCCGGAGCCCCGCCGCGCTCGCTGGCCCCGCAGCGGGCTCCCCCCGGGTTCCCGGGTGCCTCGCTGCTGCCCGGTTCTTCGCCGGCTGCTGCGGGGAAGGGGGAAGCGGAGCAGCCCCGGGGGGGCGGCTTCTCGCCGCTGCCGCAGGGCTCCCCGCTCTGCCCGCTGCCGCCCGCCCCCCCGGGGCTGCCGGGCTCCGCCAAACCGGGGGTTCCCGGGCTGCTGAGCCCCGCGCCGGGCGCAGCGGGAGGCGGCTTGGCGCTGGAGGTGCAGCGGCAGAGGTGAGTGAGGGGCCGGGGCTGGGCTCCTCCCCGCCGGCCCGCCCCCCCCCCTCCCGGCCCTATAACCCTTCTTCCCCCCCCCAAAGCTTCCCACCCGTTCGCACAGCCGCCCGGTCCCGCGGGGCGTGGGAAGCCCTGGGAAGAGCCGCACTTTCCCAGGGCCCGCAGCCCCCGGGGGGGGGAGGGGGGGGGGGGTGCGGAGCGAGCGTGGGAAAGCGGCGCCCCCGGGGGGAGCGGGCGTGGGAAACGGGGCTGCAGCCTCCCCTCCGCCCCCCCCCCTCCGCTGCCGGGGGCAAGCACCTGCCCGGGGGGGTGCCAACGTGGACCGCCCCCCCCCCCCCCCCCCCCCCAGCCGCTGGAGCCTCTGCAATCGTCCTGGGAGCACCATCCAGCCCTGCTGCCCCCCGGGGGCGAGGTGGCCGGCTGGGTGGCCAGAGCATCCCTGCATCCTTGTGCCGGGGTGCCCCCCCCTGTTGGGAGCAGGAGCTGCTCCTCTCCTGCCCCTGAGCACCCAGGATGTCGTGGTAGCCCTGCTGTGGGTGCTGGGGGGCTCGCCCAGCTCTCCAGGGGTGTGCTTGCGTGTGCAGTGGGCGGCCAAACTGGTAGCGGTGTCTGGTGAGTAGGGGGGATTTGGAGAATATTTCTCCAGCGTAGTCCGGCTGGAGGTCTGCTGCAGCAGGAACCTTTCCTCGTGCTTTTCCTGGGCCTGGGTTTTGAATTTTGCTGTCTCCAGATGAAGCTGGCCAAGGCATTGCTAGGTAGGAGTCTTACTCCAGGTAACATGACCGTTACTGGTGTGCCGTCTTTTAATCTCCGCTGTGTGGTTGTGCAGTAACTCTACAAACAATGGTAATAATTGCTTGTACTCTGGGAACTTTCGAAGCTGACTTTAGAGGAGGATATTCTGGCCCTCAGTGCAGAATTACCATTGTATTTGCAGGGGACATCTATCAGCCTGGAAGTATTAGTTTTCTAATCTTCTGAAAGGTAGGCTTCTGCTCCGGTCTTGGGGATTTGAGCTCCAAAAGAACTCTTTTTTTTCAGGCCACTTCTTGCATAAACAGCCTTGTAAAGTGAGCTGGCCCTCTGAGACTGCAGATAAGCAAAACAATATCAATGACATCTAAGTCTCCACGGTCTTTATAGTGGCTTCCAGAGCTTTGTTAGTAGGCTGGAATGGAGATGTTGTCTGTGCTTTAAAGCCGGGGAGCTTTGCTCATGCAGGTGATTGGTGCCGCCTTTCTGTGAACGTCTGCTAACAGATGGGTCCTGCTGGTCCTCAGGATGGAGGATGAGTGAATTCAAGGAAATGTAGCCCTGTGAGTAATGGTGTGGGGGTCCTCCGGCATGTGTTCCCTCCCAGGGTTTTACCTTATTGAATTATTTGTAGCGCTTGGTGCTTTTCTTCCCATAAAAGATGGGATCCTTCTTTCCTTCCTTCTTGGAGAAACGGCAGCTGGGCCTGCTACTTCCATGTCCTCTGAGCACGGATGATGCTGTCGTGTACCGCTTGTTGAGCAGTGAAGCCTGAAGTCACAGTGTCACTGTGACACAGCTCCTTCCTAGCGCTCCTGCTCCATGCACTTGGTGCTGTGCTGCTCATTTTCCTGATTTCTTATTGTAGATAAGGCTTTTGAGGGAGAGTTCAGTATCAGGAGCTTTGCAAGTACGGTGGTGTCCGTGTGTGAGACGTTCGGCGTGCCTGTGCATGGGCTTATTGAGTTTAGGACCACTGGAGTTCGTGTAAATTATTCCTTCCTTCCCTTTTCCATGCCGAGTCAGTAAGATGCTAAGAAAATACTCTTTAATATGTGTTCCTTGGATCTTTTCTTGTTTTATGTCCTTCCTCCTCTTCCCTTGGCATCTGATTTTGAGATGTTATGTTCCACTATAGTATTCTAATCAATCTAACTGAAAAGATTAAATCAGAAATAAGAGGTTGAGGGAAGTGCAAGGAGGGTAATTGGGAGAATAAAAGGGCTTTTGTATGAGTAATGACAAAACAGACTGATTCCTCAGCTTGGGAAAGAGATATTTGAAAGGGTATATGGCATTGCATTAATCACTTTATCTACTTCTTATGAGAGTGATTGGGAGTGAGAGTTCATCTATTTCTTTGTCCTTAAAGAAAGAAGAGTGGATAGTGAACATCACTGAAACTATTGGGCAGAAAATCCACAACTTCATACATATATATACACATATATTCTGATAAAAGTTTTGCACTTTCTCTGGGGATGCATTAAACCCAACGTATCTATTTCTAGTTGCGTTGGGCACAGGAGTACACAGGAGTGGCAGAGACAGACCATTCCATTGGAATTACATTTTTACCTGTGATGCCAAGGCTTTCAGGGTGAGGGACTCCAACGCTTTTTTTTTTTTTTTTCTGGGTGGTTCCTTGAGTTGTGTTGAGACAGAGCGGCCCTGTTCCCTGTGGAACAGCAAATACACAATGAGTGATTCAGGAACTTTCTTCCTTGTGGAGGTTGTACTGCTTCCCCTTTTGTGTTTGGCATACTACAAATGAAAGTTCAGAAGTCAACAAGCAAATGTGTCTTCCCTCCTACTGGGACTCTGAGATCTGGGTGATGTTTTGCCATGCAGTGGTGTTGCTGCTCCCTAGGCAGGGGAACATCACGCAAACATACAGAGGTATGAAGCCACCAGAGGAAAAGGGGAGGTGGAATCTGCACTGCTGCTCAGGACATCTCTCTGGTGCCCACGGCAGGCAGCTGCTCTCCTCAGCATCCTTTTTTGGTCACTGTAAAAGGCTGCTTTGGTCTGCTGTGAGTGGAGCCTCCCTTAAATACACCAGGAGCAGGGCAGGGGGGTCCCCCAGATTCGATCATCTGTTTGAGGTGACCGGTGCTGTGAGTCCTGGGCCATCATCGGCGATTTCATAGCACTGGGGCCTGCCCAGATCTGAGAGGTCATCTTCGTTGTGCAGAGTGTTATTGCAAAACTCGATGTTGTTTGCCGTGGTTGTGAAGCTGCAAGCAGCTGATGAGGCCGGGCAGCGTGGCTCAGGGCAGGCTGCCACTACACCACTGCTACAGCCGGCGCTGTTTGCTAGCAGCAGGCAGGATCTTTGGTACAGTCCAAGGAACAAGAAACCTCCTTAGTTGACATAACGTGGAGGTTCTCGGGGTTGCTCAGTAGCTGTCAGGTTCTTTAGGATGGAAACTTCCAGTGGTGAGCAGGGTGCGTGCTAACAGCCCTCCCTTGGAGGCACGCTTTAATCTGAATGCTTTGTTTCATTGTGCTGCTGGCTGAGCATGATGAACTTAATGACTTTAACCTTCCACTTTTGTTTTCCTAAGGTATCTCCTGTTAATAGGATCTTAAATGACAAGTCTGTGTTGTGCTGGCTTTCTTACTCCGCTTGTTATCCTCCCTCCCTTTCCATCTTACCCCGGTCATTCAGAGAACAAGCTTAACAGAAAGCAGTGGATGGAGGCAGCAAATAGTGAACAAATCGGTATTCACAGTTTTTTAATGAATTTCTGCAGCTGGGTCTGAAACTGGCAGAGCTTTCTGGGGAAACACAGACAGCAAAGAGCCCTGAAAATAGCCAGGTTATGAAAGCATGAAATGAAGAATGGGAACAACAGCCCTGAATGTCAATGCTTGTTGTGCACTTCTGAGGTTTCGGTACAGTGTGATGTAGAACAGCTGGTTTTGCCATATATTTGCTGCATTTTGCTAGGCCTAAGAACAAATTCAGGGACTTAAATTATTTGCAACCAGTGCTTTAATGCCCTTGATGATCAGTGGTAAGGCAGCTGAACTGAATGCTGGTGGGTGCTGATAAATCAGAAATGACTGGGCTGGTTTAGATAACTTTAAGGGTTGGAGTCTAAACTAGTTGGTAAGAGCAGTGCTTTAGACCAGCTCTGCATTTAAGGGTTGATTGGGTACTGTATTGCTAACATAGGTGTGATCAAATCCATTCCTTGCATGGAATGGCAGAAATGCTTGGTCAGGCTTTCATGCTTATGATGGCTAATGTATTGTTTTATACTATTGTCAGCCCAGCAGCTGTTTTCACTTTGAGAAGCATTTATTTAAAAAGAAACCCTCTGCTAACACATGTTTTGTGGAGATGGGTGAAATAATGCTTAAAGGTCCAAGTTTTAATTTCTAAGCCTTATTAGGAATAACCTGAACGTGCACGGTACGTTTCAGGAAGCAACAATATCTGTCAGAGGCTGCAAGTTTTGACCTTTGAGACATGAATAGTAGGCTGTTGTGTGCTGCTCAGGGCTGAAAATGAACATATCCTACGTCTGAACTTTATTTAAAACTCAGCTGAAATGTTAAGGCAGCAGTCTGCTGCTTGGCAAATGGTTTGCTTTAGCAACCTTCTCGCATACTTGCACCTGCAGGTGAATTTCAAGTGTCCAATATTAAATGGCTTACAATTTATAGCTACCTGCATTATTTATCTGGCGTTACCAGCCAGGTATATTCATCCAAGTCAGAAGAAGCACGTTGTATGCCTAGCAGGAAACTTGGAGATCTGATCCTTGTATCCTGCATGCCTCTGGGAAGGCTTCTAGGTCAAAAGAGAGACTCTCAATGTTAAGGTTATTTAACCCCTTCATTTAGAGGGGTCTGAGGGCTTTTAAAGTAACTTTGCTCTCCAGTCAGAGGAGTCTGTGTAGGGAATTAACTGTACTCGCAGCTGATGAGGCCTGTGGGCGGGTTGTGTAGCTTTGCAAGGCCAGCATGCAAGCGTCCTGACAGCTGCGGCTCCACGTATGTGGTCTTGCTTCTTCAAGCTAACATCAGAAAAGGCTATGCGATGAATCTGAAAAGCTTGACTGTGAGGAGGAGGTGGTGGGGCGCTGCTCCGGGCTTCCAGCAAGTCCTGCAGGCGCGTGGTGACCGGAGCCGCCTCATCCTGGGACTGCTCTGCCATGGGCTTCAGTGCCCTGCCAAGGACTGACGTGGTACCACAGCAGTCATGGCTCTTTCCTAACATTTTATATGCAAGGTTATTTACTTTACAAGGCTTTCCCCGAGTCAGGAAAAAATAAGTTTTATTAGACCAGCATTTTCAAATGTAGCTCAACTCTGAAGTCTGCAGGATCTCACTGTACTGGCTTAAAACATAGTTTCTTTAGCTCACAGTCTGACATGCTTATCTCCTCTCTCCTCCTTCTCTTCCTACCCCCAGATCTCCATTAGTGCCTCCTTTGGAGCCATAGCACTCACATTTGGCAAAGCTCACATTGAGCAACAGCCATGTGCTGGGTGCCATGGGTGCACATCTGGAGCAAATGCTTAGGCTGTGAGTGCTCTTCACTGGAACTTGGCTTAGCACAAGAGTCCTTCTTGATAACTGCAGATAAGTGGCTGCTCAAACTCACATCAGTGCTGCCAGTAGAGTGGACAGCTATCTCACCTTATCTGCGGATGATGAAGCTTCTTTGTCAGGGCTCAGAGACTGAGCAGAAGAGTTTCTGGCTGTGGTGCTTGCTGTTTGCAGGCTGCCATAAACTGGGCTTTTTGTTTCAGAAGAGAAACAAAAAGATGGAGTGAAAGCGACTCTCACAAAATTGTTTGTTTTTATTTTTCCATTGTATGTGTTGTTTTACTTGTATGAAGTCTTGAAGACCTAGCTTCAGGTGTCCCGTATTGCTCCTTATTCCATCATTTGCTTTTTCCATGAAGACGCTTTTGAGCCTCCTTTTGTAGATTGTTCCGAATTCTTCATGCTCTGCAGTTTAAATCTAAAAATGCATAATCTGACGTGCATGCAAGTATAGTGAAATTTGGGTTCTGTAATGAGGATGAGGTATTGTTGATAAAGCAGATGACTGCAGGTGGGTGGTGCTCAGCTACAGACAGTCTCGCTAGCTCTTCAGATGAAGACCTCTAACACTTGTAACCTTCGGTTTATAGCTGTTGTGTGTATAACTTACTGTAAATTATTATATTCTAACCGCTGCAGATGGTATTAAATAAAGAGCCTTTAGCTGCTCTCATAAGGGCGAGTGAAGCAGAAGAGTTTCACAAGACGGTGCTCTGACTGAAGAGAAGTACAGAGTCTTTAAAACTAAAATCTCGCTGTTGTCTCGTGCTGTGAGCCTGGCAGCCCTTCCTGCAGGAGCTCTGAACACCTCTGCTGCATGCAGCAACCTTCTCTGGGGAGCACTCCTCTTGGTCAGCGCTCACTGGCACGGCAGTAAGGAGCTCAGCCTGTCCTGCAGACCTGCCTTGATTTGCTTGAAATACAGCACAGATCTGCACTTGCTCTGTTGTGGTTGTTGCAATGTTAGCATAAAAAATTGCCTCGGTGAGGCTGCAACCTCTTGATTGTAGGTTAGTGGGGATGACCGATGTGGTGGTGGGAAGAACCAAGCTCCCACTAAAGCCCTGGGAGAACTCAAAACTTTCTTTCACTTGGTTTCTTCCTGTCACCTGTTTTGAATTTTCTTCTTCCCAGTAAAAGCTCTTTTTTTTTTGGTAACTTGGGAGTTTTATTGTGCTGAAGGCTTTTGTTTTAACAAGGCACAAGAAATGATATCATCGTGTCTCAGGGAAGTAAGTACATGAGTGTTTCTAGCATAATGTCCTCAGTGTTGCAAAAGACACGTGTTGCATTTCACTTGCCTGTTGATCAGTGTTTGTGTTTAGTGAACAGAGCACCGAGGAAACCAGGTTGGTGAGCAGTCGCTGGCAGGAACACCTACAGAAACTGGTTCAGACTTGGAGAATGGTCACTGGTTGCATCCTGGCAGCACATCCAGTTTGCTTCGTGAGAAGCAGCTGGGATTTTAGGAGCAGGCTTTAGAATTACTTTACAAGAAGCGGGCTCTAGGCACAGCAGACCTTGCATCTGGCTTGGTGGTTCTATTGCAACAGATGGCTTTCATAACACTTACTGGAAGGCATTATTTTCTCCTTGGGTTGTCTAAACACTCTTAGCACCAGAACAATGTGATGTATGAAACGCAATGAATACAAAGCTCGTTTCCTGGGAGCATTAGGTCTTAATCATATGTGGTTGTGAATCAGCAATGAAGTAGCAGCCACTGTGACAACTATCTACAGTAATTTATTTCCTTGTTAGTATTTAAAACCATCCAGGCTTAGTAAACTTTCCATTTACTCTGCCTCCACCTTCATTCAAGCTACAGTTTATTTCTGTCCCTTCTCATTTGTCCTGTGCACTGCACGGCGTATTCTTTTTCTTGCATGTGGTGTTACTGTTCGTTGAGCAATGCAGCTTTTTCTCTTGGCTGTTTTGGACCAGCAGGAAAGCCATGGTGCTGCTTCGGTTTCACGAACAAACCTTGAATACGAACACAAGGGTGAAGGAGCTGGGCCTCCTCTTTAACCCCGAGGTCTGGCACAGAGACCTGCTCTGAAGCATGAAAGTACTCCTATGCTCATGTGGGTAATCAGTTTGGATTTATTCCTTAAAAGGAAGATTATTGGAGAAATGTCTTAGACTAGACCCCCCTGTGAGACTTGTATTTATTCTCTGGCAGTGTGACGCTTTAAATGAATGTCAGAATGAACTCCTGGGACCGTGGCTTGCAATCCACACTGCATGTCTGTGCTTCCAGTAGCGGTGCCATAAAACAGTGGATAGCTGACCTTGTAAAGGAGTGATTAGCTATACACTTGCTGTCATTTACACAGGGTGTCCTCTCCTCTGCTGCTTCATTGTGTGTGAGATCCAAAACCATCTACCTGCAGAAATGGCTCAGTACTGGGCATTCATGGCAGAGATTCTTCATAAAAGATGGTCTGTTTTACCAGATATGTGGTAGTGACGGTGGTTTGACTGTGCTTTAGTATAAATGTGGTGTCTGACTTTTCTTGACTTTAATTACTGAAAACTTGTTGCTCCCGGTGAGCTGTACTCAACCTGCTTTCCTACTTCAATCAGGAAACTGATTAATATAAGCACTGATGGCAGTAAGGCATGGGGTGTGAGAACAGGGAGTCTCATACTCGTACACTCTGGAATGCAAGCTTGGAAACAGTAAATGTTGCCTGAGCATAGGTAACAGCCGTTGACAAAAATTAAGCTAAAAAACTGGAACTGGTTTCCTTAATCCCTTGGTGACAGTATTTTTACCTAGTCAAACTGAAACGCAGTTCATATCAGGTTGTTGGCTTCCCCGTAAGGAAGGAAAAACTACAAAGTTTAATTCTTCAAAGTATGTCTTGACAAAACAGATCTGACAGGTGTGTCTTCCTATTAAAAACAAGATTTGGGATCTGGATTTCTTGAGCAAATTACCTTTGACAGTTGTTACTAAGCCAGTGCCTCCACAGACCAATAAATGATTTTTGTCTTTGTTATATTAAACTCAGTCTTTTGACAGCTGTGATTATACTGAGGCATGTAGAAGACCTTACAAAGGGCCATCGATATTAAAAATAACTTTCAGGTGAGAAATAAGAAACCAAATTCTATTAGCCCCTAATTTTACACTGTAATTACAAATCCTTGACCTGGTCCATTCAATTCGTCTATTAGCAGTATGTATTGCTAAAGAGCAACAGAGGATACAAGCCTAGCTGCTGATTTTAGCAGAGCGCCTGTGGATGCGTGTGCGTACATGTGTGAAAGCATCGCGGCATCCTTCCCTCTGGCAGAGGGATGTGACTGCATCTGAAACAAGCCTGCAGTGCCTGTCCGTTTTGCTACAGGAGGCCTCCAGTCATGTTGCTTTTGCAATATCTTTGAGCACGTGTGCCGCAGGGCTTAGCCTCCTGCCCTCTTCTCCTACTTTTTGATTTTTGTTGCTGCGTAGGTGAAGTGAAAATCAGATGTGAGGATAGGAGTCCCACAGCAAACTTGCCATACCAGAGCCACACATGGAAAGCATTTTCCACAGAGCCAGGAAGCTAACATGGTCTCGGTTAATTCAACGCCATTGCTCTCGTGGTGTTAGAGGATGGAAGGAACTCAGGTATTTTGGAGCAAAAATTTAGGTTGGGTGCAACCTCTACTTTTGCCTTTTCTTCGGATCATCTGGCTTGCTTCCTACTTTTTCCTACAGTAGAGAGAGAATGGCTGGTTTAGTGGTCAGAAATGGAAATTTGTTCTAACTCAGCAAAAGTGAGCAGCATATGATCTTTTGATGGTCTCACTGAATGAGACAAGTGTTGAGATCATTAAACTCACCCATAAAAGTGTGACAAGAGAAGAAGCTACTGGAAATGCTGCCCATATACTGAGGAAGGATAATATGAGCAACTTAATACTCAACTTAGATATTGCTCTCCTTTCTCTGTGATCACTTGAGCATCTTAAAAGACATCCTGCAGGGCAGCGAGGCATCCTCTAGCTTGGAGGCAGTTCACTTCCACTCTTCTGCACCCCTGCAAGCATCACCAACAATACATTAATTACTGTAATGTTCTTCTGCAAATGTTTACAGGAAGGTACTACATTTAAAGTGAAAAATGTGCAGAGGCTGAAATAGTGGTGTCAGACAGGAGTGCAGGCTTTCTCCTCTCCTGCTTGACCCTGCCCTAGGAGTGATTGTGGTAAGAGGTCAGGCAGAAGACGGACTCCAGATGCTGCGTGGCTGAGAGATACAGTTCTGGGTGAAAACAGCTGAATGCTGCTTGAATGGACCCTCTCTGGCTGTAGGGTTGGCTCAGGGTGCAAACTTGTCCCTGTGAGAGGAGGCGGTTAGTTAGGACAAGAGAATCCCAGTCAGATTTTAGAAATTTCTGACCTCCCTTAGGGAGGAAGGAGAGCTGTTGGTCAGTCCACCTGCTGTGGCAGAAATACAGGGACCAGCAGGGCTGAACAGGGACGCTTCAAAAGGGCCAAATGACAGCTGCACTTCTTGCATTTTACAGGATATCTGTTTAAGAGTGGCTGTCTTAGGAATCTCCAACTACAGCAACATCCTCACACTTTCCTCTTGTTCTTTTTGGACGTCTGTGCAGCCTAGCCTGTGGGTAGGAAAGGGGAAATACTCTGGCAGGCCATCTGAAAGGTCGCTGGTCTTTAATCTGAAGCTGTGACTTAAACAGATTTTTCCTTTCAATTTGCAAGACAGGACATTTAGGGATTACCGGTGCTATACATAGACTGCTCTTAGCTGTGTCCTGTCCTGCTGGGAACACTTAAGAGCTGAGTAAAACCCTGGCCAGGAGTCCTGTGTGCTGCTTCTCCATTGTCGTCTCCCTCTGTGAGAGTTTCTCTGGCACTCGCTAGGACACTGGCAGGGCCGGAGGAGGACAGATGTCTAAAGCCCTCAGAAGTGGGGTTTGTTTAGTGGGAAGTCCACCAGAAAGGATGAATTCGTGGGCTGGCTGCTGCTTAAGTTGTTGTTTTTTGTCTGATCATGAGGTGTTTTTCACGTCCATGTTTAGCTCACCACAGAATGAGCAGTGCTGTTGGACTGTGCGTGGCCGTGTGCGCGCATGGAGATAACAAACCCAGGCTTAATCCAGAATCCCTCTGCTCGATAGTCCCTTATCTCTGGGCACACACTGTGTGTGTTGAAGCCCTGGGTGGGTCCTGTTTTATTGGCTCTTAAAATAGTGGGGGAAGCACCCAAAACGTGAGTTCTTGACCCAGGCTGTACTTCCAAGCAAACAAACCCTCCGTAGCTTGTCAAGGAAATAGCTGGTATTGGCTAACAGACAGGTTTGGGCTTTCTTTTAGGATCCTATTGAAATTACAGCCTGCTTCATAGAACTCATTAACATTTTAACATCAGATGATTCGATTTCTAATTATCAAGTAGCATGTCAGTAAGAGTCAGTGTAAGGTAACTGACAGTGCGTGTATAGATTTTTGTGTGCTGCTTTAGTATTTAGGTCACGTTTGGCAACAGATGCTCTGTGTAAATGACTTAAAATCCTTTGAACTCCTGTGGATAGAGCACAAGCAAGAGGTGTTATCCTAGATGAATCTGCTTAGCCCAGGGGACATGACTACTTTTTTCATCAGGCAAGAGCTAGTGGCTCCTGAAGTGATCCTGCGCTGCCTGGTGTTGAGGTGTAAATTACTGCATGAGAGGAGCATCACAACTAACACAAACAGTTTGCAAACTGACTGTGGACAACTCAAGAAGCCGTAATAGTTTCCAGCATACTCTAAGGATGCACTAATAAAGAAGCTTTGCTGATTAGTGCTACTGAGGAATCCAGCAAGTCTCTGTCATTGTAAAATGTTTGAGCACACAACCTGTTTAGCATGGTCTGGATTAGTGAGACCTCTTTGCGTATTCCCTGTTTTGAGATTTGAGGAGAACATCTTGCCTAGCGTGTTGAATTTCTCCAAGGTGACAACAAATATTTTCTGTCCTCAAGTGAAGCCGAAGTGTAGCTAAAAATCAAGTTTCCTGTTGGCACAGTGGGGATGAGTCATTGTGGTTTTGAGCAAAGGGGCAGGATCTTCCTTTCACTGCAGCAGCGTTTTACTGAGAGAGGCTCTCACAGAGCAGTGGGCTCAGGTGCTTTGTGTTCTTGTCCCTATTGCTGAGGAAATGCAGCAGTGTTTGGATTTAGGGCTCCTGATGGGTCTCTACTGTGGCCCAGCACTTTGGTGGTCACTGTGGCACCTTTACTGGCACCTTATGCTGGCATCCTTTTAAAGAACCTTTTACGTCTTTTTTTGTACCAATGCCTGTTGTCATTGGTTTTAGCTTTGCTTTTCCTTAGCTCACCATACAAGGCTTCTTTCTGTCTGCATCCAGTCCGGTCTCCTTGAACTAGAGGGGAGGAAGCTTGGGGACATGGAGAACTGCAGTTCATGCCAGGACCTTTGAGACTGGCCTCCACATTTCACCAAGGTGTTTTCTTATTGCATGTTAGAAGCCAAAATAGGCTGGAGAGCTCCTGTATATCTCTTATGTAGCGACAAAATGGTGTGGTTTGGTTTCTTACCCATCTCAGCTGGAGGATAGAAGGCAAAGTCACCAGGACTAGCAGATTGTCAAGTAACTTCAAAATCCTGAAGTGCTGGGCTTCAAGACCAGAGTAAATCCTGAGTAGCTTTTCTTGGTCTTTAACTTGAATCAGCTGAAGCTATAAATCTTTGCTGTAAAAAGTCATCCGTAGCTCTTAGCAATTAATAAATCCCATTTTGGCTGACCTCCTTGCCCCCTCCACTCCCCACCACCCAAGGTGCCATGTTTTTGTTTTAGTGTTGCATGTTAACTTCCAAGCACGAGAGTCTGGCCTTGGTCTGTCTGAGCAGTTTGGCTGCTCACGTGCACAAGAGCTCTGAAAACTGTCTTTGAAGACTTTGGAGCTTTCCAGTGGTCTACAGCTGCATAGCCTTGAGCACAAGCTCTCCACAGCAGCATGACTGCCATCTCCTGTGTTACGGATCTGCAACTTCTAATAAACGGCAATAATTTCTTTCTCAATGTATTTATTGTTTTTCCAGAGGTGAAAATATGTGGAGTTTTAAGTCTGAGTTTTTTCCAGAAGTTGATCTTGTCAAAGCAGCATCCCACTACTTATATCTAGTAAGCTGCTTCTTAGTTGGCTCCATGCCAATATCGTCCATCAGTTGGGTTATGATGATACTGTGGAAGAAAACCTGGGACTTGAATGCATGTGGCTTGTACTAAAAGCACAGTGTGATGTATGCTTAAAAGCAGAAAAAAGTAAAATTTGATAGTTGTAGTGTCAGTATTTTGGTGATGGTGGCTGAATCTGAGTGCTTTGTTCCTACAGAAATTGCAGCCAGTTTCCAAATTTATTTGTAAATCTCTACCCACAAAAAGTATAGTGCATCTTACTTGGCAATGTCTGTCTTTTTTTTTTTTGGCTTAAGTGTAATATCCTATTTCTGTTAAAGTAACTCACAAGATTCTTATTATTCTCCTTGTGTCTTCCATTCTGGGATTTCAGATGGGCACTGAATTCTCTTAGCTTCCTCTAATAGTCCTCTCTATTGTTTTCCTGAGAGATCTGTCAATTTTATTGTGCTAGTGTCATGGACTCTTGGTCTGCAGATGCCTACTGCTGGAGAAGCACAGTGTTCAAAATCAGGAATACAAATACAGATGTTCCATCATCATACAGATATATCTGTATATATACGCGTTGGTAGATTGATATAAAATTACTTGCTCCCTTGCCTTGATGCACATAGGGAGCTTTTTATGATACTTACTTAAAATCCTGTAAGAAATATTGGGAAGCTTTTTAGGTGTTTAACTTATAGGTAGGTGTTCTTTTGTGTTGAAGGTAGTGAGTGCTCCTGCTAATGAAGTCAGTATAAATGTGTACTCAAAGTGAAAGATTTTAAAGTTCCTAGAGGGGGTAACAAGTTCTTGGCCTTTTTAGGAACGTGAAACACCTTGGTAAGCACTCTTCTAACAACAAAACAAATCCCCAAAAAAAAGCTGCCATTTGTCTTAAGAGCTCATAGATCTGTTGCAGTTCATAAACTCCAAGGCCATGAACTAATATTGTTCACTCTTCATGGTGTTGTACATTTTACAGAAGGCGTTTTATCTCCCAGCGCTGCTCTCTAGACTTTTTAGAAGACATAGTGGAATATGCCAGTGTACAAAGGTACTTTTTTTCAAAAGCAGCATTAATTTTAACTCGTTGCATGCAGTCCTCTCCTCCCTCCACCCTCTTCCACGCCAATATCTGAGGTCCTGCATGCTAGTGCTGCCATATGATCATAAAACTGGCATGACTTTTTTTTTAGCGCACTTAAGATTTTTTCGTTTTCTTCTTACAATTGCAGAACCAAGAATATATCTGGGTCTCCGAGGCACAAAAGTTTGAAGAAGATGCACTTCATCAAGAACATGAGGCAGTATGACACAAAAAACAGCAGGTAACTTCAGCTGTGCCCCTTGTACTTGTGTGTGCTCATAAGTAAACGCCAGTTCAATGTGGTTAGCTCTTTAATATCAGTGGGAATAATGCAATGTCCTTGTGGTCTTGCTAATTTTAAACATCCTTATATTGAGGGCAGTAGGTGCTGATATCTGCTACATCTGCAGCAATCTTCTGATGGTTCTGCCATTCTGCTTTGAGGAGAAAGGAAGTTAATTCATTCTCTCCTAACACCGTCTTTATCTCTAGCACAAAGACTGAGGAGGCTGTAAGAGCTCTGAGGAGGTCAGAGCTGAGGAGGATGTAAGGAGAATGGTTTGGTTTATCCAAATTCTTGGCTCTTAGCTGCTGAGCAGGAGAGAGAATGGGTTGCATTTGTATCTATTATTGCTAGATGTGTGAGACCTAGGAGTGGTACCATCATCCATCTAAATACAAAAATATTTGTGAAAATATATTGATTTTTAAATAGATATCTCTATATAATTTTTATGACTGAGATCTCTGAGTTGTTCTCAGGATGATGCTGGTTACAGAGCTGGGCTGTGAGATAGGGCTTGGCTCTAAGGCCCTGTAGGGTCAGAAGGAAACCTCTGCTTTTGTGCTGTTTTCTGGAAACATACAATCCATATCAGTATCTATGTAACTTACAAAGCAAATGAAGAGGAATCCAGTGTTCAGTCTATAAAAAAGTTTTGTAACTTCTGAATCTCAATTCTTATCCTGATCTTTTCCCATCTGCTTACAGGATAGTATTAATCTGTGCTAAACGAACACTGTGTGTGGCTTTTTCGATCCTACCTTACGGGGAGACTTTACGAATCAGGTGAGTCATCATTAACTGCTTCGTGAAATCTCTGGTTTATTGTTTGCGAAAGATTTTTTTTAAATGAGTATGGGTGGTATAGGTCTTGTGTTTGAAGCCGGTGAACATACTTGACTTACTGCTAACGTGTAAGGACAAGAACTTGCTATGAGCGCAGTAAAATCAGATGTTGCTGCAGTGTCAGTGTTCACTGAAACTTCTAGAGAAAATATTGGAAAAGGGCAAACCTCTCTTAAGGTCTTTGTTCACGTTTCAAGCACTGCAGTCCTGTGAAATCCTTGAAACCAACTTTGAACACAATGTGGCTCCTTGCCATGTACATCAGACAAGGATGCTACATTCTTTACTAGAAAGTCTTCAACCTTTAGTAGTTAAGCTATAACTAAGTTTAAGAAACTCTTCCATTTGTCACCTGTCCTAAGCCATGAATGTCACTATTTGTAATCTAAGAAAAACAGAAGCAGTTTAGCCCGATTGATACCAATTGATTCTGCTTTTAATGTTTGCGCTCCATTTTTTTATAGAACTGTAAATATGATCAAATATGAGAACCAAAACCTGCTAACTGGACTTGCCTGCAGCTTTGCTCAGTCTCTTATGAACTCTAAGTTGATTCTGTGAAGGCCTGATCTACGAGTATACCATAGAAAATAATTATTTTATTTTAATCCACTTCTGCCAAAACAATTGTCTTGCCACTTCTGTTCCGTATGTAACTTATGGAAGAAGGAAACGGATGTTTAGTGGTGGGAATTGTATTGTATTCAAATACACTTGCTATAAAAATAGTTGATGGGAAAATGTTTTCTCATTTAATTGAAAAGCAACAAGGTCACTGGAGTTATTTTAGAGCACTTCTGAGCACGGTGTCGTTCTGCTTGTGTGTAAGCTGGCGATGCAGTTCTTCAGCTGCAAGCTGCTTTTTTGCATTGGAATATAGGTGACAAAGCTGCATGCTGCCATCACTGAAACAGAGTTCTGCTTGCAGCCCTAATTCTTAGTGTGAGCTTGTGTGCACAGTGGTTGGGAAAATTGCAATTGAAAGGCAAGTTTCTAATCCTGAAAAACTAGTAATAAAATCATATTTGCTGTTAAGTATTTGAGCATTAGTGTATTACAAATGGTATAGCCTTATGCAGAAAGACCATACTTTCAAAGATATCCCACTACTATTTTTTTATAGGTGTGTTGGTACAGATCTGATTTTTTTAAAATGAGATTAAATCTGATTCTTGAGTTAATGAACATCTACACATTTTTGAGTATTTAAAAATTAATACTTGCTTGGAGATGGGATTGAGGGATTGCCTTGTTTCTGTGTAGTGGAACTCTGACCACGTGGCATTGGCTGCAGGTAGAGGATCGGCCTGGCGTTTACCATAAAAGAAGCTGAGCTTGTGGTACGTTTTCCAATCGTGCATTTTCTTGTCTTCATTTAGTGATCTAAAAATGGAAGGACAGAAGCAGCGACATCCTTCTGGGGGAGTTTCAGTCTCCACTGAGATGGTCCTTGGAATGGAAGGAGTAGAGCTAGGTGCTGACGGCAAGGTAAGGAAATACTTTTTTTCCTTGATCTCCATCACTGAACCATTGACTGGCATGGGGATGATGGGTAGGTCAGCTGGCTCCTTTCACTGTTGTGACCATTTGATACCAGGAAAATTACTTAATTTATGGATAGCACAACACTGCCTAAAGTGAGAACTGTAACTTTTGAAAGCAGTGGAAGTTTAGATCCTTAATGTCTGAAATGTTTGACTGGTCATAATGCTGCTTCTGGGGAGGCCGTGAAAGTCCCTGGTGATTTCTGCCTCCATTTCTGGAGAATTGTTTTGACTCTGGTATCTCAGGCAACATGTAAATGATATTTTTATCAAAACATTTCCTTTTTGTCAAAACAAAATATGGGTGAAATTTATACCTCTTCAGTTAAATCTGTATCCTGCCAGAGTTTTATTGATGTGATTCTCCCTTTTTTGTTATCCCCCCCCCAAATCCTCTACAGCCCTTCTATCCTGAAGTTGTGAATGTACAGCATTCTGTCCCCCCAGTTTCAAGGTCTTCACTCCCAAGTAGAAACTCTGCACATCTGAGTTATAAAATTCTCAGTGTCTGAAAATAAGCTTTCAATACTTTTTCCCCTATAACTACAACAACTTTTTTTTTGAAGGTTGTGTCCTATGCAAAATTCCTGTATCCAACCAATGCCCTAGTTGTTCGTAAAGCTGACAGCCACAGCGCCGTTCCTTCATGTCGAGCTAGTGCTTCACGGAGTCTTCCTGGATCAAGATACAAACCTGTGACAGCAAAAACTATTCCAGCAGGAACAGAGCTTGGTAAGGACAGCTTCTAGCACTGTCACCACTTGCGCATGCAGCAGAAAAGCATGAGAAAAGCTTGCTTTTCTGAAACAATTGCAAGTGGTGAAGTGCGTTACTGGGACACATGTACTGGGTTTGGAAGGAGACTGGTTTTAGCACACCCTAGCAAAGAAGGCTTGTTAATGAAGTACAGGGGATGAGCCTTAGGACTGAGACTTGCATACATTCCTTACATCCTCTATATATTTGGCCTAGTTTTTGCAATTCAAGAATGGCAAAGCGTTTCCTTGGAAATGTGAAGTTTTATATTACTCAACGAGAAACACCTGGTGTGTGTGGGTACAGATGGTCCTCCTTGCCTTCTAGCACTGTAACAATGCATAAACCAAGGGTTTTTGACAAGAATGCATTCTCTTGTGTAAAAGAGCAAACCTGACAATGCTGTTGTGTGTTAGATCTGAGTATAAGCAAAAATTCAGTCTTCTGCAGTTGCGCTCTGTGCATATTTCTGGAAGACAAACTGTTAGCTTGCACTGTCTAAAATGGTGCATTGGGCATATGTTGGAGATGGAGCTGGTTTGTTTTTAAATAAATCTAATACTGACTAGTTCGTTTGTGGAATGAAAACAGGTGACTAGCTGCAGTTTATCTGTCTAATGGGGTCTGCCAGCACTTCTAATGTTTGCTGTTTGAACACTTTATTAAAGAAAAAACAGAACTTAAAGCTCCATTTCTTGTGGCTCAGTGTTGTGCTTTCCTCGTTCCTTCAGGAAGTGAAGCTGGGGAAGCAGCAGAGTACGATCCAAATCTTCTGGATGACCCTCAGTGGCCCTGTGGAAAACACAAACGTGTTCTCATCTTTGCTTCTTACATGGTGAGTAGCTAACTGAACAGAGGAGTGAGTGAGCTCCTGGAAGATCCTCCTATAAAGAACTTCCACAGGGAAGAAAAAATTGTCCAGGAAGTAGTAGTTGTGGCTTTTTGAGAACAGATCAAGGAAAATACAAATAGCTTTGTACACTGTGCTTGTCAAGGACCAACTTGACATCTCTGTTGTCACTTATTTATTGTAACCATTTGCTTACTGGTTCGTTATGAATTAAGATTTTACATGGTTGAGATTCAACCTGAGGTATTACATAAGCCACTGCAGAAATTTAAGAGTTAAAAAAAAATGTATTGCCTTTGCACTAAAGTGTCCTTGGAAACCTTGTTTTGCTGTCAGTACTGTTCACATGAGAAATAATAGATTTTGCATCCTGTGTTTCAGACAACAGTCATAGAATATGTGAAGCCCTCAGACCTGAAGAAGGATATGAACGAAACCTTTAGAGAGAAGTTTCCTCATATCAAGTTGACACTGAGCAAAATTAGGAGGTAAGAAACAAGCAGTGAATAATGAGAACTTCTGCACTGTTGCAAGACTTATCTTCCACTTGTATGGAGCAAATACTAGATCTATTAATAGTATATATGATTAAATACTAATCTCTTGTTGCCAGTTGAGCTGGCTGTAGGATGACAGCCTTGTACAGGAATGCTTAGGATGCTGGAAAAGGGTAACAGTTGGTTTTCATAGTTCAGCCTAGATGGGTTTTGTTTCATCAACATTAGTAGCCAATTAACAGTGAAGCAACATTAGCATTGAAACAAATACTTGTAACCTGATTGTTTCGCTATTGTGCAGTCCCACTCTTAACTAGTTTGGACCCTCTGCATATTTTCACCTTTCAATTACAAGACTTGCTGATGACTGTAGACTCTAACAGGACTCTAGGATAAAGAAGAAGGTTAGGTCTGTGGCGTCATGGTAAAGAAGAGCGTTTCATGAAGGCAGGACACAGAATTCCTCATCTTCCAGGAAACACATCTGAGTACTCACCACTGAGATGCACTGTTGCACCTTCAGAGAGCTGTAATTGTGCAGCAGTCAGGGCCTTCTGAAATAGCCAGCTTAAAACACAATACTGCTGAATCACTGGGGCTATGTGCAGCTCCCAGCTGTGAGTGGAAGGTTTGCTCTTTCTTAGTGTACATATTCTGCCAGTGTCCTGCATGCTCCTCTTTGTAGCTGTTTCAGTTGTGTGCTTGCAGAGAGATCTTCTGTAGGTGTAGCGTGGATGATAGCAATGAGAGAGCGTCCAGCATAAAGTTTGCCTTTTTGTTGAAGTGAAAGGCCAGCAGTTGTGAGAAGAGTGTAAACCAGTCTGCCTTTCCCCTCAGACCTGATTTTCCTTAGAGGTGTGTGGTAGACAGGTCTCCATCTGCACAGCTTTGATGTGGCATTGTGTAGGCCAGCGTGGTTCAGTCTTATGATATGAATCATGAACAAGTTTGGGATCTTAGAAGGAGACCTACAGCAACAGCCTGCGTGTCAGTGAAGCAGCTAAATCCATGGTGTTTATGGACAGATGAGGAACTGTTCTTTCACATTAGATGATGTCAGCCAGGTTAAATCAGTTTATCAGCTCCAGCTTGCAGCCAGCTGGGCTTCTCCAGCTGAAGATAATACCAGTCATGGTTTTCTAAGTAGGAGCCTTGCCTGTATGCTCTTCTGAGTTCCCATGCTGAGGTGTTTCTAGAGCATTTGGTAAAAGCTCTCATGTTTGAGAGGGTGGATCTTTTTTTTTTCCCCTCTATTCTCAGTTTAAAGAGAGAAATGCGGAATCTGAGTGAAGAATGCAATCTGGAGCCAGTTACTGTGTCCATGGCTTACGTTTACTTTGAGAAGCTCGTTCTCCAAGGCAAACTTAACAAACAGAACCGCAAACTGTGCGCTGGTGCTTGCGTTCTGCTTGCAGCCAAGATCAGCAGTGATCTCAGGAAACACGAAGTCAAACACCTTATAGATGTAAGTACTATGCGACTTGTTTCAGATTTGGTCAAAACCTTTCTGTTTCATGGAACAAGGTAAAGATGAAAAGCAAGATTTTCAGCAGCACATGCTTGCATATTCAAGACCAGCTCTTTCAGTAGATTTTTGTTCTCATCAGGGCTCTTTGGATGCTTCTTTTTAATTAATTTAAAGTACCTGACTGATGCAGTCTAATGTCCTATCAGTCCTACAGTGAGGTTATTTTCACATTTAATGTTTGCCTGAGAAACAGTAATTGTTGTGCGGGTGTCACAGCTCAGCTGATAAGGTTGTTTACGTTTTTGATCTGTGGCAGTGCTTTTGATTCTCTGACTTAGCATAAAACAGGAATATGTGATGCAGACTTAATCTGATAGTGCGTTGGTATCATGTGGATAACTGATTCTGTTTTTCCCCCCTCTCTTTTTCATTGCCATCATAGAAATTAGAAGAGAGATTCAGATTCAACAGAAGAGATCTCATTGGTTTTGAATTCACCGTTCTTGTAGCTTTGGAACTGGCTCTCTATCTTCCTGAAAACCAGGTTTTACCTCATTACAGACGGCTCACACAACAGTCTTAACCAAAGCTACTTTCCAGCTGATAGCGTCACTGAACACGGTTGCTGAAGTTGCTGCTGGCCTTTCTGTGCCACTGTGTGCATCCTGCTATGGCTACAGCTAGTTTTGAAGTCTGCGACGTGTGTGTGAACTGTCAGCGTGTGCATTATGGACACACATGCCAAGACTGGGAGATGGTACGAGAAGAGTTGTTGAACTTTATTTTCTTTCGGACATTTGAAGCACAAATATTCACCAGTTAGCTGTTATGGCTGCTGATTATTCCTTATTTATCTTTTCAGTTTTACTAAAACTGTTCTTCCCTATGAAGAATCCTACGGTATTGTTTCTTTTTTTTAAGCCTTTATTGTATTCCTCGAAACTAAAGGAAGCATCACTTCCATTCCAGTGCACCATAAAGTTCAGATGTTTCCAAGAATCTTTTTGCATTTTTACATTAGTGAAACACATACTTTATTTTTTTTTGAAGATGTGCCTAAAACTGGCTGGTCTGGTACCAGTACTTTTTAAGTTAGTTATGTTATTTAGTGGGAAATTCTGAATTTATATAGCCATTTATTCTTTACCTGCATTGGCCTTGCATATAAGGAAAATAGTTCCAGTATATCTGCACTAATGATACACGGGGCATCTATACTATATAGCTAGATTGAAATTACTGTTTCAATTTAGTTAACTATAGTATTTTAAGATTATACACTTTATTTAAAAAGTAAAGATTGATTCAAAATCTGTCATGAAATACCACCTGTTGAACAAGGTAGCTGCAAAGTGATTGCCATCCTAATCCACTCTTAAATGGAAGATGAGTGCTTTTAACTAAGAACAACTTGCTGTAAAATGTATAATTTCTGTTTTTGATTTGTTTGTGTTTTGTAGTCTGAAATAAGCACCTTTTTAGTATGACTGTATTATATATGGTCTTAGTGCTCTGAGCAAGTACGTAAGTCAGTGGAGCTATTCCTGCCAAACTAAGCCAGTGAAACAAAGCATGCTCAATATTTAAAATGCTACTTTTTAAAACTCCGTTCTTCCAAGCATTGCGTCACTGTGATGGTCCTCAAAACTAGCATTTGTTGCACATCGGAACAGCCACTTAACAGCTGGTGCCAGGCAGCATTCTAATGCTTATGCCAGAGGTTAAATAACTTCTTTGACCATTGGCTATTCCTTCATTTATTTTTAAAATATCCAGGTTGGGAATGAACTCTGATTATGTGTGGAACCTTCTGTGACATTGGCTCTTGGTTTTGTTTTCTGAAGCAATATTATGATACAAGTAACTGTCTATTTGCAAGAAACAAAACTGATGCTTGGCTGTTATGACTGAGAAATTTGTAATTTGTTTGACTCCCAAATGAAATACTAGACCTCATAAGGTTACCTGCTATCTAATATGTAAAGTAATGTAAATTGCTGTTCCTTGTATTAAATGTTGGTTTTAGGCAAAAACAAAGCTGGATCTTTGTTCTTCAGCTGTGTTTTGCCTAAAGCTGATTAGTCGTCATTAGAGTTGCACCAAAACTATACTGGAGCCCTTTCCTCTTTAAGTAGGGCTCAAAATGTATCTTTTCATATAATAACTACAGTGACTATCAAATCTTTTGTAACTGTGTTCAACTGTGTGTAGCTTCAAGTTATTTGTGTAAACTTAATATGGTTCTGACTTCTCTTTAACACAGAAGGACTTTCCAGTCTCTGTAAGTGAGATGGTAGGCGTTAAGTTAGACAATAACCTTGCCAGTTATCTTCCAAAAGGTTTAGAAAAATGTCTACTAGTTCAGCTTTCTACTGAATATAACTGTTATCGCATGCAAGAAATAGCAATGTACTAAACATCTAGAATATAGAGAGCGTTGAAATTAGAAAAATGTGGTAAACACAACGAAAGTGGTCCACCACTTCCTATACTCATTGTGTGAGGGGAAAGAGCTAGAACTGAGTAAAGAAACTCCTCACAAGGTATCTCCAGAAATAGTAAAACACTTCATTTAGTGTAAATGAAGTCGCAAAATGTCCTTCTTTGGAGACTTCCTTCTATTTAGTGTATAAAGTTTTCTGTAGCAACTTTCTCAGACATCTAGAGAAAAATGTATTTATTTTTGGAACAGTTCAGTCTCTATTCAGTGGAAGTTTGTCTAGTTGCAGTGGGCATTTGGGCAAGAGATCCCCTCCCAGAATGGAAGGTATGGTTTCACATGATAAATGGGAAAGCTTTGGGGTTTGGTTATTTAGTTTGCATTTTCTTCAGAAGAACAGCTTAGGGTAAGGAATACTAAATGCCAGAACGCTGAATGCTGTTTAAAGGTAACTGTGAACGTTGGCTCAGGCCCACACAGCATTGCTGAGCTCGGAAGCTCGGGACACCATGAAGCAAACGCTGTCCTGGCGCTTCTCAAACGGGCAGGGGCAGTGTTTGAGCAGCGCTGTAGGATGCGGGCCTCTGGCTGACAGCATCCAGCTGCTGGGCCTGCGACTTGTAAATTGGTACCGCTGTCGTGGTGCCTCTGCAGGAGCTGTCACTTCTGCAGGGTATGCAAGCTGTGTGTGTCTGTTAATTTCTCTGTAGCTAGAGTGTAGTTTGCAGTCCTGTTCAATTCTGCCTGTGTGGTAATATTTATCTTCTCACCTAAAAGCTGCCACCATGTGGCAAGGGACTATTCCTACATTACCAATTAATAAACTGAGAGGGGGACCCTCACGAAGTGTGTTCACCGGCATTTCTTCTCCCCAAGGAGCTCCTGTTACTTCAGAGGGAAGCAGCAAGTGCCCCATGAAGATGACAAGAGCGAGATGTTCCTGTCTACACCCGACTCCGTTACGGTTTCTGTCCTAGTGTGTTATTTAAGTTCCTCACTTGCTGCCCGTTCCCTATTCCTCCCTGTCCATGCCCTTGTGAACCCACGATGCTGTGAAATAAACCCGTTTTTATACGTGTTTTGTAACCAAATGCCCTGTGTGCAGCGCTGCTTGGGGTTTGTGCTGTTGGGGGGGGGGGACACAACGGGGCTGAGGGGTCTTCCCCGGCCCCTCACGGCTGGGGGAGGTGGGGGGGGGGGGAACAAGAACCCGTCAGGCAGCAGCGCGCTGATGACGTCACGCCGCCCCCAGGAGCAGTGACGTCACTCCCAAAAGCACGGTTGACGTCACAGCAGCCCCCGGAAGCCCTCCCTTCCCTCCCCGACGCCTTTCCGCTTCCGCGGGGCCGCCCCTTCCTTTCCGCCGCACCGCGCGCGAGGTATGGCGGCGGCGGCGGGGCGCGGGCGGCGGCCGGGGGACCTGGGGGGCGGCCCGGGGCTGGGTACCGGGTACCGTGGGGCCGGGAGGGGTGGTGGAGTGCTACGGGAGGGCCGGGCCGGGCCGGGAGCGCTGCGTCCCCCCCCCCCGGGCCTCGTGGGGCCGGGCCTGAGCCGCGCCTCGCTTCCCGTAGGTGTCACCGGGCGAGATGCAGAACGACGCCGGGGAGTTCGTGGACCTCTACGTGCCTCGCAAGTGGTGAGTGCGGCCCTGCGGGACCGGCAGCTCCGAACGAAAAGGGGCTTGGCTCCGTAAACCTTTAGCCCCGCGAGTTCTGTGGAAAAATTATAAATTTCTATTCATTTTTGTGCAGAAATACCTTGCGTAAGTATGAGAAAAGTAAATTGAGAGAGAACTCCCGGCGTCTCGAGGTGCAGCCCGTCAGTCTCAGGATGCGGCGGCTCCTTTGTGGCTGCTTTCAGGAGAAAATGGGTGTATTTGTGCTGTGTGAGCATTTCTGAGCTACGCGCTCCTGTAGTGAATTTGTTAAGTGATTACTCGTTGTCCTGATAGTGCATCTTAGATGCTATTTTAAGATTGGAGAAAATTGGGTTTTGTTAAATCTGATAAAACACATACAGATGGTTTGTTTTACAGTGAGTTTTTTTTTGATTAAATGTTACTAAGGCCTGTGATTTCTAAGAGGACCAAAGTTAGTGACCTGAATGTCTTCTGAGAGATCTAATGGCTCCCAGTGAAAAAAGATACAGAATACGTTATGAATTCCATTGGTTGCTGGGGGTTTTGCACATTAGAAAGGGACAACATGATATTCTGCATTTTGAAGGTCAGTGTTTGTGTGTGCACTGAATAGTAGTGAACTGGGTTCATAAAGATTAAATCAAAGGGATAGCTGGCAACTTAGCGTGACTACACAGCGGAAGTTTCCGTTAAATGTTCTTAAAACTTGATTTTGACTTTCTGAGCACTGAACCTTAATCTCTTAGCGTCTGAACTTGCACAGCTTTAATTTTCATGTAGGTTTGATTTTGATAGTCTTTGTTTGCTGTCACTGTTCATTTCCTTTTATTGAAACATATCTTGTTACTTATTCCTTAGCTCTGCTAGCAACCGAATAATCGGTGCCAAGGATCATGCTTCTATTCAGATAAACATTTCTGAGGTAAGTTTTCTTAACAGAAGCGACGGATAAAAGAGCAATGCATTTCAATTTTCATAGAATTTAGGAAATGTAAACGCTTGTGACGAATCTCCAAATAATTCACTAGGAGTCGTACAGGTGTAGAACTAGAAAGCTTTTGTACATGTAAGGATATTAGTATGTCGCCCCTGGTTACTTTTCAACCTATTGGAAAATAATTCTCTGTAGGCGATTATATAAAGCTCTGAAAACAGTCTGTTCCAGTGCTTTACTGAGTAAATAAAACTTCCTAAGGATAGACATTTAGAGTTAAAAATTAGGGGATTCCTTTTCCTGATGGAAAATGAGTGCTCCGTTCTGGAAGATCAGTACTCCCTTCTACCTTCACCTGTCAGTAAAACAGCACAGTTCTCCAGCCTGTCCACGTACATCCAGTTTCAATTTTTTATTCTCATTGATCTGTGCCCTTTACAGTTTGTACCAAGTTTCAGAAAGGTGTGCGGTTTCCTGGGCAGAACTCTTTTTCTGTTCTGCTTTGCTTAACTAAAGTGCCATTTTCCATGTTTTGCATGAAGCGTTTCTGTTAACGCTGAAATGAGTTCTCTGTTAGCTGAAATGAGATTGCTTATGTGTTTTGTGTGCTGCATTACCATTTCTTTAACTTGGTTCTCAGGTTCTTAGACGCTGAGAACAATTCGTGTGCCTCGACTTGGACATTCCATTTTCCATTATACTGACTTAAACATGAATAAAATAAATAAAGGCAGTAAAGTACACAAATAAGGTTTACGTTGAACTGTTCCATTTCTGTAGAATTCCAATGTTTTCTTTTTTGAGCTACCATTTTCTATTGCATTTTTGTAATGCTCTCTGATACATTAGATGTTATATCTGCATTATGTAGCAAACAATACATTTGCTCTGAAAAGGTTCTCTGTATATTCTGGCTGAACTATTTGCCTTGAGTTTGTGAAGTTTGCAGTAAAAAAATATTTGCAAAGTTGAACAGGTAACATTTATCTTCAAGGGTTTGGCAAGCATGAGGTGAGAGCATAAAATTCTGCGAGAATTCTGTAAGAATCTGTATGGAGTAATTTGCTTGTAATTACAGGTTGACAAGGTAACGGGGAGAGTCAATGGCCAGTTCAAAACATACGCCATTTGTGGAGCAATCCGTAGGATGGTAAGCGTTTTCTTGAGCTTGAAAATGATCATGCTTCCCTTCATATTGATTAGTAATATTTCAGGTTTATGTTTGGCCCTGGAAATGCAGTGTGCCTTCTGCACATTCTAGAGGAGAGCACATCAGTGTGAAGACTTGAACTAATTGACTTGAAAGAATGAGTTTCTTCTGTTTTTTCTTCAGTTTGTTGGTTTGGAGAACCGTTTATGTTTGTTATTGTTATTTTTAAAAAATCACTAGAAGGTGCAAGTGGATTTTTTTCCTCTAAGAATGCACTAAGCAGCTGATATCTGACTTTGTTTATAATTATTAGAGATTACACTATCATAATTTAAATTTGTAAGCATGATGTGAAGCTTCCTAGAGTTCATTTACTCAGAAGTACATCTTTTTAATGCAAGTCTATGCTTTGTCAAGTTCTGTTTCTTATTCTGAAGAATGGCAAAGGATTTAACAGCTTGTTTTAAAAATGCTAGTCTGTGTATGTGAAATGCAGTGATCTGTCAAAAAAAAAAAAAGTTTGCATTTCACTGCCAGCATGAAATGCTGCTGCTACCTCTCTCTTTTTAATGTGTGATAGCAATTATGTGCTCACTTCAGAATTTTCCTTTTTATTATAGGGGGAATCAGACGACTCCATTCTGCGTCTGGCAAAAAATGATGGAATTGTTTCCAAGTAAGTATGTTTACCTTATCCTCAATAACTTTTTGCAGAGGTAGTTCAGTACCCAAATTCGACTTCTGGGTTAAAATCTGTACACTATATTTACAGAATGTTTACACAGTTGGCCAAATAACTACTTGAGCTATTAAATAGTTTCTAACATTGTTTCTTTCATTTTCTTCTAGGAATTTCTAACAGAAGAAAGTGGTATGGAACATTTGATATAAAATAAACAGTTCAAATGTATATTGTGTTGTGTCTTTTGTTAAGTCATAAACACCAGTGGAGTTGTTACAGTTTGTCTTAAAAGAACGTAGAAATGCAAGCCTAAGAAGGATGTATATTATACAGATTCTGACTGTGAATTCATACAGCACATCGCCTTGTAGAGCAGTGTCAGAGTTTAAAATCAAGAACTTCCAGTTCACTCCTCTGTCCACTATAATCTGTATTTCCAGCTGTGATAGGTTTTGCAATTGTAGCTCATCTCCTCTTAATCTGTAATGGAACTATTTACAATGTAACAGTCTTAATTCAACTTGCTGCTGTTTCATAGGAAAAACGAAGAGTTTGTTTTGGTTATGATATCCAAGTTTATTTTTTCTGCTGATAAAGGCTCACAATATTTCTTTTGCCATTTACACATTCTGTAAGCAAATTATTAATACTGAAGTTCATGGAAAACTTACCAGAAATACCACTGCATGCCAGCAAGTTGATTTCAACATGGGAGAGACTCGAGGTTTTACGTTTTTTACTCTCAAGCATGACTTTGGTGCTGAGAAGCAGAGAAACGATTTAAGGAGAAATAACTCTTAATAATCTGGCACTATTTTGATAACTGACTTAAAAGCTCTTCAATGGCTAGATAAACATTCCACCTGCTGATGTATTATTTTTTTAGTTATCTTACTAGCAGAACCTAGGGAGGATGCAAACAGTCTAAATAATACCACATTTGCTGACTTTGCCTCTCTTATCTGTCCATTCCCTGTCTCTGTTTAACTTCCATCACTTTGTAGTTTCGACATAACATGCAAAGAAACTTTTATAATTTAGTTCGAAAAAGTTCGTTCAAGGTTTTACTTGTACTTCAGATACTTAGTTTTAATTTAAACTGATGGATTGCTTGCAAAGCTTATGAAGCAGTCATTGTGAAAGAAAAATTGTTTGCCACAGAGCACACAGACGCTCAAGCTTTGCTGAGTTAGTTTCAGGCATTAACTTTAGATACTGGATTAGAAATAAAGCTGATTTTTCTGCAATGCTGAAATCATAGGTATACTATAAAACTGAGGTGTTTAAAACACTTAGAATCATCATGATCTTGCAGTAAAATTTCCTGGTGCCTCTGAACTTGCTCCCAATTTGTGTGCCAAGATATGCCAGAAATACCTTGTTTCATGGCCTGCCCAGTCTTCTGTTTGATCAGGCCTTCAAAACAAGGTTTTGTATTGCGTTTGTAAAGCGCTGCGCTCAAGGTGCTGCACCTTTACTAAGGAACCTTTGGAATCTGACATAACTTCATTATGTTTTAACAGCATATTAAGCACTGTATAGGCCCTCTGGAAGTTTTCTCAAATGATGGGAATGTTTTTTGTGACACTTTCCTGTTTATGCTCTAAGTTGTCTCCATGTAGAGCTGGTTACCATGTGGCTTATTTCTGACTTGTTTGCAAGTTGCTGGGGATGCATGTGGGTGTGGGAAACTTCAGCCTCAGGCTTCTCTCGAGAGTGTGGAATAGGGGTACTGTTGCCTCTGAACTAAGGAGAAGGATCAACTATCCCAAGTTTGGTATCTTTCTCCTTATCTGTATTCTGCCTGCTTCTTAGACACTTCAAGCTGCAACATATTTCTTTGGAAGATTATGGTATCTACTGAACCTAGGCGCTGTAAATCAGGCCACGTTAATGTGTAGCTGCAGTGTAAAGCAAACATTTGTTTCTGAGCAGAGAAGGCTGAAATCAGATCTTAGCTTTTGCTAACATGGCTGTGAACTAAAACATCTTTGGTAACACATTCTGTCTTCCCACTGTTAACACTTGAATTTACTAGTCCTCCTCCAAGGTGACAGAACTTTTCCTGTGTTTCAGTTAAAAAGACTGAAAAAAAGCTTCATGTTGAACTCACAACATACTAATACAGAAAGCGCATGAGACAGATGCCTTTTAAATACAAATCAAAAATAAAAAAAAAACACCTTGTTTTGGAGTTTTTTTCTGACATCGGAGTCAACCATGAAGGATGTCTCCAAAAAAAAAATAAAAAAATCTGTTGTGATTCTCCTGGAAATAATTCATTTTTCCAGCAGATAAATCTTTGAAAACACTTTCTGGAAAGACAAATACAGTCTCCAATCTGGGGAAATTTTGGCTTGGCTTATGTCCAACCCTCATTACTTTCCTTCATACACAGTAAAGGGAGATAAGTTTTAATTGGACTTGATGTTTCTTTCTGACTTATCTTAAATTAGCTGTTTCTGCCTTGGTATTAGGGTAGAACTTTAAATAAATCAGTAACTGTTTACTGCTGATAAATGCCTAGTTTACCAAAGAGTCTAAATATTGTTGACTTGCTTCTGATCTCCCGGGGCTCTGTTCATCCATGTGGATTTCAGTGGAATTCCCCCATTAAGACAAAGTGAACTGACAGTTTAAAAGCTCAAGATGAGCTTGAGGTCTCTCAGATGTCTTTTTAAGCAATAAATGTCCATCAAACTATAACTACCAAATTAAATTTACACCGCAGTGTTAATTATTTAAGAATTATGTTGTAATTCAAAACCTCTGCTATTAATACTGGTTGTTGCTGTTTGTATTTCAGAATTTAAGAAAAAAAATCACTTTAATTTCTTGTCAAAATAAGCCTATGAAATGTTATGATCCTGTATCCTAAACTTAGTTCGACTGGAAGTGGATTAGTGCTGTTCTAAAGGCTTCCTGAAATTCACACCACCTTCACCAGCAGAACTACACACAGCATGAGGTTTTACAAAACTTTCAGCAGAATCTTAACAAGGGTGTCCTTTTAAAAATCAGTTCTGAGTTGCATTTTCCCGTATTGTGATGTCAAATGTTCTTTGTTCCTGTGACAGGAATAGTTCAGATCTTCTAGAGCCATGAAAGGGAATGAACTGTACTTGTACTGTACAAGATGGACAGAGTTGCCCTTACATGGTTACATTGCACCAAGTCATGAAATTCTTTTCTGTTACTTACAAGGACTTGGCAGTGGCATCCTAAAGACAGCTGATTTAGCTGGGGCTATTTCAGTGTCTTTGGCCAAAATTCTGTTGCTCAGGCAGAGCCTGTCTACTCCTTAAAACACCTTGCTTTTTGGTCGGAGCTTGTAGATGTCTCGCAATGCTGATTTGGTTTCTTTGAAGCCTTGTCATCCTTTTCATGAACTACATGTTGCTGAAAAGCTGCTTTAGACAATCTCTGTGTGTTCTGATCAGAGGTCTGGGGTTAGGAGGCCACTGCATCTTCTGTTTCTGGGAGCACAGAATTAGCAGCTTAGATCGTATCAGTTTTGCTTGCAAGGTGCCAAACAGGCAAAACTGCTAAGGCTGGGAGAACACAACAGGCAAAATGCTTTCCTGGCATCCTTTGTGCTTTACTCATAAAAGGAGCGCTGTGACTCAGAAGAAGGATACAAAAGGCCAAGGGTGTCTTTTGCCTTCGTGTATATCCATTAGTGCTGCTCTGTGCTTGCAGGCTCAAACTCCCAAGGAGTGTGGAGCAGAGGCTGCCTCGCTAGTGCTCCCTACAGAAAGGAAGCTGGAATAGCTTGAAAGGGTTACAGTTTATTTTCCTAAAGCAAGCAAAGGCACAAAGCTGCTGTGATACTGGAGGCTGCTGAAAGCCTAGACAGAGGAAGGACTGAGCTAAGCTGTTGCACTAGATTTGGCAGCATTTTTGTTTTTCGGTCGGATGTTAGGGAAGGCTGTCTATTCCCATCCCGTGTTTTGTTCAGTTGCTGTCACTCTTGGTGATACGCAGAAATAAAGACACCTCTCTGATGCAAGTACTGAATAGGTTAAGGATGCTTTTGTTTTTGGCTAATGCACTGATGACGGTTTGTGTTTAGGCATCCCAGGGGGAACAGCTTCCCTCTATGTATGCTGAAGTAATCAGCCATGAAAAAAATATAGAAAACTAATTAGGATTTTTTTCCTGCTGGGAAATACTCTATTGTTTAATATCAGGCAGGAGTTTCCCTTGGCTAAATCCTCAGTTGGAGCTGTAGGTACTAAGAATTGAGAACTATTAATAAGGTCAAAGTGGGATTTTTTTTTTTTAATGTTTTATGAGGAAAAGGGCACTGTATTTAACATCTATTCTCAGAGAGCTGATAACAAGCAAAGTGAACGTGGCCAGACTGAACCAAGTGAATTATTCTGCAGTGCACATACCTGTGTTTTACTCTGTCAAGAAATTCTGTTTTGTAGTTTTCTTCTACTGGACTGGGATTATGAAGAAAAAACTAAGAACATGCTTCTTCTGCTGAGGATTTGGGAACACTTCAGTCTGGGACTGCAAGCAGCGATCATAAGATCTGTAAGCTGGTAGTAATGAGAAAAGGGAACAGAATTGGCGCTATTAGAGATGGTGGGGCTGAGCCACCGCTTGTGCCGCTGACGGCAGAGCCTTCCCCGCGAGTTGCCCTCAGGCAGCAGGAGCAGAGCTGGCAAAGCCACGGAGTTATGTAAAGGCCGTCACAGACACAAAATTAGAAGGACAGTAAGATGTGGTGATAAGGGGCATGATTTGGTGATGGGACTCAGTAGCTCAGGTTGATGGTTGGACTAGATCTGGAAGGCCTTTCCCAGCCAAGCTGATTCTATGTTCTCCTAAGAAAATAGAGGATATCCTGGTGCTGGGAGACCAGACCTGCTAGGCCTTGATTTGAGATCATTGCAGGGATGGAAATAAAAGTCATACTTTGCGGTCATTCTGTGTGCTAGGACACGCCATGCTTGTCAAAATGTAGCTGTTGTGTACTCAGGTCTCTCAACTGGCTCTAAATGAAATAATTTTTTATTGATTTCATAAGGTAATGGACCTCTGAGAAAAGCGCCTTGATCCTGTTCCATCTATCAGCGCATACCAGAATGCCCCACACTGACGTTCTGATGCAGATTGAAGTTACTGGGACCATCGGCCTCTCTCGTGAACTGCAAAGTCTATCAGGTAAGAAAGGTTGAGAAAAATGTGTTTTATTTCACAAAACAGATTTTTCATAAAGTCATTAGTGAAACTCTATATGGGTTGATAGTTGGATATTCTTTGAGCTGAGAAATGTGATAGTTTATGCCCTAGGCAAAGTATTTCAAATGTCTGAGGCTGAATGAAAATAGAACTTAAAAATAAATTGGGTAGTGCACTGGGAGGGTGACAGGAGATCATTACTTGCAGCTTGTCCCTGTTTCACTCAGTTCTTTCCACTGTGAGGGCTAGAAATGCTGGGGATTTGAATCTCCCTCTGACTAGTTTGGCTAAAAGAAGGTGATTTCTGTGCCTGATTTCTGTTCTGGACAATGGAGACATGCTTGCAGCAAACTCTCTCTGCATTCCTAGGAAAATTGGGTCATTTGTGCTGGGTCACTCAGCCAAGCACGGGAGCCAGATCTGTGACTGTACAGTCCACTGGCTGGCTCTTCTGAGGAAATAATGACCTTAAAAAGTTGACACTGCAGTTAAGTTCAGTGTCTGCTGATAGGTCACTTTTGCTCCTGTCTTGTGTCTGCTTTCAAGCTCTTGAAGGCATCATCCCAGCATTCAGTACAGTTGCTGGTGATCTCAAACTTGGAAGAGTTTCCAGGCAGGCTGACCAAAATCTGAGGATCTAAGACTGCCTGTACCCAAAAATAAGTAAATAAAAGGAAGCTAATCCCAGATGGTGCTGATTAAAATGTGAACTTAAAAAAAAAAAAAAAGACAGATTAAGGAAGCAGCTTTCAAGCTGCAAAGTATATTACCTGAGAGGAAGCTTGATCATTGTAGCACAGAGCTCATATTTCTGCAAACCCAGCACATCTTGACACAGCACTGCCTTTGGAGAGCCTGCATCCTGCTACAGAAGATAATGGTGCCAATTGGGTCTTTTAAACAGATACGGCATTGATGTCTCACTGGTCGCCTTCTCGCCTAGTGAAACAAGTGTGACCACATTAGGCACAAATCCCTTCAGGGTAAAAGGGGGTCAATTTTTAAGATTTTCCTTACCTTTTCCCAAATGCTGCACATGTCTAGGGAAGAAGAGTCTTTGCAGGTGTGGGACAGGCGGCAGCATACCTTCCTGCCAGCAGCACTGTGGCCAGCATTCACTTCTCATCTTGGCTGGTAATGTGGGTATGGCCTATTCTGTTATTCAACCCTTTTTGGTTTCATTGCCTTAAAAAAAAAATATAATAATAATAATAATATGCAGCTAGTTTCTGCTGAGCAAAGAGCTGTTCCTGGTGCCCTTCCCTTGAAGTGTGCATCTCAGGCATTCAAAAAAACTAGCACACTGGCAGCAAGGCTCAGGAGACCTGGTTTCTACGTCTGACAGTGATGTTTGTTTTGAGCACAACCTCTCAGCTACTACATCCTATACTAGAGTTTAACCATCTCTAAAATGAACGTGGTGAAAAAAGTAGAAAACTTCAAATTGATTTGAGGGGTGATCAGAAAATGCAAGGTGAAGTGGCAGCATTATTTAAATAAACTGTTACATAAGGCATATATACTTTAGAGAAGATCTGCAGTAAACTCAGCAGAGTTGAACCAGTCAGGTGTCCTAATTTACTATTTTAAACACTTGCTGATTTTATCCTCTATGCAGCAGGGAAATTTAACACCACCTATGAATTTTCTGGACATGCAAATAAAATCCATTTTTTTTCTCCTCTCGAATCCCAAATCATTTATGAGGGTGGGACTATTTGAGGTTTTTTCTTCCTTTAGGGCATGGGTAAGGAGGGGGAGAGTCATATCAGTTGACTGCTGGAAAGGGTGACTATGATTTACAATGCTCCGCAGCTTGAGATAATACCTTTGGTATTTTGGGATTCTAAAATGCAAAAAGTAAGGCTCATGGGGAGCCTGTTCTCAGTCACCCATTTCTCATATCAGTAGCTGGAGCCTAGGAGTCATGGATGGCACAAAGGGCTGATCCTTGTACAATCCATTGCTCTCTAAGGTGCACAATCGCTTTGCTACTACTTCTCTGGCCCAGTCTAAAGTCTTCTTGGACCTCTGAGGTAAATGGAGCCTTTAGTATAAATTCACAGGATACCATTAGACTTAAATTCCCTTCTTCATGAATTTGCACAATGACAAAGCTACACCAGAAACTTTCCAGAGGTGCTCTGAGCTGGGAACAAACCAAGAGAAATTCCAGCAAAGGGGGCGGTAACTGATTCTAGCTCCAGATAGCAGTTGTTATCAGAGAAGCTCATAAATCCACCCAATTTAAACAGAGTGTCAGGCAGCATCCCGTTCTGCATTGAATGTCCCCTCAAGGGATGTACAGCTGCTTGTTCTGATCAACAATTTCCACTCTATCTTTCAGGTTCCCAAAAGACACTATTTCCTGGAAAATGTTTGTGGGGGTGCTCGTTTTGAATGTCTGTGTGGCCTTAGGGAGAAGGAGCAGAACATGTTATTATATGAATAAACAACCCCAAACTACTGTTTCGCTGTCACTCGGATGGCTGGGAAATGCGCTAATGAGTAAAACAACATATATTGGCAAAAACAACTTGCCAGAATTATGGAGGTTGTTTAAATGTTGACTTTGGGATCTGATTTTCTAATCCAAAGTGTCTGTTGGAATCTAAAAAGTCTGCATTAAGAAACAGTGCCAGCATCTCTCCTGGGACTTGTAATTAGGCACTTCATAGATCCATGGTCCTTGAAGCAGCAACACACCAATACCATCACTGTCACCCTTTTGGTGTCATCACTGCAGTTCCAGAGTTACTCTCCTTTGCAGATGAAGGTAATTTGAGAAGGACATGAGGCCACACCACGGCAGTCTGTGCATCTTAACTCCGGCTTTGTCTCAAGCATTTGTTTTTGGTTACAGTGGCTGAATAAAAATGAGGTAGAACTTTGGGAGAAAATTTAGGTTTTCTGCTGGGGGGGGAAAAAAAACAGCTTTGTGTTGGAAAACTATAGATCTGCTGTTAAAGAAGGATCTAGATGTGAGAAGTTGGCCATCTCCGGCCAGTGGTTGGTGCCAGGTATGGTGTTAGGCTGACTCTCATGCTCTGAGTAATTTTGCAGCACGTGCTTCCTGCTGCATGATAAAATAATAATAATTTTTTAAAAATAATAATAATTTGTGTTGTGGTCAGCCCATCCTTTTTAGGGCACGATCATGTTTTTACTGTTGTAAAATGTCATTGAGGATGGCAATGTTCTGCGCTGTAGTGAAAGGTGAAGGCAGGGCAGGCAGCAAGCTCTTCTTACTGTCCTGAAATGAGCTGCCTGCATAAATGCCAAACCTGTGATCTTGCTTTCAAACCATCCCAGTACAGCGTCACACAGTATGAAAGAGACCGTGCAGCGATGTGCACTGCTTCCTGTACGGTTTTGAAATGCGTTGCGCTAGGTGAATGAGAGGTTTTACAGCTGCACACAACCCTCTCTCGTGGCCAAAAGCTGGGAGTAAGTGGAGCACAACGGAAGACGAGAGACGTGAGATGTGAAGGGAGACACAGTGGCTCGGTAGAGAGATAAAAGAACAGGGAAGCCATAAAACTGGAGCTGATGCCGCCAGAACCACTGAGCACCTGGCGAGGGCCTGTTGATTCTGCAGGTCTGCCCTGCCCTGCCCTGCCCTGCTTGGCAGGAGGCATAAAGCCAGATAAATGTAGCAGCAATGGGCACATTTGGACAGGAGAGGGTGAACAAGGTGGGATCGGCTGCCAAGCTTGAGAGGTGCTCAGTGGTCATGACCCGAGGAAAATTTCAAAGAAAGACGCGGTGAAATCTGGAGGGAGGCACTGCTGCCTACTGGAAGAGATTGGGAAGGGAGGGAAGGTTTTTTGTGTGTTTATTCGCTACGTGGGGCCCAGACCTTCAGATCACTGTGCAGGCAGTGCTCTGCCATGTGTTCTCTGTAAATGCGTGAGCAATCACAGCTGAGTGTGTGCTTTCCAACCAGCAGCACTGCATTCATCTGCGCTGTCTGGTAGTGGTTAATCTTAAAAGAAGCAGTACTTCCCTGTCTGCTCATTAGAAATGACCTGAGCAGCAACAGCATAATCCCTTGCACTAAACACATGGCTGGAATCCTTTTGATTTTGAAGTCCAAGACCCAGGACGGCTTCCTATGCGTACTTTCCTGAAAGCCTGGGTGCCCTGATGGCAGAACTGACCGTCCGATTCCCATTGTAATGAAATTTCAGAAGCAATTTTGTTTGTTCTGGTTAGCTTTAATTGAACAGCTGGGTTAATAACGGGGAAATTCCCGAGGTTGGCATCAGAGATGGGAAGGAAAGGAGTCATTCTGGAGTCCTTCCTTAATCCCAGCTCCTTTGTTAGAAATGTGGGTATTATTTAATTGACTGTTAAATCCTAATCACATGAGCACCTTCCCTGAGTGCAATCTCCTGTAATAAATTGCCCGGTACTCATGGCAGAAGCGCACTCTGTTCTCCAGCCTGTGCTAGCCTGAAAGTGCCCTCTGATTACAGCTGATTTCTGGAGAGGGAACAAGGGAGGATTAGAAGTTGTTTTGAGTACAAATTGATTTTAAAAGACATTTGACTCCAAAATAGGATGAAGATACCACCCCTTGGTCTGCTTGAGGTCTTTGTAGATGTAGCTATTTTTTCCATGCCCTTTAGCAAATGCTGCAGGGTCCAGGTCTTATCAGAGAAAGAAAAGGTGGTGCTGTCAGCTCTCAGCAGGGAGCAACCAGGCAATTGCACAGGGGCTCATCTCACAGGGAGAAGGGAGAGAAGGAAATGGACTAGGTTAAGTAGGAGCTCGGTAGCTGTTGTAAGGCGTCTGCACACAGTCAGATCTCTGAGATCAGCAGAGAGAATTCGAAGGTGAAAATGGTTACTAGACTTGAAGGAGAAACTGAGCAGATAGGAGGATGGGAAGGAAGACCTGTAACTCTTCAGGTACACCCTTGTCCTACAAGGCTCTGATGTTTTTCCAGTTGCTTCTGGTTATCCTGCCCCCCCTGAGATTTTGCCTTAGGGACTTTGAGAGCAACCACAGCTGGAAAGATAGGCCAGCGTCAGAGCAAGGCATCCCCAAGGAGCATGGGTGCTTGTACGGGGTGAGTGCAGGGAGCAGTAAGTGATTTCTGAGGTGTTCATCCCTCCACTGGCTCTGTATTCACAAAGCCATGGGAACAAGGAAGGCAGCAGTGCTCATGTTCTGTGCACCAGAAGGATCTCTGATCTTAGACCTCCATGTCTGGAAGAGGGCCAGAATTTGCTGGTTTTCAGATGCAGATTTCCATCCAGCTGTGCAGTCACCTATGTTTATAGCCAGCTTAGCGGGCAGGTTTGGCTTTGCCTAGACAATCTCCAACTAGAAATTCCTGACCCGGTGTTTTCTTAACTGTCAGGGCACCATCCAAACAGCAAAGGACTCCAGGAAGGTGGTGGTGTGTGACAGCGGCCTAGAAGTTCATTGACAGCAAAGCCAGGAAACCAACATCCTGCAGCAGGAGAGGAGCAGCCAGGTGGAAAAAAGCTTACAGCATGGATGAGTGCAGGTAAAATAAAAAGTCTGGCCCAGACTGGTTACACGTGTGTGCCAGGTGCAGGCAACTGCAGCTGGCTGAAGCGTGGCCTGGTCTAACTGTCCCTGGCACCAGGCAGCTGCTGGGGTACGGGGCTTCCCCAGGCTTGTGCTGAGACCAATTTCTTATTTTAAATTGTAATTTTAAAGCTATGGCAGCAAGAGAAATGGCAACATGCATTGTGGTGGGCTCAGGAAGCCCGTGTTGTGTCACTGGACTGCCGTGCACCCCACGTCACGCTGCCTGTGACCAGCCCGTCAGCTGCTGTGACGCGTCCCCATGTCCCACCACACTCACAGTGGCTCCTTTGGCATGGTCCTTCTGATAACAGCACATTTCCTGGGCCCGTTGCAGGCAATCTCTTATCCAAATGACATTTCTCTCCCTAGTCCTGAATCATCACCAGGCTAATATCGGTGCTTGTGTGTCAGTACCAAAGGAATGTTTTATAATATCCCTTTTTCTCCTCGGCTTTCTCCCAGCTCCCTTTAAATCCAAAATAATGTGTACTTCCTTCTGACCCCAAAGGCAGTACAAAACGAATGTATTGACATGAAAGTAAGCACTTTAATCAGTAAAATCCAGGACTTTTTTTAAAAAAAAATAATAACAGGACCCTGAAGGGAGGGAGACTGAGAAAGGAAGAGCAAATAAAAAGAAATGCTATGTATGTTCTGGCTAGGAGCCAAAGGCCCTCTGGGCCAGGTTTGGATAAAATAGGGCTTAATTCTTGGTGTGAGAAACCGCTAGAGTGAATCTGTAGCAAACAAAGGCCAATTCACAAAGGGACATAGGCCACGGATGGAGTAGGACAGGGCAGCCTGCCAGTTCTGCCAGCTCCTGTGATTTTATCATGTCTTGCGATATCAAAAGTTTTACTTGAAGCTTCCTTTTCTGCTTGTATTTTTTTAGAGTACACTTCTACACGGGACTGTAGGGGAAAACTTGAAATATACCCCAAATATGGTGCAGAAAGCACAAGACAGATGACAAACACCAGAGTTTGGTAACCTAATAAAACTTAAATTGAGATTCCTAAACAAGACTCAGGCAGAGAGGGGAGATTCTTTTTTATTTTTTTACCGTTTGGGCTGGGCACTGTGAAATGCTTTCTTGGACCGTGAACAAATGTTTACATTTGAAAAGAAACGCTGTGTCAGCAGTCCTAGCGGGCTCATCGCTCAGTGACAGCCTTATCTCCCTGGAGTGCTTCCAGGGCCAGAGGAGTGTGAGATCCCCCCAGAAGCAGTAGGGCTCCGCACTGTCCTCTTCCAGACCACCAAAGGCTGCCCCCTGCAGATCCGAGGGGCCAGAGAGATGACACAAAGCCAACTATGGTAATAGGGCAGCACACATCCACCGAGGGAATTTTCTCCGTAATGGGAATTTTGCCTCATTCTTAAAAGGACTTCAGTCCACTTTTTCCCTCGAGACCGTACCAAAGAGCACGTACCCAGACCCGTGGTATTTCCATCCCAGCCCAGGGTATGGGTGGTACCAACGGGAACGAGTTGCCCTCACGTCCCATTACGTACTCGGTTCTTTCCAATAACTGGAGCAGAGAGAATAGCTGGGTCTGCAAATCTAAAGCCGGTCTATTAGTCGTGCACTATATTTAATGGCCTACCAATTACACAGTTGGGTGGTAGAATATACTTTTTTAATTGCTCGGATCTCTGTAGTGTGTTTGGCAGTTAGCCCTCAAACAACGGGGCATTTACTGCACTTATGGAAACTAAAAGCGATACGTACAGTGGAGGCAGCTTGCGAGTTCCGCTCAAGTAGGCTGCTGGGGATACAGGATTGCTTCCCCCGGGGGTCATCCCTGTGTTTTCCCATGATATTATCTGAGTCTGAGGCTGGCTGTGGAATTCTGCCTACGCACATTTCTTGTTGCTGTTGTAGGTCCTGGGATGACAGTAGGTCGGCCCACACAGGGCAGCCTGTGGCCTCACCGGCCCAAACCAACATTAGCTCATCCCTAATTTTTGATTTTGAAAAACAAAGTTATGGGAGCGTAGGGAATGGGTCTTTTGGGTTACCAACTCTGCTTTGGGCTTACCTCAGGCAACCATGTCTTGGGCTTTACCTATGAGCTTTGTGGCTGAACAGAAGGAGATGTGAGGTGTGTCTGTGGAACAGTTTTGGCCTTATCAAGGTTCATTCCCAGCAGAGGCACTTCCAGGAACTTCCCCCTGAGCTGGTGCCACTCGAGCAAACTAAATCCATTCAAGTTTCCAGGAGCAGACGTAGAGCTAACGAGCGGAGATGTCGTGATGTGGTCGGCAAGAGGGAGTTGGAGGAGTGTGCATCAAGCCCCACTCTATATTACCGTAACATTCAAGCCCCATCCCAAAAGAAGGGAGGCAGTAAATGCAGTGGGAGGGTGAGGGATGAAATAACTTACTGGGGACTGAAACTCATGGGCTGGTAACCCTCTCCCAGACTCCTGGCAGCGCACACAGCTGTCCCTCACTGGAGAAGGGAGCCCCAACCACTGTGTGCTCAGCCACGTGCCACCACCTGTAGCCTGCCCGTGGCCAGAGACCAGCACCAGGACCCCTCTGGGGGCACTGGCCGGCTCGGTGTGCAGAGGTGGGCAGGTGAGGGCGTGCTGCTGCCTTACACAGGCTTGGTGTGACTAATGGCAGGGAAACAAGGAGTGTTTGACCTCGTTAGTGGCGTACATTCAAGTGATGCCCACCCATTGCCTGAATAGTCTCTTACGCTTGCAGGGCTCTGACAAAGAGGGTTGTGTTCTTGCTGTATATGATTAACTAAACCCTGTGTTTGATGTAACAGGCTGGATGGGGAGCTGAGGACACTGTTTGCAGAGAAAAAGGAGATGCAACTGCACTGGCACAGCCAGTGCCTCTGCAGTAGTGTGTTTTGGGTAGAGAGAGAGGCCGGGTCCTGTTCTTGTCCTGTCTATAGCTGTGGTACTTACAATACATACTCGAAATTTGAAAAATCCCTTTGTTTGGCCTTCCTCAGGCTTCCCACGTGGAAAAAGGGTGTGTGTGGATAGGCGTGTGTAGGACTGTGAACACAGCGTGCTTTCTGCTGCTTGCATCGCCCAGGCTGATTGGGGCAATGGTGAGGGAACAGTCGCCTGCGTAATGGGAATTGCTTGGCTAATTGAGGCTCGGGGAAGCCCCACGGAGATCCATTTTATGTTGTTCAGAATCTTCTCTCTTCCTTGCCCTTTACCCCCACGTTTCCCACTGTTTAGACACGGATTTGCTCACAGACACCATTTTTTCCCCCACTGTTTCTACTTGCGTCTCATCCCCTGAACCACATATATCAAATATTACAAGGGTCAGCTTCTTGCAGGACAAGGAGATACAGGTAAGTCCCCAGGACTTTACATGTTAATTCATTTCAGCATCACCTCTCTCCGCTGCTCATCATCTAACACCATTTTTATTACTCTTAATTGCCTTACTCTGTTTTTAAAATTTGGGCAGCTCAATTTGCCTGCAAATGCTTTTGAAGATTGACAGGAACAACACTCAGATTGTTGCATTCCAGCACGAGCATGCCTTTCACATCAGTGATTGGGATTAAAATGATATATCTTGTTGGTGTTCCAGGTTTAATTTCACCTACAGCATCTGTATATTATATGGCAGCAGCCACTAGAAATGAATGATGCCAAAACTAGACAGAGCCTGCGCTCTTAATTGTAGGGACCGTTTGCTGTGCTGATGACAGACAGTGACTGCCTGTGTCTGCTGCTTTCACTCTGTTCATGTGTCTCTACATTTTTGCTTCAGTGTTGGTAGTGAGAATACAAGAATACAAGTGAGAATACACTTTTTGCACCCTCTGTGGTTGATTTTGTGTGCTTCTTTGTTTTGGTTTGGTTTTTGAAGTGTTCTGAAAGATTGTCTTGTGCTTACACAAGTGTTAGGTCTTTCAACTGGATAGAGAGATGCCCGCAGGAATTTGTGCCAGCTTCAGGAACTGGTCTAGGAGACATCATCCAGGAATATTAGGGGACAAAAGCTTTTCCATTTCCTCCCAGGGTGGCTGTGTCTTAGCTGAGATTGCTGCCCACGGCAAGCCCCTTCCAAGCACATTTGCTCAAGGCAAGAGCAGGCGTGGAGACAGACGTGATACAGCTGCCTGTGCAGCTTATTGCCCAAATGTGTTGTCTGCATGTTGAAGTAGCTTGTCACATTGTAGTGCAGTGTTCATTAACACAGGGCGCATCATTTTTAATGGGTTTATGTTGGTATAAATACACAGCACGTATTTATTTTATTTTTATTTTTACAAAAAGAAATTAGACAAGGCAAGAAACACCAAGGAATAGCCTAAACATGTGAAGCTACAGAATACTGAAATGTCTGAAGGATTGTAGCATGGACACCAAATACAAAAGAAAAAGAAAAAAAGTAAAAAGAAAAATAAAATTTAGCCAGTGGGACTAGGACAAGTGTGAGCTCTGTACTAAGTGCTTTCTGAAAGAGTCTTTAGGACAGCGTATTTCATCAGTTTGTTTTTATTTTCTTTTTGCATGCAGATGTATGCTATGTATGCACGTGGTCAGTCTCTTATGTAGGGGGTGTCCAGCCGTTTGCTAACTCTTCCACAGCAAAACATCGCTGTATTTGGCATTTGGTTTCCTGTGAACACCTTTGCTTGTGGGTACTGCTTTGGTAATCCTAACAAATGCCTTCCTGACAGCTCTGACTGATTGTCCCCATTCACAAAAATGCATCTTAATATCTAATTCTCACCAGCAGTGCTAGCCAGGCAGTTTCATTGTTAAAAAGATTAAACCATGGAAGTACCAATATCTAATCTTTAAAGTTAGGCTAGAGTCCTCCAGTGATGGAAGATGCCAGGAAAATGCGAGTGATATTGTATTGCCTGGAGTTTCATGGCCAGTATGCTTAAAAGTCTGTGAGACAACCCTCTGTCCCATTCTTTATTTCTGTAGGTGGATTAGTGCTCCCTGCCTCAATCCAAACTCATCAGAAATGAAAGTGAAGCATCTTTTGTTTTGCTTTCAAAATAATTTTTATCTCCTGCTTGAGTCACAGGCTAAAATTATAGTTGATTTTGGACTATTTACAGCACGAGGATTTTAATAGCAGGCACTCCCTGAAAACTCAAAGAACAGTCCCCAGGCATGGACAATTTAAACTCTTTGCTACTGTGTCTTGTACTACTACCAACTTTTTCCCATGGATCAGTATCAGATAGAGACATGATCTCACTGAGGTGCATTTTGAGTCAGATTCCTGCCGTCTTGGAAGAGTAGGCTGCTTGTTTTTACATATTTAGGAGGTTTTCATGAGAAGTCATTCGGGCTTCCAAGTACCTTTGGGTTTCATTGAGCCTACATTTAAAGGTGCAATTACACCCCAACATATGTTTTGAATTAAGCCATTTGGGCTGACAGGGGTCTAATGTAGACCAGATTTAAGTAGCTTGAGTTACAGTCAGAGATCCCCACGAGATTGAGCTTGGCCAGCTGAACGCTTGCTAAAGGATGACTCATTTAATCTTTGTCAGCATGCTAGATGATGCATGTTAAACCGCACAAGCGGCCGTATCTAACAGTAAACCTTTGTCCAAGCTAGCTCGTGGTGCAGGGCACTGCTGTGAGACAGCCCTGAGGAAGCCCTCGGGGACGTTGCAGTTGCCGGTCCTGGCGGGTGAGCGAAGGCAGCAGCAGCCCGAGCCGTGGGGGTGCCACGCCGGGCCGGCGCGTTTGGTCGGGGCACTTGCTGGAAGTGCTGAGCTGTTGCCTGCAAGATCTGGAAAGTCAGCGTGGTCTAGAGAAAGTGATTAAACAAAGATCTGGGGGCCTAAGGAAGCATCCTGATTAGCTGAGATTTATGAGCCATGGTTGGATACGCCACGTGGAACTGCTAAAACAGGGGGATGGGCCTCAGCCCTTCCTGGCTGTGGGGGAGACCTGCAGGCTGCTCTTTCCCTTGTATTTGGTGTCCGTGCTACAATCCTTCAGACATTTCAGTATGCACTAGCTTCACGTGTTTAGGCTATTCCTCAGTGTTTCTTGCCTTGTCTAATTTCTTCTCGTAAAAAAAAAAAAATAAATCTGCAGCCTCGGTCATCTTTTTATTTTCAGTTAAAAAAAAAAAAGGTAATTTTTCTAAAGAGACTTGGATTTTTCTGTAGGTGGGTTTTTTTTTTTTTTTTTTTTTTTTTTTTTTACTGAGCAGGGGAGCTCAGGCCAGGAAATGTGAGGCTGCCTAGTGGTGCTGTGCTGTACTTGTGCTGTGATGGCACTGCTCTACGCTTGCAGCAGTATCCAACACTGACAGAGCTGCAGCATGGGCTGATAAGTAGATCTCTGGATTTGATTCATAGCTGCTGATATCTGCTGACGTTAGGTGGCCTCTGTCAATGGCAGAACGGGACTTTGTAGCTACAGAGGGACTCTCAAGGGTTACGTTTTAATAATGCAGCAAATCCCTACTTTGCCAAGTAAGAGAATGACTGGAGTTAGCGACTTGTGCTTTGACAATTTCTGCTCCTACCAGTTCTGAAGATGAAGGGCTGTTATCAGCCTCCAGAACAACTCCTGAGGCTTCTCAGGGCTATAAAGAGCCAAAGTCAGGCTGGGAAGAAGCTGAAGTAACTCCCACTAACTGCAAAGAACCAGGAGTGACCTGTGGGATGAGCTGTCCTGGCTGTCCACATCACACAGCTGTGTGAGGGGTGACAAGAGAAAGCCAGGTCCCCTGGGGCAGTTGTCCCCTTTGCCACAGCCACCCTGTTGTGCCAGGAATTGTCTGGGACAATCACCAGCCACAAAGCCGGAGATCCCTGAGGGGCCGACCGCCTTCACCTCGAGGAGGGGTTTCTCCTGGTACCTTTTATCTCTAAAATAGTTTATGAAGGTAGAAATGAGCTAAAGGGGCTAGAAATGGCAGCCAGGCAGGGGAATGATTTCAGAGGAGAAAAATGCTCGTGAACCTCTGCGCTCCTCCCAGGCAGAGGAGCTGCCAGCCTTGATGTGGCATGTCATTCGTCAAGCTGTCACCCCGGGGCCTGGAGACCGTTCTGCCGACATCAGCTCGCCCGCGAGGGAGCACGGGGCACACCTGTAACCTTTGCCTCCCAGAGCTGTCTGCGGTTGTCCCCAAGGCTTGCTTTTGACTGCAAACGCAACAATAGGCTGCGGGGGAGGCGGGGAGGGGTTGTGGATTTAAGTGGGTGCTCATACCTGCAGGGCTGGGAGCAGGGAGCGTGCAGAGTGCCCTGCAAAACCTCAGCTCCTCTCTTGCAGAGGCGTGCTGTGCCCGAGGGGCACTCACCTAGCGCAGAGAGCAGCAGCACAGCCCATAAATGTCCCAGGGGACCCCGCATCAGCTGAACCCGAACCCACAGAAGGTTCATTCTTGGGGAGGGATCCCCGGTGCTGGACTTGCTGGTGCTGAGGGTGGGTGAGAGCTGCCTCAGAAGACTGCTGATCACCTTCATGGGATGCGGAGTGCCTCCCAGCCCTGATTTACTGCAAGCAGACAGCTCCTGTCAGCTAAAGATCGGGCTGTCAGGTTTTCTTTCCAAGTAACTCCTCCTTTCCCCATGAGCAACAGAACTGGGCATGCACGTCCAGATTTTGCTTAGAAAGCTAGTTTCCAGATGTTACGGCAGCTTGGTCTCCGTGGCTTATCTTACGGTGGGGCACAAAGGAAGCCCCGTGCCCGGTCCCCAGCCTCACGCAGGCAGGACAGCTGCTTCCAGCCCAGAGAGGCGGCAGCACAGGCTTTGTGTTTGCCGAGGATAGGAGCTGCAATGTGCTAGCAGAGACACAATAGCTAGGCAGGAGATGAAACACACACCTGGTAGGAAAAAGGAGTGAATGCCAGCTTTTTTTTTCTTTTCTTTTCTTTTTTCTGAAGTAACTTGAGTATCTGTATAGAGGGAGTGGTCTTTAAACGAGGGTAAAGGCCTCCCAGGCCAGTAAGTTCCACTCTTCTTGGTTGTTGTATAATTTATACAGTACTTCAAAGGCGTTAGGGCACTCTGCTAGCAAGCACTAAGGGAGAATCCACTCCTCAGAAAGTCTGCAGTACGACCTTACAAGCATTAAATCCCCGACTCTCCATTTTTGCCATAACCTGGAACCCTTTCCTGCCCTGAAAAGTCTCCTGAGGTCCCTTTTCCTTCCCTTCAGCAGTTGCTTTGTTCTCATTACATCTAACTTCCTAGATTAGAGCAGTCTCTGTTCTTCCTGATATTTCAGAAGATGCTGTTATGCATCAGTGAATCCATTTCCTTTCTTAGCTGCTGAATATTTACAGACATTTGATTGCTTTCTTTAAGGTCTTGCTCCTTTTTTTTGTTGTAATTTTTTTTTCTTGTGATCTTCTGGCTCAAAGGGAAGTGGAAGCAGGGCGATACCACTTGTTACTTCAAAACAGCAGCTACAGCATTTCTGATATCAAGGCTGGGATGTTTGCTGAGGATCAAGGGAGCCTTTTCAAACTTCATCGTGTGTTACCGTTAAGAGGTGGCAGCTGCATCCTAAATGAATAACCAACCTTCGCATCCAAGGGAGCAGGCACTGGCAGCCGAGGAAAACTAAATCCAGCGGCATGGGCAGGACTTCAGTTTCTTCCCGATGAATTTGGGCAGCCCAGTTCTTGTAGCTGAGCTTTGGCCCCCGCGAGCCCCCAGGGGATGATGTGACCTTTAGTATGAATTTAGATCGGCACTGGGACTTTTCTAAATTGTGCCTGCCAGGGGTCTTCGGGTCACAGCTCTCTTTCGTCAGAGCGCTCCCAGCACACTCTGGGCAGTGTGGGAGAAGGGATGCAATCGCTGATGTTATTTTCAAAAAAACTGGATGTAAACTGGGTGTAAAAATTACAGCCTGCTTGGGGTTTGCGTCTGCTGCGTGTTTAAGAGATGCTACTACCCCGCGTAGGACAGCAAATTGGCCTTGTGCATGGCCCAGGTGGTGTTTCTGCCACCATGCAAATGGTTAAAGTAGCAGAGCTGCTCTTTTTGCTTAGATAAACAGAGCCCCTGTGTGAATAACTTGCAGCCCCTGCTCATAATCCCTTTCTGATCTCTGGTTATAAAAATGATATATGGAATGTAAACGCCGTAAAGATTAGTAATCACCAAAAGGGTGGAAAAAATATTGGGAAGAGTTGTAGGGTTTTTCTGCATGCCTGAGGAATTCTGCAGGGATTTTTGTTTGGTTGGAGCTTGTGCTGTTCTCCAGCTCAGCTCCTTTCAAACTTGCTTCTGGAGACAGGGGAGATGTTTGTGGAGGATTTTCAGCTATTTTTAAAGAAATCTGGCATGGACTTACTGTGACCTCTTTGCCTTCGTTTCTGAAGTTGTAAAGAAGAGTAACAGGATGTATCTACTTGTCAAAGAATTTGGGGATTTACTGCTGGCTCGGATGGTGTGAGGTTCTCAGGGACGGAGTGTCAGCGATGCGGCGTTACGTGGAGAACAGCAGCCCGCTGTCATTCTGCACGTTTTGGCATATTCATGTGGGATCCTTTTCTCCTAATCTTTTGCATGCAGGGCAGCACTGCTGAGCAGAGCTAAGGATTTTGGTTGTCTGCTGTAGCAGGCCTGCTTTTCAGAAGTTCATTGTTTACCTTAAAATTTAACTGTTTTAAGGCATACAGATTTGGACTGCAAGTCATGTTCTCTCTCAAAAAATCCTGGTCCCATGGTACACCTTGTGAAATACTCTGGGGTTTAAAAGTGTGAAGGTGGATCTCCCCCAGAAAACCCTGGATGTTTTAGGATGGCTTGAGGGGGCTGAAGGGCCGAGTCCAGCTGGTGCAGGTGGTTTGGTGGGGTGGGGAGGATCTGGGAGCGAGCCCAGCGAGCCCTTGTGGCCCGATGAAACCACCAGTGCAGAAGCCGTGCCTGAGCTGTAAGGTGAGGGTTTGGGGGAAGTGAGGAGGCAGTTTCACCTCAACTTCTGCAGGGTTTTCCCGTGTACCTCCCACCCTCTGCAGTGCCTTTGGACTGCGTTCAGAGCAGCTGTGTCGGGTTGAACACTATGCTCCAGGGACGAAGTTGGGCTTTCATTTAGTAGGAAGGTGTTTGTGGGATGTTGCCAAGATGGTGTTTTATCACAAATTACCAGCGCGAGCTGCATCAGAGACCACCCAGATCTCTCCCTGAGAACATGGCTGTGCTTCCAAATTCCTGTCAGGAGACACCATCGCCATCTTGTACCTGCAGTGGTACAAGTTGCCTGTCCCCTACTGATGCCATGGGCCAGTATGTGAGCTTGTCTTTTCAGTCATCCTAGGAGAGGCTTTTACCTCAATGTGTAGCATCACATCTGCTCTGTCTGCAGCAGATTGCAGCTGGGACACTGGCGTGCAGGCAAGTCATTCTTCCAAGAAAAAGCATGAAATTCATGAGAAAAAAAAGGGCTCAACCCAGCTCCCGGATAAGAACTCCAAGTTCTTTTTTGTTTTGTTTTGTTTTTTTTCATCTTATTTCTGCTGATTCATCTTTCCTGAAACTAACTGTGCTATTTGTATCACCAATCTGGATCTGGCTAGAGAATTCTTCAGCAACACATTTGGGATTTTGTCCTAATATGATCGGTAAGTCTAGGTGAAACAGCACAACTTGTGTGCTCCATGAATAAAAAACTCAGCTGTAAGTGCATTGACCTGTCTTCCCTCCCCTAAAATGGATGGAGCAGTTTCGGTTCTGGCCTAGTGACGTGCCACTTTGCTTTACATCATTCCTCCTAGTAGGAACGGCTGTGTTAAATCAGTGAGAGCTGGATGTCCCCTCTCTCAACAGCTCCTAGTGCTTACCTGTTTTAACAGCCTTGTACCGAAATAGATGTGCTTCCAGATATCTGACTCTTGCAGTCTCACAGGGAAAGCTTAAGACAGCTTAAAAAAAATAAACTGTTAAAAAAAAAATATTTTGCATCCCTTTTTATACCTGGGTCAGTTCCCTATTCTGTTTCACAGCCTGGTTCCACAAATGGTTATGTTGGCACAACCAGAAGGGGAAGGAGAGCAGAAAGAGATTAGGCTGATGCTGCTGCCAAAGACAACATGTTGTCAAACCGTGGCCTCGGTCCCTCCTGTGCAGCGAGCAGCTCTCCTCCATTCTCTCCAGCCTGAAACACGATCAACAACTAGCAAATGAGAATCTGACGCTTCCTCTCCCAAACCCAGCGAGTGCCTGTAATAATAAGGATTTGATAAACTCCTCAAAGCACTTAATCTTCTTCTGTGAGCTGCAGGCCAGGGAACAGCCAGAGAGACACTGAACAGCAAAAGCAGAATAGATTGTAATTAAGTTTAAAACCCTGTGAAACTCGCACTGCTGTGTGTGGTGGGCTTGTTTTGGAACAAAGTTGGGGTTTGTGCAAGTTCTAATCTTGGTATCAAGTCAAGGCTTGTCCAGAGAAAGTGTACGTACCTTTATTAACATGCAAATCACATACTCTGTTTATTACACTCCCTGCATCCCTCCCTCTAGAGCAGTTTAACAGAAGCAGGCAAGAACTAATTAAATTCCTTTATTCATACCTCATGCTTGAAGTGCAGAGCTCAAGGCAAGAATGCCAATGGGCACACGCCCATGCCCTCTCCGTTTCCAAAACGAGCGTGGCATGCCTGACCTTCACCTCATTAGGGAAGGAATAAATCCCTAGCATGAAGATGAGGATGTCAGGCACTATATGCATAAATCACAAAAGGAGTTTCCAAATGGCTTTCATCTCAGGAGTCCTTAAAAGTTCAGAGCTATGGATCAATCCGGAGTGGATACCTTTCATCAGTAATTCCACATCTGAAGCTCTTTAATAATGTGGGTCCTTTAAATAAAATTCTGAAAGCCCAAACCAGCTGCAATGGCAGCATACACTCAAGTTAATGACTTTAATTACTACAAAATTACCAGATAGTGTATTTGTAATTTTAATCTCCTAATCCGCAAAGTACCTTTTTCCCTTTAATGTTTTGAAAGAAGGTGAAACAGCTTTTGGTTTCCTTGCCAGTTTTTCTAGGATCTTTGAAAACTGGAGAGGAACCTTCCACAAATATCCCAGCCGTGGTTCTGAGGTTTCTTTCTTCTTTATTTAAAATATTATCCATTGTATTAACACAAACTATTTAAAAGCAGTAAGCGGACCTACCCCAGCAAACCAGCCATTCTGCATTTAAGAAGATTTCTTTGGTTACCTGAATGACTGTACAAAGGTTACACACCATACAAACCTTCCCTAAAGTGCTGGGGAAATTGCAGGTTATTACAAGGGAAGAAAATCTCACACTGAAAACCAGCAGTTAAAGAATAAACCCATGACAATTCTCTATTATGTTTCCACCTACCTTATATGAAACGCTATATCTGGAAAACCACACCAACATTTTTGCACGGAGAGATCCCAAAGTGCTACCCCATGGTTATCATCAAAGGTTTCTGACCTCTAGGTTTGCAGCAGCCTTTCTGCACAGCAGCTTATCCTCTGGGACGAACCAAAGTTCTCCAGCTCATCAGGGTAGCCTGCAGAGAGGCTGCCTCAGCATCCTGCCACAGTTTCCCCAGCTCATAGCCTTGGAGAAATACTGGAGAAATCTCTCAGCCTACTGTGTGAATCAGAGCTGGTGATGTTTTTTTCCATTCACCAGCACTTGGTATGGAGTTTAGGGATCATCCCGATTCTGAATTGTGTAAATCCTAACAAACTTGTCAGTTTTTGTGCTTGCTGTTTAATCTCCTGGAAGGTGACTTGGAGAGGCCTGACAGCATGTGTGGGATTTTCCCTGAAGTTTATTGGACATACAAAATCAGGCAGGGCTTAGCTGGTTATAGCAGAGTTAAAAGTCCATCACCACCTGATGGCTGAGCACAGCTCTCACAGCTTTTATTCTCATAATACCCCATTATGACTGCTACTACTTTTGATTTTGAGTTGGTGAAGAGATGCAAAGATAAAGCTAAGTGATGTGTCCAGGGTAATGCAGGAAGCTAGCAGGGAAGGGATTTGAGCTTCAGCTGTATCCCAGGTTCTTAGCTGTGGCACCATTTTTCTCCAGGGTGTTAGAAACAGGCTAACAGCTCATCTGCTTTGGAGGAAGCTCCTATTTTCCTATTTGCTATCCTTTCCTACTGGGGGGATTATTTTTAAGTGCAAAATAACTAGCTGTTCCTATTAAGCTACTGGAGGAATAATGTGCATGGAAAAAGCTCAGATGTTTTCCCAAATAGGAAGTAATTTAGATTTCAGATTAATGCCTGTGACAATGGAAATATGTAAAACCTTTTCCTGATATGGAGCCCAAACTATGGCTAGTTCTTATCTGTGGTGGACACGGGTGTAAAAACCAGCTCGTGCTACATGGAAGGGACAAACGCTGACGAAAGGCGTAAATACCACCTTTTCTGCAGCACACCCAGGCTGTGCTGTGCATTGACAGGGTGAGCCAGTCGGTGCTGGTGAAAGGCTTAGGAGTGAGCAGTAATGTTTCCGTGTATCCCCTATAAATTGACTCTTAGAAGCCAGTCCATACGTGCAGCACAGAACCGAACTGTGCAGTGAGCCCATAGTGCCAGGAGAGGCTGTGCTGCTGTATTCGTTGTTCCTCGTTGCTGAATAATTTGTTTTTTCAGGAATATGCTGTGATGGGCACAGCCCAAGCAGGCGCGAGGAGGTGTGAATATCCTGTGCAGTGCAGGTTGCAGTTTTTACCCACCAGTCAGGTGAATATCGCAGCCAAAAGGCCTCCTGTTCTGCAGCCCCTCTTCTGGTAGCGAATCTTGTGCTGCCTCTTTCCGAGCCTTTTCAGTGGCATGTCTGCAGAACCACAGCTGCAGAATCGCAGCAGCCCTTTGCTACACACCCTGAGCTGCAGGAAGGAGATCAAAATCTGCTGTGACCTTTTGCTTTCACCAGGAAAGCAAGGCCTTAGCTGGCTGAGGCTAATTCCTGCAGAGGATATGGTTATGGCTCATGGCCCACTTGGAGACGAAAGCCCACAGGCAGGTGTGGAGACTCAAGGCATCTTGTAGCTGCAATGAGATATAGCTCAGTGGTCACCATGCAGGAGTTACGGGGTGTTAGCTGAGCTGTCCTCAGCCTTTCAGCTCAAATGCTTGGACAGCTACTGACATTCCCCCATTTAACCAAAGAAAGGAAATCAAAGTGCATGTTGTCGCTCTGCCTGTCTGATACTGCAGTTGCCCTCTGTCATGTCTAAAACGGGATTCTTGGGAGCTTTGTGTGCTGGACAGAAATAGGTGTCTGAATTCTGAGATTCCCGGAATGAAAACATTTTATGCATTTCCAAAAAGTTGAAAATATGTGACAGCTCTCGGTCTTGCTAGTCTTCCCCTCTTGCAGGCACTGTGTCCCTGATCCCACTCGGGGAAGCAAACCGTCAGACTTGTACTCCCGGCAGCAAGAGTTAGACGGCAAATTACGAAGAGCAGGGGTGCCGAGTCATCCTCTCAGGGACCTATAAATCCTCAGTTCTGTCAGTGAAAGGAGCTTTGCAACAGGAAAATTAAGGGTTATCTGGATGGCTGGGGTGGAGGAGCCAGTGCAAGGAGGGAGCCCGAGTTTGGAGTGGTGATAGCACTCTGCTGCTGTCAGCTGCGGTTTACAAAGGAGCCACTTATGGTCCCTCTGCTGTCACGGTCCTGTGTGCGGGATGGCCCCAGCCTTCTGGGGGACAGCAGCACTGCAGCCTGGGGGATATCTTCGCAGGTCCCTGCTCGAGCAAAAGCAAATCTCTCATCTGTGCAGGCCTTAAGCTTTACGTGGCCAAGGGCACGTACCTGAGCAATTCAGATTTCACCCATCTGAAGGGTAACGGGGTGCACACAGTGCCTGGGAGCTTGCAGAGAGGGAAGTGATGGGAAGAGGTGGCTTGTTCAGGTCACGTAAGGATCTCTGCCGGTGCCATTCCCTGTGTCCTGTGGTTCTGCTGGTTTTCTTTCACACCGATGGTTTAAAGTTGCTGAAAACTGTGACCTGAATTTTGCTGCAGAGGGGCTGGTGAGGGCTGTGCACGGAGCACTCCTTGCTTTGCATTGCATGAGGGCCCTCCACATTCCTCACCTGCTACACTCGCTGATAAGGTTAGCAGGGGAAAGAAAATGTTGCTAAATGCATTTTAACAGATGAGTGCAGTTTGCACTCCGCTGTTAGGCTGGTGTTTGTTCTGACGTAGGAAACGCTGAATGGGAAATATTAGCTTGAATTAGTGAGAAGTGCAAGATGAAAGCGCAGAGACAATTGCAAAGTGAAGCCCTGCAAATTTCCCCTGCACTCAGTCAAACTACAAAATAATCAGATTAAGCCATAACTGCATAAATGGGGCCTGAGTGTGTTTGCTCTGCTTACTTGGTCGTGCATTCAGGGCGTTCAGAGTGGTGTAACTATAGCCCAGGAGGTATTAGTCACGCTGGGAGAACTTCAGTGAATATAAGAGGGCTTCATCTGGGCAGTTACCAAGGCAACTCTTGCTAATATTTCATTACAATGCTTTCGCCCTCTCCAAGTCCCACGGATTAGGACTGGGAATCTCAGAAAGAAGAGTTTATTGTCAATATTGTGCTTGGATTGAGTGCATCCCAAAGAAGAAAAAAAAATTAAAAATAAAAATAAAAAGGCAAAGCATTCTCCATAGGCAAAACCCACAATGCGCAGCTGGAGCTAAACTCTCTGTCATCCATCACTTCCTTGTGCCCTGTGGAGTGTCTTGGGTCGTAAATAATCTCTCTCTTTCCAGCTTTGAAATAAGTGGAGATGCAGGTATGAGCTCACTTCCATCTGCGTTGAGATGATGCGAAGACACCCTGCCGCAGTGCCGTGCCGGTGTCGTTCAGAGTGGCTGCAGCAGAGCTTGCACCCGTTTGAGCCGATGCTCCCAAACAGTGGGGCCAGCACGCCGGAGATGGAGTGACTTCGCGCCGAGCTGGTCCTGCTGGGTGTTTGCTGGAGCCGTGTCCCCAGTGCCAGCACCGGGGTGCAGCAAGCGGCGCCCGTTTGGCCTTTCCCAGTCCTGGGAGCTAAGGCACCGCACAGGAATGTTGCTTGGCTTGCTTTCTTTCCGTTGCAGCCTGTGCCCTGGCAAAGGATGGGGATTGCAGGGCAGAGTTAGGGATCACATTCACGTCTCCTCATGTGCTCAAATCAAAGTAATGCAAACACGAGGGCGTTTGGTGTCGGTGGTGCATACCCAGGATGCTGACTCCTTCTGTTTGTCCTCGTTGATCTTTGTTACTCGAGAGGAGCTGCCCTCACCCACACCTTTTGTTGCCCTTGCCCTTTCTGAAGTGAGAAGAAAATGCAAAACCTCTGCATCGAGACTGGTTTTTATCTCGGCGGTCTGTATGCAGAAGGTTACAGTAATGGTCTTTCTCTTGTCAGGATTAGACTAGCGCAGCAGGCAGGAGGTGGGCGGCTGCTCCTTGGTTCCCATCCCTCAGCCAAATCCCCCTGGCTGCCTGCTGACCCAGCACAGCCTGCTGGGGTGGCAGAGGCCCCACGTCCTCCTTATACCAGTGCCACTGGTACCGGCCGTTCAACTTCCTGGATTTGGGGAATGAGGTTATTTCCCACGTTCAAAAAGCGCTTTGAAAAGGATGAGGGAAGAAATCCTTCATTTCTAACTTTTTTTTTTCAAACTGCATCTAACCTCTTTACCAGCTGGCGCTGTTTATAAGACCCACGGTTCTGATTTCGTCTGGGAAAACATGTGCAGAGCAATTAGAAAAGCTGCCGAGGAGCGGCAAAAACTGGAGCTTTGTAGCCAGAACGCGGCTTCCCTGCTTCATTCAGCTTTGTGCTTTTTTAAATGCTGCCGATTGGAGGTAGCAGGGAGATCCCAGATTTAAGTGTTTGTTCTGCTAAGTCCAATAAGCCTGTTGCGGGGTCCATGCACGTCCCTCTAACTCTTGCCCTTATGACTGACATGAGAGCTGTTGCTGATTGCTTTGGGGAGCCACAGCCAGTGTGTGTTAGGCTGGGCATCCCTCTAAGCCGGCAAAACACACATACAAACCAAAGGATATCTTCTGGTCTGGGATATTTGCTGAGATGACCCTTCCTGTGGGATGAGCTTGGTTCTTGCAATGTTGCTGAGACCTGTTGCTTGTTCCTAGTGACACTTTTCATTAAGCATCTGTTATTTCTCATTAAAGAAATGGGACTTAATAGGAAAATACCGATACTACCATCCTGGATGGCAGAGAAGGTAGTCTATTTATCAAGTCCATGTACTAGAATTTGATAGTGGCTGGGCTTTAAGGCATGATTTAGGTCTCATCAGTCCTAGGGAAACTGGCTCTGTAGGATATAATATATGATAATTAGCTGTAACAGAAACCAAGCATGTTCACACCGTGGAGATCAGAAGAGTATTAGAGCGTGTCCCTGCCATGTTTGGACTCCAGTTAGCAAGAGGCACCAGTGGGCACCTGTCTCCTTGTTTTCAGTGGAAGTTAGTGCAGGCATTGTGGGCTGGTGGAGATTTCAGCTGGTGTGGGAGGGCAGCACCCAGGGGAGCATCGCAGCGTGTTATCTCTGGGCAGATGAGGCACAGCCACCGTGCACAAAGGCAGAACAAGCAACCTACAGCTATCACACAGATCTGAACGTATCCCTCCAGTCAAGTTTAGACTGTAAGTAGAAAGATTCCCCAAACAAAATCAGATAAGCAGTTCTGAATCACTCTGACTACAGGAAACAAATCTGACCTTCAAGTCCCCAGGTGTAGGTGAAAAGTTACTGACAAAAGGCCAGCTTGGAGGTAGAAGTTGTTCTCATAGCAGAAGCTCTGTGCTGTCCTGGGGAGCAGGTGTATTTGTGTCAGTGCTGTGGTACAGTAACCTAGCAAACAGCACACGAGCTCTGTTTTGTGCTGGTTTAGTAGTGCTAATAAAATCAGGCCTTTTCCCTGAGGTAAGCAAACCCGTAGCTTTCCAGCTGAATGGAGGCACAGTTAATGAAAATGCAGTCACAGGGGCAGGGCAGGCAGAGGGGAACTATGCAACAGTCAGCTGTGTCTTGCCTTTCTGATCTGGATGAGATCTTCCTTTTGCTATGCTAGCTACTAACTTGCTCCAGGACCTATTGTTTTCAGAGTTATTTGTGACATTAGCACGAGCTCTCAACAACGGCAAGGAGAAAAGAAACCCCTTGAATGGAAATGCAGTGGATGATTTCGCCCAAGCAATCCTTGTTGGCATGAATTATTCCTCCCACTCCAGCAAAAAAAAATAAATGTGTGGATATGCATTAGAAGTGCCAACTATTCTTTCTGAGATCCCCGAAGAACCTTGCACCTGATAATCGCCACCTAGATTTTGAAAAATGGGATGTGATCTGATCTTTCTAGAGGGCAGCAGGGGTCTGTCATGACCCCGTGCCTGAAGAATATTCCTGCACATAACCACGGGGTACAGAAGCAAGTGTGGGTGAAGTAAGCTGTGGGAGAACGAACTTCCTGGTATTCCAAGAAGTTACAGTGACAGGGTGGGAGAAATCCTGTTCTGTGAGTCAGCCTTGAGTCAGTCGCCCTTGTGCAGTGCTGGATCCGTCCCACCTTTGGGACAGGCCCTACAAGCCTGTTCTGTCTGTGGGTTTCTAGCTTGCCCCACTGCTCGTTCACACTCGAGGGGTTGCATTAGCTCCCATCATTGCTGGTTTTCATCCCAGGCACATTCGCTCGTCTCCCTGCTTCCTCTGGGGCTTCGATTTGACCCAGAAGTCTTCATTCTCCTGCAGTGCTGAGCAGCTACCGTGTCTCGCCCTAGAAGTAGCTGCACTTTTCTGGTGGGTGAGCTGATCTCTGCTGACATGTCAGCTCGTTAAATCCGCAGGGCCCTTCAGGGCCATTCTGGCTGAAGGGAGAGCTGTGTGGCGTAAATCTAAAGCGTGATTTAGTTATTAACATAAAAAGCAGCTGTGTTCCTGTTAGATTTGTGCAAAGAAAAACACGTAGCTAATGATGACCGAGCCTAAAGCATGCCTAGCTGCTGGCACATGCATACATTTTCAGTGCGCGCCGGAGTAATATGGAGGTCGGGCTTTAAAAGAAAGTATTTGGGCCCTTGCCAGGTAGACAGACAGCATGAATGAAACACCTGTTCTGGCTTTGGGAGGGTTTTGGAACCAGTTGATTACAGGGAAGGTACAGGCTGACCTTAAAGTGAATTGAATTCTCTGGTGTAGAGTAACATGTCCTGCTAGATTATGAAACCTCTTGATCTATTCGTGCAAATGTCCTCCGCAGACAAAACACAGATGCATGCCTTTTTTTTTTTTTTTTTTTTTAACTAAAAGGTGCTGCCCAGGCACGGTGAATCGACCAGCTATGAATCAAAATAGTCTTTTTCAAATTTGAATGAATGTTTAAGTGGGAATACTCTACAGGAAGTAAAGATAAGATACCTTAAAGCGATTTTACAAAGGGGAAAAAAACTATTAATTCCAGATGTCTTTTAATTCTGCTTTTGCTTTTTTGGAGCTTCTGAGGTTTAGGGTTTTGCATTTTCACATAATGTAATTCAGTTTTGAGAAGATACAAAGGAGATTGCCTTTCCAAGAGTTGTTTCCTGTTGCATCACCGTTATCAGTCTGCTTTGGTTGGGTTTGTCCAATTTTAACTGTGTTTCTGTTAACATTGCAAAACCAGCATCGGGAATATTTTAATCAAAGCAGAGGGTGCTTGGTATAACACTGTGGTGTAGAATATTAAGGCTTGCAGTAGAGGGGCAGATTAAGTAGTGCGAGGAGTCTGCTCATCCCTTCTGGCCTTTGGCTTTGTGCATTCCTAAGAACAAGGCTGAGAAAGTGAGGCAGATCCTGCTCAAATTCCTCATGCCTTCAGCGAAACTTTGCAGCCATTTCCCAGTGCAGAGCCAAACCGTGCCCAATCCCCCAAGATGCAGGAGGGTTTAAGAAGCTGTAATTGAGCTGTCAGTTTGGAGAACAAACAGGGAAAATGTACTTTGAGTCGCTCTTTGGGGGCTGTTTGCACAACTGTCTGTGTGTGCGTACGTGGAGGGGCTGTCTGAATAGGGAGGGAGCTCCTTTCCACGCCTCTGCGAGCTGAGCAAACCCAACGCGAGCTCACTGGAAGACAGGGACTTGCAACCTGCTTATGTCTTCTGCTTTGTGTTGTTTTACAGTCCTCTCAGGTACAGCCTGTAAAATTATGAAGCTGGAGACGTGCTTGAAGGCTATTGATTGCTCTGGTGGCTTGTGTTGGTTCAGTTCCAGCTCATGTGGAATTAATTCGCAGCATCTAGTAGCTGATCTTGACACACGTGTGTCGGGACATGACACGCTTATGAAAATGGTGATGTAGGTACAGTGTTGTTAGGTCACCACCGAGCAGAGCTCAGGAAACACATTCCTTCACACCGTTTGCAGCGGAGTAGTAGAAAAGTAATTAAATCTGCCTTAAGACAACATGTTCCTGACCCCACATAATGCACGGTACAGAAACCATATGCTCGGTTATTTCTCTTGGCTCAGGCCCTGCTTGCACTGACAGCTCTGTATGTAGTGGTACCTTGCTAGGAAGCCCTGTGCAGGAAGGCAACAGTTCTCCTTCCATTGGCCATACGTTGGTTTTCCCAGAGTGAGGAGCATCTGTGCTTTCTCAGTGTAATAGACAATACAAAACCAGTTAATTTATCCACAGCAAGCAGAACTTGTTGGTATTCCCACTGAATTACTAGGTAGGCCTCACTTCCACCTGTGGAACAGTTCCCTGCGCTTCTGCAGCAGGTTAAAAGGGGATGAGTAGATAGGAAGGCTGGTGATTGTAATTTGATGAATGTCTGTTCAGATTTAAAAATGGGGTTCCCTAACTGAGGTAAGCTTTGGGGAGCCCAAGCCTTACATTTGTTCTCAGACCTCTCTGAAGCTCTTCCTTTCCCTCCACCCTCCCAAACGCCTGCTGTCATTTCTTCAGGTTTGCGGTTTCTGATGGCAAGCTCTTCATGGTCCTGCAATTTTTAGGAAGGCAAAACTAAAAACTTCAGTGGAATTCAGATGCCTTTAGTGGCTGCAGAAGGATAGCAGTCATGTCACTACATGTAGTTTTGGAGAATAGTTGAGTAGGATTGCCAGAGGCTGGATTTTTTCAGTTCTTTCTGCAGTCAGTGGCGGTGGATTGGATTTAAATGGAGAGGTCTTTTCTGCTTCGGCACCTCCAGTGTGAAAGTGTATCACTACAGCTGCTAGCTTCATGAAGCCAAGCAAAGAAGCACCATTGCTTGGCTGAAGACATTAGTAAAATTCAAAGGGGAATAGGAGTAGATAACGTGAATAGTAAATGTCCAGAGCTGTTGAATTTAGTGCTTTAGAAAAGCTTCCTAAATGGAAGAAAGGCTTTGGTGTTCAATCAGATTTCCAGCTGTTGTAGATCACGGAGGTCTTTTTGGGAGCAGAGTTTTCTTTGTCTGCCTGTGGGGGTTTTCACCTGCAATGGTTGCTGCTGGTGACTCTCAGGTGAGACGTGTGGCCTGGGGACTTGTGTCGGGGCCAGATTAACAAATACGTCACGCCTTGTTTTCCTGGGAGTGGCTGACCAGAGCTGGCATCGGGATGGGAGTTCAAGCCTGGAACCTCAACTTTTTGGTTAACCTCAAAATTGGCTGTTTGGCTAAGTTATAAACCCTCTGCCCCTTTCTTTTAGTGATTTAGGAAGAAAAAGACAAACACTCAGAAACCTCTTTCTTTAAAGCGTTTCCCTTGCTTCTCTGAGCACTCCCGATCCCCCTGTACAGGTGGCCACGGCGTGTTTTCAGTCTCTGAGCTGCCTTTGCAGAGTAGCTCTGCGGCTGACTCGAGGCCAGCTCAGGCTGCAGAAGGGTCATTTTTCCTGCATGGTGCTGCTGAGCCTGTGCCACAAAACCCACGTGCTAACTGTGATTTCGCTCTGGATGGATTGTTCGCTTTCCTTAATTGCCTTTTGGAGGGGTGATTAATTACGTGCCACAACATTACCACTAGAGGGATTACAGATATTAGACTGGCCCGAGTGTTTTGCCTTGTAACAATCTTGTGGGGGTGGGAGAAAGGTATTTTCTTAATCTGTGCCCTGCTTTCCTGTTAACTCCTTTTATGTATTCACAGATGCCATGGGGTATAAGCAGCTAATGAAATATGGCATTAGATAAAGTTTGAGGAAGTTTTAATTCCAGTTCTGTGGCGTATTGGTTTCCTGTCCATAAACACGTTAGTTAACGATTACTGCAGATCACAAGTATATTCAGAGGTGGTTGTTCCACTTTCCCCAGAGCAAGCTGCCCATCTTAATGTGGACTTTAAAGGGCAAAGACTGCCCGTGCTTTTTAAAAGAATTTGTTTCCAAGGGCTCTATTTAGCTTTTAAATTATATATTCATCTGCTAAGTAGTAAGACCTGGCATTAAGTGGGAAAAGCAGTGGGAAAACCTCGAAAGAGACAGACAAGCAGGAATGGGTTAGAGACGCCTGGAAGCCCTTTAGGAAGCCTGTGGAGCTGAAGGGGTTTGGTGGCTGTGCTTGGTGCTTGCTGGCCGTGTGGAAGCGGGCACCCCGCAGCACCCTGCGCTGAGTCCTGGTGTCCTGGTGCAGCGCGTGCTGTGCGTGCCCAGGGACAGGCAGCGGTAACTTTTCTGAGCAGGATGGTTCCTGGGGGGCTGGCCACTAAAAAGACATAAAGATGATGATGAGAGGCAGTGGGCAAATGCTCAGCAGCAGCCTGCGAGGACCTGGGTGCGCTTACGAGCTTGTGTTGCTTTCTGCAGGGTTCAAGTACCACAGCGCTGCGATGTCTGGAGTCCAGGCCCGATCTCAGTTGATTTATTTTGTATCTTCTTAGTGTAGAGAAAGAGCATCGGTCAGTTCAGGCACACCATTTTATCAGTACAGTGTATTGCTTGATTTTTGGATTGAAGAGAAGCCTGCACATGGTGGGAAATGAAAGCAGCTTTTTGTTGGGTTTGGTGATGTGTATAAGTATTTTGGAGATGTGTATAACTATTTTGGAGATGTGTACAACTAACTGCGCTGGGTTCGGTTTCTTACCCCTAAGATGCCTTCTACCAGCGCGTCTGCCCTCACAGATCGTGCCGTGGGGGGACAGCACTGGGGTGGCAGAGGGGGGAGCAGGCTTTGGGGTGGCTCTGCTGCTGCTTTTCCCCCAGGTGAGAAGGTGAAGGCTTTTGCGGGCTGCCAGCCTTTCTGCCCCACGAAGAGGCAAATCTTCACCATTTAATGAAAACAGACGGCATACCTCGAGGAGAGTAAGTTGGGTTCTGTGGGACCTTATAACGCTTTGTTAATTAGTAATAGGGCTTTTCCTGGAGATAAACCAACCTATCTGCTAACGGAGTTTATTAACGCCCTAAAAACACCGGCGAACGAGACCACGGCAGCGCAGCGCCGCAGATACAATGCCCACATTGTTCCCCGCGAACATCCTATCCCTTTCATTCCTTAAAAAAAAAAAAAAACAAAAAAAAAAACAGCAAAAAACACTTCACCCCATTTGGCCTCTCCACCCCTAAAGCTTCTAAAGGGCGGGGGGGGGGTTCCCAGGGCGAGGCCGGCTCCGGGGGGCGAAGGGGGGGGGGTCCGGAGGCGGCGCCTGCCGGGGCTGAAGTAGTGCGGGCGCGGCGCGGCGGGGCGCAGTGCCGGGGCCGGGGCTCGGGGGAGGCCGCCGCCCGCCCCCGCTGCCTCCGGGGAAGATGGCGAGGGAGGCCGAGCGGGGCGGCGAGAGGCCGGGGGGGTCGCTGAGAGGGTTACTGGGGCTGCTGCTGCTGCTGCTGGTGGTGGTGGTGGTGCCCTCCGCCGCCGCCAGCCCCGCAGCGTCCTTCCCCGGCGACGTGAACGGGCACAGCCTGCACCCGCCCTACTTCAACCTGGCCGAGGGCACCCGCATCTCCGCCACCGCCACCTGCGGGGAGGAGGCGGCGGGAGCCGGCAGCCGCCGAGCCGTGGAGGATCTGTACTGCAAGCTGGTCGGGGGGCCGCTGGCCGGGGGGGACCCCAACCAGACCATCCAGGTAGGGCGGCGGGGGGGAAGGCTCCGACGCGGGTGGGGTGGTGGAGCTGCACCCCGGGACCCCCCCTTCCTGGGGAGGGTGGGGGGGGGTCTAGAGGAGTCCGAGCCCCCCCCCTTTGTGCTCCCCTGGCCCTCGCTGCCTTGTCCCAGCCCTGCCACCCTGCTGTGGGTGCCGGAGGAGGGGGAGAGGTTGGGTGGGGGGCGCAGAACCCCCACTGGTGGTTTCCCATGTGGCTGGAGCTGATGCAGAGCCGGTGTTCCCCGGCTTGTTGGGGGGGGGGGGAGGGTTGGGCACCCCAGGAGGGGGTGAGGGGCAGGTTGGGGTGCCAGCCCCAGTTGGTTGGGGTGCCAGCCTGGCCCCAGTGCTGCAGCCGGGGTCTGTGGGAAGCCCCCCGGAGCAGCCAGGGCACGCAGCACACGTGCTCTGCTCTCCCGGGCTCCCCAGAAGTCGCGCACGTGAAGCGCGGTTTGCTGGGTTCCCGTGGCTTTATTTTCACAGGGGTTGGTTCTTTATGGCCGTATGGTCCAGGGTGAGCCAGCCCCTGAAGTCCCCTGCCAGCCGGAGAATGGCTATGACATGCATGATAATATTTAGCTTCGGGGGGCTTAACTCTGAAATTCCCTCTGTGTTCGGTGGGGCATTAGGATGAGCAGAGGGGAGAGTTAAGAGGGAGCATTTTACGAGCGAGCGTCAGGTGACTTAGCTCAGGGGTCCCATTTTAAGCAGCCCGGAGGGAGCTCGCAGCCAGGAATGTAGATGGTAAAAACTGCTGTGCAGTTTAACGGCCCCAGCCCTCTTAAAAAGAAGGAAGAAGAATTGTAAACAGGCTTGTAAAACACTAGGTTTAGCTGCAGGAACGCCGGACCTGCTGCCCCCCTCGGGGCAGCCTGAGCAGGGAAAAGCAACTCTGCCTCGAAATGCTCTTGCAGCACGAAGCCCTCGGCAGAGCCAGCAGCTGCTGCCCACCAGCGTGTGCTGCTTGTTGCTTGTGGGGTTCCCGGTGCCAGGTCACCTGTTGCAGCGGAGCAATGGGATTGTCTGGTTTGAATGCAACAGGGATGAAGAGCAGGGGAGAAGCGTCAGCTTCTGGGACAGAGCCTTTCTTGGCCTTTTGTCGGGGTTGGCTTTGTTGTAAGATGAGCTTCTGAAGCATTTTTCTCATTCTAGCCGCGTTCTCCTGAGTCGGTGCTGTACGAGGAATTTTCTGGCTTTTGTGTTTACGACGTGGAATTTTGCCCGTTTGTCATAGAAATTGTTGAGGATGTTACTGGAGGGCAAAAAGCTGATGGAGTTTCCTCTGAGTGTTGCCACTTTTTAAAGGGATCTGTTCCACATTGCTGCACTGTAAAACAATGCAACTCGAGCAAGCTTTGCTTTAAGTAGCAGTACTGGGGGAGACCCCGGGAGCTCTCTGAAGTCATTGTGCCTACAGTGATGCACGTTAGTTTTCACGTAGAAAAAAGTAAGGAAAAGTAAAGAATTAACTGCTACTATGTGCAGTTACAAATGTGAATAACCTGCCAAGCAGAAGTAGGACGATAAAGCTACTTAGAAAAGCTGGCAGGCGTGGGTCTGCGTTTATCGCTCTCCTGTCCACCTGTGTGCTGGCCCCACGGCTAGCCTAGCACCACGCGCTGTGCTATGGGTGTTCTCAAAAATAAACCACGCGGGCTGTGCCAGCCTCGGGGCAGCTGTAACTCATCCTCCAAGTTCAGCCCTTTCCTGGTACCGCAGGGCGTGCAAAACCTCCTGGCCTCCCCCAGCTGCCGTATGGGGCTCCTTGGCTGCAGATTTTACTGCAACCCCCTCCTGTCCCCTGCACAGCTCTGGTATGGGATCGTTTGATCTGAGCACCGCTTCCAAGGCCAGCGGTGCGGTCTTTGGTTGGTCCGAAAGCTTTAGAAAAATCCTTTTGTAGCGGCTCCTTCCCGTGACCACGGGCAGCACCTAAAAGGGAGGGGAGGAAGCAGGAGGCTCGGAGCAGAGGTCAGAGTTCCCAATTCATCCCCTTTAGGGGTTTTGGCACCGCCTGGTGAGTAAAGCAAAGAGGGGGGTGGGAGGGAAGTGTTCAATTTAGGCAGACTGCAGTGACAATAATGAACTCCACACGCATGTCCTCAGTATTTGCGTGTCCCACCGGAGTGCCTTCCCTTACCCATTCACCTGCTCTGTGCTGTGGCTGTGGTGTAAAGGGGCTTTTCACTGGGAATTCTGAAAGAATGCCTCTTGGGACCCTCCAAGGGATTTCCACCTGCTGTGGCGGTGAAGGGAGGTTTGCTTGATGGAAGACCTAGGGAAAGCATTAACACAGCCATCCAGTCAACGAGTTCAGTCACTCCTGTTTTCTGCCTGTTTTCATTTGATATCGTAGTAGACTTTTAGGAAAGGGAATTCATGCGCTTTAAAACATGATGTTGTTAAAATGGCGATAATCATTGAGCTTTCTAAGATAATGCTGCCCTAAAGACACTTGCAGTGTTTTTGGCACAGCTTGTGGGAAGGCTCTAAACCTTTTCAAGGAGTTTCCTTTGCTTTATTGAGGGCTCTTTGGCAGAAGACAGCATTTCTGACCGCGGGAGGCTTTTCAGCCCGTAAGGATGTGAGGCGAGGCGATGCTGAGGTGCGCTGAAAGGGACTCCCATGAAGGTTTGCTTCCCTCCTTCCCCTCGCTAATCAGCGGGGGCAGGCCCACCCTAATGAGAAGTGCCTTTGAGCCGTCTGTTGAAGCTGAGACAAAAGGGAGATTACAGGTTTATTTTTCTGATCGGGCTTTACTGAAGATGCCTCTAAGCTATCTGTCTCCCCAGGCAGGGGCAGAGGCACAGCAGGGTGCTCAGGTTCCCCGTCCCACCCAGCTGCCCGGGGGCTATTCCGGAGCCGTGCCAAAGCCGGCAGGGCTGCAGATGATTGCTTGATTTCAGGAGATTAAGTAGTACAACAATAAGGGAAGTTACTGGCATTAATTGAGGCAATTACCTTAGAATTTAAAAACGTGCAACAAACCGTACTGATTTCGTATCACCACCTCTCTCGCTTTCATTTGAAACCTGCCCTCACCTAAGCCCTGCTGCCACAAAGTGCTCGTTTGCATGTTGCGTCGCACCTGAGCAGCGTTGCTGCTTATGGGAGGTCTTGTCCAGGTGTAACAGAGGAGGTCTGAATCTGTTTGATACTTGAATGGTGTGGCATTCTCTCTTGCTGGCCTGTGCTCATCAAGGACCAGGGTTTCTTCGTCCCGTGCCGTGTCACAGTGCACGGCGGGGAGAGCCGGCCCAGCGCGGGGTCTCCGTGGGTTGGTTGGGTGGCTGCAGTGCTGTACGCCTCTCTCCTGTGGTTACATGTGTGAAGGTGCTGAGCTCTGGGGGCTTAACTGCAGCTGAAACTGAGTGATTCTTAGGGCAAGCTGCCGTAGCCTGCAGAAGACACCTGGTGAGACAAGACCTGCCTGGCTCTGGGTGAGCAGCTGGTCTGGGAGGACAGCCCCGCTAACGGCTCGTGGAACACCTCCTTGCCTTGTCTGCAATACTACTTTTTGCTCCCCGTTTCCAGCCCCGCTTACCTCACCCCTAACTGCCCGGGCTGGGTCACGCTCCCTGCGGTTTTCCGATAAATTAGATGAGGAGAGCAGAGGTTGGGTCATGGCAAGGCCAGATAAACCAGGACAAAGCCATCTGCTTTCCCCGAGGCGAGCCGTGCCAGCAGGGTGCCGGGCTAGGCTTTATGCTTGGGGGGAACTTCAGAGCTCCTATTGATGTGAGCAGGAGCAGGCCTTGCAGGTCTCTGGAAGCTGCTCACCATTCAGATCTCCTCCTTATCTCCCTCCCTTGCAGTTTGCTCTGATAGCAGCAGTTTTGTGTTCTCGAAGCTGCCTTGCATCTTCCCTGCATTGCTGAAGTTCTTTCTGTGGCGTGCCCTGGCGATGTCCACGCCTCTCCTGCGCTGGTAACCTGCTCTCTCCCCTTACCCAGTGGCTCACAACTGCTTTTTAATTAAAATCCTCTTCTGATGTCAGAGCTTCCCTTTTCCCATAGAGACCTGGCACGCTGCACAGGAGCACGAGTCGCTTTAAAGCACAAATAACTGGAAACGATTCTCGCCAGATCTAGGTCCAGCTCTAATGAAACAACTAACGAGCAACTGGTGCATGGGGGGGCCGTGGTACTTTTAACAGCAAGCTGTTGACGTGTTACCAGCCCACTGGCAGCTAACACATGCAGGCTGCTCAGCGGTGCCCAGGGATAACATCAGCATTACAAATGTATAGCAGCTGAGCCTAATTTTTAGTCCCCTCTTATTAGGCTTGAATTGGCTGTCACCCATCAACGCGAACGTTTGGTTCAAAACGGTTTTTGCATCTGTAGGAAGAATTTGAAGTATGAAAGCACTTTGTTTTCTGTTGTTTATCCCCGTTTTGTAACCTTTCCTCGCTTCTCCCCCCCGTCTCGGTGGTGTGCATCGTGCAGGAGCAGTTTCCACACAACCTGTTGCACCGGTTCCCCTTGAGGTTTGTGCTCAGGAGTGGGTCAGTTTTATCTGGTCTGCTCGCCCTCCTCGCTCGGTGCGCGTTCCAACGGGACGTGTCCTGACCTCTCCGTACGGCAGGAGCTCCCTGCCTGGCATCAGGGTGGTTTCAGCTGCCCTGTTCTTTGTCCTGGTGCTGTTTTCACCTTCCTAGAGGGGTTAATTAAAAGGTGTGCTTGTCTGGCACAGTTTGCATTGCATAATTGCCTGCAAATAACATGGCTGTGGGGAAGAATGCGGGGAATTCTGTTTCCTTTGCATCGCAATTCTCCCAAAGTTTGGGGCATCTGGAAAACCTCTGGGGTGGCTGTGCCTTGCCTCAGCCCTCCTAGGGGTGCACATGGAGTAAGCAGGAAGGAGACTGCCTGTCTTGAAATCGTGTACCTGGTGTAATATTAAAGCTGGCTGCAGCTGGGACAGGCAAGGGCAGCTTGTTTGCCTGGGAATAACTGCACCTTTTAAAGGCAAATTGCCTGCAACAGAGTTCCCTTTCAGGCTCTGTAGCAGCAAGTCAAGTGACAGAACAGAGGCTCCCCAAAACAAGTTCCTTGCTAATTTCAGGGCTGCGTGCAGGTTTCCTGGGGAGCGGGTCAGATTCATTTGTGCCTTAAATAGGAAAGAAAGAGTTGCCCTTAACAGCTCAGGTCTTTGTCTGATCCTGCTCAGGAGGTGCTGTTAAAGTTGCAGAGCTGTTTTTTCTGGCAGCGTGTCCAGGGAGCTGACAGAGACACTTGCACCACAAAAGCAAGACAGAAGAGGTTTCATGAGAGTGATTGCAATGAGGTCCATGGCCAAGTGACAGCAGGGGCTGTCCCTTTCGGGCCTTGCATGGAAGCATCACTAGCAAAAGGGACTTGGCTGCTACACCACTAAGCTTGAAAACGTAGCTGAAAGGACTATACTTGTGAAATGAATGGGTTGACAAGAAACGGATTGCAGAGTTGGACAGAAGAACTGGCAGCCTGGGTCCGTAGGGATGACCGAATGGTCCAGGTCAGGATCTCTGGGTATTGACAGGGCTGTGAGTGGCAGCCTTGGCAGAGGAGCTGTGGGCTGGTGGCCCTGGAGCTCGGGCTGCCGCTGGGTGCAGGGGGCTCAACCTCCCTCTGCCTGCTTTGCAGCTGGCAACCGCTTCCTTGTGTTGGGTCCCTCTGCCAATGCACGGTGAAATCTACCTGAATATGCACGGTGAAAAATACCTGAAATATGGAAGGGGTACTTCTTAGAGCAGTCCAGAATTTACATTGGGTCGATGTGGGTTTTTACAGCTTTTTCTTGTTCCTTTTTCAGTCCCTGCTCTAAATGGGTGCAGAAAAAAAAGTTTATGTATTGATTCACACCATCAGGCTTGCATTCTTTATTTTCCGAAGTGTTCTGGTACCTGCCTGCTTCGAGTCGTGTTTTCCTGGCTACAGTTAAATGCTGTCTTTGTGCTTTCCAACAGGGCCAGTACTGCGACATCTGCTCCTCAGCGAACAGCAACAAGGCGCACCCCATAACGAACGCCATCGATGGGACAGAGCGCTGGTGGCAGAGCCCCCCGCTCTCCCGGGGGCTGGAGTTCAACCAGGTCAACGTCACTCTGGACCTTGGACAGGTAACTCAAGTCCTGCTTGGTTATGTTGGAGGCTGTGCTGGCGAGGACCTGTCCTTCTGGGCTTCTAAAGTCCTTTAGCGGCCTTTGCTGGGAGGGTGAGATGAGACCTCCTCATGTAATGACATTTTCTGTTAAAACGTGGAAGGGAAAAACTTCATCTGTCTGTTCGTAGTATTAACTGCCATCTGTGCTATTTGCTGTTACTGTTTAGCTCTTTCCTAAAAGTTGGGTCATGAAAATCTCCCATGCCACACAGGTGCCATTCCCCTAAAGGGGGAGTACCTGGCTCCTGAAGGGGTGCGATTTTTAGAACACAAAAATACAGCCCTGAGGAATTTAAGGTTGTGCTGTAAAACTTTAACTGGTGTATTTAAAGCTCTTTGAAGACAGTTAGCCCGTGCTGAAGTTCTTCCTGTAAAAGACAAAGAATGACAATGGATTCTCGGTCTCTAATGTTGGCAAGTCAAAGGGCATTAACATTGTAATAGCGATGACTGCCAGCCCACACCGCCTCCTCTGCTGCTCCTATTCAGCCTCAGACCCATTCCTCTGGCAGCAGGCTGTTCTCTCAGACCTTCCTCGGCTTAGGGAAAGCAGCAGGAAGGATGTCCCATCTGAAGCTGCAGGAAGAGGAAAGTGGTGTAAACCAGAGGTCTGAGGGGCTGCAGGACGTGGGTCTGCTTACTGATACGAGACCATTGCTCTGGCTGATGGACGGGGAACTGCTGTGTCCTCGGTGCAGGAGGGGTGTGGGACACCCCTTCCTTTGTGGTGCTGTGCTGCCTTGCCTCTGCCCCCAGCACCTCTGTTTGGGGGATGATATGGGGGGAGGCAGACTCAAAGTCCCCAGGGTTGTCTCTGATCTGCTCCCTGCTCTGCCACAGCACCTGCTCCGAGCCTCTCAGCACCCTCCCGGATCTGTTCTCTCCCATGCGTGCCAACCACCCAGAGCTGTGCTATACACAGCACCACCAAAATGTCCCCGACTGCCCGGGGCACAGCGTGCGCCGCACAGTGCTGTGTGGGCAAAGCCTTCTCGGGCTGCACACAGTGTGCTGATCCCGTTAGCCAACGTAGGTGGCATCTGCTGTCTCTCAGAAACCTCCCTGCTGGCAGGGCTGTGCTGGCAGGAGGATTGCTTGCAGCCTCCCATGTGGCTTTCTGGTTGCTCGCCGCTCTCAGGAAAGAGATTCTCAAAGACCAACTTTCCTGGAGAGCTTCTCCTCCTCCTTGTCACTCACTTCAATTTTCTGCCTTCAGGCCACAGCTAATCCAGCCATGCCAGCCACTTGAAAGCTGCTGATTTTGGCTCATCTGTGGGTTTGCAGCCTTTAGAGCTGCGCTGGTGGGAGTCAGAGCCTGGAATAATTTGGGGGGGGGGGGTGCACTTCTGCTGAAATCGAGCTGCTGTAAGCTTACCTTGTCTCCCAAGCCCCCTGTATTTGCTCGCTGTACCCTGAGGGGCAGGATTGCACCATTGCTCCTACAGGGTTGGTAGCACGACTTGCATGGTGCTGGTCGCAGTTTGTCTCAGCTGGTGGGGAGTTCCTCTGGGCTTATAGATTGCTCAGCATCCCTCCTGCTTCTGTAAAGTAAGTGCTTGCCCAGCTTGTTGGAACAGGAGCACAAACTGAAGTATCAGCCCATTTGCAGTGGCTTCCTCTTAATACGTGCCCTTATTGTATGTAATTGCTTTAATAATCGGTTATGCTCCTGGTGAGAGTCAGTTCTTTGCTTTTCCCTCCTTTGTTTTGGTGGGTCAGGCAATAGAAACAAGATGAAACATTACAAAATTGCTAATTTCCTCCTTTTGAAGTTGAGGCTGGTTGAAAGGGAGGAGGATAAAGAGGATTTTTTGGGACCCAGTAGGGTCTGCAGGGTGAGTGCTGGAGCGGACTGGTGGACCTGGCAGCCAGGCTCTGCAAATTCCTTGGATACCTGTGAAAGATGCAAGTAACACCCTCAGAGGCATGTCTGAGTGCAGGGCTCTTTTTTTTTTTGGCTGCCTAGCAAGGCCTCTCCTTGCTCCACGTGACCCTCTAGGGAGCTCTCAGATCAATTAAGATTTAATTTAAGGGACTGATGGCCACGGACAGCTGTTGTCCCTCTGGGGAATTGCTGGTGCCCAGTGTGCTGATGGCAGAGTCCTTCAGCAGGGGCTGGCACAGGAGGCTGTGGTGTCAACCTCATCCCATCGCTGTGGTGCTTCCCTGCTGTCATTGTCCCTCCTGAGCCGTAACTGCTTAATTACCAGCTGGAATTGAGTTTCTCCAGCAGTTGGCAAAGCTGTGGCAGTTGGGAGAGGGGCAGTTAATGAAGAAGCCTGTTGGTCTTTGCTCTTGCTGCCCAGGAGTTTGCTCTCCTCACAGGGATGTTAAAGTTCTATGGGAAGGAGAGAGGGAGGGATATAATTCACAGCCAGCAGATAAGATTTTCTTTTGAAAACAACCAAAAAACAGCAAAAACCACTCAGGCTGGCCTCCCAGCTGGCGGGAGTATATTAAATACTTGCATCATGTCATCTTAGTGCCAGCAGTGGCCTAATCTTAACAGCTTCATTGGCAAGGGAGATCAGAGCTCCTGCCCCGGCACGGGAAGAGAATGTGGCTGCTGGTCTGCTGGGGGCTGGATCTGAGCTGCTCCTGCTGCCGCGTCTGTGCCTGTCTCCCTGGGAAGGGGAGCTTTGTCTTTAAAGAGTTGGTAGGGTGAAAAGCTGGGAGAGGAGTAAAAGTCACCGAGGGTTCCCTTGTAAGACCTGAATTTGGGAGCCAGAAATAAGGCAAGCAGCTCCAAGGAGGGAGAAGTTGAATGGATTTTAGGAGCTGTTGGGGCAGGGAGCATGAATAGGCTTTTTTTTTTTTTTCCTTGCTTTTAATCCTGACTTTATGCTTAAAACTTTATTACGCGTAGGATGAGTGATTGGGTGACTGCATGGCTTTGCCTGCTGTGTCCTACAGCTCTGTGGCACCACGATGGAGCACGGGGCTGGTTTCAGGGGGTGGAAGGACCGCGGGGTGCCGCGCTCCGGGGGAACACCATTGTGCATTGTGCTGTGCTCACCGAGCAGAGGGACAAGAGGCCGTGACTCACCGTCACTGGAAACTGTCCCCTGTGATCTCGCTGTGATTAAGCGCCACAGTGGGTGGAGGGGAGGAAAGGGTGTGATGGACTTTTTTTTTTTTAACTTTTTTTCCCCAAGTAGGTCATTTGAGTCAGAGCTGACAAAACTCAGGAGGTTTGAAGAACCATGAATGGCTGGCTCCCTGCCAGGGCCTGACATCTTCCTTGCGTGAAGGTGAACCCAGGCCAGCCCTTCCCAGAGATGTTTGTGGATAGCTGGTGCTTTATGATAAACTCCGGGGAGAGGAATGCTCGCTGTCATGCGAGAGCGAGAGCTTCGTGCCAGCGCTTGCCCGGGGTTAATTGCTGCGGTGGGAAGGTGGCTGGGCAGCGGCCCCAGCTCCCTCCGGCCCCGGGACACTGGAGAACAGCAGAGTTCTGATTTACACCCCTAAAGGTATTTAATTCGCGTTTCGGCAGGAACAGGCTTTACGGCTGAAAGCCCCCACCGAAGGGGTGAGCCAGGTCTGGCAGCTCAGCGGCTGCACAGCCTCACCTCCGCCCTGGTCACCAGCACGAAACACCCGCGTCCCCTCACCTCTCTCACCGAGCAGAGAGATCTGGGCTGTTAACCGCTTAAAATCTAGTTCCCTTTAGAGTATTTGAAAATGAACAAGAAGTTGCAGTCGTTGGTAACTTAGGAAGATAGACAGGAAATGAGGAGGACTGAGGTGAGCTCCTGGGCCAGCGCGATGGTGCCTTCTGCAGTCTAAGGGCCGTGTCTAGGCGAGGGAACAGGCTGAGGGCTTACTGGGTGCCTTGAGAAGTCTCCTTTTTTGAGTTTCGTATTACAGTGGGATCTGCCAAAGCTAGCATTTTTTCTGGCCGCTGTCGGGCTGGTTACCTTACGCGTGCCAGGCTCCTTGAGCTCCGAAGCGAAGGTGTCGCTGGGCGCTTCAGCCCTCGGCCAGCGGGCCGTTATCCTGTCAGCGTGAAAAGTGCCTCAAAAGGAGGTGTGTGTTTTTTTTCCCTGTGGTGGATTTCCAGGGCATAAGCCTACTTCCTCTCCCTCTTGCACTGCGAACTTGGCCCCTGGGGACCTGCTCTGCGCAGAAGTTAGCCGTGCAGGATGCTTTCGGGTTCTGGGTATGAGGCCTGGCTTGCAGGAGCAAGTCAGTCCCTCTCGTGTGAGCTGTTTTCTTGGTAATGAATATGAAGTTCTGGGCTGGGTTCAGTGGGTGGAAATGTTGCCTGGCCTAATGCTAAAGGAGCGCTGTTGGACATAGTACAGCAGGGCATGGTACCTCGTGCCTCACAGCGCTCTGAAATCTTCTTACGCTTGTTTCTAGCCTCCTGTTTGTTTTCACTGAGTTGAAATAGTAATGGGAGCTGCTGGCGGAGATCTTCAGGAAGCCTCTTTGAAAGGCAGCTGGAAGGAAAGCCTTGCAGGCCGATGGGCTGAGTTTACCTCCCTGCTCCCAGCAAAAGCCTTCAGCACACATGAATCTGATGTTTATTCCCTGGCTTAGTTAATTAAAATATCCTTCTTAATGAGAAAACTTACGAAATCCCAGGAGGAGAGCTCATGGTTACTGTGGAATGGAGCTGTTCTAGTGGCTGCTTACCCCAGGACTGGGGTGGGATAGGGGTTATGGTCGTCTGAGAAGAATTTTCAACTAAAAACTTCTCACCTTCTTCCTTTTGCACCCTTGTTTCAGTTGCTGTGAGATCTCGTACTTGCCTCTGGATGATATCACTGCTGCCAACGTTTTCCCCCAAGGCATCCTGTTCATTTTCACTGTACGCAGAGGGAGACTTGCGATGGGTCTCTCTTCCTTCACTTCCCTGTGGTGGAGATGTCTTCTGCATCCTTCTTGTACACACGTTTATAGCAAATGCACAGCTTCCATTTGCCTCGGGGCCACACGGTGCTTTAGCTGCCTGGCACACGTTTCTCATAGAGCGTTCCAAAAACATGTGAAGATTTCAGGACTTCTGTACAAAGTCTTTAGTTGTTTTTTTTGTGTGTTTTTCAAAATCTTTTCCTGTAAGGACTTCTTGTTCTTCATTATGCTGGGGTGCCACTGTGGGAAAGGAGTAGGAGGCACGGTGACATTTATTGGGAGATTTTGCACCTTAAGTAAAGGACTGGGGCGTAAAATCTCTAACAAAGACGTTCTTTCTCCAAATTGTTTTCTGGCTCTTGGAGCAAAAGCAGTATTAAAAATAAAGCATGTTACGCAGGCTGAGCAGAAATCCTTTTTGCTTTCACCAGCTGAGGCGACAGTCTCCTCTCCTATGTAGAATCCTCTACAATTACCTAAAATCCTCCAAAAGCAGATCAAGATCTCTGTTCACTTACAGGCTTCAAAATTCTAGTTCCCCGGTGTGAAATGGCTTGTGGTGCCCCTTTTGCTTATGGATCCTAGTCAGTGCTGCTGTGTTTTAACGTGATCGTCTAGTGGAAGCAGGGTGCCTGTTTGTGATGCTTCCCTGGGAAAAGCTGGAAAGGTGCGAGTGTGAGAGCACGCGGTGCTGAGAGCTGGCGCTGAGCCCAGCTGTGTGGATCTTCTCTCCCAATATATTTTCCCCTTTATTGTTTGAAATAGCTTTGCTTGTGAAATCTGTTCTGTTTCTTTCAAACTTGCAGTTCCCCTGACCCAGGCCAGGAGCTTTTTTTTTTTCCTCCTGATGAGGGGGGAATTTTCTTTCTTTTATTTTTTTTGCCTTTGCTTGGCCCTTCTTGACCTCTTTGTGCTTTCTGCCGGCTCCCACAGGATTCCTGGCTCTAGCGGCTGCACAGGAGCCGCTCAGGTGAGCGGGAAGGGAACGCTCAGTTGTTAATCAAGTGGGGATCTGTCCGCTCCAGCAGCGAGAGCAAACCCATCCCCTCCCTTCCAAGCGGCCATGCCAAGTCAGATACCAAGTTCCTTGGTATCCAGAGCAGCCAAGGCTGATCCTTTTTTCTATTTTTCTACTTTGTTACTGCTAGTGCTGGTTGCTGTAAGAGAGAAGACACGCGGAACATCACTTGAGGTAAATCATGGGTGACATGTGAATTTTAATTCTACGTTGTTTACTTATGTCATGAACCAGTACTGCTTACAATCAGTTTTCCAGGTCTGCAGTGAGTAGGTGGCATTGCACTTGCAGCATTTGATTCCCAAAAGACCTGCCATGCCTGACAGACATGCCAGGCTATGAGCACTGAGAATTGAAGGCTCCTGGTGGAGGAGGAGGCCCTGAGCAGATCACTCATCATTGTGGCACCTTTTGTGATTTCCACGGAGGTTATTTCTGACTGTCCCTTGCATCTTGCACAAATGACCCTTGTGCTTCGACTGCTTAATCTCCCCAGAGGCTCTGCTTGCTCTGCCTGGACCTGAACCAGCTAAGGAGAATTCAGGTGTTAAAATTCAGCCTCAGCCTTCCCCCTAGGACAGCTCTGGGTAACAACTGATGAAAAGATAATTGCTCCGCTTCTAAAAAATGCATGCAAGATTTCCAGGGTAATTTCTCCCTGGGTATCACTGCTTATTTTTAATTTCGGCGCGATGAGAAACGAGGAGGCTGATGGTGAGGTTTCCTGCAGCAGAGCTCTCCCTCCCTGCCAGGCTGCCGGGTCCTGCTCCGCTCCCTGGGATTCTTCAAAGATTAGGAGAAAGCCTCGAGGCGAGTGCGAGCCGGGGAGAGGTCAGGCAAGCTGGGAGCTGGCGTATGGGAGGCTTTGGTTTGTAATGAATAGCTGGAAGGCAAGCCTTGTAATTTCTTGCTGTTCTCCTGGAAAGTGTCTGCTTGGCTGGGCTGGTAAACAAGAGTGTGCCTTGAATCGGGTGTGAATGTGTGCAGATACACGTGCTGCGGGGGTCGGCTTTGTCTGACCCCTTTGTGGCTGCTCCAGGCAAGTTAAAACAGACCAGACCCAACTAGTCGGGCCTCTGCTTTACTGGAGAGTTGTGTTTTCCTGCTGCAGACAGATGTGGCAGGCAGTGTTTGTAAAGGTCGGCGTACCCAGGGGAAGCGGAGAGGGTCACAGCCCTGACGCGGAGCGTGCTGGTGTCTGTGACCCAGAAATGGGCTGGGAAACGCGTTCTTCCCGAGGCATTGCACAGTGGGTTCAGTTCTCGATGCTTGTCCAGATCACGATGAGAAGCCTCTCAAGTGGGCAATTCCTGCTTCCCAAGGCGGGTTTCTGGAGCCATTCCTGCCTACCACAGCCCTGTCCTGGCTTAAATCCACAGGGCTGGCAAGGAAAATGCTAAAATGCACCTCTCATCATCTGCCTAGTCAGCTGCTCTGCTCTTTCAAGCCTATTTTGCCTGCCTCACCCCCCCGCCTTTCTTTCTCTGCTTTACCACGCCTGGCTCAGCCCTGCTTTCATCTCTGCCTCATCCTTTTATTACAGTCGTAAACGTGGGCCTCTGGGCTGTGCCCAGCCTTGATCCTCAGCCCTTTCCTGTTTTCTGGACTCCGTGCTCCTCAAATTCCAGACCTCCTGTGTGGGGTGCCAAGCAGTGCAGTCAACGGTGCGTTGCCTCCTGCCTGACAGAACAAAAAGGAGGACGGTGGGAAGGCACGAGGTGGGAGGCACGCGCCTGGCGTGGTGGCACAGAAGAGCCTTTCAAATGGCTTAGGAGCAGCCTGAGAACCTGCGGCAGCTAACAAGGGACATGTGGCCCGTTCACACAGACCTGGGACACGGTTTCCGCTTCCAGAGGTGTGCTGAGGAGCTGGTCAAAGAGAAGAGGGTGGGACAGGGATTGGTGAGGGGGGAGATGCAGGGAGGAGGACGAGGCTTGAAGGTGGCCCGTGGATGGCTGCAGGAGGTGAGGGCAGCGTGGTGGTTCGGGGCTTCCTTGGGTGAGGTCGCCAGAGTCAGACGAGGGCAGGAGGAATGACTTTGTGCTCCACAGAAGGGCTTGCCAAGCGTGACTATAAAAAGGCCTTTGTTAATATGAGGTCACCGCTAATGGAAGGTGGGTCGGGATCGTGCCAGCTCCTGTTTGTGCAGCGCAGGAAGCAACGGTGCTGGCTTCCTCTGAGCGCTCGGCTTGCCCCATGTACCTTGGAAAGGGAGCCACCGGATACAGGGAGAGCAGAGGTGGGGCTGGTACCGTAGGCTGGGGACTTGGCGTCCTCTTCCTCTCTGTCCTCTTCTTGGAGACCTGAGAGCTCCTGGAGGAAGGTGCTAGGATGGTCGTCTGACTGTCTTGTCCTTCCCTCCACTGAATAGCAAGGGCTAGAGGAAACATTGGCTTGGGGGAAAATGTTCATGGGAGGCTTGAGTCTCCTGGATGTGGTGGGAAGCTCCGTACCTCTTGTTGCCTGCCACATCTACCTGGAGAAGCTGCGGCCCTGCCAGCAGGGTTAAATTAGCCAAGCCCTGGTTGCAGAGCTGTATGTCAGTGTTGAATGGTATACCGGGTTACCCAGAGGTTAGAATAAGGTGCCTGTATCCTGAAAGAGCTGCATTGCCATTGAGGGCTTTTACATTGTGCCGTGTTTCTGCTGAAAACTGTGTCTTTGGAGCAGACCTGCTGGCAAAGCTTGCCCGTGTAACTGTTCTAGCTCGTGCCCTGCGCCTGAAAATGAAGCGTGCATCTGCTGCTCGGCATTCTGAGGGCTTTCGGTGGTCGTTTGCGTGCAGCGACAAGCAAACAGCCGAACCCTGAGAGCTGCCCCGGTTTTTCTCACACACATTTAGTTGCTCTTTCTCGTTTCTTTGCCCGCTTTGATAAAGAGCACCGCTGAGCCCTCGCACATGCAAACCCCCGTCGGCTGAGCTCTGCTTGTGGGTTCCTGAGAGCTCTCGTCACTGTGGATCGGAGCGCGCCCCGTGTCCAAAACCCGGCTGGCATGCTGCTGGAGGCAGCTCTTGGATACAGTCAAATGCAGATGATGCCAAGGCCTGATCGGAAGGGGAAAAGAATGGCTTTCTGGTATTTGCGCACAGCTACAGATAGTAAACAGACGTACAACTGCAAACAAATCCGTGCCACTGCCTTCATCGTGCGTCGTTCTGGCTGTTTGCTAAAGCTGCCGCTTAATCCTTCTTCAGTCCGCTGCAAAGTCTGCGTTCACCCAAACGCAGTGGGCACGAAGATTTTGGCTGGAGTCCACGATGGGTTTTGTGTGTTCTGTTTTCTTTATTTACCAGCCATTGCTTTCTGCCTTGGCATCGGCTCACATCAGGTCTCGGTAAATGGGACCGTAAATACGAGGGCGCTCCTGGGGTTCGTGTGAGTACGAAACCTGCGCTCTCGTGAACTCTGTGCGTCCCGGCAGCGGTACGAACTGTCACACAACTGCTGTAGCTGCGGATCTCTGGTGTTAGCAGTGGCATTGGGAATGTTAATCCCGCTGCGACCCTGGTATGCGCTGCCGTTGGGTCAGCAAAGCTGGCTCTGAACGGCAGTGTCATGGTGGGAAACCTGCTGACAAACGCTAACGTGGTGCGTGGCTCGAGCGCAGATTTTTAGAAGAATGAGCTTGCTTGCACGTGTCAGGTTTGGTATTGTTGAAATCTGCTAACAACTGAACAACAGCTTTAAACACAGTGCTGCCAGAGCTTGCAGGAACCACGCAGAAGAATCGCGAAAAAGCGACGTTGCTGAAATGTCTGGAAGTTCGATTCGGTCGGGGCTTGGTGCAAGGGGATGTTTTCTCCAAGGCTCTATTAGAAAATCAGCATGGCCCAGTTAGGGACCCGGAGCTTTGGGGTGAAATCTGGCCCCCGCCAGACTTCCCCTTAGGAGGAATGCTGAGGGAGCCGCTGGAGCAGCGTGGTTTATGTCAGCGTGTCGGTGTTTTTGCCATGCGTGTGCAGAGGGACCCTGCTGGAGGAAGGTCTCTGTACGCGTGGGACCTGGAGCTGCTTCCTGAGGGTGACAATAAACGGGACCTTCCAAACCCACTGCTTGGGCCTGGGAATGGGCAAGGTGGAAATAAGACAGAAAGGGAATGGTGTTTGTGTCCTTGTAGAGCTGGGTCAGAACCAGATAGAAACCCAGTGTCAGAACTGGGGCATCCATATCCCCCTCCAGACCCATTCAGAAGGATTTAGGTGCGCTGCTCTTGGGCGACAGTGAGCTCGGAGCTCCTCTGAGGTTCGTGTGAGTTGTTCCTCTTCAGCATTTGGCCATGTAAAACAAAATCCTTTCAGTGGCCTTGGTGGCATGCTGAGACCTCTCGCTTTGTGCCAATTTTTAGCTAATTCATCCTCTTCCCTTTCCTTCTCCTCCTTACCCTTCCCAAGCGCGCAGGTTTGTGACAGGATATCCACTTCATTCAAGAGAACGGGGGAAATATTTGCCTGTAGCGTGGCCAGTTGCCAAGCTTGCTTTGTTCTCCCAGTCTCTGAAAGGACAGGACTGCCCAAGGAAACGCTCAGAGCTGAAGCTGGCATGCAACTTGGAGTGAATTTGCTGCGGCTCTGCGAGTGAAATGTATGACACTGGAATTTTTTTTTTTGATCCCATAAATGCAAGGAAAGAGAGAACCTGGGTGGGCTGTGGACAGGCTGGGTCTGAAATCCTCTTTGATGTGAAATTGCTGTGTCACAGCTATACAAGTTGCGCCGCCTTTATTTTTTTGGCAAATTAAGTGCTGACCTCGTGTCAGCTTGTGAATTCAGTTGTGTGGTTAAGTCGGCTGTCCCTGCATCCTTCACCGCGTTGTAGCTGGAGGCTCTCCTTGGTGCCACTGAAGCCCTGCTGTGATTGCAGAAAGCCTCTTGTAACAAATGCAGACCCGTAATGATGGTGGCAAGGAAAGCAGTGAGTTGTCGTGTCCGAGTTATAACCCCTCGGTGTGGGTAACTTCTCTCGCCCTTAACTCTTGAGGCCAAGAGAAGTCTCCTGGGCAAGCAGGGTGCCTGGTGTCGGGACAGGCTGGTGCCTGGCTGCTGCTCTAACACTGTGCTCTGCCTACAGCTGCAGGACAGATGAGGTGGCTTCTGTTTGTCGCGGTACTTTGGCTGGCGTTTATCTGTGTGCGTGCTGCGTTGTGGTGGGGTCGTTGCCTTGGGTCCCCCAGGAAGCCTTGGGAACTCCCCAGACGTCTCGTTCACTATTGCAACAGCTCCTGCTCGCTTCTTGAGCAAGTCTCGTCCAGTGCCTAAAGACCAAAATCCTGTTTCTACCTTATGGAGGGGGACTTGGGTGTTCCTTTTTTCAGCCAATGACTTGGCCAAGGGCTTCCTGAGTAAACTGAGCAAATCGGCAAGGCTTTGATGTTACTGAAAAGGGTCTTACTATAGCTCTTACTGCATTTTTTTTAAATTTTTAGTATTACAGAGCCTAGAGTGTTCGCTCATGGAGCGGGTCCCAGATTTGTACGACTCCTTGCATGCCCTGAAGAGCCCATTCCAATGAGGCTGTGGTCCTAGCTTGTTCAACTGTGGGGTCTAAATAATCCTGCATCCTCTCTAAAGCAGAAACAAGTGTTCTTTTGTCTGGCTTCTCCGTTCCAGTCGTAAAGTGGTCCAGGAACTCCTAAGAAAATTGAAATTGTCTCGCACAACGAATCTGGGTTGGTATTCCTGTAACTTAAACAATGCATAAAACATACAGTCAGGACCATTTGTTTGCTCCGGATGGTAGGAATGTCCTCTTGAAAATGTGCTGTGCTTTGGCAAGTATGAATAGAGGGTTTTTCCATCCCCCTTTCCAGGTTTCTGAAGGCCAAAGTCTTGAAACACCTTAGAAAGGCTGCTAAAGCTGTGCTGATAAGATAGGCAGCAAATGTGCTTGAGTGCCTAATGTAGGAACAGAAACGTTTAAGCCGTTTGCTTTTCCCTTAACGGTGTGAAAAATGAGCGGATCTCACTGAGGAACCCGGGGGATCGTGTGCTTCGAGTGAGGGCTACACCGAGTTCTTGCAACTGGTTTGTTCTGTCGCTGGGGCTGGCAGCTGCAACGCTTGCTTCACATCTACCGGGTGGGAAGCTGGAGCTGCTGTGGGCTCTGCAGAGCCCCACTCATCCCAGGTCCGTTTCCAGCAGGCTCTGCCTAACACTCTGAGCGTGGTGCAGAGAGGAGATTGCATCTTGATGCTGCAAGTCAGTGGTGTTTGGAGGAGTCACTTTTTTGTATCCAGTTAATTCCTTGTTTTCTTCCCCCTCCGCTTGTTGTTAGCCTCCCTCAGCCAATAACCACGTTACGGAGGACAATTCTGGTAGCAGGGTCTTGCAGAGGGTGCCTGTCGGAGCAGCAGGCTGGGAGCGTTCAGGGAGCCTGGGTTCACAGCACCGTCAGCCCGAGCCAGGGGAGGAGGATGCTCGACAGCCTCTGCCGTGCACCAGCGCTCTCCTTCCCCCAGTCTCCACCACCGCATTTGTGATCTGGAGCGCAGCTTAGGGTCACGCGGGAGATTACAGGGCCTAGAGACTGCTCCCCGGAGGCGATCAGAATCACGAAGCAATAGCGAACCGCTTGCTATCTGTGGTGTGAGCAGAGTGCAGACGGGGCCTTCTGCACTGACGCAGGCAGCCAGAATTGCAGCCCTGCCTGCGCGTGCCGCCCATCGAACCAGCCTCCGTGCAGGTGCTGTGCCTGCCCAGCCAGAAACAGCTCTGCTCCCAGGCTGGGCGGATGGGTCCTGGCCACGGCCTTGAGGCTTTGCTTCTGTCTTTTTGCTGCTTTTTCCCCCCCCAAAAGGCCCAAGTGGTTACCCCGGGTCGTGGGGCAGAGAGCAGGGTGCTCACTTGTGCTGTGCCCCTCTTTCCACCGTGCTGGGCTGCCCAGACATCGCGAGCATCTGCACGGAGCCGCAGTGGCAAGCATCAGTTAGACACCCTTAATCAGGCAGGGGCACCATGAGGGTGATGATGCCGTTGCTTAAAAACTTGGTTTCAACGTTTCAACCTTCCAGGTAAGTGGTGTGGTTACGTTGTGCCCCCACCCTGGACGCGTGCCATCGCACACGTGCTCCCTTCTTTCACTGGTGGTCTTTCTTCCAGTGGTGCGTGCTTACACACCCAGAGCTCTTATCTCTACTCAATCGTAGCTTTCTTAAGCCCTTGTGTTCTCTGTAGCGCTCCCCTTATCTCTGTTCCCTTCCAGGGCTGGGCAGTGGGAGCAGGGAGGCAGGAGGGGCTGAGCAAGCAGTAAATGTGTGTTTGCCCTGCAGCGATGCCGCAGGCTGGCTGTGAAAGGCAAGACGGAGAGCGGTGGGAACACCTGCAGGCCAGTTAGGTTTTTCTGAATTGCTAGAATTTTGCAAGAAATTCCTGGTTTTAGGGTTTGAGGAAGGAGGGTTTGGAGCGTGCTGCTGCAGCACAGAGCTGCAGTTCCTCGTGTGAAGGTCTGCTCGCGGAATGGGGCTGAAAACTGGCCCGAAGGTTGCTGTCAAGTGGCTGGCGGGCTTTGGCTCTGCTCTCTGTGCCCTGATCTCTGCCAACCATCACAATGAGGATGCTGTGAAGCTCTGGGAAGGTGCTCGCAGTAGTCCCAGGCGGACTGGGGGGCCAGCAAGCACCCACACTTCTGAGGTCTGGGTGGTGGGACAGGGCGCTCCGGTCCTTTTGGTCAGTGGCTCCAGCCAGGCTGGGTCTCGGCAGCCCCGTGCACTGCGTCCTGCCTCTTGGGCACAGCTCAGCACCGTCTGCAGGGCAGGCGTGCCTGGCCTCCTGCCCAGCTCACGAAATTACTGGTTCTGGTGAGAAGTGTTGCAGTTACTTCTGTGTTTCCTTTCCCTTTTCTCCTACAAGCATTCAGCGGTGGCTGTGCAGCGTGCGGTCACCTCCTGGCAGACCTCAGGCTTTGGGATCAGCTGCGTGTGCCTGGGCTGTCTACATGGTGTTGCCCTCTTGTGGTTGAACCTGAAGGAAAAACCTGCGGGTTTTATCGCTGCACCTCGCCAGGACACCCGAATTGTTTGATGGCAGGAGCTAGGGAGTGCAGAGCCGGAGCTCTGCTTCCCAAGAGGGTATGTTTTCTGCGCGGAGGGTTTATTATCCACAGCGACGGGCAGCAGCTCCAAAACTGCAACGCTTTTACCTCGTTCTGTAGCCAGAGCTGAAGGTTTGGGGCATGGTGCTGAGAGCTGCGTCTTTGCCCGCCATTTGGGGGAAACCTGTGCATCTGTGGTTGCACCCAGACGAGGTGGGGTGCAAGCAGCTGTGTGGCCGTGCGTATCCCTGAATAACATGCCAGTAGCTGTCCAGCACTGTTGGTTTTGCGCAGTTTATAAGGCATCCGACCTGTCTTTTGCTGAGGCTTTCAACGAGCCAATTTACAGTCCTGGGAGGGACCACCCAGTGCTCGCTTTCATGGCCGGCGGAGGGGGAAGGGAGGGAACTCTTCAAAGAGCAGAGGAGGTGAAGTTACCACCACGGGCCGTGTATTGATTTCATGAGCCGTGAGGCTCGGAGTCAGATGCCAGCCTGCTTTGCTCTGATCTCAGCAGAATGTGACCCCTGTCCCTCGGCAGCAGAGGCACGGAGGCGATCGCGTTTCTCCAGGCAGGTCCCGTTTCTGGAGGCCGCCGGGGCGACGTACCCCGGGCCTGGGAGCGGTGCGGGGAGGCGTCGCAGGGGAGGCTTGGGCTGCACCTGGTGGACACACCACGAGCACAGACCCCCACACCAGCTTCGGAGGCTGGTGCCAAACAGGGTGGATTGCTGGTAGCTGCCCTGTTTGCATGGATGGCCTCGCCTCCCCTCCTTTGAAGATGACGGCTCTCTTTGAGAGCAGGAGATCAAGACCCGGTTCTCGGCTGAGTTGAAAGACGCTGCGTACAAATGTTTATCCTGGAAAATATTTATAAACCTACCCCTGGGAGCGGGGCTGTACAGCACAGTGGCCTCCCTGGGACCGCAGAGCACCGCTACCTATCGCTCGTGAGCCGAGCCCATGCAGGATGGGCTGCGTCCTGCTGCGGGCTGCCGCTTGCTCTCCAGGAGCCGCTTGTTGTCCCCCCGGTGTTTATGTCGCTGTTGTGCACAGCTCTGCACTAAACACTAAATCACGCTCGCAAGTCCCCTGCCTCTAGAAGAGCTGTGAGCGTCAGGCGAAGAATAGAAGTGCGATGGCTGCTGCTCTTTGCAGCTGCTGTGGGAGTGTTTCGGGTTATTCACACCAGGTCATTAAAAGCTCCTCGTTAATCTCGTGGGGGCGTAACGTGCTGCAGCACCGCTCCTGCTTCTTCCAGAATAACGGCCTCGCGTCCTTCGTTCTTGCCGTGTGTCAGAGGAGCGAGATGCTGTCGGTCAGCAGCAGTGCTGGGGGGCGCGCACCTCCCTGTGTGTGGCCGGGAGCTGCCCGTCCCTCTGCCCTCACCCACACAGAGGCGAGCTGCCGGGGACGGCGAGGACACGCAGCGGCTCTTGGAGGCACGCCGAGGTTGTAACCCCGTGCTCACGCCGTATCCACAACCCCTACTTGAATCGCTGTCTGTTTTGCTTTGTGTCGAAGCACAGTAAATCCCCCGCTCCACCCCGGCGATGCCATTTTCTGGGCAGGGAGCAGGGGATGGGCGCTGGGGTTTCCGTGCTGGTGGGGTGGATCCGCTGCCACTGACCTGCACCACGGCAAGGAGGGGACGCGGGGTGGCTGCTGCGCAGGCTGGGGCGCTGGTTTTGGTGCCGGTGGTGGAAAGGCTTTGGGGGTTATTTTACCCGCGTCCCGACGTCTGCATCTCACGTCAGCAGCGAGCCCCAGTGTGGTTTGCCGTTCCTGTCCCGTGTGTCTCAATGTCCCTCGGGCTGGGCCGGGGCCGGGGGGACAGGATGCGAGCGCGGTCGTGGCGTAGCTGCCTGGGGTCGGGTTGCTGAAAGGGAGAGGGGGTAACAGGTGCACTGCTGGGAGCACGGCCGGGCTCAGCACCGCGCGGGGACGGATGGAAACTGCCCGGGTTTGAAACGAGGTCAGGAGCGCGGCCTGAAACACACCGCTCCTCCGGCCTGGGGCAGTTCAGTCCAACGGTGCCTGGCTGCTGGGGCTCGTGCGTGCCTCAAAGGCCAGAAATTCGGTGTTGCTAGAGGCTGTCTGAGCAGAAGTGCTCACAGGAGTGACCTTGTTTGCAGTTGGCCTGTTCCTTGCGTGCTGGTAGGTTTCTGACCACGATAGCTGGAGATGTTTTGAGAGCATCAGTCCTCAAGCAAAGTGAAGCCACCGCATTTGCACTGGGCTTTCTGCAGCCAGGTTACCTGCTCGGCAGTCCTGGGGCAGGTCGGAGAAAAGCAAGGCTCTGCGGCAAGCAAAGCAAAGCAGCTGCAGGTGTCTGAGCCACGGGAGCCACCGGGGCTCAAGACCAGAGCGACCGCACGTGCCCGCAGCGTGCTTCTTCTTAACGCGTTGTTTATTTGATGCCCTGTTTGTTCTGGCACAGCCTGATCGCCTGCTGAGATAGATAACTGAAGGCTGGAGCGCAGCGCGAGCTGACTTCTCTCCTTGCAGCTGCCGGGAGCAGCAGCTCTTCTCCCCGTGCCTGTTCAGCGGCAGCCTGGGAGCTGCCCAGGGAAGGGGAGGCTCGCCGCCCATCCCCACGGCAGGGGAGATGGCACCGCTCCTTTTGGACCTGCCTTTGGGGTCTGGGGTCGGCAAGAGACTGGGACAACATCTTTAAACTTCTCTTTCCCCACAGCTGCAGGAAATGGGGCACAGGGGAAGGCTTTTGTTTGCATCACACCTTCCCTCTTCTCTTCCCTTCTAGCTGCGGCTGGGTCCACGGAGAGGTCTGCCGTGCGTCTGGCAGCCTCTGCTACGCAGCCAGGGGGATGCGGCTGTGCTGGGGACAGGCAGCAGCTGCCCCCGAGGGACTGCCTGCCGTCCTACCACGTAGCGAGCCCTTAATTTCCTGTTATCAGTTACAATAACGCTGCGCATATTTAGAAAACAACCCCGCGTTAGTCCTCCCTCCGGAAGAATTCGAACCTGTCGTGAAATTTGGAGGAGAAACGTTTTTCCCAGACAGCCCATCTGCGGCAGGACCGTGCTGCTGCTGTCAGCTGCTGCGCTTCTGGGAAAAGCAGGCGCTGCGTCCACCAGGGGAGCGTTCCTGGGAGCGCGGGGCGAGAGGCTCAGCACCCAGCCCCCAGGACCCCCTGAGTGCCTCCGACAAGGGCAGGTTTGGGCAGCCCGACACCAGCTGAAGTCACCACGCTTCGGACACGATGCAGGGCACAGATCCGTAGCTAGCGCAGCCCCACTCCCTCCCACCTCGGCTCAACGCCACTGCCCTGTGGCTTGCGGTCAGTGACTGCCTCCAGCCCTTGGGCCGCGCTGAAGGAGCAGAGAGGGATGTGTGACGGGGAGGAAAGTGCTAAGGGTTCCCTGGTCTTTGCAAGGGTTGGTGTGAGCACAAGCCAGAGCAGTGTTTTGCGTGCACGTCCTGCTCAGCATCACCTCTGCTCTGTTTGTTCTGACCTGGGCTGGAGGGGCTGGGCCCAGGGACAGCTCGAAGCAGCGCCCGGAGCGCATCAGTTGCTGAGATGTGGGGAAGGGATTAAAGAATTCCCTGATATTTCAGTGGCTGATCGAAACCGCACTGAAAGTCTCTGCCAGGGGGAGTTGCTGGATTTCATTAAATACAAGCAACCTCTTTTCATCCCGCTGCAGTCAAGCTGCCAGGCGCAGTCAGAAAATACCAGAAACTATCAATAGCACGGTTGATATCACACTCATGATTTGATCTTATCAGCTCCTGCCTGTGAATTGTGACCGAGTTTAATTGACTCTTTCCCTGAGTTGGTTTGGGAGGGTTCCTCTTCCCCAGCAAATGAGTTTTCCAGCTGCTTACTTTAAAGGGAAAAAAAATAGTTAGGGATTTTCTTTGGCTACCTCTCCAGCTTCCAGCTGTTAAGTACTGGAAATGTGTTCTTCATTATGTCCGAGAGAGAAATGTTTCTTTCTTCCGATTGGGGTGGCAATAAATAATTCAAAACATAATGTGCTGTAGACAAGTGGGTTAGTATCATTTGTTTTCCGCACAGCAGTGTGCGGCAGGCTGGGCTGGCCGCGGCAGGGAGCAAACGCCGACATGACGAAGGGGCCGGGGAGGCGCTGGGGTCTTGCCTTAATTCATCAGCTGTCCTTAGGCTGAGCGCAGTCGCTTTTGTTATTTGGGTACAGATTCAACAACCGAGTGTCCAGTTCTACCTGTAGGCAGCTTTGCGTTAATTTAAAAATAAAGGCAGAAATAAGAAGTGATCCTTAGCAGCCTCTTTGAGCGAGCATGCTGCGCGTCGCTGCCTTGGCGGCACCTCTCCAGCCCACGGTGCCTCTCTCCTCATCTGACCCCTGAGCACTCGAGTCCTGGAGTGATCTTGACAAGCCGGTGATGGGGCTATTTTGGATTAGGGGGAGGAGGCATGAATTCCAGTTTTGTGGAGCATTGCCTCCTCTGCCGGGGTTGGCTTTGTTCAGAGCAAGGGTGCTCCAGCTTGCGTGCTTCTGGTGGTCTTGGCCAGGCCAGCGTGACCAGGGCACTTCCACTAACAGGAGGGTCCCAGGACATAACCTTCCACTTATTCCTCCTAGCCTTGGGTAATTAAGTCTCTGAAGTTTGGCAGGTGCTTTCCCACCTTGGTCAAGAAGGTGCCAGGAGTTAGAGGTGGTGAATTTGGGCAGCTGCAGGAGTTACTGTCTGTGGTGGCTGCCTCTGGCCAGGCTCCCCCTGGCAGACCCTGTGGTGATGTTGGGGACTGATGGCAGGTCTAGGTCTTCTTGGAAAGAAAAGAAAGCATCTTTTTGGAAAGGTAGGGAAAGATGGAGAGAGAGGGCTGTCATTGATGGTTAGCAGCAACCCCTTATCCAGATCAGCTTGGCTGAAAGCGGTGTAATCGGGACGCATCCCTGAATGAGCCCCTGGAGCAGAACGAGGCAACATCTCATCCGATGCTGCGGATGATCCGTCGGTGTGAGAGGGGAAAAAAATACTGAAGATTTTGCCGGGAGCTAATTGAATTTCAAAGGAGTATGAATCGGAGTAAGCCCCCAGTGAGAGATGAGATCGCTGACAGAGAAAGAGCAGAGCTGGAAAGTGCAACTAAAATGTTTCTCAGACAGGAAAGGAAGCCATGGTCCCTCAAGTGGGAAGGTGGCCTGAGCCACCAGTCTCTCCCGGTTCCGCAGCTGGGAGCAGGCAGCGCTCGCAAAGCCCGCACGTTGTTTGGGGTGTGAGGGGCACGCAGACACCCCCATGGGAATGGGGACGGGCTTGAATGCTGCTGTGGGCTGGTGCGAGCTCCTAAGTGTGCGTGTCGTATCTGCTACCTCTGCTGACACCAAATTGCAGAAATCAGCTGTCGTGTTCTCCCCTGCCTGAGAACCTCTAACGACGTCTCCATCCTTTTGGCCTCTCTCTGTGTTCTCTTACCCCAGCCCAAAGCTAACGGGAGAGGCAGGCTGCGAAAGGGCTTCTCACATGTTCAAGGGTTTTATTCCCAACCTGGTAAATACTTTAAAATGTTTTGCCCGCAAAGACGGCAGCATGTGTTTCCCTTTAAAATGACGTTTAATAAGAATATTTTTAAAAGAATTAAAATACCAATGAAAGCAGGAGGGCATAAGCCAAACGCTAAGAAAAAACCCTTGAGGATAGAATGAGTTGGTGAGCAGTTGGGTCTTGAACTCTGTGGGAATTGGACGAAATCTGTGAAGTCTTCCCGGATATCCCGCCTTAACTTGGAGCCCTAAAAATAGCACAAGACTCGAATGGCCCAGATGACCTCAAAGCTGCTTTGTGAGAGACTTGCAGCGTAGCCAGAGTAGGTGAACACCCTGCCGCACATTTGGGTTTCAGAAACCTCTGCGGCGGGGGTTGCTAATTGATCGCTGGCCTTCATTAGCACCAGGCTGTGATGGATGGGGCTGAGTTTGCTTCTGCAGCGAGCAAACAACGGTGGAGGACAGTGGCCTCCTTTCAAAAGCTGAAGCGAGTCTAAGGGGCCCAATTAACTCGGTCCTGGGGGGCTGTTTCACCAATGACCACAGCCCTCGCTACCGACAACCACAGCCCTCGCTGCCGCCAGCTGTGCTGGCTGTGAGCCCGCTCCCTGATTTATTTATCCCTGGGCTCCGCACGGGCCCCAGCGCTGACCCACGGTGCTCCGAGACTCAGCGGAGGAGATGGGAGCGCACGCAGAAAGGTGCTTAGAGAGGGGCTCTGGCTGGGAACAAAGCAGCCAATTTCCTTTCACCACAGACGAGCCTTATCTCAGGAGATTGCGTTTGTCTCTCAGGGTGCCTCTGGTGTCGTAACCGCGCTCTTCCTGGAGATAGGGGGTTGAGCAAAAATCCCACAGCGGGAGCCTGGCCTCGGATTGCGGCTGTGACTCAGGCGGCCTGGCCCATGGGGGAAGTGCTGGGGCCAGGGAGCTTGGGGCTGAGTTTATTTACTTACTTATTTTCTTTACATATATATATATATATTTATATTTCCGATTTTAGTTTTTGTTTTCATTTTTATTTTGGACCTGACAGAGGAGGGGAGCTGCGGGGCTAGTTGTCCTGGCATGTTGCTGATTAGGACAGCTCAGTGCCTTTTGGGGTCCCCAGCCAGACCCCCGCTCTTGCGCATGGCAGGCACGTGAGCATCCTGGAGGTGCCCAAGCACTTCTTAGGTCTATGACCCTCTGGGGTCGTGCTGAGGGACAGGCCTGAGCTCTGTCTTGCTGGGATCCACTGATGGCTGTGGAGATTTCTCCCAGCAGTCATGAACAGATGTTGTTCCTAGCAAAGATTTTCTCTAGGACATGGTCTCCTTGGCCAGACAGAAGGTTGGTTTCTCCAGCTCATGGGAAACGTTTTTACGGTGTGTCTTCAAAAATATAACCACAGGAATCAACTGTTTGACAGTTGTTGTTTTAAAAGGGTTTCAACGTGGATAGCAGAGAGGCTGCTTAACTAGTCCACCATGCCTCAAAGTAGGCAGGCCACGTTTTATGGTCCTGGCACAAATGTGGCTGAGACGTTTGCCTTTTCTCTTCTCCCCCTCCTACAAACCCAGTGCTGCTGCTTGTGTGAGATTAGCGGTGGGCCGCAGGTAGGTCTGGCTGGTTCGGGCTGAGTTCAGAGCAACGCTTCACCGTGATACACTCAAGGCACTGGAGGAATTTTGCAGTTATCCCATCCCTACTGGCCAGAGGAGACTGCTTCTCCTCTTCTGTAAACCCCATCCTGCCTCTGCCACTGTTGCTGAATAGTCAGGTTGTCAAAGAGTTTGGATTGGTGTGCATGTGTGTATAAATATATATATAAATATATATTTTTAGCTCGCACTTTCCTGTGATGTTAAATGTTCCTGAAGCTGGGCAGGAAGGAGCTGGTGATAAGAGAAGAAAAGGCTGGAGTAAATCCTGTGAGCAGAGATAGCGCTGTGCAGGGAGTAAGGGTGAGCCGGCACTGGAAGTTCAAGGCAGCCAGCTGGGCGCGCGACGTGCCCGAGGCAGCTTTTGGTGTAGCTCGGAGCACCGTGCTGTTAGACACGAGGCCGTTGTGTTCACAGCTGTATGACGTCGTCGGTATTATTTTGCTTTAAAAATGCATATATTTTGTTAAACCTTAGTCAATTTAAAGGATTTCCTCTTACACCTGCCCTGAGTCATAGGGTTCCTCCTTGTCAGGCACATCTATTCTTGTGCCGTTTAACCACAAACAGTGTTCACTGAGCTTGGGGACGAGCAGTGCGATGAAGGTGCCCCGTGTTATACCAGCACTGTGGTTTACTGCAGCGCTCCCAAGCTGATCTTCAGGCACCCACACCGTTTCCGTACAGAAAATGGGCAAAACCAGGAGGCCGTGCTGCGCTGGTTTTTGACTGTGGAGCAGAAGAAATGAAGCAGCACGAAAGGTCACACCAGATTTCTTAGCGAGGAGCTGTTTGCTGCTGGGAGGAAGTTGAGGAATTTTGGCCCAGCGCAAGCTGAAATTCCTCCTGGGTTGTGTGGGAGCCTTTGGCCCGGGGGAGGCCGCCCCCCTCGCAGATCCGCTGAGGCCTCGCTTTGACTTGTCTTTGTAAGGACGCGAACACTTTGCATCGTATGAGCTGTCACGCGTGCCCCAAACTGGCAGTGCCTTGGAAGAACAGAAATGAGAGGAATCGTGTGGAAGAGCCCCTCTGCTGTCCCAAGGCCTCCTCCCGGCCAGGCCTCACATGGGCAGCGCCTGGAGGGAGGACGTAACCTCACCAGGGGCTTGGGGCTCTGCTGCGGGGGATCTTGGACCCACGCTGTCCCACAGCTGTGCCCATACACCTGGGTCTGCAATGTGCCGCGTTTCATGACAGGCTTTTGTAGCGGCTGCTGCCAAAGTCACGGATTCCTTCTGTACGTTTTAACAGCAGAATAATCCGTGACTGTGGACGCTTCGTTGTCTGCATCTCGGCATGCATGCAGCTGGGTGAACCGTTAACCAAATTAACCGAGAGCTGTTAAATTACAGTCAGAGGAGGTGGGAAAGAGCTTGGTGCTGCTCCCAATCTGACACCCTCTTGGTGAAATCCTCTCACGGGGATGTTGTCCTGGACTGGAAGAGAGATGAACATGGTCTTTTAATGGGATTCTTTCTCTTCCTCATGATCAAGGTTAGAGTTTCTACCCTGTTAGACTGCATGTTAGTAAACAGGAGGCACCAGGCAGTTGTTAAAAGTAACAGGGCTCTTGACTTGAAGCCCATTCTTCTCTGTCCAAGGAATGGATGCCCCGAGAGGTCCCACCCTGTGCCCACAGCCCTGGTCAGTGCAGCAGGAGATGGGACTTGGGCCAGGCTCTCCTCCAGGCCGTGCTAGTGCTTGCTGCACAGAGATGGTCGGTCACAGGGGAAGAAAAGGAGGACATGGTTTTCATTAAAACTAGACCTTCTCCCTCCTCCACAACCCTTAGAAAAATGCAGCAGAAATGCCTGGTTTGTCTCAGTCCACGTCCCATGGCTGTTTGCGCCAAGACTCCTTCTCCGTCAGCTGTGCCGGGGCCAGATGGGCCGTGAGCTCGGGGAAGGCTGTCGGAGGATGCTGTCGCTGAACTTCGCCGTCATTGCTGCAGAGGGGGGTGGGTGTAGGTCTGGCTTCGGCCTCTGCTTGCTGCTGAACAACCTCTGTGCAGCTCCTGCTGTATTTGTGTGTCCCACAGGGACAGCACTTGCAGGTTGGGGATGGCTCATTGTCTAAAACGTGCCATGGTTGGGCGGCACACCTCAAGATGGTTTTTCTGTTAGCTCTTGAAGTCTATCTGGCATTAAAAACTGCGTCAGTTCTTTCCCATTAGTAAATCTCTGAGGCCTGTGGGGGCACAGATAAAACCGCATCTGCCCCCTGGGTCCTCCACTGCTGCTCTTCGCTTTGGTTATGAATTGGGTTTGGCTTCCAGCTGTTGTCATGACATGGAAAAGAAGGAGACGGCTGGTTGTCTATTAATAACCATTTTGAAGCAATAACTCTAAAAAACCTTTCCCTCGGAGATCTCATTTCGTAGTTTATCTTTTTCATTTATTTACTGCTTCATTTCATTTATTTACTGCTTCGTATTATGCAAAGTGAACGTCCTGAATGCATTCGGTAATTAAACGTGCAAGATGCTATTTTAGAAACATGCCGAAATCCATACAAAAAGCCTTCTAAGAATAACAGAGCAAAGAGAGAGAACAGTTCTTGCGGAGTTACCAAAAAAAGACTCTCCCTACGTGAGAACTGACAGCTCCCTGAGGAGAGCTGCGTCTCGCTGCCTCAAATAACTGCTATCATATCGCATCCCCCAAGTCATGCTTTCTGAGCGATTTCAGATTTAGGATGCAAGCACTCCCGTTAGTATTAGCAAGCAGGAACTCCCTGAGTCCTCTATTTATAGAAAAGCTCATGTTTCCATATATTTTTGGGTGAGCAGACTCTGCTAGCAGAGTTTTCTTTTTGCTAAAATCAGTGGCACGCTTCTGTTAGATCCAGGGAGCAGAATTAAGGCAATGTACAAAGAGCCTTTGAAAAATCAGCCCCAAGAACATTTTTTTTGTGTGTGTCCTCAAAGCCATCTCTGTGTAGGTGGCTGGCTTGGGTCAGCTGTCTGGATTTGAGTGACTTCCAGTTAAATTCCTCTGTAATACCGGGTCTTTTGGGGGCATTGTTGCCCACCTAGCTGCATGGAGCTGCTGGCGAGCACTTTACCTTCTTCACTCGTGCACATCAGGCAGCTCTGCACAAGCACACAATTTTGCAGCTGGCGCCCTCGGTGCCTGCCTGCCTGTCGGTGTGCCTCGTGCCTCCGTGAGCCCAGAGGCTGACGTTCGTTTTCCCTTTTTCTTGTTTGAGTCCCTTTTTCCTTACCCCTCTTTCCAAGTAAGGCCATGCCTTACTGGGAGCAGCGCAGCCCTTTGGAAGAGCCCAGTGGGAGTTGCCGCTAATCCTGCCAGCTGCTTACGGTGCAGATGTTCTCCCAGAACACCTGGCTCCCAAAAAAAACATTCCCAGAAGCTTCCTGGAAGCATTTAACAGTTGACACCTCAAGGTAAATAGTCTGAGAATCTGAAATCCTGAATATGGTCACTGCGTCTTATCTGTCTTACCGCTGAAGGATTAGGAAGTGTTAAGGGCATCTTTACTGCCACCATGGTGCTGGGCTTGCGCTGGTGTTTGCAAGAGGATTAAAGCAACTGGGAGGGTTTGAGCCCTTGTTGTGGGGGTACCCGCTCCTCTCCGTGTCCCGTGGGGTACCCCAGCCTGCTCCAGGGCTGAGCTGGCCTTGGGGGCCAGCATCCATCCCCCTGTGCGGGGTACCTGAGGACATCTGCTCTGTGGTGGCAGAAAAGGCCACTTAGCCCTTCCTGGGGGTGTGCTAGTTCAAGTTTGGGCTAAAAGACAAATATTTAAGCCTTGTCTCTAAGCAGACACTTTACACCTCTCCCACCAACCTAGAAAGTGCAAAGGCCATCTCAGCCGAGTGCACGATATCTCCTAATGCACAGTGAAAGCCTGGGGTGGGCAAATCCTTATCTGGAAGTGGCTGGAGCATCATCTCAAGGAATTCCAGCCATCCCCTTCTGCCCTGACCGCATTTTGCTCTGCTGTGATGCCTCCAGCTACCTGCACTCCCCGTGAGCGTGTCTGGCTTCAACGATACTGGGGTGGCTGCTGGGGTAGCGCAGAAACCAGCTCCTGAATTTCGAGGGGACACTTGTGAGCTGGGGCTGAGCACACGTGTGTGTGTTCAAGCGTGCCCAGGCTGATGCATCAGCATCCCCCACGTGTAACCATGTCACACGTGCTGTTCGCAGCCCCAGGACCTTGCTGGATGCTCCCTAAGCGCTGTGCCCTGCCCAGGCTCCTCCATGCCTCCGTCCTCCTTCGTGCCAGCCGGCAGAACCCTGCTTATCAGGCTCTTGCTGCTGCCCTGTCAGTAGGTATTGCTAAATCTTGCCTATGTGAATCTTCAGTCCAGCTCTGCGCAGGTTTTGCAGTGGCACCGCTCTGTCCGGGTTCGTGCCAGGTGCCGCGGATTTGGTCCCCCAAGGATTTTTGGCAGGAGGCGTTCACGGCGCTGGCCAGGGAGGGACAGCTCGCCCAGGAGGATGCTGCGAAGATAAAGCAGAGCTGTGTGTGAAATCGGCGAACAAGCCAAATCCTTCTCAGAAGTGGCATTTAAAGAAAAAATCCTTTGTGGAAAGCGGTCCATCAGCTGTTCACAAAAGCCAAGCCGCTTAGAAAGGGCCTGAACAGGCACTGTTCAGAAAATACCATTGTAAAACGTTGGGTCGCTGCTGCTTTATGACACTGAGCAGGTTTCATGCTGGTTTGTGGTTCCCAGCCCGTGGAGAACAGGAGAGTGTTTTCTTTGATCTCTCTCAAACTCTTGAATTTTAAGAGAAAAACTTGAAAATGGCTTGGTGCGGAGCTCAGTCCCTTTCCTTTCCCCCGAGTCTCAGCGCTCACCTCTTCCCCCAGCCACGTCAGAACAGCCCCAGCTTTCTGTCTCCGTCCTCCCCTCTGCATATCTCAGCTCCGCACCGGGCTCTGGCTCCCATCTTTCAAACACCGACTTTTGTGCCTTTTTGTGGTGGGTTTCTTTGGTATCAGGGACTTCAGTATTTTATTTAATATAAGTCTCATAAAAAGCTATGCCTGCTTGGAGAGGAAGCGCTGTTTTTGCTGCCTAGAAGGGCTGAAATTGTTCTCGTGTGATTAAACGTGGGCACGTACCTCCCAGCAGCTAAATACTGAGATATTTTAATGAAGGGTTCTGAAGGCTGGGCTAGGAGGAAATAAAGCTGCTCCAGGACAGCTGAAGCTCAGCACGAGTCAGCCAGGCAGTTAATGAGTAAATCCATCGCTTCAATGACAATAAATGATTACAGGCAGAAGATCTAAAAGGGGCGGGTTGTCGACCTGGAGAAATTCAAGGGCAAGTCAGAAGCTCTCTGGCTTTCTGGGGCTTCCTCACCTTCCACATCCTTGTCTGCAGGGACTGCGGGGCTGCGGCCAGAGGCGAGATGTGCTCCCCCTGGGCTGCTCTGCGCTGGGGCTGGGTGGGCTTGGGAGGAATCAAGCCTCGTGTGCCCTGCAGAGAGGGATTTATTGCCGCCGGGCTGCACCTGCTCGCCCGCCGCATCCGATACTTCCAGGAAACCTCCGGCGGCATCGCGGCCGCGCTGGTAACGCTATCCACAGGCGTTCTCCGCGGGGGGATTTAGCGGCGGTTAGGAAGAGACGGATTGTTTTGGTTCTGCCTGGTGCTATTTTCAAAAGCCGGTGCCAAAGGTAATAAATCTGTCCTGCGGAAAAGGAGAGCGTCGTTCGCTGCGTGAACTGCTGCCGCGCGCTGCGGGGCTGGGCGCAGAGCTGCGCCGAGTCCCCAGCCAGCACAGCCTGCTCGTGCCTTTTGTCTGAGAACCAAAAAAGGGCCTCTGGCTGTTTGTCAGCACGTAGCGGCTGGCGTTACAACAGATCGTTGTAAAAAAAAAATACAAGGAAGATGTAGTTTGCCTATTAGATGTTGCTGTGTGGCTTTGCGGCACCTTGGAGGAGTGTAAGTGAGACCTCACCAAAGAAACTCGGGATGTGGCTGCGATGTGGCTGGTTCCAGTTTGCTGTCTGTTTTTCACGTGTGTCCCCCAGGGCTGGAAAACTGCGATCGGTGCCTTGAGAGAGGGAACGAGGAGCTGGGAGAGCTCGCCGTCGTGTGCTGCTCCTGCAGGAGGACGGACGGGCAGAGGATGCGCTGCCCCAAAAGCAGCGGAGTTTCTCTTGCCTCCCAGGTCCTCGGTTTTATCCTTCAAAGTCTTAGCACTGTCGCAACGGGCGGTAATCAGAATTACATTTCCATGGCATTTTGGTGCTCGACAAAGTTGCCCAGTGCCCAGATAGGCAGAGGGAAGAGCGGGGGGGAGATGGAGGAACTGCCCTCACCTCCATCTTCCCCTGCTGGCTCCGGGACTGGCTCCGTCCTTCCAGGCGCTGGGGCAGCTGCGAGTGATGGTCCCTGGGGAAACTGGCTCCAAAACCACTGCCGGCAGGGAGACGTCACTATAAAATACCCCTGTCAGAGTGTCCTGGCTGAAGATTCACTGTGTGAAATGAAGGGGGTTGAGTTGTACCTGGTGGTTTTTCAGAGACGGTGAGAGCCTGAGATCTGCTTGCCTGGAGGCAAGTGTGTGCATCAGAGCTGGTTTGCACCTCCCTCCCCTATGGAGAAGGGAAAAGAAATTGCCTAAGAGTCTGGGAGCACAGAGGTTTTTATTCATCTGCCTGATAATAGGAGCTAAATAAAGGCTCTGGAAAAAAAAACAACCATTGCTCTTGCAATATTGGTGGGGCAGAACTGTGCTGGAACTAAACATGGAATGAAAAGTCTGGCTTTTTTGCCAGCTCTATTTTTGGAGTTACTGCTCCATCTTTGTAGCTTTGTGAGTTTTCTCAGCGCGTGCACTTGAAGCAAGCAATCTGCCTTTATTTTTTCCGGCAGGCTGTCATATTTTGCGAGATAAGGGTGTTGGGTGGGGAGGCAGGGGACTCAGCAGATTTGACAAGAAATCCCTCTGAATACCAGGATGCGGGTCCCGTTCCAGGGGGAGGTTCACTGCTGTCCCAGACTCCTGCATATTTTCTGCGCTCCGACTAGAGATGGGCCTAGCCCGTAAGAACTGGAAAGAAGAGGGTGTGAGATGTTGGCTGCCTGCTTTGTGTCCCAAAATTGCAGTCCCAGCTGGAAGGAGGTTCAGCCTAGCATCGCGCAGTAGTGCTCACGCCGGTTTAGGGCGTGGAGCAGGGAATGGTGTTTGGCTTTGGGAGCAGGGGCTGGGTAGGAGTACCTGAGCTGGGCTTTGGCTGAGCTGTGGCTGAACCAGCGAGGACGCAGAGGTTCTGGCTCTTTCCTGCAAAATGCTGCAGTGAAAGATAAGTTAGCGTGCTGGTCCTGGTCGTGGATATTGAGCCCGGCTGCTCCCCGGTGCGTTGCTCAGTGCCCAGCGTGGCTGTGGGCGTGTGGACGTGCACAGACCCGCATCTGCAGCCACTTACAGCGTGCTGACACCAGCGACGTCTCCTTGCAGCTACAGAGGGCTCCTCTGGGCCATGAGCCGCCCTGCTCCCCGACCCTGCCACTCCTGCTCCCAGGGCCGCTTGTGCCAGAGCGTGCAGCCGGCAGCACGAGGCCTTTTTTTGGCTCTTGGTTTCCCGTTACAAAGCACCGAGCCCCAGGCTTGGCTTCGAGTCGAGTTTCAGTGTTTGTGCAGAAAACGACTTTCACCAGGCACTGGTGCAGCTGCATTGTGACTCAGAGGACTTCTGAGAGCCAGAGGGATGCGAGGAGTTCGGACTCGGGGATGTTCAGTTAGGGACATTTCTTTCCAGCATCGAACTGGAAAGCAAGAAGGACCCCACAGAAACCCTGTGGAATTTACCGACTCTAAACTCGGAGCTGGCTGTCCTTGCAAGAAGACAAATGGAGAGGATAGGGCTGTGCCTCATGTTTCTAATTTCGTGTTTGGGGTTGCTGCTGTTCATTGAAAGCATTTCCCCCTAAGTGCGAGAACAGAAACACGAATGCTGCTCTTTGGAAGTGCCAAAAAAAAGCGTCCTGTTGGAAAGCATCTTGCCTTCGTGGATCTCCCAGCAATTTAGAAGTGCTGCGAGTAAAACTCCGCAGTGCTTCTGTGAAAGGGATATTTCCTCTGGGCTGAGGGAAGCGCCAAGCGTGTGTTTCAGACCTGTCTGGTGGTTTTCATTACGGTGCATTAAAGGCAACCGAAGGAATTTTACACTGTGGCTTCTTTGACTATCGGGTGGTTTCTGTCACTTCAGGCTGGGTGCTGCAAAATCAGTCATCACATTCAGCGGCTGAGAAAAAACGTTCCTGACACTGGGGTTGGTCTGTCTTACTTGGCAGTCAGCCTTCCACTAGGCGCTGCTGATGTGATTCTTCGGAGGTTTCAGACCTCTGTTCGAGGTAGATGCTACAAATATGAAAAGATTGCCCCTTCGCGTTGAGTGTAACCACCAGTTTGTGGGGGAAAGTAAGGTACAGAGAACGTCGAGACTATTTTCAGAGGCACAGAGCGCGCGCGTCAGGTGTCTGCTGCAGGCGCAGAGGTCTGGTAGCTCGTCAGGCAGACCCCGGGGACCTGATGGACTTAGGACGAGAGCAGTTCGGACACGTAACCCCAGCCCTGCAGGACAACAGGATGCTGTTCTGCTTGCTTTTGCAATACTGCCTTGTTTTGTCAGCGCTTTGTTTTGTGTTTGGCTTTGTAAAGGCGGGTTAGCCCTTTCGCACTGCCTGCTCTGAGCCACGGGCGGTTCCCAGTGCCTCCCAGCTCTCCCAGTGCCTGAGGCCAGGACACCTGCAGGTACACTGGAGCCGCAGTGGATGTTGTCCAGTTGAAGGCTATGCCAGCTTCCAGCAGGAGCAGTGGTTTGTTCCCTGGAGAATAAATCTGGAGGAGGATTTCTAGTGGAGGGAAGATGTAACTGCACCGGCTGGTGCTCAGCCCCGCTCCCGTGCCAAGAGGCGGATGTGAACCTGTGGGAACGGGGCCTGCAGAGAAAGCAGGAAAAAAAAATCCCGAGCTGAAGCCTCTTTCACTAACAAATAACAGCTCTGCTGGGAGGGTAAGGGGGCAGAAAATGCCGCTCCTTCCAAAAAGCTTAGTCTCCTGTGCCTTGATAACATGCAGGCAGCAGAGGGGAATACGAGGCAGCGTTTAGGTCTGGTTTCCTTCAGGTTCCAGCAGCTTGAAATGTCTTGTTCCCCGTGCTTGGGCTCACAAGGCTTTTGGCAGCCGGGAGCTGCGCCGGGTTTTGATTTCTTTGCTCTGGATTGCACCAGTCCTCACAAATCCCACGCTCCTGCCCCTTTGCAGCCGGAGAACAGCCTCCGACCTGCGACACCCCCGCCGTGCTCCAGGACCCGCGGCTTTCCCAGCTGGACCGAGTTCAGTCCCCGAGCATCCCTCTCGGGCACCCCTCACCCACAGCCGGGTGCGAGGGTGGGTGCCGGCAGCCTGCGCTGGGACCACAGCAACCCCTGGGGAGTGGAGCAGAGGCTGTCCTGGTGTCAGAGCAGTGTCTGGTAGGAGCCTGAGGAAGCTTTTGCCTGCTGATGTTGAGACAGAGCCGGGGCCAGCCTGCAGGGCTGCGCCGTCCTCTCGCTCCGTGCCCTGACAGCGCTCAGACCCGCTCGTCTGCGTGGCTGTAGCAAGGCGCGTGCTTCACGGGTGACTTGGTAGCTTCAAATGCCTCTTCCCTGCCTCCTCCCTTCCCCTCAAAAAGCCTAGTTACCGGCAGGGCTATTCCGGAGGCCTGTTGCGATTAATACTCGCCCTCTGACTCCGCGACGTGTGCGGCTGGGGCAGGGCCGAGGTGCAGGCGGCTTTCTGGTGCCCCTGCGCTGAGGCAGGCACGCAGCCATCCTTCTCCTTCCCTGCAGACGTGTCCCGGGTAATCCTTGGGGGATGTATGCTCATACAGTACCAGCTTTGTATGAGGAGGGACTACTGAGCCATAAATCTCTGCTTTTTGAGCACTGAACTCCCTGTTGGGTTGGTTTTGATGTTAGGAATTTTCTCTGATAAGAGAACTTTATTTGCCTTTAAATATCACTTTGTGACAGGATGATGGAGCGGGGATTCTTGGAGCAAGCCCGTGCCAGCCGGGGAAGGGAAGTTCTGCTGGGGCTTTTGTTTTTCTCTAGCACTGACATTTTAGCTCTTTAAAGAGTACATTTATTTTATTCTTGGCAAGGGTGCATGCACACGCGTCAGTGTCCAGACGGATGGGAGCAGCCCGGCGGTGGAGCTGTGCTGGAGCCAAGTGGGTCTCCTGCTCTCCTGTACCTGTGGCGCCTGGGGGAGAGGAGCAATTACGGGGCTTTTTTTGCAACCAACTTCAAAATGTAGGTTGCGTGGGCGCAGCAGAGCTGTCAAGTGTAGAGCCTTAAAAAAATAATACTTTAATTTTGTGGTATTACGTGCAAGGTGCGCACGGGGTGTTCCAGGCTCCGGGCAGATGTTAACAGTTCGGGGTGGCACTTGGTACCCCAAGAGCAGCCTGAGGCTTTGTAGCACTTAGCAGCTTTTTGTGATCACCTTGCAGAGCTTGTTGGTGGGGTCAGGCCAGCACGAGTTCCCTGGGCAGGACGTGGGCACAGGTTTCTGGTGCCACCGGCTTGGTCGAGGCTAAGTCTGAGGAGCCGCCCAGCACAGCCTCCCGAGTGGGGCCTGTAGCCACAAAGTCTGAGTTTTGTTTGCATTCGGACTCGTGGGAGCTGAGCTCCGTAATCTGTCTCTCCCCAGCAGCCTCATCGTATCACCATCCTTTTAGATACGGAGGATTTTGCTCCACGAGCTGCCTGTGAGCAGCAGGCTCTGCAGAGCGGCAGCTCCTTTATTCAGCTGGGAGCCCCCAAGCTCCCCCTGGTTCTCTCGAAGCTTTGAGCAGCCGACTAACTCTGTGTTCCTCTCTTTCAGCTCTTCCACGTGGCGTATGTCCTGATCAAATTTGCAAATTCTCCTCGTCCTGACCTGTGGGTGCTGGAGCGATCTACTGACTTTGGCCTTACCTACGAGCCCTGGCAGTATTTTGCCTGTAAGTATGGCAGCGTTAGGAGAGAGCTGCAGCATAGGGCCAGGTAGTGAGGCCGAAAGGAAGAAGGGCTCTTTGGGCTTGCTCTTTGTGCAAGCACTGGGCTAGTTTGGAGCTGTTTCTGTGTCACTGCCGCGATGTGGTACATGTCTCCTGCCCACTAAGGCTGCAAGAGTTGAGTTTCAGATCGTAGCGGCTGGCTGAGGTTGTGGTGCTCCTCAGGGCAGGAGAACTGTTTTGCTCTGTGGGGCTAAATGTATTTTTTAAGGTATTGCCACTGGTGCTCACCCAGATCTCTGTGGATGCCAAAGCTGGCACCAGTGTCAGTGGTTGGGCGTTGCTGGTCTAGGTATGGAACCTCAGATTTGTTACCATCTTCTCTCTCTGTCTGTCTGCCCTTTACCGCGCCCAGAGGAGCATATTTCAGCTCTCCAGAAACAAACCCGCAGCTCACTTCCAGGTGGCTGCAGGAACCCAAAAGTCTGGGGGCAGAAAGCAGCCCCCTTCCCCTTACTGGTTACCGGAGACGGGATGCAGCCTGGGCAGGGTGGGGAGCCGCTGTCCTGCTGCTGGCCGGATGGGATCAGAGGAGGCACTTGGAGAAGGAGGCTCCAGAAATCCCGTCTGTGCGTTTGAATTCCCTCCTTCCCAGTTCCCTGATTAAAACCTGACCTCTTTAGGAGCAGCTGGTTCTCTGGCAATTTGTCCCATGGGGTCTACGGGGTAGCCAGATCTGAGGAACGTGTTAACCACCGTCCCCCGCCCAGAAGCAGCAGCAGCAGTAACTGGGAGAAGATGAGAGTTAAGATCTACGGCCAGAGCTTAAAACCTGTCATGGAGGGACCTCGGAGCACTCAGAGGCCTTGCCCTGGGCTGCCCCTCAGGGCTCATATTTCTGAGTTACCTGTCAGCCCGTGCTTCAGCTCTGCTGGCCTTTTCTTGTGCAGGAAAGAGCTGCAGGCGTTTTGTGTGCTGCGTTGCCTTAGTATGGCAGCTCCTCTCCAGCACTCAGATTTTCCCCTCTGCTGTGTGCTAGGGGGGAGTCGCTGCTGTCAAGTTGCTTGTTTTGTTTTTTTTTCTTCTGTAAGGAGAATTTCCCTTCCAGCTGTAGTGCCTCTCTTGGGGCCCATTACAGTTCTGTTATTGTATGGTCTGGGGCAGAGCTCTTGCCCTACATACTTGTTCCTGCTTGTAGTGGCAACGCTGCAACATCTGGAGCTCTCTTCCCTCCTGCAATGTCAAGCCCTGTCCACGCCAACCCCCCTTGAGAAGAAGTGAGATGTAACGACACAGCCCAGTGGAAAATTCCCGTGGAAATAAAGAGGTTGCTGGTCCGAAACGTGCCGGGTGCCCTAGCACGACAAGTCCTTTGCAGAGGTTTATTTTTGGCTTGGGGAATTCTGTAGGTGGTCTAACAAAAACACTGTGCGGTTCGCTAGGGTGGTTAAAAGCAGCTGGCAGGGCTGTAAGCGCTCTCCAGAGACGCCGGCCAGCCTTGCCGGGGGTGATACCGTCCCTGGTGGGAGGCGTTCGCTTCCCCAGGCTGTCCCGGGCAGGGCGCTGAAGTGCTTTTGGGCTCAGCTCTGCAGGAGGAGGGCAGAAATGACGTTGTGGAAAGCATCTGTTAGGGCAGCTGCTGGGGTCTGGGGGAGCGGGGCCGGAGGGAGCATGGCAATGCGGATCCTCCGTGCTTCGTGGCGGGGAGGCACCGCGCGTTCCTTGGCCACCAAAGAAGTGGGAGCAGCCGGATGAGATTCGTGGTGGTGTTTATCCCCATGAAGGGTTCCCCACGCAGCGTTTCAAATGGGGACGGGACGTGAAAGATGCCCGGTCCCAGCTGGCCGTGCGGGCTGCGGAGCCTTGCCTGCCCCAGCTCAGCCTGCCGGGCAGGGCCAGCCCCTTTCATTGCGCTTTGCTGGGCAGTGCCACCATGGAGGGGAGGGCAGACAAAGCACAGAGCCAGGCTGTCCTCATCTCCACCCAGGGCTGGCCTTCCCCAGGCTGCTCTTTCCGTACAACATGGGTTAAGTAAAACTGTCTTAGCTCGGAGACGGAAAGTCCTGCCCAAGGGCATCAGTACAGCTGGTGACAGAGCCAGAGTGCCCGGCTTCTGCCTCACGCAGCCATGGAGATTTGAGCTAGCTGGAAAAGATTTTTGTTTTTCCTGAGGAGCTGCTCTTGCTGAGCATCCTGTCTCCGTGCTCAGCCATGGCAGTGCTCTGGAGATCAATCACCTCACGCCAGCAGTGACAGGTTCCTCGCCTGAGGCTTCAGGATAAGCTGCCTTTACAGAAGCACCTGGTGAAGCAGAGCTCGGGAGCGAGACACCAGAGCTAAAATATTTCCACGCCGTCTTCCTGGGGGCGCAGCTCAGCTCCTGCCATTTCCACAGCAGCGTTTAACGGAGCAGGACCACGTTGTTGCTGGAGACCAGGTGTAGGTGGCCACGAGGCGAAGGGCAGGCTGAAGCCGCCTGTGCTCACCGGTCCCGCACCTCCTGCCTGCCTTCACCCAGCAGTGCAGCACGTGAGGCAGGGGGCATGCCCGCTGGAGGCACGTTGCAGCAGATTTGGGAGGGTTACTCCCATGGCTTAGACTGATGATTCTCATCAGCTCCCCACGTGAGCTGAGCAGCGCTGGCAGGTCGTGTTGGCTGCCTCGTATTCCCTCTCCTCCCCGCGGAGACGGCGTCCGAGCGCTGCAGCGACGTGCGCTTCGGCAGGCGGTGCTGAGCGCTCCTGGCACGGGTGAAATGGGGGTGGGAAGGAGCAGCACCCAGGCTCTTCCCTGGGGGAGCAGCCCCATGGGGCTCCCCACCCTGCAGAATCGGGTCCTTCACTGCCCTAGCACAGTCGCAGTGGGTTTGCGGGCTCTGCAAGGTGCGGGGCTTGCAGGAATGGCTGTGTGGGAAAGCCAAGGCGTCCCTGCAGCTGCACGCACACTCGTGTCATGCAGCCTCGTGGCATGCAGCATCACGTCCAGCTCCTGGGAGCCCACCAGGGTCCCCAGAGCAGGTTGCAGGGCCAGCAGACTGCCCAGTGGTGCCTGTCCCCTGGCTTTAGCCAGCCTTGCGTTGCCACGTAGTGGCAGGAGCCCTCGGGTGCTGTCCCCAGGGGGCGGTTCCCATCAGCTTCAGCATTTCTGTTTTGTAGACGTAGTGGGCATGGTGCAGTGAGCTCCTGCATCAGGTGCAGAGCTCTGGCAGCAAACAGCCCTTCAGTTCAGCGGAAGCAGTGTAGCAAATTCCCCATCAGCAAATGAAGACAACAAATTTAGACTAGGGTTAGCACTCAAACTGTGAGCTTAATGCCAAAATTGCAGGGCAAGTTTCTTGTAGGTGGTCACAGTCGGTGCAATGTCTGTTTCCTACCTTCCATCTGTGAGTTAATTCACTGCACTGAGGTGATTTGGAGGAATTTCCGATGGTGCCTGTTACTCTCACAGCGACTCCCTGCCTTCTCAGCAGTGGAGCACAAGTGTGTTAGCAACAAGAGAGTTGATGCAAAGCAATCTTTACCCAGTAAGTGCTTAACGAAGAGCATAGACCCTTCTCTCCTGTTGGCCAGCGCGGAGAAATCAGTACAGCACTTCGAATTGTTCCTTTCCCCTTACTGCTTTCATCTCTGGTTGGTACAGCTTCCAAGAGGGACTGCATTGAGAAGTTTGGACTGCACACCGTGGATCGTATCACCAAGGACGACCACGCTATCTGCACTACTGAATATTCCCGGATCGTGCCTTTAGAAAATGGGGAGGTGAGCCGTTGCACATGTCCATCCCCTGGGGCTCCCAGGGTTTCTGTGGCTGTAAAAAATGCTGGTGAGGTGACCGGCCACTGAAATAGATGGAGGAGTCTCGTAGGAGACGTTGGGCAATTCTTCCTTGTATGGATGAAGAAAGTCCTCTGTCCTCCCAGCGTACAAACCCTGGTAGAACACAGAGGACATTTGGGTTGTGGCTGTGCCTCCAGGCTGATGAAGCAGTGTTCCTGTTGCCTGTTTCCTTTTGTGCCTCGATTTACATGGAAAAATAGCCATGGGGTGCAGCAGTCCGGAGGGACCTGACTGCCTCTGGTTGCAGTTGTGCTCAGGGCGTGAGTCCTAGGAGCTCCTCAGCCCTTCCCCTGCTCCTGCCCACAGCCCAGCTACCCAGAGGAGTGGCAGCAAAGTGTGCATAACCCATGAATGTTTCTCTTTACAGAGAAATGGAAGTCAGCAGGAGGCTTTTGAGGAGGACAGCAAAGAAGAAGAGAAAATAGAAAGAGCCTGATAATAAAAACTTGCATATTGGGTAGTGCTTAAGTTAAAATCTGAACTCCTCTATAAGGGCAGGTAACAAGATGAAGTAGGCAGAGCAGGGCAGGTGTGTGCATTGGACAGGAGACTTTAGAATTGCTCATCCTCCAAGGGATGCTGCAGCCTTGGTATGAACAGTGACTGGGCACGAAGGACAGAGCCGTGCTATGTTTCATGCTAAAACTTTGCTTAGAGAATAGACGTTCAGGGCTGGTTTTTTTTGGCAGTTGTTTAATTGTGCAAAAAGGCAACAGATTTCTAGTTTGTTTTCTCAGTGACTGAAAGTGCTCATATCAAATGGTTCCCGCTTGGCTTGTGGATGCCACTTACACTGCTCAGCGTTAAGACAAATAAGACCAGCAGGGAACTGATTCAGTTGTCCTGAAAAAGGATAAAGCTTGGGTTCTGCTGAGGGAGAGATTATTTTCCTCCCATATCAGAGGATGATGCTGATGTGTTTTCCTTCCTCGTGTTCTCAGATTGTTGTCTCTCTCGTAAACGGGCGCCCGGGAGCCATGAACTTCTCCTACTCTCCTCTCCTGCGGAATTTCACAAAAGCCACCAACATCAGACTGCGCTTCCTGCAGACAAACACTCTGCTTGGCCACCTGATGGGCAAAGCATTAAGGGACCCTACGGTGACCAGGAGGGTAAGGCAGACCTTGATACTTCTTGCTCATGAGGTGGAAGTGTTTGAGGGGTATTCCAGGGGTATGGGTGCCACCTCTAGGGAAGAGACATCCCGGGATGTTGCCCATGGGAATTTCCTCTCTCTGCACTTGGGCTCCCCAAGCAGAAGGTGTCTGCAGCGGGTGCCACCACTGCTGTGTTTAGAGCTAGGGACTGGTTGGGAAGAGCTGTTCTTAGCACCAACAGCATGAAACTGGGAAACACTTCCTGGTGTCCCACAGAGCTTTCTGGCTGTGCTGGGACACCCAGCTCGTAGCTCATGGGCTCTGTTAGCGGTGGCAGGTCTTACCATAGGCAGATGTTGCAGCCTATAAGGTCAGGCTTGCTGGTGGAAGGAAAATGTTCCAACGCGTTATTTTACTGGTTAAAGTCCTGCTGAATCCTGAGTTGTGAAGCTTATTCTTAAGATATTAATGCCCAGTTTCTCTTGTGCTCTCCAGTATTACTACAGCATCAAAGATATCAGCATTGGAGGGCGCTGTGTCTGCCATGGCCATGCAGATGTCTGTGATGCCAAAGACCCTAATGACCCTTACAGGTATGTTTTTCAAAGTACCAGTTCTGTGTAAAAGCATTTTAATCGTTGTGCTTAAAAAATCGTCGTGCTACAAATGAAATACAGCAGCGTGAGTTGAGTCCCGTCCTGAGCTCGTAATTATGCTGGTGTTGTTGCTCTTGGCTCTGCCCTGGGAACAAACTAGAAACTAGTTCAGCCAAAGCAGCAAAAATGAAAGATGTTTTGCCCATCTGTCTTTTGGACAGATCAGCTCCCTGTACACAACTTTGCCATCCCCATGGGGGCAGAGTGCTGGAGTGGGAAGGTGGGTGCGCAAAGCTGATATTGCTGAACAAGGAGGTGTCTTATCAAAGCCCAGGGCTGTGTTCTGAACCCGTTCTTAGAAGACTCTTGCTTCCCACATGGCTTCTTAAGAACTGGGGCAATGCTCTCACACGTGGATGGCCTCCCAAGAAAGTAGAGACTGCTGTTCGGTTATACTCATAGAACCGTAGATAAGTTATGTATGTAGCTAAACAAATACTCTTTGCAAAAGAACAAGAGCATGCAGAACAGTTATATTTTGGCTCATAGGACTCTTCCCATCCGCCTCAGCAATTTGAAATGGCAAAGAGCTTCTTCAAACCATGAAAGTGTTGCGTCTTAGCCATCTGTTTGCATCCTGAATGTTGCCTTTATGAAGGGGATGGGTAGATTCAGCTGGACGAGGGAAGCTTATATTACTTTCTCATAAGGATCATGTAGAGCTTTTGGATCTTCTAAAATAAAATTCCAGTGAGTCCCAGCCAAGATTAAAAGCTGCTAAGCGTTAAAACAAAGATGTATTGAAAAGCAAGTCTGCGTCAGTGTGCTTAACTCCCTGACAAAGGGAAGTTCATAAATATTTGAGTGCATGGTTCCTTGTTTTCATTTTAGACTTTGGTGTTGCTGGATGCACTGCGCACCCGTGTACCAGAGCAGAGTGATTTTTTAACATGGAAATGCCTTGACATCGATGGCTCAGGGATTTCCAGGAAGGAAGGGAAAACTGAGGGAGGAGAGATACGTTGGGATCGTTGTTCGATGCCACTTCTGCTGATGACTTGCTCTGCCTCCCGGAATTCATCTCCTCCGCTCACATTTGAATGCATTTGGCATCTTCCCTCTAGGCCCCAAGCTGTTTTCTAAAGCCGCAGCACTTGTTAGCAAGCAGCTGTTGCGTTTCACCCAGAGCAGATCGCACTTGCCTAGAGGAGAAGCCATCTCCTCCTTGGGTGCTTTGCACAGCCAGCACAGAACATCTGTGAGGCCCTTTGGGATCCATCAGGGCAAAAAAGCTGGGTAAATAGAAGACCTTCTCATGGCGTTACTGTACCCTGTTGGCAAGCCCAGAGAAGTCAGTGGAAATATGATACCGGGGGCAGCACTTTGGTTGAGAAAACAAGTAATCGGTGAAGGCCTGCTGTTTCACCAAGGCTTCAGCAGCAGCTGTGTGCAGCCTTCCCACTGAGGCAGGCACTGCCGGGCAGTCGTCCCACCCCTCCCGTCCCGACACAGCACGCAGCCAGCAGAGCAATACCTGCCCCAACCCTGCACAACCGGAGGCATCGCAGAGGCAGCTGGGGCCTGGAACACGCCGTCCCTTCGTGTCATCGGCCTCAGCTGTCAGGACTGTGTCATTCGTCCAGAACTCGGTGCAACCCCGAGTGGGAGGCGCGGTGTGTCTCGCTGCGCACGTCCTGCCTCCTCAGACGCTGACATGCCACAGCGAAAGGGCAAGGAAATGCAAACAGAGGGAGGCAAGGAATGTGATTTGGCCCAGCCCTGTTAAAAATCCCAGTTCTGTCTCAGCCTGTCTGGGAGGTCTCTGCCTCTCGTTTTAACTTCCCGCTTCAGCACATGCCCGCTTTTTGTTCCCGTTGCCCAGAAAGGCAGGATGAGCACTTTGATAGAAGTGAGGTGAGCTAGAAATGTTGGCAGAGATTTTAGGGCATGATGGAGCATGTTCGTGAGCTGACTTCCTGGCCATAGATGATGATGTTTATCCAGCTTAGGAAAGTTTTTCTGAAGTGCCAAGTTACGGAGGCTGCACTTCCAGACGCGGTATGTTGGCAGCACATCTGGTGTGAGTGTGTGTGTGTGCAAGGCCCTGTGCTGTGAAGGCAGATACAGCCCCCTTAAGGGTCTGTTGCACTTTTTACACCCATCTCTATTTGCTCTACGGTCAAACGGGCTGAATTTAGCATTGGGAAGTAAAGTTCTCCTGGGTAAAGGTGAGCACCAGCAGGATCAGACACAGACCTTGCTCCTGGCACACCCTGTGAGCAGTGAGATAAGCATCAGCAAGGACTCGGCATGTTGCAAACGGAGGGCCCAGGCAGGAGCCGTGTGTTGACATGCAGCTGCTGTGGATGTGGGCTCGGGAGGACCCTGCGAGCGCCCTGCTTCTGCCTGATAAGAGCTCCTGTTTCTGTGCCTTCATTGCTCCGTCACAGATGTACGAGCAAGAGGAGAGACAATCAGAGAGAGGAGCTGCTGATTCTGTGCCTGATGCTGAAGATAACCGGCAAGATGGTATTTAAAGACAGAGGCCTGGCTGGTCAGAAAGCAGATCTGTGGGAGGAAGTCGGGAATGTTTTCCCCTGCTGGATCCTGAATGCTAGCTTGCTCTTTCCAGTTCTGGAAAGGAAAACACCCTGTGTGGTGGCACCTTTGTGCAGTCAGTGAGCCCTTTCGCAGGTGGCTCCCTCTCTCTCATTTAATTGGAAGCAGTTAGAGAAAGGGGCACTTTTTCCTGATCCTAGTGTGATGTTCTGGCCCAATCCAGATACCGCAGCACTTGTGTGCCGCTCTCAGCTGTGACACAGACACTCGCTGCAGACTGTTTACACGCTGTTGTTGAGCATCAGTTCCAGTGGGAAGGTTGTGGTTTTATGTTTACGGCTGGATGGCCAGGAAATACGTGTGCTATGTGAACGCAGCCGCTCCCTCTTCTTCCTTGTATATATTCAATCAATGAAACATGTAAATATTGTAGCTTGTGAACGTTTGTCCATAATTCATTAGCAGCATAGACTCGACACAAGGTGCAGTAAAGCTGCCGTGATAGATGAGCTCTCTGAGAGGTCACTGCTAACTCTGTAGAGCAAAGTAAATAAATAGCTCCTTCTTCATCTGAAACATGCTTCTTACTCATTGAGGGCCTTCTTTTCGCCTTCTGGGAACTGAACCAATGCTTTTCAAACATCTCAGATGTTAAAGAGCTGGGATGCGTGGCTGGAGCCATGTGCTCCAGCCAGGGACATTAATACTGTTCAGCAGGTTTATAAGTTCCCTGACTCAGTGACCATCTTTTTCAACACGTATATATTGTGGGGTTAGTCTCCAGCTGCTGCCATGGAAAAAAAGCATCAGAAGATTTTCCTTGGAGGCATTGGGCAGTGGTCAGCCAGGTGAGAGAGGTCCGTGGGTGGTTTTGTTACAGAGACATGGCCAATGTTTGCCTTTCTCTGGGTCTCACTCTTGGATCTCCAAAACGTGGGAAGAACAAAGTTTGCAGTGGATGTTTCAGGGCTCATTTCTGCCACGTAGACTCCAGCCAGCCCCTAAGGGACGTGGTTTCTTGCCTGGACTCTCCTGGCCATGGCTCAGTCCAAGAATGTGGGTAACAACAGGGCGTGAGTGTGCAGAGAGCCAACTGCAGCTGAGCATTTCATGGCATCTGCAAGGAGAGGGCTGCCCGTGGAGCTGGGAGCAGAGGTGGGACCTGCCTCATCCTCTCCGGCTGAAGTGAACTCCCAAACTTTCTCCCAGACTTTCATGTCATTCCATATTTCATTAAAATGAGTTCTCTTGTCACATGCTGCTGCCTCTGTCTACCTCTTCACTGTACAGCCGCTTGCAGGTCCCACATCTTAAAAATACGTGTAGGTGGAAAACACAACACTCCCAACTCACTGCAGCCATCAGAGTGTGTCTGCACCTCTGTATTTCATCCAGAATCACTACTCCATTTGTGCCTGACGTTTTTTAAAAAATAGATTTATTTTTAAACACTGCTTTTGAATGGAAAAGCAGTGGAGGAGGGAGAGATGGGAGTGGCAGGCCAGCCCTGAGGGGAAATGAGTAATTGCACAGATAAAAGCTGGAACATGCTGTATTATCCATAAGTCTAATACAACAGAAAGCATTTGTTTTGGATGGGGATCGCCTTCTGCTAAGTGGAAGTTTTGGAGATGATGTCACTGCTGTTAATGAATCAGTGCCGTGGTCGAGCAGGGATGAGATCCGTCGGTCAACCGTCGAGATTTCTTGCCCGGCGCCTCGGGAGCCGCCTGTTTACCCAGCACAGCCGTGCCTGCGCTGGCTGGGGAAGCAGGAGGTGCATTGCACAGGAAGCGTGGGCTGGCGTCTGCTGAAAGACTTCATTCACCTTTCCCAGCTTTCCTATCTGCAAGCACAGGTACACCTGGAGGAGCGGATGGGGCACGCGTGGCCCCATCCCTCTCTGACTCTGGGCTCATTTATTCCTTCCACACCGGCCCTGCAGGGTGCAGGGACATCTCCACACCCCTGCACCACGCGGCTCCCTCTCAAGAATTTGCTTCAGCTCAGGTTTCTGAAGCCCACCACCCCCTCTACCCCCTCCAGCCAGTTCACATTTTATTGTCTGTAGAGCTGACTAGGCAGTGGCACACTGATTTTTTTCTATTCCTTGTCTTCCTGTAAAAAAAAGAGAAGCGATAGGGGAGGAGGAGAAGAAAGGCAGGCAGTGGCACTGGAAGAGCAAAGTTTGGTGTGCGGCTCAGAAAAAAAAAAAACAACAAACTCAGAAGTAAGAAAAATGCCTTAGAAGCCTTTTATCCAGAATACTTGGATTACCAAAACGTTGCTCATTGGTGTATCTGACTGGTGACAGCTACGCACAGCGGGGCTCTGCGGCAGGTCCCCGTCCCGCATGCCCCCGTCGGTGCGCCATGCTCAGCTGACCCTCGTTCCTCTCCCCCGCAGGCTGCAGTGCGACTGCCAGCACAACACCTGCGGCGGGTCCTGCGATCGCTGCTGCCCGGGCTTCAACCAGTTCCCGTGGAAGCCTGCCACTGCTGACAGCGCAAACGAATGCCAGCGTAAGTTGGAGTCGGGTTTTTCCTTCCTTTTCCCAGCTGTTTGCAGAGCACGGGTTGGCCCACGCTTCCCCGGCCCCTTGACGTTGCAGCGCAGCGAAGTGTTTCACCGAAATAGTGCGGTTTGTGGTGTGTAGTGCTGGGTGAGGCGTAGATCAGCAGCGCTGCTGAGAGGACAGTTTACACGACGGTTAATTTTGTTTAGTCGAGGCTCGCACAGGGAGGCCCGCAAAGTCTGTACGGGGCTTTGATTCTGCTCGCGCTCCGGTTCCTCCTCCATATCCAAGGGTTCACACAGGCAAGTCGCGTTGCTCAATTCTGTCTCCAAGATGAATTGCGTTTGGGTCTGTTTACATACAGGACATCTTTATTTGTCCGGAGAAACCTTTGGTAAACGCCGACACTGGAATTTGTGCAGCACTGGGAATGCAGAGCACAGAGCACAGCTACATCGCACGATTTCTTTTAAGTGCAGGGCAGCAAAGGACAGTTAGATCTTATTCTTGTGGGTTTATAGAGACAGCGGGCTGAACTTTACAGCTCACCTCCATCCTGGGTGGGATAAAAGAAGCAAGAATGTTGCCCTCTGAGCCAGGCTACTTGAGGCCCCAAAGTTGGGTAATTTCTCTTTCTCGTCTCTACACGCCTGCACATATTTTTCTTCTGGTTTTGTGCCTGCTGTCGTTTTTTTTTGTTTTTTTTTTTTTTTTTTTGTTTTGTTTTTTTCATTTTTAAACTAGACCTTGTGAAAGAGCTGTTTCTTCTTTGGTTTCGAATTGGAAGATCTCTGGAAGCTTGGGTGTTCCCCCAGATGCATTCAAGCGACTTTCCTCATGGAAATGTAACCCATTCGATATCAAACCCACAAGGAAGAGTTAATATCTTGAGATCCAGCTGGTGACAGAAGGACCTCCAAGGACTGATGACTTAGCTAAAATCTCTCTGTATTTTCAGCTTGCAACTGCAATGGCCACGCCTATGAGTGCTATTACGACCCCGAGGTGGATCGCCACAAAGCCAGCAAAAGTCGCGAAGACAGATATGAAGGGGGAGGTGTCTGCATTGACTGTCAGGTAGGCCTGAATGGCTCTGGTGGAAAAAGCTGTTGCAGATCCTTGTGTGTGTATTTCTGCAGTCACACCTGGAGTTCGGTCTTGCTGGCAGCTCTGCCAACCCATTCACACTCCCTCTGTTGTCTTAATTAGGGTCTCTCTCTGGAAAACTGGTCTCTTTGCCATAGTATGCACCAGTAACGACAATAACACACTTGGATCCCTCGCTGTCCCCTGGTATTACCATTTTAGCTGTGCAGTCTTGCTGGGAAGAGGCAGGTCACTCCCATCCTCCTAGCCCAAAGTGGTCAAGACATTTTTACCATCTGAAGCAAACAGAATGGGCTTGAGGTCAGATATGAACCTGAAGCTCAGACTGGAGTTATGGGAGGATGCAGAGTTTGCAGGAAATGCTTTGTTTTCAAATCAGCATATGGAATTTTGAGCAAATTTAGGTCTATGTGCTGACACTCCCGAGTTGCTCCCTCTGGGCCCTTGAGCTGTTAGCAAATCTGGCAGATGAGCATGAATCCTCTACTGCAGGTAGAGGAACTGATGTCCGTGTAACCCACTGTCTTTCAGCATCACACCACTGGCATTAACTGTGAGAGGTGCATCCCAGGATACTACCGGTCCCCTGACCACCCGATCGACTCTCCATACATTTGCTATCGTGAGTGTGATTTCCTCTGCAGGCTACAGACATCGTCCTGGACTTGGTGACGCTGGGGAGGGTGGTTTGGGGATTGGCATGAAAGATTTTTCTGGTGTAGAGAGTCCAGCACCATGAGAGATGGGGCCATGAGGGCAGTTCCTGCTGCAGCTGGCATTGTCCATGGAAATCTGTGTGCACATGCAGCCTGTATCTGTCTGCAGCATCCATGTAATCAGAAGTGGTGGTGTGTCCAAGGCTGGAGTGACCTAAAACAGTGTTGTCACCTCTGCTGTACCCCCACGGAAATCCAGTCTTAGCTGCTGTCTCTGTGCCCTTTCAGCCAGTAGCTACAAACCACTGCCGTCTGTGCCTCTAAGCCAGACCCTCTCAAAATCACTTTTTTTATTTCTGGAGAGAATTCCTGTCGGATGGTGGGGGCTCTTACAGAGAATCTGTGTTGTAGCAATGCCCCTGTTGTGCTTGTGGCTGGCAAGGGTCTTGATCAGCGATGGCCACTGCAGCTTGTCCCTCTCTGCAGGCTGTAACTGCGAGTCTGACTTCACCGATGGCACCTGTGAGGACCTCACCGGCCGCTGTTACTGCAAGCCCAATTACACCGGGGAGCACTGCGATGCCTGTGCCGAGGGATACCTCGACTTCCCCCACTGCTACCGTAAGTACAGCGAGTGAGGCCATGCGGTGGCCAGGTCTGGGACCTCAGAGTGGGCACAGAAACAGTCAAAGCTCTGTTTGTGGCTGCTCTTTAGATGTCTTTCCCCCGTGCCATGTTGGCAGTCCAGTCTCAGGAGTAGTTCCCACTGGTGTGGATGGAGCTGTGCTCAGCCTCGGTGGAGGCTGGAGCAGAGCAGAGCTGAACCCAGCTCCCTGTAGTCAGTGGGAACTTCCCCTTTTGTCTAGAGTCTGACCTCTGACTTTCTGTGTTGGAGAGAGAAAGACATCTTTCCAGAGCCTGGGTCTAAAATGGCTGTAGTTGTTTTTTATATAGTGGGATGTCTGCACTTGGTTACATGTTTCACATTTTTATTCAGCCCGTTCAGTTTTGGGACCATCAACCCATTGCTATTCTGACAGGATTTCTTTGACTGTGTGATGACCTGTGCGGTGTCTCTTTCTCCAAATAGCTGTTCCAGCTTTCGCTTACAACGATACTGGAGAACAAGTGCTCCCTGCGGGACAGATCATAAGTAAGCACTGCAATTTTCCTTGCTGCTTTGGCAATCACCCTGCTATTATTACTGTTATACCTCGCCGCCTAACGTGAGATCAGGTCTTCAGCTTACTGGACTTGTACGTTGTAAGGGACAGCCCTGACGCACAGCGGTTCTGAGAGAGGAGGCAGCTGAGGGAGAAAGTAACTGTGGGTCCAGGCCAAGTGGGAATGTCCCTTCTGGTCTCTCTGTAAGGAACACCCTAAGATCCTGGAGGGGCTGTGGCTGAGGTGGAACTCCAGCTGGGTTCTCCCAGAGCTCACCCTCTGGGTTTAGGTACACACCTGTAGTTGTGCCACACCTGCATGTTCTGCATTCTCCATGTGGTGGAAGGCACAGTGGGTCCACGGTGACAGCCCCGGCTGCGCAAAGCCACAAGTAGCACAAACTCCTGGGAAGCATCCACAGGCGGCTGCTCGCTCTGTGTTGCTTCCTGTGTTGTTTTCAGTGTTCACCCATGCCCTCAGCCGTGCTCCCCTCCAACTCCCTCCTCTCTGATGATCACCCCTCTCAGCTGATCTCATTCCTTGTCTTTATTTCTTTTCCCACCGAGTCCTCCTTTGTCTCATGCTCCCTAGCGTGCTGGAGATAACCTTTTCCTTCCTTCTGATATTTTAAACTCTGTATCTTCCAGGCAGGTTTTTCTTTCCTGAGCTGGAACTTCTCACTTCCTTTCCCATTTCCCTGCCTCCCCCTTCCTCTGGTTCTTGGATGATTTCTGCACTTCCCTCCCCAGCCCGTCCCCCCATGCTGTTGCAGGAGGCAGGGTTGGCTGACGGCCTCAGCATTGCTGGCCCAGAGCACCAGCCTGCCCTGACAGCGAGAAGGGCTCGGATGCAGCTGAGCATAGAGTGGCCAGAGAAAGAGTCCAAACCCCACCCTGGGTAGCTGAAGTCTTTGGTTATTCATGCGCAGCCCTTGGGCAGTGCTGCACCGAATCAGCCTCCTGGGCTTGTGCAGTCAGCGTTTGCCTGCCCTGTGCATTGCCCTGTTGCAGGCCAGCACCTTGCACAGCTGCATGATGCCGATGTTTCCAAATCACCCTGCAACCCCCTGAGCCAGCCGTGCTGGTCGGCTGAACAGGCTTTGGTTAAAACATTTACGTCTGATAGAAGGTTATTAGGGGGCAGACCCATGAGCTGTCACCTCTCCCTGCAACCCCTTCCCTGACTTACAGGGCATAGAGTTCGGCTGACAGCGCTGTGTTGTTGCTTGTTGTGTGTTCCCCCCTGCAGACTGTGATTGCTACGCCGGTGGGACGGAAGGCAACGCCTGTCGGAAGGACCCTCGGGTGGGGATGTGCGTGTGCAAACCCAATTTCCAGGGGACACACTGCGACCAGTGCGCTCCAGGCCACTATGGACCCAGCTGCCAGCGTGAGTGACTCCGGGTTAGCGGCCTCGAGCCTCCCCCTGCTGGCCTCCCTCCTGGGCAGAAACATGCCTCTCCCCATCCTCTGCTTGTGCTGGGGAGGAGGGGTTCTCCGGCCCTACTTCCAAGTGACAAATTCCCAGGACTTTTGCCAGTATTTTCCACCCAGCCCTAGCCCTCCAGTGTCCATCCAGCCTGGGGGTGCTCTTGAGAAATTCCGTAGGGATGTGAGCTGTGGGCTGGGCATGCTTACTGTCAGCCGTGTCCGCTGTGGTGTCTGCCGTGACTGCATTTCCACCCCAGAAGGACAGGCAGTTTGGTTTCTTTCCTAGGAAGGGAGAACGCTAAGGAGCTGTTTATTTACTAGTGCCCTTGTTGCTTTCCAGCCTGCCAGTGCTCCGGCCCCGGTCAGTACGATGGCACCTGTGACAGCGAGACAGGACAGTGTCTGTGTCGAACGGGATTTGAAGGGCACTCATGCGATCAGTGCGCTCCCGGCTACTTCAACTACCCGCTGTGCCAGCGTGCGTATCCGTCCTTCCAGGGGCCTGGGGGGGGCGTGCATGCCTGTGCTCTGCAAATGCATCAGAGTGCATCAGATCTGGCAAAAACTGCCTGAAGACAATCTCTGCCCTGCTTACAGATACTTTGCTGGAAAAGAGATGCCAAAAAGTGGGCACAAATCAAGGGTTGCATAGTGGCAGTCAGGGTGACAGCAGCAGTCTGCCTCTGCCAACTGTAGGGTAGTTGTTACAGCAAAGTCAGTCTTCTGGTAGTGTTTTGAAGGAATACTAGAAGTGGTTTTGTGGGCATTTTGGAGAATGTGCAAAAATTTGCAGAGATCAACAGTTTGAACACTTAGGGCAGGACCCGCATTTCCATTTGAAAGCCTCAGAAAAAGCCACAAGTGTTTCCCTGTACTCCCAGAGCAGAGCAGACCTTTTCTCTCTCTTGCAGTGTGCGGCTGCAGCGCTGTCGGGACGCTGCCGGGAGGCTGCGACTCCTCCGGGAGGTGTTTCTGCAGACCTGAGTTTGCCGGGCCGAGGTGCGAGCAGTGCAGCGCTGGGTACCACTCCTACCCCCACTGCTACGGTAAGAGCACAGCGTCAGTGGTGGAGAGCTGGGGATGTCCACGTGGCAGAGTGCTGCCGTGAAAAAGACAGGGTGCTTCGTCTCCCCAAAACACCTCTCAGGGGAAGACCAAGCTGGCTCCGTGCCGGCGAGGCAGCTGAGAGGCATCTGGGGGTTTCCTCATGGCAGAGTGAGGTGATGCGTAGCTGAACGCAGAGGAGAGAAGCCATCCCAGCTCCCTGCTCAGCATCCATCAGCCATGGATGTTGTGTGAACGTGCCTCAAATTGTGGTTATTCATGTGGGGCATTTTAATGAGCGTTAACATTCAGTTCCTGCTGGCCCGTCACCTTCCAAAAAACACCCCTTTTCTCAGATGATGGTGCTTCCCAAAATCAAAACCCATGTGATTTGCACTATGAATTTGGCAGGCTTGTTCCAGAGGTCATGGATTGTGCCAAAGCCTGGAGGACAAAGCTTTTTTTTATCGGTCACACTTCCTTATCCCAACCCGTCTGTGACCTGGTGTCCGAGCTCCTGCCTTTTTGCCTCTCTTTGGTGCATTAACCTACTAAACTGCTGAGGAACATTGAATTGGCTGTAAAAAACTCTCAGGGGCATTTTCCTGGTACGGCTATATTTGTAGATTAAAGTATTCCGTCTCTCCGGAGAATTAAGAAAATTAATTTCTGATGGAAGTATTCCCCTTCTCTCTGGGGAATTAAGAAATTAATTCATTTTTAATGGAAATAGCTACTTCCCGTGGGACTGAACAACAATTCAGACCAGCAGTGGTTGGCCACAGCTCATGTTTCCTCAGACTATTGAGAGTCTTGCTCTTCCAGCCTGCTCCTGTGATTCCCGAGGTGCGGTGGACAACAACTGCAGCCCAGCTGGCCAGTGCCGATGCCATGCGAATTTTGCAGGGCACACCTGCAACCAGTGCGCCCTGGGCTTCTACGGCTACCCCAGCTGCACACGTGAGTAGCCACCCTTGTGAGAGGATCCTAGGGGAGGGAGGGGAGGAGCTGCTGCTACTGGCTTTGAAATGGTTTTCTTTTCCATAATCCATCTCTAAGGGTTATACATGAATGTAGCTGGCTCTTAGAGCAGGAATCAGTTTTCCTGTGTACGGTTCACCTGGCTATCCATCTGATAGGTATGCTTTATAACGAGCAAACATCACTAAGGAGCGCTTCCCCGGAGGCCGTGCGGTTTTGTCTCCCCCAGTTCATTCGTTGTCACTAACAGCAGGAGCCTGGGTCTGCCTGCTTGGTTTGGAGATGAAACCCGGTCTGGATATATGGCCTCTGTACCAGTGAGCTCTTAAGAAGCAGACCTACAGAGTATGAACCGGGGAGCAGCTGTGGTTCAGACTTCCTCTCTGAAAGAAGTGTGTGTGGATGAACATAAAATGTGCTCAGAGTTACATCTCTCTGTCCTGGGGTTTGAGTGTCTGCAGCCAGAGAGCAGGGCTCTGAGAAGGGTGATGTGTCCCAGCAGTCTCAATCCACATGTTTGGGTTATACTTTGGTGCCATGAGACGTTCGGACATGGCTCACAGGACACATTTAGGCTCTTCAGGACTTACTCCCCCCTAGTTCATGCCAATGCACAGCAACTGTGCTGAAACCAGCAGGAGTACAGTTGTACAACAGACTGAACAACAAACGTCAGGATTTGGGGTTTCTTGTCAGCCTCAAATTCAAGGTGTCATGGTAAGAGCGTTACAGCAACTTCCCTGGGTGCTGCATCACTCCGGGAGCAGAGCTGCTGGCACCAGGGCTGAGCGATGCCTGTGGCAGGTGCCTGCAGCCCAGGATACTCTGGATAGCCTTCTCCAGCTCTGGGCAGAGCGTCCCCATCTCCCTCCCCGTCGGCAGTCTGGCTGGGAGCCAGATGTACTCTTATGTCTCCCGGCAAGAATTTACTGCTCATTAAAAAATAATCTGTGATACAGTTTCCCTGAAGCAACAAAAGAGCATCATCACCCTCTTGCACCATACTAAATGTGGATGCCTGAGCCACGGCCAGCTGGCAGAGCGCTCCTAGCAAATGCTGATGCCGGCAGTATGCCTTTGAAGAGGCTGGAGACATGGATGAAATGGTCTCGCAGGAATTCAGTAGTCTTTTTTTTTTTTCTATCCTACAGCAATATCCAGATAGCAGAGCTGTAAAGGAGTCACGGCAAGGAAAGAGGAGAACATGTTTTTGTCTGTTTGTTTTTAAATCTGTAGTTTAATTAATAGTGTTTTGCTGTGCCAGTCTAGGGTGTCAGCTTAAAACCTTCCCCCTTGACATCAGAGCAGGGATTTGAGGAGCTCCCAAGAGCTGCCCGACAGCATGCTGACCTTTCATGCGATAGGGCAGCAGGATCTCTCCGTGCATTCGCAGCAGGCAGGTTATACAGGAAGCTGCAGAGCCATCGCCCTGCCTTGCCCTCAGCCGCTGGCAGTGCCACGGCAGTGTCTGGTGCTGCAGACCTGCTGCCCGTCCTCAACAGCCACAGGGCAGACACTGATGGCCAAATGCTGCTCTTAGGAGTCTGGGTGCAACTGGGCTTTTGTAGGGTCTGACCTGTCACTGGTTGCTGACCTTTTGGGGATGAGATCACGCAGTCCCCTTGCCTTTAACCAGAACTCCACCCACCACTGAAATAACACCTCACTATAGATGAAAAGCTGTGATAAAAACGTGAAAAGCATTGTTTTTCGTATTTTTTTTTTAACTAAATCAAGGAACGAGTTTGTTGTTTACAACCTGTGTTTTTGAATGCTTTGGTGAAGGTCAGGCAGACAAAAGAGGTTGTTGGTGGGAAGCCTTGAGGGCAGGAGCCGTTGTGCCCCGCAGGCCCAGCAGTTGCTCTCTCCTCTTTTGCAGCTTGCCAGTGCTCCAGGGAGGGCTCTCTGCACAGCACGTGCGACCAGGAAACAGGGCAGTGCAGCTGCCGGCCCAAAGTGACGGGACTGCGCTGCGATAGCTGCGTGCCAGGCGCCTATGGATTTCCACACTGTGAAGGTAGCCCCCTTCTCCTCCCTGGGACGGGGACTCTGGTCTGGGACGTGGCGTGGTGCTGGTAAATGGGCATGTCGCTCCCCAACAGCTGCGTCAGGGAAGAAATAACCACCCTGAGGAACAGCTGGGGTGTGAGCTGTCTCGTTATAAATCCCTCCTTGTGCCTCTCTTTTCTAGTGGGCTCCTGTAACCCAGCGGGGTTAGTGACTGCAGATCCCTCACTGGCCTCGGTGAGTACCAAATGGAGCTGCCAACCACTCGGGTCATTTTTTCGCTTGATCCCCTTTTTCTCACTTTGGGCCGAGACCTTCCTTGAGCACAGTGTTCAAAACAGCCATTGCCCACTTCAGAGTAGCAGACACCACATTCAGCCACTGTGCTGCAAGTTCTCACCTGCTCTTTTCTCCTCCTCCCTTTCTGCAGGGCTCCTGTGCGTGTCGGGCATACGTTGAAGGCCCAGCTTGTGACAGATGCAAGCCCTTGTACTGGAACCTGACTCCGGAGAATCCCTACGGCTGCACGAGTAAGGAAATGGCATATGCACAGCCTCAAAAAGCCCCTTCCATGCTGTAACGGTGCAAGACCCACACCCAAGTCGGTGGGGACCATCACTGCTGGGTGGTTATGATACCTTTCCTTCCTTCTTCTTAATGAGACGCAAGTAAAGCTAGAGGTGTCTGAGGAGGGGGGAGAGGCTAGAGCCCAAATCTTTCTGCTTGGTGTAGAACACAGGGCTCGTGCAGTGAGTTGTGCCATTCTCAGCCACTCCCTGCAGATGTTGCACACTTAGATTTTCATGGCCCGCTGTGCAGAAAAGTTGAATGTCTTCCACAGCTGTATCTGCAACAGTAACTGCCCAAAAATGACAAGTGAGCCCTTGTGCAGTGCTACCCCCTACTTGCCCAGTTCCCATCTCCTCTTATCCCAGTTGGTGTCCTCTGATGTGCTGGGTATTGTCACCCATCAGGCTTCTCCTCAGGTGCTGATTGGTTTTCTTGGCTTTCTTGTTCGTCTCCCCCTCTCCAGGCTGCAAGTGTGATACCAAGGGCACCATCAGCGGAATCGCAGAGTGCCAGCAGGTGGGTTTGCTCCTCTCTGCCTCTGGGCACCTCCCAGTCTGTGCTGTGCCAGTAACGTTTCAGCTCCGTCTCCAGCAGCTGCTGCTGGAGAAGCCTGTCCTGATGCTGAGCTTTCAAAGGTTGCACCACAATCTGTGCTTGCATGAGAACATAGGATTAAGACCTGTCATAAATTAGGCACCTAAATATTTCTGTGTCTGGCCCAGGATGCCTGTTTTTTTGTTTGCCTGCATTTTTGGGTAATTGCACTTATCTGGCCCACCCACGCACAGGAAGCATGAAACTCAAAATGCTCCTCCAGTATCCCAGACTAGGACCCAAATAGCTGAGGAATGGCTCAGCCATGACGAGAAGTGGGAGGGAATAAGGTTCTCTTTCTGCCTGCTCTCTCCTAGGGCGATGGGCAGTGTTTCTGCAAACCGAACACCTGTGGCCAGTTCTGCTCAACATGCAAGGATGGCTACTTCAGTATGGAGAATGCAAATTACTTTGGCTGCCAAGGTGAGTCCCCTTCTGGTGTGTCAGGTGAAGGAAGGGGGCACAAGAGCTGGCCCTGTAGCAAGGGTCTGCACATACCCCCTGACTGGTGGCCTCGGAGGAAAGGAGCAGGGCATGTCCCACCTCCTGCTTTTGAATAAACCATGGCAGGTGTTGGATCTTGGTGTGTATCTGGAGACCCAAGTGGGTAGACACTGGTGGACAAAGGACAAATGTCCATCATACCAGGTGATGAAAGACCAGGAAAGCTCTCTTGGGCACTGCTTGCTTTAGAAACTTGTGTGCTTAACCATTGCTCGCGTCCTTGCAGCTGTACCCCATCTTCCTCCTGCTGGGAGCAGGTGGATGTGGGGTTGGCTGCTCTCCATGGTGCCCATGGAAGGAGAGGAAGGAGGAGATCCGGCCGCTGTCGGCTGGCCCACACGGTCCCAGAAGGGTTGGGAAGAGGGAGCGAGGCTGCTGCTGGCGGCAGGGCTGCGGCGCCCGGCCGTGAGGGATTGCAGACCTTGTTACTCCCGCAGCCGTCTGGAAATAGCTCGGCGCTGAGGTGGAAGAGGAGCTGGTCCAAGTGGGGCCAGGGCCAATATGAAAACGGATACAATGGAATAAAAATAGTGGCTCCGGCCTCCCCACCCGCTGGGGCGCGCCTTTGATTAGGGACCAGGAGCTCGTTAGCGCGGCGGGAATGTAAACAGACGCTTCCTGCCCACAGGCTGCCGGTGCGACGTTGGCGGGTCCCTGGGGCCATCCTGCGAGGAGCGGAGCGGAGCCTGTCGCTGCCGTCAGAGCACACGTGGCCCCACCTGCACTCAGTAAGCTGCTAGCACCTCAGGGTGCCGGGCCTCTCGTTCGCTGTCTCGGGGCTGGTGTCCTCTGCCACCACTGGGATGTGGACCTGACCATCCGGGCTGCTGCCACATCAGCCGTGTGCCTGGCAGAGCTGTCCTCCTGCCCGCAGGGGTGACATGCAGAAGTGTCCGTCACTAGCATCTAACATCTCAAAAGGCTGAAGGGGACGTTGGTGAGTGAGTCAGGAGCCTTTCCTTCCAGATAACTAGGTAACAGTGCTCCTTCTCTTCCGCAGACCTGCACGGGACCATTATTTCCCTGACCTTCACCACCTGAAATTTGAGCTGGAGGAAGGTACCACGCCAGCCGGCCGGGCCGTGCGCTTCGGCTACAACCCCCTGGAGTTTGAGGGGTTCAGCTGGCGAGGATACGCGCAGATGTCCTCCATCCAGGTATGCCTGCTGCCTCCGGCCCAGCCCAGCTCCTCCTGCGGAGGATGCGGCTGGTGGAGAGCTGACGTCCTTTCGGCACACATCTTTTACCCCAAGTGCTTCTCAAACCCCCAAAGTCACATGACAGCCAACATAAACAGCACAGTGAATATATATAGCCTGTTTGTGCGGATATTTCCTGTAGTGCTAGGGACAGCATAGACTGATGAGGGGAAAGATCCTAAATTGGGAGTCCCCTGACATCCTAATCCGGTTAGATAAAGGTGGTAGCTTGGTGATTACTTACAGGGATGTCTGTAAACACTGTATCTGGGTTTCCTTGTGGCTATTTCATCTGACTCTGCTCTTTCCTGCATCTCTCTGCATAACCTTCTCTCCCTTTTCCAAAAATAAAGTGGATCCTTCTTTGCTGCCATGTCTGGCTTGGATCTCTTGTTACTGGTCTGCCTCTGCTCTTGCTGATAGATGGTTTGCCATAATGATGGTTTACACTAACCAGGAGTTGTCTAAGCCCCACAGATGAAGCTATTTCATCTGTTGACCTTTTTTTTTTTTTTTCTTGGGTGGATTCTTCTTCTGCATGGCACCTGCAGAAGCGTCACCTGTGTGTGTGTTTGGGCATGGGGTGCAGGGCAGTGATTCTCTGACAGTCCTGTCCCATGTAAGATGTTCCTTATTCTGGTGCATTTACTTTCAGTTTTCTTCGCCTTTTACATGCTTAAGTGAAAGAACAGAGGGGACCAAAATATTAGCCATTTCCCATTGAATTTGTATATAGAAGCTAGGCAACAAACTGCTGTAGGCTGCCTTGAGAAAACCCTAGCCTTAAAGTTTAAGTATGGAGCTCGTGCTCAAGCTCATGGCTTTGTTTTGCATCCAGCATTGGCAATGAGATAGAAACAGGCCTTGACAGAAGGTCAAGCTCATGGCTTTCTGCTGGCAGGTCTCTCCTGTAGTTTGCTCTTTGCAAGGTCCTTCCAGTTTGCTCTCCAGTGGGAAGAAGGTGTGTAACTGGAGCTTCAAGGAGTCTCCCCAGGCATATCCCCTGTTTCGCTCTTTAGGCAGAAGGGTATTTAAGCAGGTGCTTAGATCTCTTTAAAAGGGATAGGACGTAAGCATCTACTTAACTGGTATCTTCCCAAACAGTGTCCAGACAGGCGGAGGGCTGACACGTCCCTCAGTGGCACATTCCCTTGGCACCACTAGTTCATAGTGCTGCGCGTTTCTGGGGATGAGGCACCAGCTCCATTTGTAGCCTTCTCTGTAGGCATCTGGGCAGAGACCTGTAAGCACAGGAACCAGGAGCTTCAGTGTTTGGTCCCTGCCAGCTGGTTATGTCACAAAGCCCAGAAGCAATACGCAGATGAGAAAAACAAGAACTTCTTAAAACCTCTCCTCTGGCACGGCGTGTGCCCCAGGATAGCCGAATGACCCCGCTGCGCCAGAGAATCTTTCCCATGTGGTTGGAGCCTCTCCACCCGCTTCCTGCAGGCAGCTTGTTCCCTCCATGGGTGGCCCTGGAAGGGACAGCGTGGCGAGGCAGGGCCGATGTGCTTGTCTTCTCCTTGCGCTGTGGCATGTCGCTTTGGGAGCAGTGAGCCGAGCGGCTGCGCTTAGGCTGGTGGCTGTCGGCGGTGGAGGTAATTGAAGGTGTGCTCTGCTTCTCTCCCCTTTCTCTCTCCACCAGCCCAAGGTAGTGGTGACTCTCAATGTGACTTCCCCCGACCTCTTCCGCCTCGTCTTCCGCTACGTCAGCCGGGGGCCCGCCAGTGTGGAAGGGAGGGTCTCGGTCGTTGAGGAAGGAAAGTTTAATGTTTGTGACAACTGTAAGTGCATTTTTCGCTTCTAGACTAACTCAGAGCATCCCGCACTGCGACACTACTCCTCCGCCCCTTCTCCTGTCCCAGGTGTGCCCATCCTAAGTGTGCCCATCCCAAGTGTGCCCATCCCAGATGGCCGGCCAGTGCTGTGCCCTGGGATAGCAAGGGAGGGGGAAGAGAGGCAGGCAGGCAGGCAGGTAGGCAGGCGGGTCCGGCTCTCCCGCAGCGTGGGTGAGTGGCCAGGAGCTGGCCTCCCAGTGACGTGTGCCCCATGTGCTTTTTTGCTTTTTGCAGAATAAAATCAGAGTCACTGTAGACGTGAAGGAGGCAGAGCTCTATCTGTTCCATGTCATCCTGAGGTATATTAATTCAGGAGGGGCCACTGTGTATGGCAAAATTACAGCTTATCAGCCACGAAGGAGAGGTAAGGATCCCAGACTGCTCTGCTCCCCTGCACCATCGCCACCTCCTCCCCATCCCAGGCAACCTTCTGCATCATCCTTTCCAGAAGACACTTCCATGTGGCTTTATCCCATTAGTCCTGCCTTTCCAACTCCTAGGCTGATTTCAGCCTGCAGCCCCCCTTATTTAACAAAGCAGTGACAAGCTGGTCCCCAGTCCTGGGGCTGTGCGTCGAGGACTGTTATCAGCCAGGCTGTTGTTGGATAAGGCTGCTATACAGCTAAGTGCAGTCTCTCCAGCAAGGGTCAGAATCGCCTCAGTGCCCCAGGCAGAACTGAGCTGAGTTTCCACAAAACCAGAATGGGCCAAGTGCTGGGAACTGGATCCAAACTTTGGCTGCTGGACATGGTTTTATTTCACAGATGCCCTCATGTGGCAGGCCTGTCCTTGCCTTTTGCTTCTCTCAAACCAGGCTGCTGGCTTCACAGAGTGCAAGCTTTGGAAGTAACTTGGAATTGCATGTGTTATACAGGCTATGCACTCTGGTAGTTAGTTTCTTACCAAGACATGAGCTGCTGGAGAGGAAGAAGAGACACCAAAAGATGGCTGTACAAGCCTAGAGACCTGGGAATCGATTATTCTGGGAATCAGTGTGAGCAAGCTTGTATGGGGACGGAGCTGAAGCCATGCAAGTGCCCTAGGGCACAGCTGGCTGGCTGTTTTTACCCCTCTAACAACTCTGCAGTGACATTGTCCTGCTGTACAAGGCTGTTGACATCAGCTATCTAATTTATCAGAGTGTGAAGTTCTGTCCTCTGTCTTGAATTGACATAGAAGATGTTTTGCCTTTGATATCATATGCAAGGTTTGAAATGCCAAGATATTATTTTTCTCCCATTTTTTGAGGGAAAAAAATAGCTGGTTATTTTTACAGCCATGCTACACAGCAGAAAGCCCAGAGAAGCATGAGCCACACTCATGCTTCAGGATCCGACCAAAGGTCAGGAAGTATTTAACCTTTCCTGTCCAGCAGCAGAGCTCATTTGCCTTATGATGCGTTTCCCTTCTTTCTCAGAAGCAACACTTGATTTTTCTAGTGTTGAAGGCAAACTGCCAGGCCAATACAGCAGCAATGTGATCTAGGAGGGCAGCTTCCTTGGTAGGACAAACGGGCTTCAGAAATGCTGCTTGGGTAGAATGGGCTTCAAATGGTAAAGGACAAGTGGCTTGGAAAGAAACTGAAAGGACAAACTGGACCATTTTATCTCTCCCTGCTTGAAGAAGATAAGTGAGGAGATGTGGCTTGCGAAAGGGGAAGCCTTTTCCAAGTGTATAATCTATTGACCAGTTTGTCCCGCCCCACCTCCACAACCCATCTCAGTTTGAGTTGTGCATACAGTCAAAGGGATGTCGGACTTCAGCTGCTCAGGAAATCTGCCCCGTTGCCTGTTGAGGGAAATCTCTTCATTCCTTGCATCCTCACCTTTGCTTCCCATCTGAGAAAGTGAGGGCTTGGCCTTAGCTGATGCCAGGCATGTTGCAGACCTAGCACACGGGAGAAGAGACTGCCTTATCCCAGCAGCAGCACAAGTCCTTGCTATAGCTTCGGACCCTCTGCACTATGCCTTGATGCCCGTGTACCATACTAGGATAGTCAGTGTGACATTCTCCACTTCTTCATCTCATCTGCTCCCCATGCAGCCATACTCAGTGAATCCTTCTTAATCATGTGCTTCAAAACCTCCTGAGACTGTTAGACAGGCAGGCAGTCTGCTCCTAGGTGCTGTTTCGTTTTTGCATCCAAAGTTAATGAATTCAAAGGTTACGGAAATGTGTCAGCTGAGCCAAGTTGCTGTTCAGCTGCAGCAGGATCAGGCCTTAAATCTCTTCTGTCCTGTCAGTTAAAATCAACGTCTAAATCTCAGGCACAGAGAGTCTATTGCTGGCAAGAGAGACAGGAGCACAGACTGGGGGGCTGAGAGTTTGCCAGAAGGCAGGTATCTTTCCCATGGAGCTGGGGTAAGAATACCCAAAAGGAAAGTGTACCTGGGCAATTCTTTTTGTCTGTCTCAGAATAAATTCTTCACAGAGGACTTCCTTCTCTAGCAGGCAAACTGCTCTTTGGAATGCAATACTCTGCGCTTTGCAGTCCAGGGAGGCAGAGCACACTGTGAGAGCCGTGGATTATCATTAAGGATTGCAGAGATTCTTTTTTTTTCCTCCCATTAAGCTACTGAGTAGATTTAGAGTGGATGCCTCTGTTACGGGTTGGTGTGGGATTGTGGTGCCTCTGCTACAGCAGCACCAAAAGAGCAGGAGCCCAGGGCTCCCTGCTGCATTACAGAGCCGCTCCCCTGAGCGCAGCCTCTGATTTGCAGCCCCAGGTTTCCTATCTCTCCCCCCACTGCCTTCACAGCCTCTTGTCCCTCCCACTCCAGGTACAGAGCAGACCAAGCAGATTGTCTTTGCTCCCAGCACAGAGCCAGCTTTTGTCACAGTCCCCCAGAACAGCTTTGGGGAGCCATTCGTACTCAACCCCAACACCTGGTCTCTGGTTGTTGAAGCGGAGGGTGTGCTGCTGGTAAGGACCAGTCCCTGCACTCCATCCACCATGGGGAACCTCAGCAGCTCCCCAGGGGCAGGTGTCCCAAATGGAACTAACTCTCCTATTTCTCCTCCTAGGACTATCTGGTTTTGCTGCCCAGCTCATACTATGAAGCTCCAATCCTGCAGCTAAAGGTCACGGAGCCATGTACATACCAGCCAGCCCCAGAGCAAGCTACCCAGAAGTAAGAATCCCCTTGTTTTTGTGCTGTTTGAGACCTACTCAGCTCCTCTTCGCGTGAGGTTAAGAAATACACACAGTCCATGTTCTGCGAGGGTCTGGACGCCGTAAAACTGCTTTGTGGAGTATTTGTCATGGTTGATAACATCTGGGCCTACACTGGAGCAGAAAGCCAATGCACAGGTCACCTCATCCATGGCACAATCAGTCTTTGTGTTCCCATGGATCCTGGATATCTAACTCAGACAGTAAGACCGTAGCCCCTTTCCTATGATTCAATGCGTTCCCAGTGCCCAGGACCTCTCTGTCCATTTTGGCAGGAAGGCTGGTTGGATTCTGGACATCAGTTGTCCCCTCCACTAGTAGCAGATGTCACTAGTATGAAGAATATTGCAAGGGGAGAAGCTTTTTGTTGTTACTGCCCTTGCTGGTCCTATAATACAAACTCTCTTGCTCCACACTACCCTGAGATGCTCCTTTGGGCACTGGAGCCCTCACGGTGGACCAAAACCTTCTTCAGACTTTGCTGGGATCCTGTCACACGGGTGCTCTTGACTCTTACAATCTTGATCTAACAGCAGTACTTTCCAAATTCTTTCTCAATGCTTTTAGCTGCCTCTTGTATAAGTACCTGTCTGTGGACGGCTTCCCTGCTGTGTCCGGGGTGGACGCGGTGTGCAGGCTGGATAACCGGTTACCCAGAGGGTGTCCCACGGAGCAGCTCACGCTTTTCCATCCCTGGATGGCGACATGCAGCGGCAACGATGTGAGTAGCACTTCTGTTTCACTCCTTGCACAAGTACTGTGGCAGCCATCTCTGCTCCCACTGTTTACGTTTTACATACACTCAGGCAGGTTGCCAGAAGGGCTTCGCACCCAGCTGCACTTGCATGCCCTGTTGCTCAAGACACCCAAAAGCAGTGTCTTGCTTGCAAAGGGCTTACAAGGACATGGGTGGTGCTTGGTAAGAATTGTCACTTCGTCCCCTCAGTCTCTCCTTGTACCCCTAGAGCGTTCCCTGAGAGTCTACAGCATGCAGGTAGACTGCAGTGACAATACTCTGCAGACAAATGAAGACAGAAAGACAAACCTCAAGGTGTAAATCTGGAACAAATCTCCCTTAGCAAAAAAGTAGCACGTGCCTTTGAATATGGGACATTCTGTCCTGGTTCATTCAGTGGTAACTGCTCCACGGGGACAGGGGGAGATTGATTTGAGGAGTAAAGCTGTGAACACCTTTTGAATCAGCATCCCTTGAAATACCACAAATGAGTGCCGTGACCTATCTCCTCCCATGAGAGGTGCAAACAGCAGTGGGGTGCACACTCCAGCGTGTGCATGGGCTGTGCAGAGGAGGCTGGTTTGCAGCACAGGCATCCTGCATGCACTCACTATGGGGAGTGGGACAGGAGACCCCCCTTCAGTTGTCTCTCTGTCCTCCAGGTGGAAGTCCAGTTGTCGCTGCCTATTGCTCAGCCCGGAAAATACGTGCTGCTGGTGGAGTACGCCAACACCAACGCTTTGCAGACAGTCGGCGTTGCTGTCAGCTCACCACACCTGGCCATGCAGCAGGGCACGTTCACCTTCTACCCATGTGTCTACAGGTACGGTCAGCCCTGAGACAGGGAGAGGTTTCAATCTTCCTGTGACATAGTGAGGACAGACTCCCTCAACTGAACTTTTTCTGCTTTGTCGCATAAGCAAAGAATGCTGCAGCATTGTATATCTAAGCTGTGTACCTCCAAACTCAGTCTAGCTGGACATGATTTTAGTGACTGGCTGTCCCTGGGAACTACATGGTATCCCTGGCACACTACCTGTGCCGGTGGAGTCCTGTAGTACCTCTGCCAAGAGATGTATTGCTCCCTTTTACAGCTGGGTACGTTGTTAGGGGCCCTGATTTAGGGAATGGCCTACGGGCGGGTTTGTTGGAGCTGATGGTGCAGGTCAAACCCTGTCCCTTACAAAGTGTCTGATTTCAGACTGCAACCTTTGCAATAGGAAACAAATGTCTGGGCTGTCCTTGGGAAACTTCACTCTTATGACTTGCCAGAAAAGGCATCGAAAGATTTACAGGGACTTTGTATAAATGCCTTCAGGACATATAGCTGGCAAGACAAGAAATAGATCATGACCCTGCTCAAGGCTGGCCTCAAAATCTGTGTTTGTCTCACAGTTTCCTTTGTCGAGGGATTGCTGTAGATTCCCAGAGCCGCTTGGCAACTTTTGAACTTACCTCGGAGGCCACAATTCGGTTCATTGCTGATCTGGCTGACTTCTTCCTGGTAAGGCTCCCTGCGAGGGCAGCTCTGTTTGCAGGTTGCAAGGAGGAGAGGCAGGAGCAGCACCTACTCTGTGGAAGGGCTTTCTGCTCCTGACTGGACTGGATACTAGATCTCCATCCGAGTCATGAGCAGTCCAAGGCGGAGAGTGTGCTCAGCAGTGTGTTTTGAAGTAGATCATGAGACGTGGGTTTGGGGGAAGATGGTGAGAAGAAGCTGCTCTTTGCAGAGGAAGCTCTGAGCAATGTGACAGTGCCTCTTCCCATTTTACCTGGAGGCATTCGTGGTTGCTTAGCTGAGGATGAAGAAACCCATAAATACATGGAGCTCCTAAACACCTTAGGGCTTGTACCAGGGAAGGAGGGGCAGCAAACAGGGGTGCAGCCTGCTGTGCATTAGCTGAAGTGTCTGATGAGGGGGGTGTTCAGTGTGCTGATGGTGGACTCCAAAGCTGCTGTGGACTCGCAGTGGCAGAGGCTGTGGTGTAACCAAGCGTCTCTCCTTTTCATGGCCTGCAGCACAAGGTGTACCTCGTACCTGCTGCTCAGTTCACCATGGAGTTTGTCGAGCCAAAGGTGCATTGTATCAGCATCCATGGCACGTTCTCATCCAACAGGTAACAGAATCCCTCAGGATTTAGTGTGAAAGTGTCTGTGACCAAAAGCCCTTGCTTCCCCCAATTCCCTCAGCTTTGGAGCCTCTTAAGTTCTTGACACAGGAGAAAGACATCTGTGGCATAGGAGGCTGCAGTGAAGCTCCTCACCCATGGCCACCAAGCAGGCAGTGATGGAGTAAGGACTGGAAGTCAGGCAGCTGCTCCTTTCCCTAAACACCACGTTGCCTCCTGGGGCAGCTCCTCAGCTGTCATCGTGAGCAGGCTTTCCTGTGCTTGCTCACATATGGCAAGGGACACTCACTGTGTCCGGTATCCACTGTATTCTTCAGAGTGCTCTGCATAAATGTTTGCACAGGAATTAGCCTTTGCAAGATTTCTGTCCTTCCTGCTGAGCCTGTGTCCCAGAGCCCCAGGTCCCAGTAGAAAGCTCTCCCTCAGCAGGCATCCTTCATAATCCTAAAGGTGTTACAGGGTGTGCGTTTCCTGCCGGGATCCCCAAAGCCTCTCTCCTAACATCTCGTTGTCTTCTTCTGCAGCAGTTCCTGCATTCCCTCAAGGTTTCTGAAGCTTTCCCAGTCAATCATTTTGGAGGGGGGGCAGGCTCTGCCCATTGCCTCTGATGTCCCCCTGGCCCAGGCAGTCCACGTGGCTCCAGCCGGGATCCCGCTGGAGCCTGCACCTCGGCCTCCCACAGCTGTGGACCCCACCGCAAAACTCATCCTCCTGCAACAGCCCCAGGTAGCAGCGTGGGCGTGGGGTGGGCTGTCATGGTGGTGCTGTAACACTGGATAGCTGGGGCAGGGAGAAGCTTTCATTCTTTGTTCAGTAGCTTTAACAATTTAGCAATTAGACTTTAAATCAGAATTTAACCAGGACTTTAAACTTGTCCCTGAACCTGTAATTCCCATTGAGGTCGTACCTCCATCCTGCCCTGCTTGTTTTTCTGGACTCCCAGGAACAGCTTTGCAGGTGGTGCTGTTAGAAAGGGGGGTGTGCTGTTAGAAAGGTGGGGAATGGGAGGCTGATTCACCAAATGTCTGACTGTTACCTGACAGTTGTGCAGCAGGAGCACAAGTCTGTGCAATAATAAATGAAAAACAAGCAGGTGTAAGTGCAGGCGTCAGATTGAATTTTATTTATTTATTTTTTCTCTCTCTGTTCTCGTGTTTGGGGCCAGGATGCTGTTGTGTTTAACAGCCGGATTCAGAACCTGGGACGCTACGCCTTCATCCTGCACTACTACCAGCCCAACCATCCCACCTTCCCTGTGGAAGTGTTAATCAACGGGGGGCGCATCTGGCAAGGTGAGATGAGCAGAGCCCTGGGGAAAGCTGCAGATAGGCAACAGCGCTGTAAGAGGCGCCCCAGAAAGTTTTTTGTGCTAGACAGTAACTGGGTTCTCTGAGGAATGCAAACATGAAGTAAGACTGACTCTCAGCTCTTTCAAACTGGGAGGGTATGATGGGGTCTGCAAGGGAAATGTGAGACCAATATCTTTGTTGTTTTTTCAGGTCAGACCAATGCAACTTTCTGTCCGCATGGCTATGGGTGCCGGAGCCTGGTAGTTTCTGAGGACCAGATTATTCTGGACGTTACTGATAATGATCTGACTGTGGTTGTTCGAGTGCCAGAGGGCAAGCAGCTGTGGTTGGTGAGTCTCACTCTGGGAAGCTCCTTGGCATGCTGGACCAGGCTCCAGCAGGGCTTGGGGATTTTTGCAACTCTGTCACCATAAGAATGTTTCCCACCATCCTCAGTTTCTGAACTACCTTAGAAAGTTGCAATCTCAGTGTTAGTGGCGTAGAATTGTGGGCAGGGTTCACATCTGTCCAGCTCAGCTAAGACTCACCCATCTTGTCCTTGCTGCAGGATTACATCCTTGTGGTGCCGGAAGACAGCTACAGTTCTCAGTACCTTCAGGAGGAACCCCTGGACAAGTCCTATGACTTCATCAGCAGCTGTGGCATTAACAGCTTCTACATCAAGTGAGACCTTTGGCTTTGGGTGGCTGCTTTGCTGTACAAGGGCTGCATGCTCCACAGAAAGCAACAGCCTTTTCCCTTTGCAGACATCGTGTGTGGCAGGGGAGGGCTCTGGTTAATGCTTTCCTTATCGAATGACCAAACCCAGGGGTGTTTGGGGGATCTCAGTGTCACAGGGCTCTCCATCCCACCAGTTCAGTGTTTCTGTAGGATTTTGGGGTGGTGGGGAGGTTGGGAGACCGTGCCGCACGATGACTCTTCCTGCCTTCCCCTGCAGTCCCAGCACATCGTCGAGGTTTTGCCGCGACTCCGCCATCTCACTGTCCCTCTTCTACAACAACGGGGCGCAGCCCTGCCAGTGCCATGAGGCAGGGGCACGGGGCAGCCAGTGCGAGCCCTTCGGCGGGCAGTGTCCCTGCAAGTCCAACGTCATCGGGCGAGAGTGCTCCCGCTGCGCCACCGGCTACTGGGGCTTCCCCAACTGCAGGCGTAAGTTGTCCTGTCTCCTGCTCTGGCCGTTTTGCCTTGGGCTGCCTGGGTCTTGCCCTCACAAACACAGCTTCTTCCTGCCTCTTCCAGCCTGTGACTGTGGGACACGTCTCTGTGACGAAGTGACGGGGCAATGCATCTGCCCTCCGCACACCCTGAAGCCGGAATGCGTTGTCTGTGAGCCCCAGACCTTTGGCTGCCATCCTCTCATCGGGTGTGAGGACTGCAATTGCTCTCGGCCGGGCGTGCAGGAGCTGACGGAGCCGGGCTGCGATGTGGACAGCGGGCAGTGCAGGTGAGGGGGCCCTGTCCCTGTCCAGGGCACACCTGGCAGCATCTCCAGTCCCTGGGGGAGTAACTGGACACGTTGGCAGGCTGCAGGGAGGAAACAGGCAGGATGGGGAAGTCCTTGTCGGCACTGGGTCCCTGCCAGCACGGATGAAACTCTGCAAACCCGACTGATCCTCACACAGCAGCGTGAGGCTGAGGTTTCTAATGCTGCACCTCTTGTGTCCTGTCCAGGTGCAAGCCCAATGTCATAGGGCGACAGTGCGACCTCTGTGCCCCCGGCTACTACCACTACCCCAACTGCCAGCGCTGCGACTGCCACCCAGCTGGCACTGAAGCAAGCACGTGCGATCCGGTCACAGGGCAGTGTCACTGCAAGGTCAGTCCTCCAGTACTTTCATGTGGTGCGTTTCCGCTCGGCTCAAGTCTCCTTGCTCTGGCAATATGTTCAGCCTGGGGGGCTACGGGAGTCTGGTGGGCCAAGAGGGAGCGAGACACAAGGAGTAGCTGGTCCAGAATACCCTGAAAAGCTTCTTTTCCCTATTTTTCCTGGCTGCAAAGGCTCATTCACCAGGCAGTTGCTGGGGAGTCAGGCACTCTGAACCACTCATACAGCCATCTCTGTCCTCTAGGAAGGCCTAGCAAGGAGCTGCTGACACTGTTGAGCTTTGTTTGTCTTCCAGGAAAATGTGGAGGGCCCGAGGTGTGACCAGTGCCGCCTGGGGACGTTTTCTTTGGACGCCAGTAACCCCAAGGGTTGCACCAAGTGTTTCTGCTTCGGTGCGACAGATCGCTGCCGCAGCGCTGAGAAGTACCGAGCCGAGGTAAGGGGGCTGCCAGAGCTCACAGATGAGTTGTGTTCCCATCTGCCTGGCTCTCTGCTGCCCGGGGGTCTCCATCCCGCACTGATCTTAACCCTCTGGAAGATAGGCTGTGAGGAAGGTCATCTTTGTCTTACTGCGCCCATCTCCCACTTTCAGCCCCTTTTTCTGGTCCCTGGGGCCTCGTAGGGTGGAAAGGCGTAGCAGGGTTGTGCCACGTGGGGCTGGTGCTCAGCTTTCCAGTGGCTTCATCAAGATGCATGGGAGGTTGTGACCCTCTTGGCATCCTTTCAGCTGTACTGAAAAGTGTCAGCATCCAAACACATTCTGTAGTTCCACCAGAGCACAGTGGGGGCTCCCTGGAAAACGCGTACGGTTGATGTTTCCCTGCAGTTCATCGACATGAACGGGTGGCTCTTGCTGAGCAGTGACCGCCAGGAAGTGCCAACGTCCCTGAGCCTGCAGGAGCAGCTCCTCCGCGCTGATCTCAAGAACCTCCCAGATGCCTATCAGGAGCTCTACTGGGTTGCACCCAGCTCCTACCTCGGGGACAGGGTAAGAACACAGTGAGAGCTGGACCAGCAGCCAAACACATCCCTGACCCCACCAACATGCACGCCGGCAGCGTGCCCACAAGCGTGCAGGCATGGCTCACTCATGATTGAGCACAGACAGCTCAGACTCAGGTCCCTGCTGTGGACTTGCAGCAACGTATGTGATTTGGCTCTCCCTTAGGTTTCCTCCTACGGTGGCCACCTGCGCTACGAGCTTCACTCCGACCCCCGGAGGGGCGATGTTTTCATTCCAATGGAGTCCCGCCCGGACGTGATCCTGAAGGTGCAGCCCGAGAAATTCTCTGGTGGCTCCTGCTAACGTGAGCAGGATGAGGTGGTGACTGACACTTTCCTTGCCGTTCCCAGGGAAATCAGATGAGCATCATGTTTCTGGAAGGCTCCTACGCATCCCCAGGGGGGGTACATGAAGGTCAGCTGCAGCTGGTGGAGGTGAGTTTGCACACACGTGTGTACCAAGTTAAGTGCTCAGATGCTACTGAAAGGACAAGACTAGCATGTAGGCAGAAGGGAGGATTGCTTTGAGCTCAGTATTTTTGTTGCTGCCTGTTGCAGCAGAACTTGCTGTGAAAATCCAGGAACTGTTTTACCTGTGCAAAGGGGAGACATCCCAGCGGCAGGGAAGTGAAGGTTAGGCTGGATGTCCAAGCACCTGGTACAAAATAAGGGCTTATGCTTTCTGCCAGTAATGTCAGGTCTTCTCCCACTAGGGTAACTTCAGGCACACGGAGACGCACAACCCTGTGTCTAGAGAGGAGCTCATGATGGTGCTGGCAAACCTGGAGCAGCTGCAAATACGGGCACTCTTCTCCCAGCTCTCCTCATCTGTGTCCCTGCGCCGTGTGGTCCTGGAGATTGCAACGGATACAGCTACAGGCGTCCAAGCCAGCAACGTGGAGTTGTGCTTTTGCCCAGCTAACTACCAGGGAGACTCCTGCCAGGTAGGGGCAAAAGGGCACACGCCATTCCAGGCAGAGAGTAGTTGAGCAGAGACCATTTGGGGCCTCAGACACCCCTCATGCTTAGTGCAGGTGGCAGTACATGGGGCTCGGATCATTGACCCCTGAGGGCTTTAGTTTTAATCGCAGCTCAGGTTGTGTCTGAGGAAGGAACAACATCTCCCAAACTCCTCCGCACCAGCCTGCTCACAGCTTCCCTTCCACCACAGCACTTGGGAGCCCTGCATTAGCTGCACCTGGCCTCTTGGAAAAGGCATGATGGGGAAATTGTTCGGGTGTTGAAGACCAAAATCAAGTTCTTGCAGGATCTTGGAGTAGGTCCTACTGCCTGTGCAATTGTCTCTTACTGATGAGGAGCAGAAAAGAGCTGCGTGGAAAAAATCTTTGTTGTTGCTTTTAATCTCTTCTCTATCTATACAGCCCCGTGGAAATTCTGTCATGGAAACTAAATCAGTCTCTGCTTTGTCAGGCTGTTTTTCACATCTCTGTCTTCTCCTCTCTCCTCAGGAATGTGCTCCAGGTTACTACAGGGACACCAAGGGGCTATTTTTGGGAAAATGCATCCCATGTCATTGTAACGGCCACTCAGATCAGTGCCTGCCAGGATCTGGGATATGCCTTGTAAGTAAACAGTGAACCAGCATGGTATTTTGGACTTGGAAGATCTGTAGTGTGTGATGAAAAAAGCTCTTCGCATGCAAACTGTGTCAGTGGGACCACGCTTGAATCAGAGCATTTGCTGCACGTGCCATTTCAGGGGTGGTCCCACTCAGGGTCAGCCTCGGGTGAAAAACAGTTCTAGGAAAGAGAAAGGACCAAAGCATCCAGATATCTGGTGGGGAATTGTCTGTGCGAGTCACTATTTCCTGCTGTCAGTGCTGAGCCTGCCTTGTCCTTGCAGAACTGCCAGCACAACACGGAGGGAGACCACTGCGAGCAGTGCAAGGACGGCTACGTGGGCAGCCAATCTGCTGAAGGGTCCCTGCAGTGTGTCGGATGTCCGTGTCCTCTTTCCGTTGCCTCCAACAAGTGAGCACCCTTGAGTGGAATTGCCTGTTTGCCCCCCCGTTTAACTGCTGGGAGCAAGGCTGGCCCACGTCAGGGCACTGGTTTGGCGCTGGGAAGTGAGCCTTTTCCATGACCCCAAACCCACTCTCCTGCCCGAGGTCCCAGCAGTCCACACCAAGTAACTGACCCCCCGGCACCACGTCAGTGAGGTGCCTGCACCTTCCCGTTCACCCCTTGTCGTTTCAGTTTTGCTGTCGGTTGTGTCCGCAAGAGCTCCAACATGCAGTGCCTCTGCAAGCCGGGCTACGCTGGACCCAACTGTGAGCGGTAAGGAAACCCGTGTTTCTGGGGCCACAGCCACGCTAGTCCCATGCAGCCACTGCTGTGGCACAACAAAAGTTGTTCTAGTAGAAACTTCAGAGGGAACAGTTGGCCTTGCCCCCAGTGTGATTTGCTCTGGCAGGAATTCGTTCGGTCCCTTTCAGCCTGCAGATACCCCATGGCTGTCTTTACTGCTGACATATTGTGCTACTGCGGCTGCATTACTTAGCTGGGCTTTGCCTTAACTTGCAGCCTGTGATAAAGGCACCTTTCTGGGGTATCCAAAGGGAAAACACAAAGTGCTTTGAGATCCCAGAGGGCTGCATCAATTGCAAATCTTGGATGCCCTCACTGTTATAATTGCTCAAGACTGAAGTGTGGTACCAGCAAGGGCTCTGAGGATCCCCCCAGTGCCCTGGCTGTGTTTTAACTTGCTGTGTTTCTCCAGGTGTGCCCCGGGATATTACGGCAATCCCTTGGTGATTGGCAGTTCGTGCCAGCCCTGCGACTGCAGCAGGAACACGGATCCCAACATGCTCTTCAGCAGCTGCGACTCCCTGACGGGTGCCTGCACGGGGTGCATGCACCACACAGCCGGTGCACGGTGCGAGGTCTGCGCCCCTGGCTTCTATGGGGATGCAGTGACAGCCAAGAACTGCACGCGTGAGTGGGGCAGGCAGCACGCACTGTGGGGAGAAGGTGGACAGACAGACTTCTGATATGTCAAGAGCCTTGGAGCAACGAGCCAGCTCGTTGCCTGGATGAGTCATGCGCTCAGTTACATAACGTGCCCGGACAGGCAGCCTCTAAATACGATGTTAAAAAAAAAAAACAAAAAACAGCTCTAAAAACGTACCCTCCAGCATCACAACTCCATAACCTCCAATCCACCCGTCTGTAGGCTGCCAAGCCACACCCAGGCTGGAACAGCCTTACTCCAAGCAGCTACTGCAGCCACGGCGCTGGCACTTCCCCGGGAGCGTGGGTGTGCACAGCCCACTCCCAGCACCGCTCGGCTCCCTCTCGGGAGCGGCAGCTCACAAAAGAGGGGCTGTCCTGGGCGAGGGTAATGGGAATAAATTGTCAGCTGGAGAAGGTCCAAGAGGAGAGAGGCTCTGTGGTAGTGAGAAATAGGGTTCCCTGTCAGGAATAAGGGGGTCTGCGGGTAGCTGACCAGTCTCTTCAGTTCAGCACATAACTGGGTGTATCTTTTCCCTGGCAGAGTGCAACTGTTCGCCTTGCGGGACTGACTCATGCCATCCACAGACTGGCCAGTGCTTCTGCAAGGCTGGGGTGACAGGCCAGCACTGCGACCGCTGCGAGGTGAGGGCCACCTGCGTGCCGTGACAGTGCCAGTGCAGACACGCCTGCCCTCTTTGTGAACGGGGCACCCACTGACCTGCTTTTCCCTAGGAGGGGTACTACGGCTTCGAGGGATGCTCAGGCTGCCAGAGGTGTGACTGTGACGTCGGTGCTGTGGGGAGCAGCTGCCACGTGCAGAGCGGACAGTGCAGCTGCCTGCCCGGCGTCAGTGGCCTGCGCTGCCAGCAGTGTGCCCCCGGCTACTGGGGCTTCAGCGAGAGGGGCTGCAGAAGTGAGTCCTGCTGCTGGTGCTGGGTTCCTCACGTGGAGGAGCGGAACAAGGTTTCGGTGGCATGTGTGCTTGTCAAATTGTTAGGGGAGGAAAACAGTTAACTGCTGTTTGAGGTCCTGCGCGTGTTGCCAGAATGCACAGGGAAGCCCCCAGCAGTGCCATGCACATAGATATCCAGAGATGCAATTGCACAGCTAGAATAAAACCACCTCTTCCCCTCCCTCCGGTGTGGCAACAGCACAAAATGATGACACGGGCCTTTCCCTGTTATTACACTTGGCAGAATGTGAGTGCAGAGGAGGCTCCTGTGACCCGCGCACCGGGGAGTGCACCTGCTCCAACGGGCTGACGGGGAAGCAGTGCGACGTCTGCATGCACGACTACGAGATCCCGGTGGCGAACGGCCCAGACAGCATGAGGTGTGAAGGTCTGTGTCCTGCAGTGCTGGGGAACGAGGGGCGGGAAGCCCCGGGAGAAGGCCCCGTGCTGACTGCTGCGTTCCCCTGGCAGTGTGCGATAGCTGTGTCCTGCTTCTGCTGGAGGATCTGCAGAGCATCGAGATGTCCTTGCCCTCCATCCGCAACCAGCTGGTCAACCTCAACGCCAGCTCCATCGCCTGGGCTCGCCTCCACGGCCTCAACAGTACTATGGCAGCTATTGCTGTGCGTGCAAGGTATAATGCTGTTTTTAGCCTGTGTTTGCTGGTCCGTTGGCCTAATTTCAGCTCTTTATTTTCCAGAACCAGCTGCGTGAGTACCAAAGAGCCATGAGCAAGGTCAGGCAAAGGGCTGATGAGCTGGAGGATGAGAACACGGACCTCACGCAGGACTTGAATGCACTGCAGCACAAAGTAGGATATTTCTCCATCTCCCTCCCCTAGCCAAAGCAAGAGTCCCCCCCTTTTATCTAAAATGAGGGGTTTGAAGGCTGTGAGGAACCTAGTTCTGGCAGGATGGATCTCCTGCTCAGCCCAGCTGTGAATGTCGGGGTGTCTTACTCAGCTGCCCAAGCTACGTTACCTGCATGGCTCCATTGGAGGGCTGTTAAATTTCTTGTGATATCGATGGCTGTTTCTTGATTTAACACTTGCTTTTGAAGGAGCTCCATATTTAACCAGTAAAAATAAATAAAATGTCATTTACAGAAGTAGCATACGGGAGGGAACATAAATGTCCAAGTCTGTCTTGGGTGTATCCCTGTGGCAGGGAGAAGCCATACCCCGTCAGCAAACAAATACATCCTCTTTATTGTAGTTATCCGCAGGGGCCTCAGTACTGCACACATTTTGCAAGGTGCAGTCGGTACAGTCTAGAAACACTACTTGTGTCTTCAGAGAATTTGCAAACTGAGCGGAATTTGATTTGATTTACAGTCTCCCTGCTTTTAATCTAAGGGAGAGGGAAACGTTTCTACTTGAGACTTTTGGGTGTCCCTTGGGCAGCTGCATGGACAAATGTCTGCCTCTGTGTATACGTAAGTCCGTGCTTCTAACAGCTGAACTGCAGGCCTGTACCTCTTCTTGTTCCCTGGTCAGGACCCAGGTGGGCCTAGCACTGGGTTCTAAGCCTTTTCCTGTGTCAAGAGCACAGGACAGAGACACCCTCTGTGGTCTTAGAACCATTTCAGGATCCAGAACCTATTGCACTGGGAGCTTCACTTCTCACTTGTGCTCCTGTAAGGTAGTAAATAAGACCATTAATAACACATCACAGGGGAGCAGCACCAAATAGCTGTTGCAGATGTGACTTCAAGGAGCTCAAAAGCTGTGTATTCCTAGTCTTGTGTGTTTTTTGGGAACATCATACCCTCTGATGGGTCATGTTAAACATAACTTACTCTTGAGCTAAGCCTGTGTTTTGTGTTTTAGATGACAATGACTCACAGGAAAGCAAACCATTTAGAGGAGAATACAAGAGAGACTTACCAGAGAGGGGAGCAACTCCTGCTGAATATCCAGAGTATTCAGAAAAGCATTGGAGGTAGGTAAAGAAGCATCCCGGCTTTGTGGGTTTTTGCTGCTGGGAATTTCGCTTTGCAAACAGAGTACTGCGTCACTTAGAAAGGGCCATGGAAAAAAAGAAGGGGAAATGCAAATGTAGTGGAGATCCTCCCAGACTCATGGCTGTTTGGGTGGACCAGAGGTTATTGTGAGTCCCAGCTGTCTGACTGAATGCCATCTTTGGAAAAAATACATGAAACTTGCACAAATGTTATTAAAATGCATAAAACTGTCACTTCAGGAGAAATTTAGCAAAACAGGGAGCGACTGGATCAAGGAGAGGAGGCAAAATCACAAGAAGGTGCTTGGGACGTAGCGTGTATTAGTGGTAGTGGTCAACAAGACAGAAACATGGCAATACACCTGAGTGATCTTGCAGTTTGGGTGCCTGAGTTCTGAACAAGGGCTGGCTGCATTTTGGTGAGGGTGATGTGAGAGATGGAAGGTCTCAGAGGGTTGTGAAGGGACCGGGGTCCGTTGATGCTAACAGGACTGGATTTCTCTGCAGACTTGGTGCGGCAGATGGCCAAGTTCGGGGCGGCAAACGCCAGTACCACCTCCACTGAGGAGTTTCGGCAGAAGATGGCTGAGGTGGAGAGGATGCTGAGGGAGATGAAGGAGCGGAATCTGGGCAGCCAAGAAGAGCTGGCGAGGCGCGAGCATGAGGAAGCTCAGAAGCGTGAGTCCAGCTCAGCAGCATGGGACAGAGTTGTGCAGACCCTGCTTGGTTTGGTTGTTCCTGACAGCCTGGTTTGGAACCCTTGCAGACGCTACATATCATAGTCATGTTTGGAGGGTGTGGTTATTAAAACAAACACCCCTCACAAGTTTCACAGTAATTTCTGGGTCGTCTTTGCCACCTCAAGGGATCACTTATAATTTTTTTCCCCTCAAAATGAATTTTAGAGCTGATTGTATTAACTGGGTAGTTTGGTTTTATGACCAAAAATGACAACACTTAGAGCCAGGAGTTAGCATTTATCATACAAACATTACATGTGGATGGGAATGAGTCACCTTGTGTTTCTTCACTGTCCCAAGAGAGTGGTTCAGAATAATAACTGGCAGCTCGCCATCCTCAGCAGCCCTGCCATCCCGAGGGCTTCCCTTGCAGGACCAAGGGGTCACATTCTGCTTCTGTGCAAAGCTCTGCTGCATAATCAGGCAGGCCAGCTATTGCAGGGAGCTGAGTGCTTCTGATTAGCAGACAGTGGCAAAACATAATTCAGCAGTTGTCAACTGGAATTATAAACTGTCTCTCACTAGAAATAAGTAAGTGAAATGGGGAGTAATTAAGCAGTGGAATGGGACTCAGGTAGAGGTTCTCCATCATATGGAGCCTTACAGGCAATGGCTGAGCATCTTTCTGAAAGAGATCCTATTTCTCTCACCAGCATTGGGGATTTTTGGACAATACTGGATGAGCTCCTATGCTATCCAGGCTGAAAGAGGAAGGGAGGGAGGATAGTCACTTCAGGTCTTGATACCAACAGAGTGAGACCAGAATCAGGCTTTTCCACAACCAAGCACAGAAAGAGCTCTTGAACACAGGAGGATGGGTTAGTGACGGTTCTCACCTCCTCTGTCCTCAGTGTTGCATCGGGTGAAGAGCGAGTTTCATTCCCACTGGGAGTCCAACCAGGACCTGGTGAGCAGCATCCAGGACCGTCTGGCACAGCACAGCTCCCAGCTGATGGACCTCCGCGATGCCCTCAATGAGGCTGTGAACAAGACCAGGCAGACAGAGGACTTGAACAGTCTGAACCGCAACAACCTGGAGGAGAGTCAGGTAGACCTTCACCACATATACTCATTCTACCCAGCAGTGAAGAGTTCCTGCCCTGGTCCCACTCGCTCCTAACTCCACATCTCTGTCTAGCAAAAGAGTCGTGAGCTCCAGAAGCAGTATGGGCTGGTGCAGGAGACCCTGAGGATGGCCGAGGACTCCCTGGCCCAGGTCTCCAACTTCCTACAGAAGATGGAGAGCGCAAAGGAGGTGAGTGATGGAGTTGCTTTGGTATGGGCAGAGCACAGTGGGGCAGCCCTGGGGAGTGACACGTGTCCTTGCAGGCATACGAGAAGCTGGCGGCACTGCTGGATGGAGCGAAGCTGCCCCTGACAGAGCGGGTCAAGAAGTTCTCCCCAGCCAGCAGCAAGATCCCCATCGTGGAGCAGGCGGAGGAGCATGCCCGGCTCCTGAGCGAGCTCGCCAAGAACCTGTCCAGGTGAGACATCCACCCAGCTCTCTGGTCCTGCCTCTTGGTTGGTCACCACCCAACCCAACCTTGACCTATGAGGGTTGGGGATGGGAAACCACAGCCCCTACATTGCAGCAGAGGAGCAGTGGGGTGTTGTTTCCAAGGCTTTAGCTCCACAGGCTTGACAGCTTTGTCTTCCAACACAGCATTATCCAGGGCACAAACCAAGATGGCTTTATCCAGAGGGCAATTGATGCCTCCAATGCCTATGCCAGCATCATTGAAGCTGTGAAAAAAGCTGAGCGAGCAGCCCACGACGCCGATGAGGCAGCTGGCAAGGCTTTGATGGTACGTGCTGTGCAGACAAGCAAAAGCCAAATTCCCTCAATGGTCCTGCAGCTTTTCACACCCACACATAGTGGTCTGCTGCCCCCTCCCTCTGAGACTTCAGCGTTTTGTTCTTTGTCAGAGAACACGAGATCTGCCAGGGCTGGTCTCTGGGGGTTGGGGTCTCCCCATCGCACCCCACAGGACACCCCACTGCAGTTGTCCAAATGAGCATTTTTTGAGGGTGGTCAGGAGCAGTGACTTGAATTCCTCTTCCAGACTCCCAGGCAGCACCTGTTTGTTTTACAGAACGTCATATCGGAAAATCTCGGGGCTATCTCTAAAGAGCTGAAGAGGAACAGCAGCAACCTTGAGGAGTCTGTGATGAGAGAGCAGAGAAAACTCAATGGAGGTGAGAGAAACTCCTTGCCTCAGTGGAGGCTTTGGGCAGAAGTAGCAGATCACAATGTCCTTTGGGCTGGACTGAGACCCAACATGCTGAGTACGTGTTTATACGTTTCTTTAATTGCAGCTATTAAAGGCACTCTGCAGACAGCGAAGGACAAGCTGGCCAACCTCCACACAAAAAAGGAGCAGCTTTTGAACCAGCTGCAGTCTGTGCAAGACATGCTGGGAAGGGACCAAGGTTTGTCCTGGGTGGGCACTGGTGCTCTCTGCCTCTTTTCTCAAGTCCAGGCTGTGAGCCAAGACTGCTTCCTCTCCTCTCCTGGCCACCTCAGAGATTTTCCTCCTATCTTTCTAGAGGACACAAAGGAAGCGATCCAGAAAGCCAAAGCAGCAGCGACAGAGGCCAACGAAACAGCTTCAAGAGTGGAAGATACCCTGAGCACCATGAGGAAGAACCTGGATGAGTGGAAAGACAAGTATGGAGGCCTTCGAAACGAAGACCTGAACCGAGCAGTCCAAGACGCCAGGAAATCTGGTGAGTGCTCATTCTGCTTGGCTACTGGGGCTGAGTCCAGTGCAAGCCTGTGCCTGGACAGATCCGTCCTCAGAGACCGTGCTTTTAGGAGCTCCACATCAAGAGCGTAGGGACGTGAAGAAGCCAGTACTAGGTGCCTCAAATCCTGCTCCTTCGTTTTAATTTCAGTCTACAGTGTGTGTATCACCTGGGCTTTTACTGCAAGAGATTGCATGCACTGGAGCATCTTTAAACCCCTCTTCAAGGCTGCTGTGCTTGGGGGGTGATAGCATGACCCTGCCTGGACTTGCACGTCTCAAAATTGCAAGATCTTCACATCTCCCTTCCTCGCTAACACAAAAACACTGGTTCCTTTCTAATTCCAGTGTCCAGCCTGGAAAGCACCATCCCGCTCCTGCTGGGGACGCTGAGCAGCCTGGAGAACAGGAGGAACAAGAATGCCACTGTGTCAGAGAACATCGTGCGGATCCGGCAGCTCATCACGCAGGCGAGGAATGCCGCCAGCAAGGTGGGCTTGTGGGAGGGTGAGGGCTGTGCACAGGGGGCGAGGGGCTTGGGGTGAATGAGGACCTACCTGAGGGTGGTATGTAAATGGGAGAGGTGGCTAGAAGAGCTCTGGGGCTACCCGGCGTGGCTGCTTGCTCAAGGGAAGACTCCAGAAAGTGGACTTGGCAGAGTGGTCATGGACAAGAGGTAGCAGCAGTGGTTTCAGCCCTTTGGGCTTGGATTTCTTTCCCTCCAGGTGAAGGTACCCATGAAGTTCAACGGCAGCTCAGGCGTGCAGGTCCGGATGCCCAGCAACCTGCAGGATTTGGCAGCCTACACATCCCTCAAATTCTACATCCAAAATCCTGAGCCCAGGAGCCGGCAGCGACGGCAGGATGGGGCAGAAGAGGGGCGGTTCGTGTTGTACCTGGGCAGCCGGGAGGTGAGATGGGACCGCACGGGCGGGAGGGGGGCAGCAGGAGCCCAGGCAGGTAGCAGTGTCAGTGGGGGATCCTGCCTGGACATCATGCCCTCGGTGCAGCCCTCAGCACCTGGGGAACCAGGAGCTTTTCTCCCCATGCCCTGCTCTTCCCCCGGCTCTGGTGCATCAGGGAGAGCATCGCTTGGTGCACTCCTGTGCATCCTGATTGCCAGCATGTGGCCCTGTCTCTCATGCATTCAGGCCACTGGAGACTACCTGGGTATCGTGCTCAAGGACCGCAAAGTGCAATGGGTCTACAGACTGGGTGACGAGGAGCCAGCTTCCCTAACCGTCGATGAGGAGATCGGAGAGCAGTTCGCCACCATCAGCATTAACCGGTAGGAGACTGATGGGACACGTCCTGAGGGACCTCCCTGGGAGCCTGTCCCCGCAGTGCACGTGCATAGTGGTACTGTGCCCAAACCCAGGCAGGCCTCGGGCTTGCAGAGGTGCTGTGGATTCCACACCATTTATAAATGATCAACTTAAAAAAATGCCAGGGAAATTGTCTTACCGCATCTCGGAAGGTCTGGGGGTGCCTTCACGAAAGGAAAGGTGAAAGATGATGATGCTCCTCAGGGAGAGTCCCTTCAGCCTGGTGGCAGCACTGAGAACAGGAGTGCTGACTCCTTTCGATGCACTGCTGCTGTGGGGTTCCCTGGTGGGAGGTGCACCCCTTTTTGGCTGAGCTGCATGGGGAGGCCCTTTGCTCAGGGAGGGCAGGGTTGGCTCGTCTTTGGGAATCTCCGCTTACCTTGACCATCCCTCCTTGCCGCAGGATACTGCAGTACGGGCAAATGTCCGTGATTGTGGAAAGGCAGACGGTGCACGAGACCAAGGGAGACAGCGTGGCCAAGGGGGAACAGGGGCTGCTCAACCTCGACCCGCACAACGTGGTCTTCTACGTGGGCGGCTACCCTGCCAGCTTCACGGTGAGACGGGCAGCAGGGAGGGAGGCACGGTTTCCTAGGAGGTATCAGCCGTATCTTTGGAGCTTCTTGGGGGGAGAGCCCTTGATATGGCGGGGAAACCAGGACCAAATTTGCCTTATCTGGTTCCATTCCCAGCCCCCTCCCACTCTGCGTTATCCCAACTACCGTGGGTGCCTGGAGCTGGACACGCTGAACGAGGAGGTGGTGAGTCTGTACAACTTCCAGCACACCTTCCAGTTGGACACCACCGCTGAGAAGCCCTGTGCGAGGTAAGGCACCACAGCCAGGCCAGGGCAGCTCCTGTCCCAGGGGCTTACCCTGACCCCTGGCTGCCCCGGAGTGTGGCAGCTGGCTTTGGAGTGATGCCTTGTGTCTCTTCTTGCATGGTCCAGGTCCAAGTCCACAGGAGATCCATGGCTGACCGACGGCTCCTACTTTGATGGTACCGGGTATGCAGAGATCAAGTTTGAGAGCCAGTTTGGTACAACCAAGCGCTTCGAGCAGGAGATCCGGGTTGTCTCCTATAACGGCATCCTCTTCTTCCTGGAGAATCAGGCAGGTGCCCACTCCTCTAGGGAGCCTCCACACCTCCGCGAGTGGGCTGGGGCAATCGGGAAGAGAGGGCTTTGGAAGTGGCAGAGTGCTGCTTGGAGCAGTATTTCTGCACTTTTGTTAAAAGCCACAAGAGGGCTGGACGCAGACCTCACAGCCAAGGCAGTCACTTGTCTGGTCCCGGAGGGCCTCCCCCAAGCTCCAAGAGCTTTTGAGCTAGGCCAGGGTTCACTGGCGCAGTCAGTGCTGTGAGGAGCATTTCCACCTCGCAGTGCCGGTGCTGAAAGGCAGGTTGGGCTGTGCACCGAGCACCAGGGCATGGTGCTGAGCATCCAACCTGCCTCCTCTAGGGTCAGTTCCTGTGTCTGGCCATCCGGGACGGGAAGCTGGTGCTTTACTATGACTTCAGCACTGGCCTGGAGATGGCAAAACCCAGCAGCAACTCATCCTCCCTCACCGTCAGCAGCACCACAAACAAAGCGGTAAGGGAGAGCGGTGGGTGCACGGCTCACTTGGGGGGCTGGCTCTTCATCCAGAGGGCAAGTGGCACACCTGACCCCTGGTTTTGGGAGAAGGTTTGAAGCCTGCTGGCTCCGTGCCTCCCTTTGGGGTGTTCTTTGCTTCGAGATGTGGACCGGACACCTTGTGCTGTCCTCTGTGATGGATCCGATTGCCCCAGGCTGGCAGGTCATTTTTCTCCTCTGTCTGCAGATCCAGATCTTCCTGCTCAAAATGAACAACAAGAAGCGCATCCTGGTGCGGCTGGAGCGCCTCACCATCTTCATGGTGGAGCAGGAGAACTCCCTGGAGAATGCTGTCTCCTATTACTTGGGCGGCGTGCCCCCAGCTTTGCTACCCCCCAGGTGGGTCCAGCCCAGATATTCAGGCCTGTAGTCCTTGGGGAGCCCTTCCCCAGCCACAGCCAGGGCTGCTGGAACTCTGCAGGGAAGGTTCCTCACCCTGCCCATCACCACGGGCTTGAGGGCTGAGGTGCTGATGGGTGTCATGAGCCCTCCTTGGCCAAGCTGGGTGCTATGAAGCAGCCTCGTGCATGAAGCACTGGAGACACGCCAGGCCTTCGTGGTCCCAAGTGCTCTGTTTGAGAGGCTGCAGGGCCAGAACCCCCCCAGGGCTGTCCGGTAAGGCTGTCTGCTTCTCCTGCAGCTTGAAGGCACTCTTCCCCATGGGTGGGCCCATCCGGGGCTGCATGAAGGGCTTGAAGGCTCTTGGCAAATACGTTGACCTGAAGCGCATGAACACCGTTGGCGTGAGCTACGGGTGCACCTCAGACCTTCTGGTAAGCACGATGTTCTGGCAGCTGGGAAAAGGGCCCACTGGGGAAAGGATCACAGGACCCCTGGGACAGGCCCCATCTCCTGTCCAGGCAGAAAGGTGCATGAAACCCACGGCCCCTCAGTGCAGGGGGGCAGGGCAAGGTGCTCCATGTGATAGCCGTAGCACCAGGCAGACCGAGCGAGAACCTGGATGCCTTTCTCCTCTTCCCAGCAGCCTGCAATGCTGGGCCTGGCTCTCACCTCTCTTCCTTGGCATCCCTTGCAGGTGGCTCGCTCAGTCAGTGTCCACGGCCACGGCTACCTGACCCTGGCCCTGAAGGATGTGCCAGGGCTGCGGGACTTCTACAGTGGCTTCAGCTTCCAGACGAGCCAGCACGAGGGGCTGCTCTACCACCACGCTACCCAGGTGGGCTCCTGCTGTCCCGCCAGTTATCCTGGCAGTGGGGCAGAAACGTTAACTCCTGCTTCGGGGGTGGCAGTGCTCCTCCTTGGGAAAGGGAGGGATTTTGGTGGAGTGAGGGAGTGAAATCCGCAGTGAAATCTCCACCCTGAGCTCTTGGAGGGTGGTGGTGACATGGGCCCTTGTGCCTTCCTTCTGTAACGGCACGATGCTTTCTGCAGGAGGGGACGTGCCAGGTGTCCCTCCAGAGGGGCCAGCTGGCCTTGAACCTGCTGGAAACCAAAATCACCACTGAAAACACCTACGCAGATGGCCGGGCCCACTATGTGGCCTTCTACAGTGACACCCGTGGGTACGTGTCCTGGCGGTGTGCGGGGCCCGAGGGGCCAGCCGCCACGGGGACCTGCTCAGCCCTCACCACTCCTCCCTGCCAGGGTGCGGCTGTACGTGGACGACGAGCTGCAGGACACCACAGCAGGCGCCAGGCCCAGCCGGCGGCAGCGACGGCAGGATGGACGGCTGCTCTTCCAGCTCGGGGGCTCGCCAGAGCCAGGTGCCCTCAGCAACCTCACCGGCTGCATCGGGAACGTCTTTGTCAAGAGGTAAGTGTCTTTGCACAGATTCAGCCCTGTCCTGCCTCCCTGGCTGGCCCAGTAACAGGAACTCTTTCTCCCTGCATGTAGGAGGTCAGAGCCACAGACGGTGGTGGACCTGCAACAGAACATGGAGAGCATCAACGTCACCATGAGCTGTGTCTGGGGAGAGCAGCCACAGCAGCTCAGAGTTGCCCTGAAGAAGGACAGAAGGAAACCCAAGGTACCAGCTGCTGTCAGACCTCTCCACGTCCTTTCCCCATCCTCTCCAGACACCACCATCACCCCCTTCCTGGGCACCTCTGCCCTGCAGCACTCACAGGGGTGCTCCCCTCACTCCATTCCTTGGTGCAACTCGTGTAGGTGCCGGGCAAGCCCGTCTCAAAGGACCGCCGCCATAACCAGGAGGGGCTCTGCCAGCTGCCCCACGCAGCTGGGGGCACCTTCCGCTTTGGGGGCACCCCGAGCAGCCGCTGGGAGTTTGAGGAGATCCCAGCCTCCTTCAGCCAGAGGTGAGGCTCGCTCCATGCCCACCCCACGCACACTCAGCCCCAAGAACCATCGCTCAGAGAGTGGTGGCTCCTTGCAGCTGTGGGCGAGCAGGATGCTCCCATCACCCCCCGTCCCTGCAGGTCCCACTTCTCCCTGGAGGTGAGGCTGAACTCCTCCAACGGGCTGCTCTTCTACGTGGCGGGCAAGCGGGGCACCTTCATGGCTCTCTTTGTCTCCAACGGGCGCTTCGTCTTCGTGGTGGACGTTGGCAGGCGCCGCCTGCGCATCCGCAGCAAAGACAAGTACCGGGACCGGCGGTGGCACACGGTGAGCAGCGGGCTGGTTTTTGGCAAGACCTCGCTGAAACGTGTCGCTCCTCCCCGCCCCTACTGCCACAACCCTGTTCTGGGCATCACTTCCTAATTGCACGTGGGACTCCCACCATCAGATGGGACAGAAAAAGGGACAGCAAAGCTGTAGCCAGGGCTGACTGAACCTCTGAGTCGGCCTCCCCCTTCCCCAGGCATGGTTCTGGGGTTCCTCCCACCCCAGGAAGCCCCCAGCCCTGGCTCTGACCTTTGGTCCTTGCAGGTCTTCTTCAGCAGAGACCAGCACCGAGCCCAGCTGGTCATCGACGGGCTGCGAGCCCAGGATGCTGCAGTGGCCACCGCAGGGCTCTTTGTGGCCCGGAGCCCCTTGTACGTGGGGGGGATCCCAGCTGGAAAAGCCAAGGCTCACGTGCCGGTAAGAGCTCGGTGGTCCCATGGCATCATGCCATCTCTGCCAGTTCTTGGTCCCGTGGCATGGCCCCGTGCCTGCCGTGTTTGGCCCCTCTGCACTCACTCTCACGGCCTCTCCCTGCAGGACACGTCAGCCTTCAGCTTTGATGGCTGCCTGAGGAACCCGCAGCTGGATGGAAAGCCCCTGGGTGCCCCCTCACACACCTTTGGGGTGACGCCATGCTATGAGGGTGCTCTGGAGAGCGGGGTCTTCTTTGCTGCAGATGGCGGGTCCATCAGCCTAGGTACCCCACAGCAGCCTGGGCTGGTTCCCGTGGCCCTGGGAGGGATGTGCCTCTAGGAGGTCCCTTGTCCCCTTCTCACCAGCAGCATTTCATTTTTAGCTGATGCAGTGGCAACTGAGCAGGACCTGGAGGTGTCACTGGAGGTCCGTCCCCGCAGCGCCTCTGGGCTCATCTTCCACGTTGGCACAAGAAGGAGCCACCGTCTCCTGCTGTACATGGAGGAGACGAAGGTAGCGGGAAGGGCGGCTTCCCCCCTGGGTTTTCAGAGGCATCTCCTGCTCACCATGCTCAGTTCAGTGACCTCTGATGATTTTGTCTCCCATGCTAGGTCACCGTGAGAGCGAACACAGGGGCTGACGAGTTGCACACATCAGTGACGTGCCCATCCCTCTGTGACGGGCAGTGGCACACCATCACAGGTGAGGTGACAGCACTCAGCTCGGGGGTGCTGCTCCCCTCCTGCTGCTCTGCTTACACCTATGAGGCGGAGGCCGGGCTCCCTCCTTGGGTATTTAAATCCCAGCTCCCACCTGTATGTGGTTAATCTGGGAGATTGTAGCTGCCATTAAGTAATTTCCTAATTAGAGCCCTTGCCCAATCTCGTTAGTGCTGTCAGACCTGGTGAGCCCGAGGGACGGGGCGGTTACCAGGTCACAGAGCCACCGGCAAGGCCAGGGCTGCCCCGTGACACTGCCAGGCCAGGCCCGGGCTCGGCTCCGTCCTGCTGGGGGTGAAAGGCTCGGGGCTAAAAGGCTCGGTTGGGTGCACGTCGGTCCGGTGGGTTCAAAGCCTGCAGCTGGGCCAGGTGACGGAGCAGGAGCCCCACCTGTCTGGGCTCAGCCTTTAATGCATTTGCCATCGGGGGAGTGCTGAGGGTTTTGCATCGGGGCCTTTCTGGGTGTGTGGGGGGGTCACAGCCCCTGCTGGGAGAGGGCAGCTCTGTTCTGCAGGAAAACACCCCAATTTATGGACGGCTGCGGTGCCACAAGGCAGGTTTGGGGGAGGCTCTCCTGACCCCAGGCCTTTCTCGAGTGCCACACCAGGGCCTCCGACCAGCCCAGTTTTGCTGTGCTCCAGCACTGGCCTGTGCCAGAGGGCAGCGGTGGACTTGTTCTCCAGGTGAGGGAGCAGCACTGACCGGTTTTGCTTTCTTTCTAAGTTACCAAATGGAAAAACGTAATCCAGCTCGACGTGGACACGGAACGAAAATACACAATGGGGCCCAGCCAGCCTCCTGCACCCAGCACAAGGGCGACCTTCTACTTGGGAGGACAGCCAGGTGAGGGGGGGGGAGAGATGAACTCCAGAACAAAATTCCCCAAATTGCTCTTGCAAATCTACTGCTCTTGCAAATAAAATGTCCTTAACCCCCTGCCCTGTTTCTAGCCCCACTAATGCTTGGTTTTATTTATTCCACCAGCAGAAACAGACCAGGCCAGCACAGCGCCATCGTTACCTCCCCTCCCTCATTACGTGGGCTGTGTAAGGAATCTGCTGATCAACCAGAGCCACGTGAACCTGCTGCAAACCGGGACCGTCAGGGGCTCCGTGGGCCTTAGGGGTTGCCCCGTGCTGTAAGTAAGCGCACCTCAGTGTGCAGCCTGACCGACAGACACCGCACCGCTCCCTGGGCCCCCGCCGTCACCTCCTCGTTGCGATTAGCCGTGGCCAAACATACCTGACCTGCAGCGACTGCAGCGCAAGCCTACAGGCACAAGTCTGGGGCCAAAACCACGGAGGGGCCACGAATCCATGGGGAAGGAGGGCAGGGGAGGAAGGTGGAGAGAAGGGGGCACTTTAGAGGCATTTTTCACAAATATAACCAAAAAGTTGGAGCAGGATGCGGAGGCAGGTCCGACTCCTTCCCCGGTGGTCAAGCATCCACAAGAGGACTCGTGCTGACACACGGCTCGTGTGAAGAGCAGCTGTCCCCTGCCGAACGTGGGCTGAAGCACACAGCAGCTGTGCAGCATGTCCCGAACCCTGTTCCCTTCACCCCACCCTCACAACGCACATAGGTTTAGGTCACAGAACACTTGAGGCAGTTAATAACAGTCACAGGCTGTCTTCTGCTGAAGGCTGGAGGCAGTTTCTGTTTTATAATGCAATTAGGACAAACTGGATTCATTCCGTCATTTCTGTGTTTTTATAAGCAAGGCCACATTTAACCCTGCCCGCAAGGTCAGTCTCGGTTCACCTGCTGCCGCTACACAAATAAAGAGCTTTGCAAGGGGGACCTTGGACAAAATTCTGCTCTCAGAATTAGCATCTGCCTATCAGATTAATTTATAAGATTTAAAAAAAAAAAAGGAACAAAATAGGCTGGAAGAACTGCTGAGGGAAAGCAGGCCATCACACCCACCACTGAGCTCTCTGCAGTTAGATTCAGCTCTTTGCTACCACTGACAAAAGTCCTGTTGTACGAAGCAAGAAACTGTTGCTTGAAAGGGAAGTACTAAAGAAAGGTTACCTCTGTCTGGAGTTGCAATGTCACTTGGCCATCACCCACCAGCTGCCTTCTCCCGTTCAGCCTAACTCACTCCTGTTACAGTGCAGGCTTCACTTGAAAAACACACTTCTTCTCCCAAGACACCTAGCTCACTTGTGCACTTACACATCATATATATATTTGTGTGTGTATATATATATCTAGCCACCTGGGGACAAAATCTTGCTTCTGAAATGGACTTATAACTTATATCGTATTGTTTTTTATGAGGGGTAAATATTGTAAAATGGGTTTTTAACATGTCCATCTTAAATGTAATTATGGCCTGTTTTTAAGTTGTAGTATTAAAGATGGTCTTTGTAAATCACTGGTACATACTTTGGAGTCAAATAAAGTTTTATGTTATGCTCTTTCAATTTTCTGGTGAAGAGAAAGAATGAGCCTAATGTAATAGAAGAGGACTAATCCCCACCTCAGGAAGCGGCACAACAAGGAGGCCCTATTTGTATTTACCACAAACAGTACTTAAGCAAGTACTGCTTAAGTGCATGTCAAATAGACTGAGAAAACAAAAACAGTATGGCAGATAAAGAAAATTCCTTTATTTGTAGATTTATATAAGCATAATATGAAGTTAGTGATCCTACTGCAGTTGCTTAAGTTAGTATCTAGGATATCTGTAAGGAAGAGCAAATAACTTAATCTAAACTCATATCTTCCTCTTCATCTTTCTTGTCCTTAGAGTCTCCTTCCTTTTGGTCTGACTTCACACTGTTCTGCATTGCTTTGGCAAATGCTTCTACATCTAGAAGTTAAATACATTAGTTATTTAATTTCGCATTTTTCTGGGACAGAATTCATTGTCTGCATGAAGTTAAGAGTCATTAGTTGGAAAGCAAACCATTGCTTAATAGTGAGAGCCTATTAGCAGAGAAGAAAATGCTAACGCTCATTCACCATATAATGCACTTCTGGATTTATGCAATTTAAGCTTGTGTACAGGCAGCCTAAGCACTGAATTACTTCCATAATGGACTAGATTCTAAACATTCCTCAAGGAAAAGCGGTACTTTCCCCCTTTCCCAGTGCTAAAGGCCCTAGCTCTGAATTTAGTTTAGCTGAATCATTAATGACTCTCATTAAAAAAAAAAAAAAAAAAAAGTATTTCTAAACAAGCTGCCTGACCATCTCTGGTCACGTGTAGCCCTTTCAATAAAACGACCAGAAGGCTGCTCAGCACATCCCTCTGCAGAGCCCTGAATTCTCTAACTCCAAGCCTGACATCAGCACCGTGTCTGCTGCACAACGCCCAAGCCACTCGCCTTTTGAGTTCAGAACCAGCAGTGTAAGAGTCAGCTTTTGACAGTTACTCAGAATCATTACCTTTTGTATTCAAGGGCTACGTACGTGCAGTGCAAAAAAAAAAAAAATAAAAAAATAATCACAAAACACACACGCACAAAAAAGAAAGAAACAAACCCAACCACTTCATCACGGTCCCCACAGCAGCGGTACGTACCTCCTTTATTTGCTGCATCTACTGCCTCTGCGGGTAAGCCGAACTGACTCATTAGTGGGCCGAGCTGTCCTGAAGCTAAGGCAGCACTGAACATGCTCAATGCCTGCGAACAGGAGTCAAGAGCACCAAAACCACGCTTGCACCACGTTTCTCCGTCACCATGTGTCTGTGGCTACTGTGCAATAACCGAGTGAGGCCAGCGGTCCGTGGCCGTTTCCACACCCTGTTACGGACACTGACCACACGGCCCACCTGGGAGCAGCCTCTACCCTCTTTAGAACAAATAAACCAAAAAAAACAAACAAACAAAAACCAACCCAACAACCTACTGCACTGGGGCCAGGCCTGGAAATGCCTCCACACCACAGGCCCTGTGAGTATTTTGTAAGGAGGAGCAGTGTTCGTTCTTGAACAACTACGTGCCAGTAGGCACAAATTAACAAGCCGTACTGGACCGAGCAGGAAACAATCGCGGTGACGGAACCTCCTGGCACCCCAGCACGTGGCTGCCCCGCTTAGGTGCAGGATGTGCTGTCATCAGTTCGCTGATCAACAACAGCCCGCCTTTCTGAAGTCCTGTCTGCACAAGACTTGCCACAGTTTAAGCTAAAAACATTCTTTAGCCAGGGGAATTTTGCACACTGACAAATTTTAGTCACTTTAAATTCAAGCCGGCCTGTGGTACACCAGATTTAATCTGATCAGTAGGTCCAAATGGACACTCCTGGAATTAAATACTGGTGTTTCAGGAGGGAAACAGGGAAGCAGTGCTGTAAACATTCGCATCTCTTCCCTTCTATGTATTTGTTTTAATGACTGAACTTTAAAGGGACTGCTTACAATCCACTCTGACAGGCAATAGTGAATTTGCTGCTACTCTGCTGTCATTTGCCAGAGAGCATGTATATCCATGACAAAGGTAAAGCCCAAATCCAAAAGAAAGTAAAAAACCAAAAAACAAAAAACAAACCCTTTGTGATCTGCCCTTGGGTGGCCACGGGCAGGACAAACCAGCGCCCCACTAAATCGTGTCCCTCCCCACTTCCACCTCTACAGATCAAATTCCTGCTCCGAGCAGTGGCAGGGACCTAAAAAAGCCGGGCAGGATGAATCGTGACACACACGGGAGGAGGGAAGGAGACCTGCGCTCTGACCGCTACCTGCTGGAACTGCGGAGATGTCAGGGTGTTCTGGATCTCTTCTGCAGTCTGCGGCAGGGATTCCCCTGAGGGAAGGTAAGGCATCAGCCGCTCCTGAACTTCAGCGTTGGCCAGAATGGGAGCCATTATCTCGGGAGTCAGAACAGTTGCCAGGTCAACTAGGAAGAAAATAAATGGCTGGCTGTGAGACTACGGACAAACCCGCATCTTGTCACGTAAACAAAATGTTCCAGCGGAGTACTGAAACGCATTTAGCACGCTGCTGGCATCCTCCCTCCCTCTCTCAGTTCTGGAGCGAGGGTAAGATTCCTGAAGCAGCCAAGAAGATCAGCACTCAAAATAAATAAACATATAAACATTGAAGAGAGCTTTCAAACCAAGTTAGAACGGGACAGGACAGTAAAACAGCTCTGCCTGGCCAGAACACCGTTACCTTGCTGCCCTCCTGCTCCAGACGGCACATTCATGGTAGCTAGAATGTTCTGAAGGTCACTCAGCTGGATGGGCTGGGTCGGGCTCGTGGCCGAGCTGGTTCCGTTACCCGAACTTGGGACGGGGCTCGGGCTGGTCACGGAGGCAGCCGCAGGAACGGACGGGGCAGGCGTTACGCGTGTAGAAGAAGTCGTGGAAGATGGTGTCACAGCAGCTGACTGGCTGCGAGAGCTGGAAGGACAATTCGCGTGGAGTTAATGCCCTGCAAAAAGCAGTTCTGCCTCTTCTTTTCAAAAAGCTTCTTTTCAAACTACAATACAAATTAATACCCTCAGTTTAGCGAAGTAAGAAGCAGTCTTAATTCCCGTTACATTTTCCATTCAGTTGGCCACGATTCCTCCCAGGTAAGCAGCAACTTCACATGAGGAAGCTGTTACAGCCTGGGACCGAAGGGGCGCCCTACCTTGATGACGAGCTGCTGGTCGGGGGTCCCCCACTTCCAAGCAGACTAGCCAGCCCGGGACCTGTCAGCGCACCCAGCCCACCTTCCGCAAACACAAGAGAAGAACAGGTTTAGAGATTTTTTTTTTTCAGGTTTCCTGCACCTCTCTGGTCCAGAGAGGTCACTCTTGTACCTGAAAGGTTTTATTGCTAAAACAAAGGAGGAGGGGGGTGAAAAGAGCCCAGGCCAACCCCCACCCACCGCTCTGTAAATAAACAGCTCTCGTTTTCGGAGCTTGCATCCCCGTTAGAAACCTGCCTTACTCGCACGTTTTAGAAATTACTCGATTTCTGGATGTACACAAGGATGAAATGACTTCGGTTCGTGCCGTACACGCGTGACTGTTGTAACAGAGCTCTCTCTCTCTCCCTTTATCTGCTACGTTCCAAAAATCCAACCGGTCCCTAAACTTTAAAGCCAAGGCCCTCAGCACAAGACTGCAGAGGCAGCCTCTGAGGCACCACCGCTGTCTCCCCCCCACACCTGCAGTTTTTGCAGCTTCACACCTAACGCAGAGATACAGTGGCAGAAGCAAATGAGTCCTTAAACACCCCCCAGGCAGAGCCAAGCGAGAACAACCCCGCACAGGACTGAAGTGCTCCCAGGACGGTGATCGAGAAACGCAGCAGGAAACCAACACCAGACCCTCAGCCGACCGTCACATGCCAAGAAGTCAGAGCAGAGCCTCCTTCACCCACACCACGTCCAGCCACCAGGGAATTACTGCAGCACCCCGAACACCAGCTGAAGAGCTGGGGAGACGCTCGGCTCCTGGGTGCAGCGGAGCTGTCAGTGACCGACCGTCCCCTACAATTCCTCTGAGCCATAATCACCAAACGCTCCATTCACCACACGCCTTCCATTCGGTGCCTTGTCGCACCACGCCTGCTCAGACACACTTTTCTACTCTGCATTCATCGTCCAGCTCCTGGGACCTATCTGCAGGCACGGAGGGCAGAGCAGCAGCGCTGTCAGCGCCCCGACGAGCAGACCGCAGAACGCAGGCGGTCAGAGCAAGCACCAGCCGCCTGCCGGTCCTGGTGCGCTCCGTGCTTTGCACAGGACCGCTCCTCACGTGTGGAACCCAGCCCGCAGGGCCTGCCTTGTGCTCGCTCACACAGAGCTCCCACAGCAGCAGGGACACCGGGGCGAAACAAGCTAACCAGGCCGCACCGCGTGCTACTCTATCCAGCTCGGCCTTGCTCGGAAAAGTTTACCCAGGAGCTGCAATAGAAGCAAAGTCCCGAGAGATGCAAACCAGATGTCAGAGAACCAGATGCTACCCAGGGAAGAGATCCACACGGACTCACCGCAACCACTGTTTGCCGAGGCAAGCAGATGGTTCTGAGTTACGTGTCGAGCTGTCTTACGGCTAGATGTAAAGGGAAAGGAAGAAGAGCTGCTGAAAAAACGTGTTGAGAATAAGAGGAAGGAAGTTCCAGGAGTCATGTGAAGCTTCAAGAAGGAAGCAAGAAGGTCTTTTCCAAACACATCCTAGGAAGTCAGAATCTTTCAGCGCTAACGTTAGATTTGCATCTGAACATCCCACCAACGCCAGACCTGTATCTGAAGCTTGTAATTAATTACACTACTGCTAGATCCGCAAAAATGGACTTTGGAGCTTAAGCACAGAACCTCAGTCATTGCCACCTGCTAGGTATTCCTTTGCCTTCCGGGGTCTGATTTCTCAGTAACTGCTCCGCTGGCCTCGGAGCACGGGCAGCGCTGAGAACAGACCGCTGCGGTGACTCCAGCGCCACTATCGGGCCCTTTAGAAAAAGCAGAGCAGTGGTTCGAGCTCTCCCCAGAAGAGAAAGCCCTAAGCTGAGCCTTCCTCTTCTCACAACAGATTGCTGCAGGGCGGGTACGCGCCAACCTTCCTCCTGAACTCTGCTTTGCACGCAAATATTCACTGGATCAGAGACGATACGAGCAAGAGCCCACAGCTGGACAGCTGGGATGCTCACCCAGGAGCCCCTGGTTTTCAGTTCCTGCTCCAGTGAATATTTAGGAGGAAGAGGAAGGGGTTTAAAAACAAGAACAACAATAAAAAAAAAAAAAGGCAGAAGATTCAGCAGAGCAAGGAGCAGAGCCTACGTTCCTTGCAGACAGCACCCTAAGACGAGTGCCATCTGGAATTTGGTACCCCTCATTTCCTGCCCTTTTTTTTTTTTTTTTTGCCCCACAGCTCACGTTTGAGGCAGGGCCTTGCTGCTTTCTCACGTGAATGAAGCGCTATCCAAATCAATAGCACCACTTGAGAATATCGTCAGGTATAAGATTTAACCTGGCAGGAGAAAATACCATTTTGGCATAAAGATATTAAAGCATTTTACCAAGTCCTCCTAAGCCCGTTGGTCCGATCAGCTGCATGAGCTGGTTATGGCTCATGTTTCCAAGAAGGCTTTGCAAGCCACCCTCACCTAAAAACAAAAACATTCTGAAACACAACATATTCACAGAGGTTTTTTTCACAGCACTCCGGCTCAAACAGCAGGAGATTAATTGGCATCACATTCTGTATGGAAAAAACAGTTTCAAGTGTTTACTGATTCATGATGCTCATAAAAGATAAATGCAACTCGGCTTCGTAAAAAGGTAAGACTCCAGAGAATCTGCTGGGATCAAGCCCCTCCTTCTGGCAGTCTTAACTTTCAGCCGGCACCTATTACAACAGCGCAGTTTATTTTGCCAAAAGCACGTTTACACTTCTGGTATTAACATTGTCCCCAGCTCACCCTCCAAAGCTAGCAGGAATGTCTCCCTAAGGAGCTACAAGCGCTAATTCTAAACAAGGGCCTCGCGTGGAAGAGCAGGGAGCGGACTGTACCTCCTAACGCCGACAGCTCGTGGCCTCCGCTCGCGTTGCCACCCAAAGCACCGGGCATTGGGGGATTGTTGAGATACTCGTTCACTTTGCGGCAGTGCTCTTCGTCCTTGTCGGTCTTCGGTTCCTGCAAGGAAGCCGCTCTTGGTACAAGGCAAGCTGGCAGCGGTTTGCTCCCAGACCTTTACCATTTACCTCCCACAAACCTGCATCCAGAAGAAGAGCCGCTTGGATCCCGCCTTGAACTTCAATACGTACACGCGGCCGGTAGTGCACTGCGGCACCCTTTTGAACTCGCAGTCGTCGGGGAAAATGATCAAATCCTGGAAGAGGCGGCGGGAGGAAGGAACGGGCATTATAGGGAGCGCAGGGACGGTACTTCCAGCCTCCCCGAGCCCCCTGCCCTCCTCCCCGGCCTCCTCCCGTCCGTCCCAAAGCAGCGCGGCTCCGCCAGGCCCCGGGGACCCCCTCTCACCCCGGACCGCCTCAGGGAGCTCCCGGCGCGGTGCCGCGGGCCGAGGCCGGGCCGAGGCCGCCCCTCAGCGCCCCGGGGCCGCACTCACGTCCTCCACGGTGCCCGAGGCGCGGTCCTTCCAGCAGAAGTGGATGAGGGAGTCGTCGGTCTGCTGGATGTACACGAGCCCTTTCCGCTTGTCCGGCGTCACGGTGCTGCCCTTCAGCGCCATCTTCCCGGCGCGGAACTCCACCAGGTACTTGCTGGACGAGCCGCGGGAGCCCGGCACCAGGCTGGGGAACAGCGCGCCCGAGGACATCCTGCGGGCACGGGGGGGGGGGGGGGCGCTCAGGGACCCGGGACGAGGCCGCCCGGCCCCGCCGAGCCCCGCGGCCGCCCCTCAGGGCCCGGAGCCGCCTCAGGCCCCTCAGGGCCCGGCCCGGCCCGGCCCCGCTCCCCCTTCCCCCCCCCCCCCCCAGGTACCTGCCGCCGCCGCCGCCCTCAGGCCCCGCGCCGCTGCCGCTTCCTGCCCCGCGCGCCGGAAGCCCGCCCACAGCCGGGCGGGGCGGCCCCCCCCGGCCCCCCGCGGTTGGGCGGCGCGGCTGTCACTCAGCCGGCGGCCCGCCCCTCCCCCGCCTGCTGTGTCATCACGGCGGGAAGATGGCGGCGGTTCCCCCCCGCCCCCCCCCGCCGAGGGGCCGCGCGGCCCTGGGCGGAGTTGTATGGAAACAGAGCTGTGTGTGACAGAGATGCGTACCGACAGCCGTTAAATAAAAGTCAATAAAATTCCGTTTATTAAAAATAAATCCCACTCAGAAAGCGTCTGTGGGGTGCACGGGGCCAGGCAGTCCGTGGCCAAGGGGTTGAGGCCTGTGGTAACACCGCTGGGAGGCGGTTACCTGAGCAATGGGGGGAGAGCTTTTCTTTTTTTTCCTTCCAACAGCAGGTTTCAAATCGATGAGAAATGGGTTTCAGTTACTAACCAGCAGTAAATACCGCCATTTAGTCCTGTTTCCTTTTCCTGGTTAATTTGGGGTACATACTTCCCATCTGCGTTAATTGGGGTACCAACAATTCCATAAGAGGCTGATGTTTGGAAGAAGCTGCTCCCAACCTGCAGTATGACATCGCCTCAAAGACACAAGTCAAAAGCCACACAGTTAATTTTTTCCTCCTACCACAACTCAGCCAAAGCCCCGGCCCTGGGCACGTCCCCGGACAGGGGGCACAAATCACCACAAATTGCCCCGCACCACGGGGGCTGCTCTCGCCCCTCACCTCACCGGTCCCCTGCAGGACTCCACAGGGGGTGTCCCAAGCTGCGATTTAAATCGCCTTTTGTCTGATAGCATCACGGTGATAACAAAAAGGGACCCGGCCATGGCCGAGCAGCAAAGCCAGAGCGATCTCCGACAGTTTTCTTGCCCTAGAACGCGAGTCTCACTTCACAAAAACCTCTCTCTCACCACCTAGAGGCCCAAAGGGAATTAAGTATTTATTATAATCTCTTTCTAGATGGTTTCTCTACATAGTTGTATTAACATATACTAACACATTTATCTTATATACAGTGTTTAATCAAGTTATAAAAGTGACATTCTTTTAAAAGGTGCAAAGTTATTAAAGTTTTGACATGTAAACTACTGAGGCGAGATCTGCATTTAAAATAAAACTTTTTCACTTTCAGAGCAATCACAACGTGGTTTAGGCATCCCAGGGCTAGCCAGGCATAAATTTGTTGGCAGCAATGAGAAAATACTTTGTTAATGTTTTCGATGAAGAACAATAAATTAAAAGAACAGACTTGGAACCAATCTGAAATTTCACTAAACATTACACTAAGGGAAGAGGAGAAAGGGGTAAAGACATAACTAAAGAAGTGTTCTTATTTTAGAAAACTTTCCAGTTCATTTTTTAAATTCCATGAAAATTCTATACTGAAGTTTTGATTAAACGTTGTTACAATTGTCTCTGGTTTTGCATAATGAAAGGGGTTTAGGTCTTTGAATTAGAATTATAACCTAGAGGAGAGAGATGCTAACCTGCACGTTCCTTCTTAAAACCAGAGTATTTCTTTAGCAATTACTCTACTTTTTTTCCATTCTGATAATTCTATTTATATGTATTGTTTTAGAAACATGACTCAAACTTTAAACATATTATTTAGTTCAAGCAAGTTTTAAACTCCCAGAAGATGTTAAACTGGCTTAAACTGTGAATCTTTTCAATCCTCATCTAATATAAATGGTTCACCAGTCAGCCTGCAGAGAGTCTGCAAGGAGGATTACAGTGCTTGGAACAGTCATTAAAATCCATTTTTTATAAAAAGGATGAAAGTGTTTTTATGCTGTCCCATACAGATCAGCAAGGTCTTTTTAAAAGTGTCTATGCATTTATTAGGAGCAAATACAAACTTACTGTCTATGCCTTATTACCATGTCTAGCTTGTGTGTTTGAAAAACTTGCAATCAGCTCAAAGCACAATTTCTGGCAACACAATAAAGTTGCCATGAGCACGTTCAGATTCGGCCCTTTTTGGGAATCTTACAATTTTGGGGAATTTTACAATTTCTCCCATTTTTCCAATGAGGAAGACAATGAAATCCCCCAAATTTAAGGTTAATCCAATCATTAGATGCATACATTGAGACAAAAGTGTTTCTCTGTACGTTCATTTCCTTCTGCTTTCTAATCCTGTAGCTAGGATAGAAGAACAATCTACTCTTTGGATGAAGCCACAAACATGTTTAGGCATCAGTTGGATTGATTCTTCCACAAATTCCTCAAGGTGCTGATGCTTAACACCAGCAATTACTGAATTTTACCGTAAATCTAACAGTAGTGTAGCCACTTTCCATTTTTGCCTAGTTACTCGATTAGAAGCTTTCATAAAAAGAACAAGCAACCATAGGATTAGTTTTAATTACTGGACCTAATTTTTCAAGCCTCCTTTCCCCCTCTCCCCCCCCCCCCCCCAAGAAATGTACCACTTTGAAAGAAAATGAATGCATCAGTTCAGTAATTGATCTGTAGCTCAGTTATGTCCAATATTATGTGGCTTCGATGTTTCGATATGGAACAAAAAAATCCCACTTTTATGCCATCACGTGCTCACAGAAAATGTGTAAAAGGTATAACTATGCCACAGCTTTAAATTGATTCTGCTTTTTCACAATGTACAAAACAGACATGACCTAATAAAGAAAAACATGCAAACAAAAACATCCTGGAAATATGAACCTGTGTGGATATATATACCAAGTGCTTCCAAATAAAAGTTTAGTCTAGAAGCGTACACAGTGCCAAAGCTGCCAAAAGTAGTGCGGAAGATCTAAGCCTCCAAGTGGTAGCAAGCAATATATTTTACATTGTAACCACCTCTACATTCCTACAATTGCTTCTGAAGCTTCTCTTATTTTAAGAACAGCATTTGACTTCAGAAAAAGCACACAATTTTTAATGCACCTTTCTCTTCTCTTAACATATATTTTTATGTAATTTTATCACAGGTATACAGTTTAATGCTCACAGTGTCCAAAAATTGTGAAGACTCTGTAACAGACAACTACAGTTTGAGAAGCTAAAGTTGTTTCTTGTTTCTCCAAGTCTTTGAATTATTAAATCATATTGAGAGAGAGGGGCCAGAAGCTCCAATCCCCATATAGTGCTACATACCGTATGAGAGTTTCACATGCATCTCTTCATGGGGAACAGTACTAGATTTTATCACGTTGGTACCATATTAACGTTTCATCCCTGCTCCAAGTTCAGAAGACTTCAGATTCTTCACTATTGTACTAAGTAAAGAGGATATTATCTCTATTTTATTAAAGTTACACAGTTTTCAAGGATGTTATGAGCTCTACCAGATACAGCATACCTTCCTGACAAAAATGAGAGGGGAAAAAAAATGAAGAACCAAAGGTCCCTTTAAAAATTAGTGAAAACATGATGATTTCAGGTGCAGCTTTACGGGAAGAACGCAACAGTATTTAAATATTTGGCAATCCAACATTAGTGATAATTAAATCCTTGATTGTTGACTGATAGATGTTTTGTTAAAATTTGCTTAGAAAAGCTGGTTTTTGCTATTAACAAAACCAGAATAACTGGCTTAGAATGAAATCTAGTGATGTCCAGATGAGATGAGCAATTGGTTCCATAATTTCAGTATATGTCTGGACAGTCTGAGAAATTTCTATCAAAATAGCCACCTGAGTACAGCCAATCTGAAGTCCCAGTGTATGGGTTAGTGCCTTGATGAAACCATCTGTGAAAAAAATAATAAAAAGAAGGCAAACTGTTAGAAGAGCAGAAAAAAACAAACACGATTTTGTTTCTTTCACAAGAACACTGTTAGAAGACACTGATATTTCTTACTGTGAAAAAATTACCTCCAGAAATTTTCCAAACATGAAAAATAAGGCATTAAACTTCCCACATTTTCAAAGGTATTAACTGGAATTAGTCTGTTCCCCAGGCTTTGGGAACAGAATGCTGAATTCCATGAGATCATGGGAGCAACCCAGAGTTCTTGCCTTTGAAGGGGACACCTGCAGCAACTGGCCTTGAGTGTACACCTTACTGTACAGCACTGGCTTCTGAGAAAAACAGCCAGAAGGAATGGGAGCCAAATCACGCGTCACTGCGATGCACTCTATGACTGAGAAATCACTTAAATATGCAACAAAAAGAGCAATTTCTGAAGTAACCAAGCCAAGAAGTCCGAAGAGTTTGATAGTAAAAGGTCCTAGAGGACGTTACTCAACTTCCAAAAGCTGGACAGAAATTGGTTAAAGGAGAGATGAGACTTAACTTTTTATTAATTCTAACAGAAAAGATGACCTCTGTAGGCTTTAGAACAAAAAAAACAAACAAACAAAAAAAAAAACACAACCAACCAACCAAAAAAACCAACAAGCCAGCATTACCAGTTACTTATGACAGGTCGCAGCATTTATTATAAAATAATTTCTCTAGGACGAAATTATCAGCAATTTTGCCTTCCAGCTACATTATTTAAATGTTGACCCAGCAAATGCTTTAAGTGACATTACAAATTGTGCTGTCATGAAAGAAATCAAACACACGTTGTCTTGAATAAAAACATTTCAGGCAACAAAATCACACCATTCCAAGCAGTAAATGCCCAACTCCCTCCTCCTTACCGTGTCTGCCACTCCACTTCGTCTTTTGCACGCTCCTTGCGAGCAGCTCTTTGTTTCTCTTCTAGTCTCTCTTTTTCTTTGCTAGCCACATCTAGCAAACATTTCAATGGGAACAGGTTATTTAGTAAAATTGAAACAAAAAAAGGCAGAAAAAAATGGGAAAGACTACAGAGAAATAAAATACAGCTCATTTAAACAAGAGAAGCCATTCGCTGTACACAATCTCAGTCCACAATGACAACTGCAGGTAGCAAATCTAATACTGTCATTTCAGAGAAGTTGTGACTAGAGAGTACAAACTGAAATTATGGCCTTTTATCTTTCAGAAATACTGCACCCAGGCACCAGGGAAGAATTTAATCTACAATGCGCATAACAGTGCTTTTTCCACTACTTCATCATGTGTTCTTCCCGACAAACGTGAGAGCAAGACAGCAGGTCTGGCAGTTTTCCCCAAGTAAAGAAACCTGCAAACACACCGTAACCTAGGACAGCAGTCTCGGGATCCCTCTTGGACACACTTGCTCTCCCAGGCATTTCAGAGAGAAAACAGACACTGCACATTGTTCAAAAACATACTCGCTAGCACAGAATGAAAAAAAGTTAAGGCTGCTCTGGGAATGAGAAACTGAGGACAGTGTTCCTATATCCCTTCGGTCATCCCCCCCAAATTTTAGTGATGTTAAAATATTTCCTCCACCAAACACATACCCATGTTTCCGTTTTCCATATTTCTGATATCTGGACGTAGCCGACAGTCGGTGGGAGCTAATATTGCTTCCATGCCTTTTTCTAGTTCATTGAGACTCACGGCAAAACTGGTGAAATTGTACATCTTAAAAGCAAATTAAATACAGGTTATTTTGGCAAAGCAGCAGTACGTTTCCTATACCAAATGGACACAACAAAGCTTCTAAGAGAAATTATTGAGTCAAACCTTTTCCCACTGGCTACCCTGAAAGCGAGTTTAGGTGCAAACCAAACTGCTTTTTTTAATTTTTTTTTTAAGTGGAGAGAAGGCAGGAGCAACAAGGAAGGGCAGAAGGGAATGGAAATCACACCTTTCATTTCTTATGCAGTCTTTGCTGCAGAGGATCAAGATACATTTTCCTCATGCTTGATATTTCGTACCATGATTTAAAAAAAAAAAAATAATCCACACCCAAAACTAAAAAAGCAGGTCCTTTTTCTCCGGAAAGCAGACATCCTTTCATTCATTCATTTCAGAGGACAACATTCTGGGCTTTTTCAAAGACAACAGCTAAATCTCTATGCACCCATTTGCGCAATTCCCAAAAAAGTCTACTTGAAACTATTTAAGTTAATAGCCAGATGCACAGCTACTGCACGTTTTGTAAGCCTGTCTCCCAACGGCAGGGTCAGCAGAAGGGAACGTGCACCCATACTTTAGCCACTCCAGGTGCAAAGGTCTTGACAGATTAGACAGGCTAACAAATGACCCCAAACTCCACCCTGAAGCAGCTGCAGGCAGATCATGCATTCTCTGTCTCCTTCGACATAGGAGTGATGCTTTCAGCACAGGGGTGAAGCAGACAGCTTGCTGCGGTTTAATTTTGCTGCTGCAGCAAGAACTGCCAGGATGTGTCAATAAGCATGCCACAGCTAGACACCTGTACAGGGTTTCCTTTGAACATTGCTCATGTTCCCTGGGATGAGTCACTACTAATAGGAACACACAGACTGATTGAAACAGTTACCTGCGATGAGTTTGGTGGTCTACAATTTATCCTCCAAAGCAATTTACTGCCTGGCACAAACTGCACGGTGTCTTGAACTTCTGGCATATCATCAGCCTCATCATTTTCAGATTTAATAACATCTTCACTCTGAAACAGAGATAACGTTTGGCAGGGGAACAGAGGGAAATTAGATAGTTTCATCTAGAGTTCTACAGAGTGACTGCTGGAGAACGCGTTCAAATTTGAGATGCTACTCTCTCTCCTGAACTTCTGCCTCACCCTTCACGTTTGCTTTTCCTCATTCTTTATACTGTTCCTCCAACTTTGATCTTAACGTCTTGCTCCTGACACAGAATAGTCTCCCACCACCTATGTACAGCTTCATCATCCATTAAAAAAAACATAACAGTGATGTCTTTCAGAAATTAGAAAGCTCCCCTCCTATCCCATACCATAGCTTTTGTCTAACTACTAATTTTGCCTATTACTTCCTCATGTTTAGATGAGTCAAGGCAGCAGTTTAAACCAGTTCTCATAATGGCATAAGAAAGATACACAGCACACGCGTGCTTTTGGGTATTGCTCCATCACTTGCAAAAGATTTGGATGGGTGACTGAAAAACAGATACGCTCTTGTTCCAATCTGATTTTCTATGATGCAGATTCTATTAGCAGTTATCACTGCCAGTGTTCTCACTATGAAGACTTGGTACTTAAGTTTAAAAACACGGTGTCTCTCTCTCCAAGTTCCTTTGTTACCAGACGCACTGCTATAATCCATAAAATCAAATGCAACATTCTTCAGCAGGCAGCTCTCAGAAGACCAAGTCACAGCAGACCTGTTCCCAGCTCCCTTTCCTTGCACAAAACGGAAGGACAACAGAAGAGTGGGCTTGCAGCTCATCTAGGAATGCAGTGATTTCTTAGGCTTCGAAACACAGGAAAGCCTTTTTATCCCCACACTCCAGGTCACATACGCATCTCAGAAGCTACTTGGACCTTTAAGAGTGTCATTGGAAAAGACAATTATGTCCTTGTAGATGATTCCCACTGTCACTCACAGCTGCTGACTTCTGCCTAAGACCTTCACTACAGCTCTCTGCTACCAAGTGAGCCTTTACAGGACCCTCTGACATTAATGCAGGCTGACATTCTAACACTGGTTTTACTTCTACTTATTTTTCTTATTCTTTTCTTGGAGTAGCTGCCACTTAAAATTTCCTACTGTTCTTGGTGCCCCCATGGAGGCAGAATAATTAATTCCCAAAACTAGGTGCTTAACGTGACAGAAGGCCTCACCAATTCCATCTATTTCAACCTAAAACAAGCCACTTTTTCACATCAGGACTCACACCTCACCTCAGTGCATTTACATTAATGCATGTGCTGCCTAAATTGCACTAAGAACTCAACAGCTAAAAAGAAAAAAATATATATTTTCCATGGTTCTGGCCAGCATTCCCATTCTCGGTGCTACAGTTAAAGAAAGCCGTGTGTCAGGACGGGCAATCTCATCGGGCTGGACTGTCATTTCAAAATGTTGCATGGGGGTGGAAAACAGAATGAAGAGTTTTATTTTATCACCTCACTATTTTTATTCCACTGTTCACTCCACAGACCTCAATCACTTTTGTTCTGGCTTTAGCTATTTTAGGAAGAAAATACGATCTGGTTCTGTAAGCAGTTAGAGGAAAGAAAGAGGCTGCACACAGCACGAACACAGCGGAAAATAACATCTTCCTTGTAAAGCTGAAAAGCAAGCAGAGCACACACAAATTAAGCATTCTCTCTGCACAGGATCAGGCCAAACAACACGAGCTGTCAAGCTGTACCACCAGATGTGTTTTCACCTACTTGAACTGCACAGACCACAGACCACTGGGCAGCTTCCCCCACCTACCTGAAAACCTATTTTCTGCATATTCGGTTCCTGCCATCAGCCTGAACCAGAGGAGAATCTGACTGTCTTAGCTCACAGCCATGTTGTGAGAGTTCAGAGGCTTTCACCATGAGAAAAGATTTAAAACCACAACAACCAGAAGAGAAGACACAATAACAGTCTAGAGTTATAGTATCGCTTTTTCCTCTCCCCTTTTATTTTCCTTCTGCCTCCTCTGACATGGCTCATTTGTTTTATTCAAAAACACCCCATTAAGTTAAACAGGGCCTGTTTTATACACTGGAAAATAGCTCCATATGGTTAAAATTCTAATTTCAATCCTTTGGTTTGAGTATACGCTATTCTAAAAGACTCTTTTAGACTACTTTCCATGTCAACATCTGGTTTACCGTCAGGCAGTTCCCCATCTAAATATAAATTCAACAGGAAGGAAGGAAGGAAAGAGTTGATTTTCTTAAGATGAAGAAAATCTTATTATTTAAAAGAAGTCAAAATATAAGCCTGCACCGTGACGGAATCCAGAGCTAAAACCAAGGCCTGTTGTTGCTCTAGATTCCTCTCGTGAATACTTAAAAGAAAGTTCAGGCCTCTTAAACAGAGGCTAATCACTCTCAACTTTAGTTTATCATTTTCATTTTGAACAAGCAACCAGGGTCTGCAAGATTTCTGTTGATACTGGGCAACCCAACAGTCCTCTGCATTTTGCATTTTTCATTTAACACTAAGGCTTGGGAGTAACATGTCTGACCTGGCCTACACGTGGTGAAAAACCCAAAAGTCTCCAGACCCCTTTGTTGTCAAGGCTGTCTGCATCACAAACTCTAAAAGGCTGCACGACCAACGTAACTGACGTAAGCATTCTTTACTCCCTAAAGAATCCTTCGTCTTACCGGCTTCAATTTCTTCTGCTCACCACCTCTCTTTTCATTCTTTTTGTAAGTCTCATATGTAGTGGGATCAGTGCACCATAAGCATTCTGTCCACTTGCCATAGATCACACACAGCTTCTTTTTGCTGCAGAGAGAGCGAAGGAGACTTAGCTTTTGCTTCTTATAAAGCCTAAGATGAGTCATGCAGATTCTAGTCTATATTAAATACACAGCTTCCGACTCTGTTGTATATTTCTTTGCAAATTTCTTAGAAGCCAGATACCTGATTAATGCAAAGAAAACAATTCACCTTATTCTAGTCTTTCTGCTGTGCAGTCTTGCAGAATGCATCCTCGTGACTTAGACACATGCTTTTTGCTACCGTTAAAATGAGTGTGGGTGCAGCGAAGCCAAGAGCTTACAATATAGACCCCCAGAGTCACATCACAGCTTCAGGTTTGATTAAGTACTTCCAATAACTGTATTCTCATTCTTTTAAACTGAAGACTGGAACTGTGACTGTAAAACAGTGAAACCAATTGCAACTACTCTGCATATTCCCTAAATACCTTTATTTCAAATGACTGAACTGGAAAACTTTTCCTAATAATGCTTAAAGTGCTTATCCTAGAATCAAGGAGTTTAAAACCAACACCGAGAACAAATGATTGTAATCTGCATTGCTTTGCAGTCACATCAGTTGTGGTCATCATCATGCCAGCACTAAAGTAATGCCACAGTGCTCAGAAACAGAGAGGACAGCAGGCTTTTATCACTTACTTCTTGTCCTGAATGTATCCTTCTACTCTGTGAAGCTCTTTCCCAAACAGTCCGCATGGTTTAAAGTTAAGGACACATTTATCTCCAGTACTGTAGAGGAAATAAGCACACACTTAAAGAAGCAAGCCCCTAGATACATTAATAAATTCACTTTTTCTTTAACTACACCTTATTTTAGCTTTTTCTATGCAAGCACTGTGGATTAATTATTTTTATCATTATTTTTATTTAACTACGGTTTATTATTTTATCAGGGCATTTCAAAATACCATCAAAAAAGATAAAAAAGAAAATGTGCACAGGAAGACAAAATAAGCACGTGAAAGCCAACTGAAAACATGATCATACTTCCGAATTTCATGTATATCTAAAATTAACCAAAAATGTAAGGAATAAAATGGAATACAGTCTTGCATACTGCTTAACATACACTATAAACACACCACAATTCAGGTTAACATCTGTTTACAACTAACTGGAATTAAATAAAGCTTTATGAATGACCTACACAGGGAATCTCGTTAATGGCATTCAAGAGTCACCTTTAAATTGCATGTCAAAAATTCTGAATTAAACATTTTACAAACACAAAGCAACATTATACTTCAGCATCTGAGATGTACATATGTAAGATACTGTCTCCCAGGGAGGTTTCTGGCCAAGTTTCTACGTTAAGCACAAAGCATACAGAGACCATCCCAGTCTTATGTGTGAATGCAAGAAACAAACTTAGATCTGATGTGATGAGAAGCATCAAAACAGCAGCCCTGCTGAATCAAAGCCCTAATCTACTGACAGAAAAACAGGTGCAGAATTAATACAGTTTTCACAAAATCCTCCCTTCTTACAAGGTCATTCTCCCTTTTATTTTATGTAAGGTAAAAAGCTTTTATATAGGCAGTTGGCAGAGCAATTGACACGCTTTAAGTTCACATTTTCCTACTCTGCAGTCATTTTTCTGTGCTGCACCCTTAAATTAAGGCATTCTCTATTATTAAAACTAAAATGAGTAGCAAATCACAATCAACAGGTCAATCAACAGGAGGTCTATACTGCAAGCCTCCAACAATTATTCCATTTAATGGTTCTGGAGTTAAATCTAATTTCTGTCCGTTGTCAATAAGGCTGAACGTGAATAGGTAACTCACAAATGTAAAACCTCTGCAGCCCAGAAGCCATCTAGCCCTTTTCCTTTTATATTATGATGATACTAAGCCCAATCCAATGAATAGCTTGCATTTGTCAGAAGATGGAAGAAAAGACTTCGGACCTGTAAAGGTCTGTGCAGATCTGAGAAAAATCAAAAGTATCTGCTTTGTAACGACAATGCAGCAACCCCTATAAGCCAGCCCTCAGTTCCATGGTTAGCATTACCTGTGATTTACAATTTCTACTGTTCCATATTGTTCTAGCCACAGTTTACCAATAATTACATTATGTACACAACAGGTTGGATTTGTCCATGTGTAGGCTTCGTTATGTCTGTAAAAAAAATAGAAAAATAAATCAGTTTCTTGAGCTTGAGGTAGAATGTAAGCCTGTTTTCAATTCTATTTGTGGCAAAATATTTAGCACTCCTGTGAACAGCCTGCAGTTAACTTCAAAACAGAAAAGAAACAGACTTTTCTTTATAAGCCAACAATGTGTTGTACGTAAACTTTAGTGCAATTTAATAAAGTGATACCCCCTTTACTTTTCTCCCCGTTACATAGTTGAAATAGTCAGTTTTACAGTCGCTGCGCTTTTGATTACAAATTCCAGCTCAGCTTAAAGAGCAGCCCAGCAATTCTTCTTCTTCATTTGCGCTTTTAAAGTTATACGTGACAGATAATGCTCAGGTGAGAACTGGACTGACAAAGCCTAATATTGTCTTCTATTCAGCTACTGCAGCGGCATTACAAACTTCTTCCTAAAGCTTTCTTGTAAACCTGTATCATAACCCAGAGAGGATCTTTCATTCCTGAACACGGATGTCTGAGTCCTCCAGCAGAGGTTAGTCACCACCAGACCTGACAAAGGGTTGGTAAAGGCACTCCTTGAGGCTTGGTCAGACTAACCACTTAGGCCATTTTTCATACAAACTGTGGGTGGTAAAGGCTTTTGAACCTGAAGGGTACGATAGGAGTCAGCAACTGCAGAAACGGTTTCCACAAACACGGCATCAGTGTGTGAGGCCTGAAGGCAGGCCTCACCGAAGGCAGGTTTGAGGGGTGAGATTAGTTTTTGTTTAAAATCAGTTGGGACGTGACAGCACTATGTTCAGTCTCATAAGCACGATGTTTAAATGTTGAAAATATTATTCAATTCCACCCTTTTCCCAAAGATTTACTGAGAAGGAAGAGTCCAAAAAAAAAATGAGGAATGTTCCACTTTGTTTTTTGTTTTGTTTTTGTTTTGTAACATTTTGTAAAAAGCTTTGCAATGATGAGTTAACAGATCCTAAACCCTTAAAAAACATTATTGTCAAAGTAGTCAAAACATTAAGTAACAGGATTCCTTTTATCACTAGCCTGGCAGTATCAAAGCCTCCTATTCTTACACATCTTTCAATACTGATAAAAGAAATGCAAAAGTTACCTGGTTAGCAATCAACCCATCTTAGAAAAGCTTGCAAATTCTATTTTAGTACCAAAAACACAGAAACAAGTAGCGTCCTCTGTGACAAATGCCTTGTGCTTCTACTTCCATTAAGCATGGAGAGAACACACATATTTAATCTTTCCACCTGTCAGTTTTCAGCACAGAGAAAAAACAGATCAATGACGTCTGACTATTTTCCACAGCAAACTATCTTCAAGCATACTTTAGAATAATGACTACTCTTCAAGTGGAAAAAAAAACCCTGCATCCCACCAGCCTTAGTGTACATTTTTATTCATGAACTACTTGACAGCAAAATCTTGTGTAGCATAAAATATACCAGAAGACACTCATGCCCTGTGCAGACAAATTGAAACGTTTGTTTGTGCTGGAGAAGCGAGGAAGATGTGTGTTTTCTACCACACCAAAAACAGTTGTTTTTAGCATAAATACAGTACTTAACAGTGACTACACTTTTGCTCAGGCCCCGAATAATTCTCAGACTCCTCAAACCAACAGAGCAGGATGAATCAAAACATTAACAGGCTCAAAATTTGAGCTCAGCTTCTGCTACTAACCTGTGCAAATATTTAAAACAAGTGCTTTAGTTGTTTACACTCCAATTTAAATCTGTACTGTGATTTGATTAGGCAGAGCAAGAATTTTAATAGTCTTCCACATAAGGGCTCTCCCTCCACCGAATATTTTTGTCAAGTCTGCATTCTACATTGAGATTCATAGCTATATTTCTACATTCAGAAGAAATTTCCTCTATTTACAGCACCATTTATATTCAAGACCTGTTCATACTTTTATAAGCTTTGGAAGATTAGATGCCAGCAGCTTGACGAATAAACTGTGCTTTCAAAAGAAACTACAGGAAGAGTCAATGCTTGATGTGGCAGTCAAGTTGCCTCTTTATTGAAACCAAATGTTTAGAAGTTTCATAAGATATTTCAAAACAACCTCAAAGTCAGGCCTGAGGAAAGCTTTTGGAAAAGCACCTTTAAGTGTTCAATTGCAGAATGCTTGTTCTGTGATAGTACATGCTTGTGACCCACTTTGGAAAGCTCCAGAGTCTTTGTGCCACCAGGGCACAAACCAGCTTGTGCAAGGTCACCTTATTTGAGACATGCTTGATTGGAGACAAGCCAAGGAATAACCTGGAAGGGTACTTATGATTTGACTTGGAAACTGATCGTACACAGGGAATATTAAATAGAAATCCTGACAAGTTCCTTGCATTCACCATCACATAAAGCAGCTACTCCGAAGCAGCAGTTCTTTTCACACAAACATGCATGCAAACAATCAAAACCAACAACAACATTTAAAAGTGAAACGAGTTTGAATAGCCTGGTAATAGAATTTCAGCTCTTTGATTGAATTTTAAGTGCCCTCACAGAACTAGCTTTCAATTGCATTCCATTTTAGGAAATGTTAATTTTCATGGTGCAAAAACTGGGTCAAATTGCAACAGCTACACAAGCATGGCATAATTCCAAAACCAGAGTTCTTAAATTAAGGAGTGAAAAATAACCTGTAAATAATTTTTCACCATCTTTTCAGCAAGAGGTTTTCAGATGCTCATCGACGAAGAGCCAGAAGAAGAATATGACCTACATTTTTGTTCAAGTAAGTGTTAAGGATATAAGCATAAACGGTATTGACTTCTTATACTCACTTTAGAAGTTCCAAAGTAATTGTTCCCCGAGGCTCCGCTTCTATACTCTTTCCCCAGAATTTTAGTTTGGGGTAGATTGATCCATGAAAAATAAAGTCCTTATTGAGGCCTTCAGAATAAAACGCACTAATAGGTGGGTGATGGCTGACTTGCTCAGATATAAACCTAAATCCTAAATCCTCCCTAGCAACACAAAAAAAAAAAAACACGTTAACACCTAGATCAACCTCTTTTCTTTTCTTTCCTTTTTTATTGTTACAGAATAAGTAACTTTTTTTAAAAAAGGATTTTTAGATTACTCTGAAGGTGAAAGTTTCCCTTTTCTAGTTCCACGACGCTTTTACAATTAATAAAATGAAAGCAATTATACACTTAATACTTTTTCCCCTTTAAACACTTCTTTATACAAAGAAACTATCCCCATTCAAACACCTAAGTGGCTTTCTACCCAGAAAGGCTTTTGAAGAAGTTTGACTGAAATAACTCTTGAAAACACTGAAACTGCTTGGGCGGCAGTAGAAGATCTGATTGGAAATTGATTTCTCCACCATATCACTCATTTAAGCACACGGAAAGTCTCCCAGACTAACTCCTCTACCTGACACGATCAGCAAAACATGCTTTAAATTAGTGTATAGTCTCTGGTCAGGTGTCTTTGGCAGAAGAACTTAGACCATTTTTTCTCTGAATAATTCAAAGAATACGTAAACACAAAATTATTAGCTTTTATGAAACTTCTTAAATATTTAGAATTAGTTTGGGGAAAACAATTTTAGCTTTAGTCAGAATTATATGTTTGTAGATTTTTATTTATTTCCCTGAATAAACACCTAAACTAGTACGAGAGTGTGCTCACACAAATAGCCTCAGCTCCCACTTTAATTATTACCTGGTTAATTCATAGGTTTCTCCTAACAGTGGGTTAAATGGTTTGCCAGTTCTCTCCCACTGAGAAGCTACAGCAGAAACTGCAAAAGCAGCTACAGCCTATAAGCAAATAAGAACACATTGTTATGAGAAAAGTATATTATATTAAACTCGTAATTCTAATGTATTTGTTGCATATTGCAGGATTTTATTATTTGCACCAAAAGAAAACTCTATATATTACTTAAGGCCAAAACCTTGGTCAGGCAAGCATCATTTCTAATATGGATGAGGTTTCTTCAATCTTAGCAGATAAAAATGAACATTAGAATATCTTGCAGGCTGATAAGTAGGGATATGTACTACACACACAAAAACAGAATACAAGAAGTACATTTCGATTTCACTCATGTAAAACAGAGCTGTAAGCAAGACCAGTATGCCCTAACGCACACAGGCCTGGTATCACAATATTCATTCAGTTTCTTGTTGTGAGGCTAGTACTACAGAATCAGGGATTATACATAACCATAGAATAAAAAACAGTTACTGGAACAACAGAACAACAGCCAGTCTGGAGAAGAAGAATGGTGAAGTTTGTCTCTGTCACAACAATTTTTCGTCCAGTAACTTAAAAATCATGGAGCCACTGAACAAATCAACTTAAAATGATTTAAAGCCAAGATCTCATTTTCACAACAAACAAAGACATAACAGGAGCCACAGTTAAAGCAGTCCTGAAAAGGTTAGGGCCTTGTTCTTACGATAGCACCAGAGAAAAATGCACTCAAGTGAACGTTTTTTTAGACGACGAAAGAAGACTGGGAGAGAGCAACTTGTGAACTAAATAGAAGCTGGTAGCTGGTACTTACCTGCATTCTTTCCAAGGGGTCTGCATGACTACAAGCCTTATTAATGAGGTATATATGTTCCATATATTCTGTTATCCGCTGAAGGAAACTCAATGGCTCGTTGAACACAATGGGCATTGTAATCTTAGACAATTCCTAGGTAACAAAAGGATACATTAGTTTCTTAGACACAATACTAAGTTATCAACTGAGAAGAATTTTGAAAAGTTGTGGATTAGTTTAGTTCATAGAATCATTCGGGTTGGAAAAGACCTTTAAGATCATCTGGTCCAACCTTTAAGCAGCACTGACAAGTGCACCACTACACCATGCTACTGAGTTCTGCATCTACAAATGCCGGCGTAGCATTCTTCAAAAGGCATTCCACAAGGCTGTAGCAGAACTCTAATTGCTATAGCTGAAAGGGGTTAAAAGCACTGCACAAACTTAGCAGCGACCTGAAAGAATAAAAAGCCTTCAAAAATTGATCCAGCTAACCCAGTAAATTCAAGAAAAATATTACCTTCCGTTCTGTTTTCTACTTAAAACAGAAGAGGTTTAAATTTACGTAGATAGCAGCACTGACGTGTCAACCAGCTCATTAAAGGTATTTAAGTACCCCACATTCCTTTGAAAACCTCACGTACCTATTTGCATAAAATCTAACTATTTTAGATTACTGCAGGAAGCACAAATTCTTTTTTAAAAGGAACAGTTATATAAAGAATACTATCTGAAGCGCTCTAACAAATTTTGGGGGCTTTATTAAATCCACCTGTTCCTTGCGTCAGTATGTTTCTCATTTCACATGTGCATACAAGACAGACACAGAGTTCACGCAGAGATTTCAAGCTCCCCAGGTCTTACACCATACCCAAGCAAATCTGGTTGGTTGTTAAAAGAGTTGCACTCTTGACTGAGCACTTCAGTCACTTCCAGCTTACAACTTAGGGGAAGGGAGAAAGCCAGCAAACAGTAACACATTTTCCTCACATTGTCACAGGCAGTAAGGAAAAGCGACTCCAAGCTAACTTGATTTGGTCCAAGCAAATCGTTCTAGTAGATGTGTACTCATCCTAACAAAAGGAGTTTAAGACCGTGCATTCCTCTCTCAGAGGACATAACGTAAGCTGGCAAAAGGGCTGTTGCATTCACATGGTACTGCACTGGCAGCCCTAGAGAAGATATGAATGTAATTGCTTAATGCTTCCAAAAAGCATCTGTGGCAGCAAGACGTTCAGTGTAGAACACCGAGAACTACATTCTTAATGACTTCAGTCCAGTTCTTACAGGACAGCGTTAGAAATGCCAAACCATATGCTCCAACAGCTAAAGCAAGTAAGGCAATAGAGTTGCAACTTCTTACAGGAAAAACGCAAAAGGTACCAGGTACATTCTGTAGGCAAGTTTTAAGCAGTACAGTTAATGAGCTTAAATTAGGAGACTTAACATCAGCATATTTCATCTAGGCTAACTTACCAGTCCAATGCATTTTTTTAATATGCTCCACACACTAAAATCACTCCTAGAAAACATTGGGGCAGGTAATGATGTCCTGTAATTGGAAAAAAGAACTGTCACCATAAGCCCTTTAAACAACAAGATATCTTAATGTACAGGGACTCAAGTACTTAAGAAAGAAAGCAAAGCATTAACCCACAGTTGACACAGGAAGCAGACAGGTGAAATCTGTGTTCAGTTCCAGAGAATAACCTCTTCCAATGGTGAGAACAGCAATGCCCCAAAAGGTCATGAGCCAGCACATACTCATTTCACATTTATTAGGCAGTACTGTCTGCTTACCTGTGTCTCTTAATTCCATTTTCTTGAATCTCTGTCTCTCCGTTATGCTTTTCAGTCCTATTGCTTTGGTGCGGATCTAGATCGAGCATTTCTGTGACTTTATGATTTGTTTCTGAAAAGTCTCCCGAAGAATTGTCAGAATCAAAGCCTGTAAAAAGCCACAAAGCGGTAATTTCCTTGGGAACATTATTACACCACAGAGTGCCACTCACATTTTACAACTCTCGCAGCATAAGTACAATTATACCAGGTTATTTTATTTTAAAAAACATCAGAGTGAAGAACCTTTATTAAGTGACCAAATTTCCGAGAGTATTTAGAGCTAAGTATTGCATAAGGATATGGGATTCTCAACCATTTTTTCACACTGCCGAATCGTACAAGTTCTTCAGCAGCTCTTGATCAGATTAGCTGTATTGTCTCTTCTTCAGAACTGCAGCATGATTGCAATAATTTTGTTTAGGTATGTAGTTTTCCTTAAAGACTTTAAAAAAAATTACTTCGCCTACTCACACAGATAGCAGCCAAGGAGCAATAAAGAGGAAAAAATATCCATTTCACAATCCAGCAGCAAACATCCAGACTACTAGAGCAACGGAAACATGGGATATCTAAACTTCTTTGTTTCCTACACCCAATTCCATCCACTTGGGTAGACAGCTACTGGAAACAGGCTTATAACACACGAAACCATTGCGCATGATGAGCCCTGCTTTCCTGGAAGTGGCTGAACATCTGCCTGCTGATGGGAAGCAGCAAGTTAACTCCTTGCTTTGCTTGCATGCACGGCTTTTGCTTTACCTAGTAAAATGTCTTTAACCCGTGAGTTCTCACGCTTTTATCTTTCTGATTTTCTTCACGATCCCACCAAGGGAGGGTGAGCGACCAGCCGTGTGTACACTGAGAAACAAAAAGCTACTTTTTCTTTTTTTTTTTTTAGGGATAAAAACAGTAACATCCAAAACTGGAAAAAGGAAGTACCGCTGATATGATCTTATTTGGTAAACAGCAGTTATAAAGGGTGATGTAAGGTATTAAACCCTCTCCTACATTTTGATGTCACAAGCATGTAATTATACAGCAATAACCCCACCTTAAAAGGTCGTAGTACTTAATTGGAAAGTATGATAGTTATAGATACTCAGGTTATGAAAATGAAGATTACCCTGAAACACCTGTCTTTAAAAAAATAAAAAAAAACATGCCTCTCTTCAGCCAACCTACAACAAAACAATATTTATCATTTTTAAATGGCATTTCTAAGCACATATTAGCTTTTTTGAACCTGTTACCGTACAAGGAGATGGAAAAGGCAAATACTGTAGGCTGTAAGGAAATAACTTTGACTGATGAAGTGGGGGGGAAAACGAGAGCTTCCACGCACACATGCCCTCAGCCAGAAGGCTGATCAAGTGCACACAACATACGGAACTGCATCACATTTAATGAGCATTTCAATTAGTTGAGAGTCTAGTGTTTAACTGTGCTTTCAGTCTTCGCTAACAGCTGGCTTGTCTGCTACAAGCCCAAACAGAAAGTTTTAAAAGCTGTTTCTCGATGAAGCTCTAAATATTACCATTCTGAGAACTACCCAGGTGACATTTTTCACATAGGAAATACTGATTTGGAATAAAAACACTTTACTGAAATGCTCTGTTATAGTTTCAGTAACTTCCAAAAGTCTTTCTCCAGCTGCTATTAAAGCCTCGAACTTGTAAAACCGAGTTTTAGCTTTAGTACAGGCTACTTTTTGTAGTGAAAGGCCACTAGGAGTGAAGAGAAAAGCGGGGATTTAAAAGGGGGACAGGGAATCGCACACAGAAATACAGTTTCAAAACCTAACATAACCAAAAGCCCCAACTTACAGGCGGTAAGGGTCAAACAAAGCTTTTAAAAAATCTTACATTTTCAAAGTCAGATATCTAAGCTGGTTGACAGCATTAATCTAGTTCAAGAGCTTAAAGAAAAAGGACTTGCCAGTAACTCTAAGTTTCATGGTCTTCTTCTTCCCCATCCTGCAAATGGGACAAGTCCCCTGAGCCTACGTTACACATCCACCTGGGAGGGCGCGGAGGCACAGCACTGAGTCACTGCGGCAGCCACACGACTGCCCCGTCACACATTCAGCAGCTTCCTCACATACTAATTAAGCGCTGTCACTCAAGACGGAAAGAGAATCAAAACAGCACAGCACTGGGAGCCCTCAGACCCGAAAAGGGTATAAAGAGTAGGGAGAAATATGCTGGAAGTGTACGTGGCAAGTAAAAGGGGAGGTAACTTTTCCCCCGCCAGAAGTTGCCAGGGTTGGGTTTTGGTTTTCAACCCAAGGCTTCGCAACCCGCAGCCGTGTCACGCTGCTTCCAACAGGAGGCAGGCTGGGCTTCCACAAGGCTTGCAGTACTTAAAAACCATGGCAGAATCTGCTGATTTAATACAAACACTGTGAAAATATATACATTTGGCAGCAGGTACCTCACTTCTTGCTCCCCAAGAGAAAGTGAGAGTTTACAGCGAAGAAGAGCCAAGCGGTAGGAAACAGAAGGGCAACACGCTCACAGATGCTCCGGGCCAGATGAACCTCGCAGACACAGAACAGATTTCCCTGGAACTGCAGGTCATTTAAAAAAAATAAATGAAATTATTAGCCAAACATTTTGCTGTTCCATTGCAATCCTTCCACAAAATACCTCGGCAAAGAGAGATCTGGCAGAATTAATGAAAGATACAGGTCCAACCCAGCAGAAGCTGATGGCACACGGTCTGTAACAAGTTTATAATGAGATTAATAATCCCCAAGTGACATAGGCCAGAGGCAAGCGATCAAAGCTATGTGCTCCCTGTCTGGCAGAAGATTTCGAAGAATCTGCATTCCTCCAGGAACGTACCGGATTGCCTGCTCCAGTCCCAGAGCAGACTGCCTCCTGTATCTGAGAAAAAGCAGACGCCGTGCTGCCAAGAACTAACTGACCTTGCAGGTAACATTTTCAAGATTCCCACGGCAAACGCTCATTGCTGAAGTAAGATGCCACGTGGCCAGCTAATCGGCAACAACAGTCACCTCTGAATGCGAGAAAACTTCACTACGGAAACTCTCTCCATCGGTCACAAACCTGACTCACCACCTCTACAACATGGCCCGTCCTGGACGTTTACGAGTGTGCTCATCACCCAGCCAGGGTCACACCAGCCGCCAGGAGGGTGACTCGCAGCCACGCAGCACAGAAATCCATCCCATGAGCGTGACTTCTCGTTGTGATGGGGACGGTGTCAGAAGCAGGAAGCTTCTCAGCCTACGAGATGAAATCCATCACAACAGAAACCAGGTGTCTCCCTAGGAGAGGTTTACATTCTAGAAGTGGTTATCATCAAGGAATAACTAGAAGTTATAAAATAACTAGAAGAGTTGTGGTTTCCTCAAGGAGTCAATTCATGTTTTAGAGAGCACACTACAAGGGCTGCTGCTTAGACTGCTGCAGATTTCCAAAGCACAACTTCTGATGGAGTTCCGCTGCCCTGCTAAGCCTGGTTTGCTATTTACAGGGCAGAAACCACAGAATCCCAATCACCAAAATCAGGGAACCTGTGGGAACGCATTGCAAGTCCCACCGGGGAATGCAGGGCCCAGGACTCTGGGGGAGGAAGTGGAGAAGAGCACGGGGTACACACTGTTTTCATCTCCGCACGGAGGTGAGGCACAGCTGGAGAATGCGCTTGTTCCTGGTAGCCACGTCCCAGCCACACACCTAGAGGAAAACAAGTACACGTCTAACGCTGGCTTCTGCCCATCTACTGATCTGACTTAAATGATGGAGAATATTCCTGGAAGGAACAGACTGAGGAGTCTGCCAATGGCATTTCATTTTTTTAAATCAAAATTCACAACCCCAAATCCTGAAGTTCTCACTGTGGAACTGAAAACCTTACCTTGACTCAGAAAGGACCTCAGTTATGAACTTGATTTCCTGGGTGTACTAGGTCTGCACCTAGCAAGTCCAGACCATCCAAAAACTAAAAGAATAAGCAGGCACAATCAGGACCCATTAGAACCTAAAGAATCCAACACAGCACTGCCTGAAAGACACAGTCCGTAGAATTAACGGGAGTGAAGAGTCGCTACGGGCACCAGCAGCTGGGAACACGAATGCAGAAAGATGTAGTCAGAGCTGTTCTTAGCATCACACTTACGTATGACTTGGACAAGACATAGCTACAAACAACTAGGTCTGGATTTTATTATGTTTATGCAAGTAATCCATCAAACTGTCAGTGACTTCTAAAGCACCTAGCTGGAGGAAGAGATTGAACACCTGTCTTTAAAGACAGTATCGAGGGAGGAGGAATCTGCAACAAACTTGTCTGAACTGAGCACTCCTGGTAAACCAAACACCTGTGGGGCACGCTCAAGGGCAACACAGACTAGGGAAAAAGTTCAACCTCGTTTAGTTCCTGGAGCAGCTGCTGCAGACCAACACCCTCCGTCAGAAGAGGGCTGTGCTGAGAGCACATCAAGACATCTGATTTTCTTTTGCTTTGAAGCTTCTCTCCTCCCATCACATGTCGCCCAGTAGAAGAACAAGCTCCGGACAGGACAAGGAGCGCTCTCAGAACTGACGCGTTACATCTCACTCGTGAGCAGAGCCAGCAAGGCACAAGAACATCTCATGTACAACAGCTCAGAAGTCATTACCTCCTTCAGCACTTGTAGGGCAAATCAACCTTTTGGGGTTGAGGAAGGAGGGGAAAGATGAAAGAAGAGAAAATTCAACTGCTCAAACGCAAACGCCTCAAACACCGAGGGCTGTGTGTTTCTGCAGAAAGAGACAAAGGAACGCATCAACATCAAAACGGCAAGCCACAGAATCCATGCTTAGATGCTCATTTCTGTTCAGCTTTCCAAATTAAGTAATTTCTAGGTCATTCATGGCTGTGGACCTGAACTCCTGGAATTATAAGATCACCAAAGATGCACTGGAACAATCCATAGTATTTTCTAGATTTTCACAGCATGCTTCACAGATTTTACAGAGGAATTTGGAGTACCAGCCCCATCACTCCTAGCTAGCGTCAACACAATCCAAATAACCTTCTCTTCCCCCTGACGTAACTGTGACAAGTCCTGTACAGCCTGCTGTCGGTCACACTGGTGACCCAGCTCCCTCTGTTTGTTCCTCATAGGCCTCTTCAACCGACCATGTCTAAGTCACAGCATCTTTGAATGGCTCAGGTTGGAAGGGACCTTACAGATCACCCAGTTCCAACCCCCTGCCATCGGCAGAGATGCCACACTCTAGATCAGGTTGCCCAAGGCCTCGTCCAACCTAAGTCCACCTTACCCACTTGGATCTGCCATGCTACTTCCATTCCTTCAGCCTTCCCATTATTCTCTGTTCATTCCCTGGCTTTTACATTAAACACTCTACACCCACCACTGCCAGCATTTCTCATTTCACTGCTATCATAGGATTTCTAAGGAGACAGTTAAGTGGGAAAGTTATATTGTTCAGGATCTTTGAAAGGGTTTTTTTTTTTTATTAGAATACTTTAAGCATTTTGTTTCACAGCTAAAAACACATAAAGCTCTTATGAATAATCATTTATCCTTATTAGTTCAAGGAAAAGTACTGTTTGATACACTGCTTAAGTGTGATGTGATCACCGTTTGCTTTGCTAGTAGCAACACTGGATTGCAAAGACTTTTGTCTCCCTATTTTGAAAGCCTCTTTTACAGCAATTTGTAGAAATGCAGAAAAACATTTCTATTTCAATTCTTGGGAATAAGTTTTCTATTAAAATAAATAAATAAATTACACAACAGTAAAAATAATCTACAGAAGATGTTTCACCTTTCAAAGGGTCTTAAAAGCATTACTTCTCAAGCTGCTATAAAATTACCCACATTTTACTGAAAATGAAAGCAAGACTCTGGCACTAAAGGACTGTTGTAATGATAAAATAACAGCCAGCATTGAACTTTAAGGAAAAAAAAATTAAATAATTTCCACGTCTGAGCCTGAACCTGAATTATAATTCTTCCTCTCTTCTTTCCGGAAGAGGGTACTACAAGTTTCACCAGAAACAATTTTATTTTAACCTGTAATGGTAACACATTACTAACACCTCACCACACACGTAATGCAGCTCATGCCTTCCCCCCACACCTTTTTTTTGGTAGTGTGCCCATCACTCACCCGTAACGGCATCATAAAACTCTTCTTCACTATTCATCCTTCAGTGTGAAATCTCTGTACAGCCAGGCCAGCTTCCTCTAATGCATTGTTGAATCTGATTGAGAGATTAAGTATCTGTACGCCGCTGAAGTCTTCTTTTGCAAATATCCAGCTGCTTTAGATGATCTATTTGACAAGACAGGGACAAAGAATTAGCAACGTCCACGCTTCTTGTATGCACACACACACTTGAAAAATACTGATTTTCCTATTTCTTCCACAACAAAAGGAAGCGCACACGCTTGGATTCTTGCATCTGTGGTATAGGGTCACTTCTGACACCAAAGTCATTCTGAAGATGATCACCACCTACCACCGGAACAACAGAGGTGCTATGCCATGCTTGTTCTCCCTATATAAATAGATTTTATACTTTATTGTAAAATATTATTATTTATTTACTGCAAGTCACAGTTCGGGCAAGTACAGCTAGAAGAGGAGAACTGAAGGAAGAAAAGGACAGCCGGCCAAACAAAAATTATTCTCTTCAGCGAGAGGCTAAACCTTACCGCATCCTTAACAACGAAAGATGGGAACAAGAACCTTACATCCCAAATCTCAGTGTTGCATACAAACGCAGGGCCTCACGCACATTATGCAATTGTTATCTAACCACCGTCGCAGAAGTTTTGTCGGCTGCTGCTACAAACTCCCGAAGGAACAACCGGAGGTTTTTCTCTCGGGAGGGAGAGCGTAAAGAAACTCCAACTTCTGCCCAGTGAAGTCAAGCACACTGCAAATTACTTACAGATTTATGAAGCATTCCAGCTCTACTTTACGGACAGACTAAATTAGATCTATTCCAGATGGTTGGCAATGGTGTAACGCAAGCAGTTTTACTTCACCCACTTTTAGGCAAAGCAGAATAATCAACAAGTTGAGTTCCCTCTCTTCCCAATGCTCAGCAGGTACCAAGGACGAGCCAAGCACACCGCGTTGAGGGGCAGCACGGCTTGCTGTCGGTATCTCCTCCAAAACAACCTCAATACGTCAGTCACAATTTTTTATGATCCTTGACGATCCCACTGCTTTTGTGAGAGTAGCTTTTCCAGCGTAATTATAACTTGCACAATTCCATTCCAATTAAGAGGAACAAAGCCAGAAGTGCACTCTGCTCCTAGCAGAAGAGCTTGCCATGTTTCAAGCCAATTCCTCCTCTCTGCAAGAGACCAAATTACACGATTCCCCCTGTACTTCAAGGCTTTTCACCTCGCTGCCCAGAACAAAAGCTGTTTGAATGCCTCACACACAGACAGTCCTCCCCGTTCAGAAGGAGCAGGAACAGCCTATTTCAGACCTCAGCTAAGTTAATGAACGCGGCGTTCGCCTTAAAGCGTCGCATCTCCCAGTGCCAGGTATCTCAGTTTCTCCTCAGGAACCCCCCTATTTTGCCCACCACCGTAGGATTTTACATCAATCTCTGCATCATGGTTAGTATCTGAGCTCCCACACAATCTTCAGCAATTTCCTCCCTTTACAAACCCTCATCTCCACGAGGAGGAAACGGTCTGCAGCTGCTTCTCTTGACTGTTGCTACCGTGCTGTTGCAATTGCTCTGAGCCAAACAAGTTTCCTTCCCTTTTCCCTGTGCTCCAGTCACAGCCCTTTAAACCTTCTTCAACTTCCTTGCCCACCAGCAACAGGTTTCTGATTTGGTTTTGTCAACCTGCCTCATTCTCCTCGGGAAGGATGCAGCAGCTCAAAAGATGCACACCCCCGGGATGGGGATGTGTGCAGACTTCCAGCCAGGGCTATCAGCAAGTGCTCTGCCTGCAGAGGCAACGCAGCAGCGGCTTCCTTTCAAGAAGATCCAGGCTGTTCATGCTGCTGACGGAAGCAGAGAAAGGGAGAAATTGAACGAATACCTGGTTCAAAAGCAGCAGCTGGCCCAGCCTTCTGGGCGAACTGAACAGGATGCCATGCTCCTGCTCAAAACAGCAGCAGGATTAATTACGGTCTTTAAATGCCTACTTCTCTTGATGAAATGTGCATCCACAACTCCCCGTCAACAAAGAGGGGAGGCCATAGCGTAACACGGCCAGCGGACCTGCTGCTGCCTCACCTCGCCCAGCGGCAGCCCGTCCCGACTGTAAGAGCAGCTTGCTCATAGCGAAGCTGCTGGCAGTTTCTCCAAGGCTTCCAGCCACGCCAGCAAGGTACCTCCAAGTCTCTCTTTTAGGTCTCCATCTCTATCACGTCTTTGTGGGAAATCTGTCCTTGAGGATGCAGTTCCATAAACCTTTCAGCTGGGGACGGGGGGAGAAGAGGGAATCCTAGGAAACTTGCTTTCAACTGCCCCCACGTATCGCATCCTGCCAGCACAACAGCAGCCAGCAGCGCCAGAGAGCTTGCCCGGCACAACATACAGCACAACGATTCCCTTATTTCCTCCATGCTTTCCCATCTCCAAACACAAGAGAAGTGCAGTGAAAGACTTGAGAGAACGACAAGGAGGAGCGATGCCACGTTATCCTTGTGATACAGACCTCACGACTCACCCTACAAGGATTGTTACTGAGCATGAAAGTTTGTCATATCCCTGGAAGTTACATACAAGCAGCGATCTACTACCTAAAAACCAAAATATTCATGGATGTCACTTTAAATAATAGCCACAAATTCTTTTAAAGCATTAGGAGCATTTTAAAAAGGATAAAGCAATGTGTTTTGCATCGGAGTTGCACTAGGAATAACTTAACACTCCTGTCACTGCTTTTAAATTCAGTTCTTTTATTTAGCAGAGATACCATGAATTCGCATGCATCTGAACACACAATGATAATCAGCATTTGGCTTTCATGAGCCAAAAAGCTACGATTAAGTCCCTTTCTCTTTCTAAAAGCAACAGCAAAAAGTTACTTTCGACCAGGCTGAAATGCCAGAAGACAAAAACATCCTGTTTGCTTCAGGTTCAGTGCTTATAATTTGTATTTCCTCCTCCGTGCCCATCATGTTCTGAAAAGATTTCACTTCCACACTAGCAACTGTAGCTAACAGCTTTTCTCAAAGCCGCCACAGAGCCGTTCGAGGAAGGGTGCACAATTCCCACGGCAGACAGACCTCAGGAGCTCAGGACTAATTCCCATCCCAGAAAGCCTTTTAGGAAGCACAAACACCGTGTTCTGCTCACACCTCGTCCTGCAGCGCGGATGAAACACAAAGCACACGCCGATGTTTCCTCCGCATTCCCAATGATCGCCGTGTGGGACATAAAAACAAAACGGTTTTCCACACAGGGCTCCCTTCCCACTCGCTCATTGGAAATTAAGGATGCAGAGAGAGCCATCCCGGCCATACGTGCCTGCTGACGGCAGCTGGAAATCAGCTCGCTGGGTTTCTCTGCAACTGCCAGTGCCAAAAGGCTGTGCCCGAGCGGGAGGCCCCGACACCCAGAACGGTGCTTTGGGCTGGGGATCGCGCTCCGGCCGTCTTGCCACATTTACGCCTAAAGACAGGCTGCATATAAATCACTTTATAAATAACAGGAAAAAGCTGCGAGTAAAGGCATCTTAGCAGGACTGGAAATTGGAGATTTAATGATGACAACACACTCCTGACCGCAAGCAGCACAGGTTTCGTGGCTTACAAGATAAATGACAAAGCTCATCTATTTTCTCCTATTTAAGGCTACAGATTGGTAAACGCTAATTTGATTTATTACGGGTCGTGTGTGCATGCATATAAAGTGCCACATTTACTTTTATTTTTCTAATAGATTGATTTCCCTACAGGAGAGACGCTATTTTGAAGGTCAAACTGGAAGAGACTACAGATAAACTAAAAGAAGAGATTAAAAAAGCCTAACACCCATCACTACAGCTTCGTAATTGCTCGGTAAATCTGTACTGCAGACTGTATCATCCTACATTTTGCTCTGAGAAATTCACTATACGAGGTTATTAAGAATATTCAGAAGACAATTTTACTCCAAATTATATATAAAGTGGGTGCAAAGCAATTAAGAGAAAACAACGAAGTTTAACACGATCTACTCGAGCGAGCCTTGAACAAGCAGTTTGGGCAGAAGCTGGTTTTCCTGGTCCTTTTGCCTATTTGTATGCCAATGACTACAATATGCAAAACCAGCCTGGCAAGAGTTAAGCTACGCGTTGCATGCGAAGCCCAAAACTTGTAACATCTTCTGCTTATCTTCAAATCAAAGGACTACCACTTTGGGTCCCCTGACATAAGCTTCGCGCCTTAATGATGTTGTAAAGCCATCCACAAACAGGTTCAACAAGATACGATGCTCTCTGATAACACAATTTGAAATGTGAATGCCAGTGCTGAAATAAGAATTCCTTGTTGGTCCCAGGCAAGTAACCCTGAAAGGTAAGGGGCTGCCATATGAGTACCTACCAGTCACACGGGCACGAGCTCTGGTTTGCACCTTCATTACTCAAAGGTGTCATCAGTGCTGCAAAACTAGTCATCAAAACCAAGTCACTTCATTAAACTCCTTTAAACTCTCACAATTTATTAGGGAAGCTTTGCACATTCCTGTTTGCCCGATGACCGGGGCCAGTCCTTTTCATTAAGGACGTGAGGATGCTCTGCAGGGGCACGGCAGCGCTCCCTTTGGGATCCGCGTGCAATAAGCACTGTTCGAAAGCCCCGAGGGATACACGCAAGTAAGAGGCACATGCAGAGGGTGGCCAAAATAAAAGCTAACACTCACCCAGTTTTTAACAGGTAGTTAAAAAAAAAAAAAAAAAAACAACGCAAAACTCCCTCAAGTGCTACTGGAAGCAAGCTCCAGGAAGACGTGGAAAATGCTCATCACCTACGACAATGCACAAGGAGCAGGTCCTAAGAGCCAACAGATGAACTGAGCAGACCAGGAGCAGGGCCCTACTCTCTTCTGCAGAAAAGCATCATAAAAGACAGCGAGCTGCCTAGCGGCCTGTCTTCCTTTTTCTCAGGGAGGGAAATAAGAATGCAGGTACAGCAGAGATGGAGAAGCACGCAGCTGCGTTAAATGCTGCAGAGACGTGAGCCGATTCCCGCAGCAGCCCGTCCCACACCTTGCAACCCCTACACAGAGGAGGGAATTCTCAGGATCGCTCGCTGCTTTCCAGAAGCGCATCCATCACGGACAACCGGAACCGACGGCTGTCCCCAGACACACGTGGCACACCGACGGTCACTGCAGGCACTGCAGCACACCCCAGAGGGTTGCTCTCAGGGAAAGCGTGCTTCTCTCCAGGCGAGAACTCTCACGTGTGTTTACTATAAAAACCAGGAAAGCAAGACGCAAGACTTTGCAAGTCACCTTAGAAAGCACCAAACGTGCTCAGCACACTCGGTGACACACATCCAAGTGCCAGCAGGAGAGCGGATGCAGACGCTTGTTTCTGAGACCGGTCCATTCCCTGGAACCGAGGGTGTGGGGATGCCGAGGGCTGCTCTCGGCACCTGCATGCTCCAACACCAGGAGCTGGCTGAGGCTGCAAGTATTACCTGCAAAGGCTGTCTAGAGCATCGTCTCACTTGCTTACAGCACTACCAAGTGCTACAAGTTGAAGTTTCCTATGCCTTTTACCTAGCCAGGTTTGGTAATTCCTAAAGTTTGTCACTACGCATGCTTGCTCCTTCTCAAATTCCATTCCTCAACAGAAAAACAAAGAAAAGAACAGACCAGAAAAACAAACCAAACAAAATTTTCTGTCTGTCTTGCTAAGATTCTGGATCCTGACCACTTGTACACCAATTTAAAAAGAAACAACACCAAGACTTGCCCAAAAATAAATCCCTAAGAGCCAAACGTGCAATTACCATGCTTTAGTTGATCTAACATAACTAGTTACTCCATACTAACTTGTTCTTCTACACTAACCACCAACAAAGACCCAGCTGGTTAACCAGAAGCTGTCACTCCTCCTCGAAGCAGCGTTTCCACGCTGCAGGAAGGGGAGCTTTCACAGCTGGAGCAGCTCGTTGCCCTGGAATGCAGCTCAGCAGGAGCCGCTTCGAGGTCCAGCTGAGGACTACACCTGCGCTGTTTCAGTCCTCCGGACCTGAAGCTGAAGTCCTACCCCATCCTGGGAAGCAAATGTTGTACTGACACCGTTCTGCCACCTTCGCAAAGCCCGGGTTTTCGCTCTTGAAGTGCACGTTCTGCCCTGTGAGAAAGAAATAAAGCACACGGACATGTTCATCGTACAGGCAGTGACTACAGACACGGCATCTATTCGTCAGATCGAGGAGCACTGGAGTAAAACCACACACGGGAACAGCAAGCAGTTACGCACATAAACAGGCGCTCGCCAGCATAAGCAGGTAGGGTGTTAGAAGTTCAATCCACTGGAATCAAAGCGCCACCAAAGAATTAATGAACCGGCACATTCATTAGGTTTTTCACATGCCTGGCAAGGCTCTGCTGGAGGTGCACTTCCAGAGCAAATTTTAAAACACGTTAAGTTTGTTAACCTGAAAGTAAAATACTTGCAAGCAAGAAAAAAAAAAGTTATAAAAGAAAAAAGGAAAATCAAGTGAGGTTTTCATCACATGAAGAAAGAGAATTTTCTCTCAAGTCTCATATGGTAAAAACGCTGCCCAAATATTGCCAGAGGGGAGGCAGAGAAGGGGCAAATCCCACGAGCTCTGAAAGGACACTCAGCTTTCGGATTTTTGCTTTTCTTTAATGGGTCAAAAGGGCACAGACTCAGTTCAATAGAAATAGCTTGGTCGGAATTTAAAATTAGCTTGGTACAAAGGAAAAATAACTCCATGACCTGCTTAATCCACCCAACAGCATGTGTTAATAAAAAATAATGTTTCCATTCGTTTGATATCCTGCATTCAGGATACAACTTCTGTCCAGAAACTGTCTCCAGAAGAGCCAGGGGAAGCTCAAGTATTTCCTTCACATTGACACTTAAAACAAAAACACAGAAACCACCAGACAGCAGTCCTAAAACACGACTGGTGAATAAGAGCCAACCCCACCTTTTCTCAAGTTGCCAGCTGAAATAAAACATAGCTGTAGTACTTCAAGGGACAGAAATGAACAGCTTGAACTAGAAGATAAATATTAATGTGGTTTTGCTTCTTCTGTATCTCCTGAAAGCATCAGACTGCAGTGTTTCATCTCTGAATGAAAGCTCCAGCAAGGATGAATCTTAATTGACTCATGAAATTAGGTTACCGACAACAGTGGATCTAAAACATCTATAAAAGTTTGCCAAGAAGTCATTTTAATTGGCAATTTAGATGCCTGCCGTAATTATGCGCTTGAAATCTCTTCAACCAGCGAACAGCTCCACAGATGGCAGAATCCAGAAGAGGATTTTATTTACCAAGTCGGAATTGTTTCTTATTCCAAAGTTCGAACATAAAAGCACCTTCCACCAAGATGTCTTGGCACGACGCAGCTCACCCAGCGTTTCCAGCAAGAGAAGGCAACTTGCTTCTCAAAGTCTGTCAAACGGAGAGCACAGAGGGTTAGGGAAGAGATCGGCCGCAGGCCTGGCCCCCTGCCACTCCTCCAGGTCTTTGAAGACTGCAGCTCTCCCTGCCACAAGCCCTAATGAGGCTGGCAGGTAATAAATGCCCTGAGGACCGGGGAGCACCTGTGCTGGGTCTGCCTGGCATGGAGTTAATTTCCTTCGCAGCAGCCTTGTTTCGGATTTGTGAGCGAAACCTCCAGAGCAGAGGCTGGTCGGGAAGGGTCGGGGCCGCCTGCCCCACGCTACCCGCGGAGCTGCCCCATCCGTACACCGCACTGCTGGGCTCCGGCCAGCTGGGGCTGAGCTGTTGGTTTTGCACCACCTGGCTTTGTTTTATTTTATTTCTGGTTTTTCCTCCGTTGCTGATAACGCTGGTGGGTGGGCGGCTGCGTGGGGGCGAGCTGCCTGCCCGCTGACCCCCAGCACAGCCACGGCTGGCGGCTTACCTGGACCTGTTCCTGCAGCGACGGTGGCAACGAAGCGAACATCCGAAAATTCAGCGTGGGAGGCACGTGCCAAGCAGGTTCATGGCAGAGAGAATCGCGTTTTGTTCTCGCCGGTCTATAGATTTCTGGTAACAGGTCACAAGGATCAGAGCCAACTGAGACGCCAGCGCTCTGCTCTGCAGCTGAGGTAAGGCTGCAAAATTTGCTTCGTTCTGCATCAGAACGAGCAACAAAAACTGCCCCGCACACTGAGCGCAGCCCTGCTGTCAGCAGCATTACTTAGCGAGCGTAAACACTTCTCCGGACAGAGAAGGCCCTAGCAGAAGGGTGACGCACTGCATTAGGAGCCGATGGCTATCCCCAGGTTCACTCCAGCCAAAACTTCTGTTCTGTGGCCAAGGAGAGTGGCCTGCAGAACTTGTACCAAACCCAACAACACAAACAAACGGACCAAGGAAACACGATTTCAGAGTAGTATTTTCTCATGCAAAACACCTCGCTGAAATTCCCGCAGATTTTTGTAAATGCTCTCAGTTTTAACACTGCATTAATATTTGAGACACTTGGGTGCAGTGCTCTTTGGAGTTTGTAGCGTTCTCTTGGAAACCAGGAAATCATTGTTCACAATTCTAAAATACCCTAAAATTCTATTTTACACGCCTTCCCTACCCATGATGCGTAATGCTAGACTTGATGGTGACTGATACACCAGCTCATTTCTAGCCGTGCTGTTAAAAAAACAGTAATTCAAAACTGCCTTGTAGAACTAGTTGCTCCTTACTAGGCTCCTGAAGGATTTGTCTGACTTGAAAGAGGGACAAGGTGGGAAGCAATCGATAACTCCAAGCACAGTGGCTCTTTTGGTATATCCAACTTTGTCAATAGATATACAATCAACCATTTATGAACTATTTATCTTTGAAGCAAAACTTACTTGGAAGACAAAATTAAGCGTGCTTCAATATTTTTCATCATACTGTAACCACCCCTCTAAAGTGATCCTTGAAGTTTAAGGATATGAAGGCAGTTATGGCGTATAAGATCACTAGAGAAAAGAAAAGCCCGTCACAGCTCAGTTTATAGGTCTTCCTAATCAACGGCGCTTTTTAAGCTTTGTCTCCGCGGACCCATTCTCTCCAAGCAGGCACAGTTTTGCATTTATTCTCTGCTAGGTACTGTACTACTTCTCTACTTACAAATCATGTTCAGGAGCCTGTGAAAAATTAAGATAGTGATCGTACTGTAAATAAAGCAGGACTACACAGCCGACTAACCGAGTGCAAAGCCCCACAATGTAAGCAACTGTATTTTAATGCCTACCAACCACTCCTCACGCAAATTCTGCAGCACCAGCTCATACAAACAGCTCACAGAAACGTTCCTGTGAAGACAGCAGACCGTTTCTTAAGGAGTTTTAAGATTATACCAGAAATTCACAAGTTTTAGAAAGTAAGGGTGTTACTTCTCTAACTGTCAAGGGTTGCTTTATTTAAAAAAAAAAAAAAAAAGCTAAAATTTGACTTCATAAGCCAGGATACGTATCTCTGTTCAGTGCTCGCTTTTAATAAAAATTCCACCTACTTGTCTGCTTGGTAGCATTAATCCTCTCTGATAATAATGTTAAACTACGTAAACTATGTTTACGGCCATATACATAAGGCCACGTGTACAAAGTTATTTGCATCTTTATATTTAGATAGCATTTTTTTATCATCATTAAACCACAAGACTCGATAGCTTTTCTGCTGTTGTGCAAAGCCTAGGAAGAACACACGCAGTGGCAGAAGAGCACAGCTTCTTCCCCAAGTTCCAGCTGTCCCGCAAACAACCACGCTTGGTGAGCTAACTCCTCAGCAGCCTCACCACGTACAGGATTTTGAATTGGGAGTTACCGAAAGGACCCTTGCTTTCACTTGCTCGCACACTGCAGGGAACAAAGCCTGCGCTGGCCTCTGCCACCTACGTGCCCCTGGCTGGGTAGGTCCGAAGCGAGCGACACGAAGCGCAGAGACATCTCGGGGTTCACACGCCGCCCGTCGTTACTCCTTCCGTAGGATAATCAGTTCTGAACTATCACGAGAACCAAAATACAATGAGCTGTGTTGACGGATTCTTTTGGGAGCCCTAAAAACCGACCTAGAAGAGTTAAAGCAATGCTGGTGAAAACCTAACCAAGCTATCAGCTCATGAACGCGCGCTTCTAGACTGCGCCATGAGCATGGAAACTCCTCAAAGGTTCGTCACATCCCAACAGCCCCAACCTCAAACCATCCACAGCTGAACTGCAGAGCAAAGGAACTGAGCCCAAACAGGAGTCCCACAGATCTGGGGTTCCATTAAACCAACGCTAAGCAGGGACATCACAAATCCAACAGGTTTGGGACTATCAAACCAAGAGGGCCAAGATTAAAAGGCCCAGACGCATTCCTGCCGCTGCAGGAAGAATTCACCTCTTGTGCCCGCTCCCGTCAGATTTATAAACACTCACAGGAGGAAAACACTGCCCAGCCTCCTGCGTTTCCTGAATGGAGGGCAGTTGTAACTCGCTGAAATCTGTCTGATTAGATTATGTGCATCACAACGTATACCGAAATAATCTAAGGATCCGTCTAGACAAGCAAATGAATTTCCAACCGTTTAAAAAAAAGCAAATTTAAGTAAGCTGGGTCTATTCTTGTACCCTACTGATCCTGAAAATTAAGCCATTATCTTTGTGCACTGAACCTACAGTACGTGTTCGAGGAGCATAACTGAAAGCACCAATAAGCCACGTTTGACACATTCTAATTGCTTGCTGCTTTCACGCAACGAGGCTCTAAGCCTACAGAGTAAATAATTACATCATCATCTGTTCTTCTCACAATAAGCTGTTAAGAATTAGAGGTCTGAGATACCGAATTTTTTAATTCCAAATTCTACAGTGGCCTATTAAAAACAAAAACCACATAAAGGAATCAATATAATATATAACCTTTTTTTTTTGCGGCCACAGGAAGCCTATCAAAGCCCTGTATCTTCCGAAGTAGGAGATAAAAAGTGGCCAACTTTCTCAGGGCTGCCACTTCCCGATTTATTCCGCTAGACGAAGATGCCCCTGTGATCAGTTGTACATTCGAAGTCAGCAAAAACATTCGAGATGAGCACCCCATATTTAACACACTCTCTCTGCAGGCCTGATTTTGTGCATTGCTTTCAAGAACACGTAAGAGAAAACATTTCAGGCATTTCACAGAAAACAGACCGACCAGCAAGCACAACAGCGTCAAGGACACACATTTCTCTCCAGGTATCTTCGTGGCTCAGGCAACAACACTGAGTGAATGACTACAAAAAAGCCAGCTGGTAAATGGAAGCCCTCGCTATCGAGCAGTATGATGCAACATTGCACGGCTCAAGACCGAGCTACTTCAGATGCCAGAGGTAACGAATTATCTGCCGAAAAACAATCAGCGGACTTGCAAGTGAATCCTGCTTTCAAACAAAAAATCAGCTGGCTGGCACTACAAATAGCTACGTAAAAACACAGCCTTATCAAAGCGAAAAAGCCTGCCCGGTATGTTTTCCAGCCAACACTAACCTCACAGAGAGCTAAGCTTTTCGCCGTTGTTCTAGGTCAGCATGTGTGACATTCACACAGTCGGATTCACAAGAAGAAAGGCTGGAAGAATTAACAGTTCCAATGGTACCACCTGGCAGCTTAAGCAAGAACGTATCACAGAAAGCAGTCACAGTTTTAAAACAGATTTAAAGAAACCACGGAATCCTTAAAAGGGCCCTCCGTGACCACACTTACCAAACCAGCTACGCTTGCACAGATGTTAGCAAACAAACAACTGCCTGCACCACGCTCAATTTTCCTCTTTCAGTAGCACACCAACTGAACCCTTTAACCTATCCAGCCTTCAACTACTTCCAGGCAGGGTTTGTTATTTAATCATTTCTGTCTTGAACTTTTGTCTCCTGTTTACAATGTTACATTGGCATGGCTGAAGAGCTCGTTTTGGAAGAAACAGCCTATTTATTCCTGGACAGCAGCTGTCTCGGTGTTTCCTTTGAGCCCTCCCTGACGTGACAAGTTCGTTACGAGGTACTGCTGTTGGTTCAGGAAAGCAACACTAAGAATCACTCCTGATCTTAACCCAGATTGCCCTCAGCTCTGTCATGTGGTCAGAAATCCGTATGACTTGACAAGTATTTTAAGAAAAGCTATGTTTACAGAAACTGAAAACCCAGGGGATTACTCAGGGATAAGTCTCTGCTCGGAATTTCTTGCCTCCGTGCTAGTTTAGCCAGTTCTCCTACTTCCATCCCACGGCTTTACGTTTGGAAGTTACCCAAGTCACCGCTTCCAGAAATCGCCCTGAGGTTTTAGAAGTCCCAGAGCGCACTGGCATGAAGTCTGTACGACGATACAGATGTTGGTGCCCCCAGTAACAACAAGAACGTGGGGTTACCAAACTTTGGAAAGCTAAGTTGGAATTAAACAAATTTAATTCTTCTCGCATGCGTACGTTTGCAAAAAGGAAATGCTACGAGAGGCACATTAATGCCAACCCATGCTGCAGATCCCTGTCTCTTTTTCTTTTTGGAAGTTTAAGTGAAGGCCACGTATTTTAATCGAGAAAATTCACAGTAAACGAAACTACTACCTGCTTGCACCGAGCGTGCTTTGGCCAAATACTTCTGAAGGGAAAAGCCAGACTAGGGCAGACAGAAAACAGACAGTGAATGTGAGCACACATCCGAAATTCTGGCCTGCGAGTGCTGCAGAGTGACGAGTGCTTCTGAAAGGAGCCCTGAGTCTAAACATACAGATAGCACAAACAATTAATATCCAAATTAAGTAAGTGGCAACGTAACTTATACCTTTGTTACCATGCAGAAGTTCTGGTGGCATGTTATTTAAACAAAAGCCTCTTTTCCTGCTATTTTTCCCATCTTGCTCGCCTCCCTTTGAGGAGCTCTGTAAGAGAAACATCGAGGAGGTGACCGCAGAGCGACAACCAGACTCCTGCAAGCCCCGACAGCTCCGGCCTTCAGCCGGGGCCTCAGGGGCCCCTTGCGGCTCCCGCATCGCGCCGAAGTCGGGCTCAGCGCGTTCCCCTCGGGTGCCAGGGCTCAGAGTGCTTCCCGCGGCCACCCGGCTCCAAAAGCAGCCAGGAGAAGGGAAAAAGAAGGAAAGATAAAAAAATAATTTGCTCCGGCAGGCCTCGCGGAGCTCCAGTGCCTCGCAGCCCGTGCTGCACGCAGAAAGGCCTGGGCCCGGTCCGTGTCCTGGGCCCTGCCCTGGTCTTGGTCCCTGACCCCTGTCCTGGCCCTTGCCCTTGTCCCCGTTCCCATCCCATCCCTGTCCCCATCCCCATCCCCATCCCCGTCCTGTCCCCGTCCCCGTCCCCATCCCTATCCCGGGCCCTGTCCCCATCCCTGTTCTCACCCTGGCCCTGTCCCCATCCCTGACCCCATTCCTGTCCCCGTCCCTATCCCGGGCCCCGTCCCCGTCCCCGTCCCCATTCACGTCCCTGTCGTGGTCCGTGTCCTGCTCCCTGGCCCTGGCCCCATCCCCTGGCACCATCCCTATCCCCGTCCCCGTCCCCCAGCCGGGTCCCTCAGGCTCTGCCCCCGTCCTGCTGAGGCCCCGGCCCACCCCGGCCCACCCGGCCCCATCCCGGCCCCACGTAGCCCCAGGATCCCGCCGGGGCCGTGCTGTCAGGGCGGGCCCCGCCGGCCCCCTCGGCCCCGTCCCGGCCCCGTCCCGGCGCCGCCATTACCTGGCCCCGCGCTCCCCCGCCGCAGCAGCCCCCCCCCGCCCCGCCCCGCTGACACCCAGGCGGAAGTGCGGCCCTCGCAGCGGCGGAGCGACGTGCGGCTCCGCCAATCGCAAAGCGAGGCCGCGCCCCGCCGCCGCCCGGACAGGCGAATCGGTTCCCTCGTCCTCTCGCCAGGGGGCGGGGTGAATGCTAATGAGGCGGAGAGCTCCGCCGGCCCGGGCTGCACGGCCGCGGGGGGGGCTGCTGGCCAATGGGGCGGAGCGGGGGGCGGGGATATGCAGATAGCGGTGGGTACCGTGAGCCCCCGCGGCGCTGAGGGGGGAACCAGGCGCGTTTAGGGGGGAACGAGGACGCCTCTGCTGCACAAACGAGGATGGGGTCGCTGCAAGGGGTGTGGACGAGTGTCCTCTATGGGATGGCACATTGGTATCCTGTCTGTAGGGAGAGATTAAATCACCATAACTGCAGTAGCACAAAGCCACCTCCTGGTTGACGGGTGGGAGAAGAAGCCCCCCCCCCCCCCCCCCCCCGTGTCCTATGGAGCGCTGCGGGGGCGCTTTGTCAGGGGGTGGTCACTTCAGTGCTGTGCACGTTCTGGTATTAATAACTTATCCTACCCGGTTAAGGTTTGCCTGGTTTTATGTGGTAAATTCTGTTTAGTCGTGGGGTACAGCGCGTCACCCGCAGGCCTCAGCGTTCAGGCCCTTCGCCCAGCACGGCCTGCTGTCCTCTGTGGCCTCGGAGCAGGTCAACGGGCGCCTGGAGAGCCCAGCGAAATGCCCGGCAAAACGGGGCTCAGGAGTCCGAGTTGCGTCACCAGGAGAGCAGCCTTCATTTCTCTCCCCTGAACTTGGCATTTGTTCGCACACAGCCGTTAACTTGAGGCAGCTTTGTAATCGCCCCCCTCGTTTCAGAGGCAGACTTAAGCAGTCGACGTTGTTTGCGAATGTTGATGCAAGTATCAAAACTCTGAGTCAGGAGCTTAAAATGAATTTGATTCATAACATTTCTCTTAGATAACACCTATTCTGCTCTTTTTATTTGCCTTCTAGTTTCTGAATCTGCAAGGAGCTTTGCCTTCACATGCGCTTAAATGTCTTTCATGATCAAAGAGACTCAAAACTCTCATCCTCCCAAATGCCTCCCGCCCTCCCTCTTCATACTTGAAAGCTAACAATCAAACGAATTCTCACTGGACCCAGCAACCAGGACTTTAAAAGGAAAAGGGAAAAAAAATATATATATATAAACTAAACAGAATGCGAAGCATGCACAGAGCGAGGTGCTGCAGATCAGCCAGATGTAACAAGCATCTTTCCTGAGGAGTTAGGAAACCAGTCAGTCTGGACGAATTACGTCTCCTATCACAAAGTCGAAAAGACCCACTGGTAATGGCCCAGGGAAGCCTTGTTGTCCTCACGAGCAGGAAATCATCCTGGACATCAGGAGGAACAGGCACAAGAGTTAAGAAAAACCAGTCAGGAAGGACAAGCTGGAGACTGAACAAGGAAGTGGAGGGAGCAAAGGAGGGAGATGAGTCACAGAAATACTTATCCTCAAAATTATCTTTCCCAACAATTGGTACACTTCTGAATGCAAAGCAAATAGAGCATTTTGACTCTTTAGCGCAGAGCTTTTTCATCTGAGGAAGTTACAAATGCTTTTAACAGGGGAATGACTCCAAGGCCAGTGAGGAAGTCATCACTGCCAGAGACCTCTGCCACCAGCACAAGTCATTGTGTCGAGGCTGGGATTACGGACAGGAGGGCCGGGCAGCGTGGCTGCACTTCGGGGGCAACCCTGGCTTTGGGCACACGCGAGGGCTCTGGCTGCAGAGCAGAAGCTCGCTGCAGACCAAACACCATGAACGCCCTGTTCATTTCTGGTTATCTGCTGTAGACAGCAAGGAAGTCTTGCACGGATGGATGGTGGTCAGAGGTAGGAATGGAGGCAGAGACCCTGATCATGACAGAGTTCATTCCTCCACCTGCACTTGAATAAAGTGAGTATGTTTTTAGAGGTTCAACAGCAAAACCACAAACCATTCCTTTGCTACCTGGCTCCCTCCTGCTATCTCCAAGCACTTTACATGGCACACTGTATGCCGATTCTGGAGTATTACTCACTCCTAAATGAGCTGACAGCTCCTGGCCATCAGCCACATGCTGACAATACATGAGACGTGAATTAACAATGATAATGCTCCTTGCTCTGGAGCAAATATAAGTTCTTAAATAAAATCTCCCTGGAGAATTTCTCTCACACGCTGGGATTCAGGAGTGTTCAGGGGAGCACTGCTGGCTCTGAGGATGTGTTGGTCTCTCTGGATCCAGTCTTGCTACACCCACACGTTGGTTTAGCCCTGCGGTGATGCAGGCTGTGTTGCAAGGCAGGTGTTGTTGGACTTATCTTTTGGGAATGCAAAGCTTTGGGAGGAGAGGATAATTTGTTTCATTCTAAATCCTTTTATAAGATCTTACTAATTTGCCCAGAAAGGTGTGGGGGTTTTTGTTTTTTTTTGTTTGTTTTTTGTTTGTTTTGTTTTGTTTGTGTGTTTGTTTCAGTAAGTCATTATTCAGCAATCCATCAGAATTTAAGCTCACCATTTAGTACATAAATGCCCATACTTAGCAAAAAAAAAAAAAGCCAATTGAAATTTTCTTCTGTTGCTAAATATTCAAGGTTACTCTCTAGCAGTATTGAATCAAATGTACAGATGTATATTGGACAGGAACAAGAATCTAGATCCTTATTTGTTTCCCTCTTGTGCTGGCAATGAGAGGAGAGAGCAGTTGCCTCATAAAGGAAATGGCATTGAAAATTTTGCCTTGCTGCCAAAAGTTTTGCAATGTTAAACATAATTAAAATGGGTTTTTACAGTGGAAAGTACAGAGCAACTGCCTCATTCCTAGGTGTAACTGTCAGCTCCATGTGTAATAAACCCAACTGTTCACCTACTGTGGAGCAATGCAATCCACTTCAAAACTGTTCCAAGAAAACCGTGTCACTACAGCAGGTTTACAAATGACGAATTGCAACAGAATAAGGGAGGGCAAAGTGGGAAAACAAAACGCATTGATCCTGTGCTCTAGAGATAATCCCATTCCTGTGTGGCATGCTACTGCACAAATACACATTGTCCTTCACCGGTTGCAGGTAAGCAGAGACAAATGCCTCTTCTCTCCTCCTTCAAATGGAGCCAGCCTGCAGAGGCAGCCACTTCAGTCGCGGCGTGTTTGGGCAAGTGCTCACCTCTGCCACTGGAAGCTCTTTGCAGATGACTCCTGGCAAGGGCACTTCAAAACCCAAACCATTTGCTTAGCAAGCACTCCAGTGACTTCTGCCTGACACTGTCAGTCCCTGCCACGCGCTGTGCTCGTCTGCAGATGACCGGGGCTCCCAGCACGCCACTTCTCCAGACCCACTCGTGCTACGGGAAACCCAGAACAAATCCGGAGTTTCCCCTTGCATCAGAGAGTTTCAAAGACACGGCATTGTCCTTGCGGGTATGTGCTGAGTGCGCTTGGAAGCATTCCTTCTCCTGTCTACAAACAGCTGCACTTCACAGGAGCACGGGGCTTGTCCATGCTTGAAGGCTAATTTGTTCTGAGGGAGGGTGTGAATTAAAAGCGCAGTAGCGATCCAGAAATATCTCTGGGCAGCTAAGGCCCAAGGTATCACAACAGTTGATTAAACACACCATCGCTAAATGCAAGATCAGCGGAGAAATGCCACGAGCAGCGCACCCAGGAGAGAAGAGGGTCGTGCAGCGTGGCGGGGCCTGGGGCTCGTCTCCTACCACAGCTCCTGCCTGATGGAGCTGTGCCATCAGCCGCACAGCGAGACCGAGGACTGGGTGGGATGGGGGGAAGGAACAAGCCCCAGAAGAACGCAAACAGGACTGCAGCGAGGAGCACAGCCCCTGGTTGTTGCCCCTTGGGTGGTGCCTTTTGCGTGGGCAGATGCCAGCCTGGACAGCTTCAGTGTGCCTCTGGCTCAGGTGGAGGTGGTGGTTCTCCCCTCCTGTTCTCTGCAGTCCTGCAGTTTGCTTGTTAAATATTAATCGTGATTATTCAGGTAATAAGACGGCACACCCGGTGTCACGCTGTGCTGGAGGCTGTGCAAACATGGAATAGGAAGAAACTTTCTGCCTCTGAGAGTTTGCATTGAAGGCACTCCCACTTTCCAAATGGGCGCAGGCTGCATCCAGGTACAAGTGAGGCAGACACAACTTTGCAAAATGTGAAACATCCAAATGTTCCACGGTCTGAACAATAAAGGTTTCCTCCTACAGCCTGTCCCATCTTGCAAGACAGACATTATAAGTTCTATTGACTGGAATACTGAATTTCAAGCTGCTGGCACTAAAAAAAAGGAAGATATTGTGAAGGAGCTAGTGTCACATAAATGTATTCAATAGAAAAAAGACATTAAAAAAGCAGACATTGGTAATACTGATAAGGCTTCAGTGAAGGACCCGGTAATGCTGAAACCACATGAATTTTAACCAGCATCTTGAGGAAAAGCAATTCAAGAGAAAAAGGAATCCACAAATAATGAGGAACATGGCAAAAGCTGAATAAGTAGAAATAGCCAGTCTGTTAAAAGGCTGAATAAGCATGTTCTTTGTAATGGCATGTAAAGGAAAAGGCACAACAGGCTGTGTCCTCCGCTTCAGTGATAATTTCCCTGGGAGCTGCACGCATTCAGCTGAGGGCAGCGCAGGGTCTGAGCCACTTCTCTTCAGTGTAAACTAAAGTTTTGAAATTTCACATAGTCAAAGTTGTAAAAGCTTAAAAGCCAAATGCTGAATGTCCAGGGACTTTCCAGGGTAAGTGAGAACGTTTCTTAAAATACATGCTTTCTCACAAAGTCTAGAGGTTACCCTGCCGAATCCTGAACTCTTCTAATTCCAGATACGACTTTGGCACTGGACACTTCCACTCCCGGAGCCAAGTAGCGATGAGCAGGAGGCTGTGCTCAGGATGAGAACAGTTGTGCAAAACTAGGTCAGCTCCATATCCCGCCTCACCCTCCCTGGGAGGAAGGTCCTTGCGTTTCTTCCACCTCCATAGAAGGGAACATGGGGATGGATCAGCGTCAGCTCCCAGCTTTAATCACCCCCACATTTGTACAGGGCTTGGGAAGCACCAGAAGAGCCCCTGCGGAGCCCGATCTCTGGAAACTTGCTCCTGCTGCAGGCTGGGCACCAACGTGCCTCGGCTCTTTCTGTTTCAGGAGTAGATCTGAGGATGCTCCATTTTCCCAGCGCCCGTGCACCACCACGCTGCCGCTGGTTTATCTGCCAGCAGTCAATGATGCTTTCTATCCTAATAGAGGTTTATTTGTCAAACTTGGCCACAAGAGTGCCTTATTTAGAATTAATTACAATGTCTGGTTTTAGCTACATGTACAGCAGCGTGGCAAGTCACCTTTGTACTCTCTGGACCAAATTTCTATCTGTGGATGTCAGCATTTACATCAGAGACTAATTCTACAGCTTGTATGATGCTTTCGTTCTGGAAATTTCAGTCAATAGAAGCTAATTGTATTTATTGATGCGAGATCAGAATTGATGTGTGAGTAAGATTTAACCTGACTGAGCGCTTCCTTGGTAACTTGTCTCCGTCTCCAGGATCTCACCATCACCAGCAGCTGACCGGGATAGGTGTGCACGAGGCAGGGCGAAGGGATGCTCCTCACAGCCCAGAGCAAAAGGGATACTTTCCTTTGGATCCTCCCCACACTAAGTCAGAAAGTCAAACAGATTTCTACTGCCCAGGTAATGCAGAGGTGTTGCTTATGTCAGGTAAATTAATTTCAGTAAGTTCCTTATAGAATTAGATACAATTAATTCAGTAGCAGTGTTTCCCCAACTCAGCACCAGTTCCCTCTGCACATGCTTTGTGTCTGAAATGACAGCAGAGGAGAGTTTCCTGTAGCACGCACGTACCGTTCCTGTATATTTTCAAGTACACCTGGCGAGACGTCCACACTGTGCCCCACAGCACAGGGAGGAGCCTTCTGGACCGGCGGAGGTCCCAGCATGGGGACAACTGCCCTCCCACTGGGGTGCCACCTCCTCACCACGCAGCACAGAGCTCAGGCAGGTACTACCCCCGGAAACAGGTTCTGCAATTTTATAAAAAGTCCCTGACTTTAACCCTACCACCTGTAGCTGCCAGTAACACCTGGGAAAAAAAAAAAAGGGGGGGGTGTATTGCAGATAAGCTTTTTTACTGATAAACTATAGGCTGTTCTAAATCAGTTCAGCACGTAATTTTCTTTATCTTTGCAAAATTACCACCATTAATCCAACAAATATTTATACGCACATATTACTTGCTGGGACAGTTTTCTGCGCTGAATGTAACAAAGTCCTGTTAACTGGTCCCTAAGCAACCACTAGGACTAATTAGTAACCACTAATTCACACACATCCATCAAAATAAGATCCACATTCATTTTATGCTTCAGTATCTTTTGTGCTTGAAAATCATCACGTAAACTTTCCAGAAATAAATGATACTAATTTGCAGATTGGTTAAAAAAGGAAAAGTATAAAAATGGTCTCATTGTGATATTCCACAAAAGCAAATCATAAAATACATGGAATAATTGAGCGTGAACAAAAACAATCAGCTCCTGTCCCAGATGGAGTTGGAAAGTTTGGCTCTAGATCTGACGTCTGCTGTACGAGCAACCCCAACAGGAAGAGTAACTACGATGCCTCTCTCTTCAGCTCCTGTGTCAGCTACAGCTGACTCTGTTTGCTTTTAGCCCAGAGGAGGGACGGGGAGCAGAAGGAGAAGAAAAACCTTAATTGATATTCACAGTGATGTCTTACATGTTCAGCATTATTTTTGTCTAAGGGAGCTCTTTCAGAAAATGTGAGAAAACAAGTTATTAGGTAAAAGAATGGCCATCAGAACTGAAGAAAGGACTCCGTTGGGAAGGAAAAGACTGCATAACTCTAGGTATTAAAGTACCATGAATCATTTTGGTTGCCATTTATATATTTGGAAACTGAAAAGTAAGACAGATTCAGATCAGCACAGTGGAAAAAAAGAGTCCATTACCTTATCTAAGCTAAATGCCAAACTGGAAGTCTCTAATGATCAAGGCAGATGGGTTCAATTTGCAGCTGACAAGTAGCCATTCCCTTATGCTGCCAGCGTAAGAATGGTAAAACCTCTCCATGACCCCATTTCCACGCATAAAACCCGATGTCCTGAACCCAAAGCTAAACCTGCTCCGGCCCTGGGGGCTGTGATGCCAGCAGGTGGCCAAGGCCAGTGACAACGCAGTTGCCAAGCTCTGCGTGGCCACCAAAGCCCCAGCCCTGCCTGCCATTTCCCAAGCGCGGAGCACGATCCTTGTTTTCCAGCCATCCAGCCCCAACGGCCGGGGCAGGCAGGAAGGAGCCTCGCCAGCTCGCTGTTAGCTGAGGGCTTCCAGCAGGGAGAAGCCCAGACAAAGAGCCTTGCTCCCCCCCGCCGTTGCTGCCCAGGGCCCGCTTCACGTTTGGATTTATTCCCTGTCACCGGCTCTGCCGGGGACGGGACCTGGCAGGAGGGCAGGAGGGGAAGCCGGCTCACCTCTGCTGGGTTTCCTCGGCCTGGCCGTTCCGTATGCAAAGCATGCTGCCATTTTTCAAGCCCTGCCACTTGGAAGCGGATTTTGCAGGTACTCTCTCCTCATTGTCACGTAGGGAGGGTTTTGGCTCAAAGCACGGCATTTACACTGGCATGAATAACGGGCAAGAAGACAGAACTCACAGGAAACTTCTAATGTGATGTGATTCATTACCAGTCCTGCGCAGTCTGAATTAAAACAGCATTACAAAAAAAAGAGAAAGAATCACTGAACCCCCAGGCTGTCTGGCAAGCAAGTGCCCCAGTAACCCTGCCGTGCTGGTGGGGATGGCGAGGGCTCCTGGCAGGCGGCTGCCGCAGCCCCCGGGCACAAAGCTGGGCTCTGCCCACGGCTGCCACCTCTCCATGTGCAGCCATATGGCCTCGGGCAGGGCCTTCGCACGGACCAGAAACAACTCTGCTCTGGGAGCGTGGGAGCGGAGGGAATGCAGCCAGGCCAGAGGGAGAAGGAGAAGGAAGGAACAAGGATCAATTAGCCTCTCATTTCCTCAAATTAGTGTTTCAGTTGTCATGAACACAGACCATCCATTCCAGAAGCAGAGAGCAGAGATTAGAGAGGATTTCGGGCAGCAGCAGAAGGATGGACTTCAAAGGAAACCCAAGCTCCTGCCTCCAAACTAGAGGCTGGAGTGAGGCTTGCCATCACCTACCATCATCTCCGCCTCGTCCAAACCCTTCACTCACCCACGACCAGCTGCGACATGCCTTCCCAGAGCACCTAGAGCACCTAGAGGACCAGAAGCATTGGAGAGCAAAGCTCTTTGCTCCCACCCTTTCCTGTCCTCCCCTGCATACATCTCCCCTGTAGAAGGAGCTGGGGCAGCTCTGTGTGTCAGCCCCATCCTTGCCACGACAGCCAAGGAAAGATGTCAGCCCCGACCATGTCCGCACAGGAGTAGCAATCCAGCCCACCCCGCTATGGCCAGCCCTGCGCTCAGCTCCAGCCTCGTCCCACGTTCACTCTGGGTCTGGGACTCCCCTGGAGCTGTAGCCGAGACCCTCACCAGCATGTGCCCCCCATCAGCTCAGCACAGAGACTTCGGTGAAGAACAGCCGCGGGGGAGAAACCTCTGCTCCTTTGCTTGGATGGCTCGATATGTGTGAAAAGTATTGCTGAAGAAGAAGAGCAAACGCTTGGCTGTGCCATACACGGGGCACCTGCTGATGCTCAGCCCTTTGTCCAGCTGCAGAGGATCAGAGCACAGACACGGTCTCCGGGAGATTGTGATGCTGGGTTTTCCAGATTTGCAGGCACTGAGGTGACAAAGTGCAATAGCTGGAAATGAGACAAATAGCCAACCCTGGCAGCACTCAGATCGGCGCTGGATGTTCTTCTAGCCCAAAGAGGCATTAGTCCGGAGCAGCTCCCTGCCAAGTGGCAGAGGAGACACGGCTGCCCTTTCAGCTATGGTGAACTTCATCAGGTTTTCAGTAAGAAAAACAGATTATCTGCTTGCAACAGCAGCCTTGGAGTGCCACACATGTTCTTGTTGCTTCAGGTGAATAGAAGCAGAAGGGCTTTTTCCTATCTTTTGTATGTGCAGCCGCTATTTAATGTAAATGTACTTACCAGAAATTGAACTCCCACACGAGTAATTTTATCCCCATCCGACATTTAAATTATGAATGCAATAATCTGCAGCACCACGAGTTACAAGGCAAGGCTAGAATTCCCGAGGCAAGAAGTCTATTTTTAGACCTTTCAAGCTCAAATTTTTACTAGCTGCAGAAATTTGCTTCCTTCTGCTGCTTTGGAAGTTAATTCGCATTGAAAGTTTCCGGATACGTGTTTCTGACTTTTGGGTGCTGCCTGGTCAAAACAAAACTGCTGCTTTCTGCCACCAAGCACTGGCGAAAATGTGCAAGGAGGAACCCCCAGCTTGCGGCTCTGTAGCTGGTGCCCAGGTCATGATTGCCTAATGTGGTTGTTCTGAAAGCACGGGGAAATGAAGAAATTGCTTGTTTCCCTTGATGACATCCTCCAGCTGGGATGTGACCTGGCTCGGGAGTTGTGTGTTCAGCTTGAACAGGGGCTGTGCAAATGCTCGCTGAGTGCTTCCAGTTTTAATCTGCATGACTGACAGCAGTTGTACAACTCTGCTGTCTAGAGACTGCGCAGAAGATGCTCCTGACTCTCATTTGCAAATGCTGTTTAAATTCATGGGTTATTTTCTTCTCTACTTTTTTGGAGGGCTTTTTTTCCTATCGTGGAGACTTGATGTTTTACTTGTTGCTCGTGTTCTGTGTGCGATACCCAAGAGAGACCCAAACACGATGCAGATCTCTTGTTATCCGCTTGTGCGTAGCAGTCCCAGAAAACAAATGAAAGCAAGAAAAGGCTCAGATACAGTACAAAAATGGAAGACCCTTTCTGCTGGTCTCTGCAAGGGGTCAGTGACATCTAGAGCATGGAACAACACCGGTCTGGGAAGAGCAGCTCAAGGATGAATCACCTTTTGCTTCATGTAAAGCCCTTTATCTCAGAAGAGGCAGGAGGCAGGGCTGATAATCATCGGCTGCCAAGATGTGATGCTCTTTCCAAATCAGGACTGGCAAGCAAAGCCTTCCACGTGAGTCTTGGTCTGGAATTACAGCGAAGCGAGAAATCCCAGCTCTGGCTCTCTCTTCCCTGGACAAATTGTCTCATCACCATTTCTTAATCAAACAGTGCCAAAACAGGAATGCTGGTACTGGCTCAGCTGCCGTGCTGGCCAGCCCTGAACCCAGCTGTGAGGCAGCTCAGTGGCAAAAGCTGAGCACCGCTGTTGAGCATCTGAATGTTGTGTGTGGGGCACATACAGAAGCAGAGGGTAGGGCTCTGCAGGAGCCCAGGCTCCCCAGTAACCCCCAAAGGCTCTAGCAGAGTAGATGGACCTTAATTTCCTTCCCTCTGCAGTGAAATGCACTGCTTTCCCCTATGTCATCAGGCTTTTGCTGTGCTTGGGGAAAAAAAAAAAAAAAAGATTGTGGCAAATGGAGGTGCAATTCTTTTAAAATGTTCTTTTTTTTTGAGAAGTAGCAGCAACAAAAATTACATGAAGATCAAAGAGGAAGGAGACTATATTCAGAGACAACTCAAAAAATAATATGGGGCAGTTGCTGAGCAACTCTCCAATGCAAAGTATTGCTATTTTCTGGTGCCTCCCCTGCCCGTACAAGAGGGACGGTGTCTAGTATTAGTCAAAGAAAAGTCTGTGTGATTGCCTGAGCACAATTAGATCTAAGGTCTTTGCAAACAGCTCCTATCAATCAACCTCCAGCCATTGATCTTACATCTAAAGCACTTATTGAAAAATAAATGATGCTTTTTTGATCTAATCAACTATTAAGGATTCTTTTCTTCCTTTTTGAGGCTAGGTAAATAAAATTCTTCCATCAGAACTTGCTTAATAATTATTCTGGACACACAGTGGACCAAATCCTGAGTGCGAAGCAAAGCGATGACTCAAAGGCTGATTTCTTTTTCTCCGGTCCTCATTTTTTGTTCGAATATCAATTCTTCCAACAGGCATTCACACAATTTGGTGCACAATGCTAAATTCATTCCCATAATCAGGGCATTGTCTGTTATCTGACTGGAGCCGCGACGCACATGTGCCGCGGGGATCTGCCTGCCTCAAAGTGGTGCCCAAGGATTTTACCTTCCGCCTCCTGCCGTCGGTCCGTCCCCGTCCCGCTTTTGTGCCGCGTCGGTTACAGCTGCAAAAACGCTTTTGTGCTCCGAGGAGGGACAGCGGGTTTCCATCCGTGGGGATCCTTCAGCATCAAGATCGTGCTAACGCCGAGTGCTGTCAGAGTGCGTGTGGCCTCGGGAAGGGCCGGGGGGCAGGTGCCATGACAACTTGGCAGCAGGGCTGGGACAAGGAGCGCAGGCAGGGGAACAGGTCAGATGGTCACCATCCATCGCTCCCGCTGGGGTCTCCGGGGAGGAGATGTTTAGATCCCTGATAGCCATGGAAATAGGAAGCTTCTTCTCGTTTTGTCGTAGAAGTGAATAAGCTTGGGGCTACAAACAGTGAGGAATTAGCGAGGCTGCACTGGGGCTGATGCAGGCGAGAGGGGCAGAGATGGTGTCTGCATTCGCCCTCTGCCACAGCGTGTCTGGAGGGCAGTGCAGGGCCCACCAAAGCACACCTGGAGCGCAGCAAAGTGGCCCTGCAGCCCCCCGGCACACACAGGGGTGTCACACCCAGAGGGACGCAGGACAAAGAGCCCGCAGCTCCAGTGACCTCCGCCTCAGCCTGCAGAAATGGGGGCACCCCACTTTCACATCAGGACGGGATGGAGAAGAGACGTGGCGTGCACGAAAGGGCCCTGCGAGCGTGACCAAAGCGAAGTCAGCCACAGAGACCGCACAGCGCTTCTTCCCAGGGGCCAGGACCCGAGGCAAAACAGATGCTTGACCCACGCCGGCATCAGCACAGCAGGGCTTGCCCTGCTATTTTCCAGAGTTTTTAAAAAATGCCCCTTTGAAAGCAGCGCAGCCGGCTCAGCTCTGCCTCTTGGATGCTGGCACGCTGCCACCCTTTAATTAAGTCTGCTGTTATGTCTAACGCTGGTGGCAGCATTTCAGGTCGGCGGCGCGGAGGCTGTGGGAATCGGCAGAGGAGATCAGGTGGCTGTGGAGCTCTGGGATGACTTGGATGTTTGAGTTAATATGCCAGAGTAATGGAGTCGATATTACCACACTTGCTGATCAGATCGATGGGGAGCACAGATCTAGCCAGGGCACGGCTCCTTTGCCTGCAGGGAAGAGGATGGCTGGGAGCAGAAAGCATTGGTTTGAAACCCAAATCCTCTTTTCATGGCACAAGCCATGGGTAAAACTACTGCCAGAGGCCTCTCTAATGTCCCCTGGCACCAGCGTGCCAGCTCAGCCCCAGACACCTACGCCCCTTGCACGCTTTGCTCTGTGCCTGGCTATGAGCTGAGCTCCCAGCACAAGCGAAAGGAGTGAGGACTGAGAAGGGGGCAGCTTCTGCATCTTTTTCTCTGTGCTGGAAAGCAGACCTCAGGTCCAAGTCTGGGTGGTTTTGGCTTCACTTCTGGTAGCTCAATGTGCAGCAGCTCAGACTCACACTGTTTCTTATGTGCTTCAATAAAAGTAGAGTCTGTGACCAACTGCATTTCACTGCTAGAGAGACTGTTCCTTGCAAAACACAACTTTTTGTGCTTTCTGCAGCGTCATTTCTCCTCACGCAGCCTCCTGGGAGGAGCAGCCTGTTCCTGCACCTCTCCCATACACACGAGCTGCTGTGGTTGTGCAACCCCAGGGCTGCGTTTTTACGCACAGGACACGGTGACAAGGCACACCAAAGTCTAAGCCCACTTCAAATACAGGTTTCCAGCAGCCACTGTGCTGCACGTCTGTCCCCACCTCAGCTGTGTCCTGCAGACAGGGTAAAGCTACAAGCGGGCAGTCTGCAAAATCAGCCTCACATTGCAAAGTGCTTTGGGATCGTGACTGGGAGGTGAGGCTCTGCCTCCACCAAGTGATCGGCAGAAAGAAGAGAAAAAAGCCTGCTCGGGGTTGCACTTCTGCAACTGCAGACTGGGGGGGGGGCAACACCCAGCGATTTGTATTCTGCCGCTCGTTTCCGTCAGCTGTACCCTGCTGCCCCGGAGAAGCTAATCTCTGCTTCGTCCCCACAAGGCAGTTTGATTTGATCTGCTCTGCTTGCGGATAGTGCCATGTACAGAATAGTGTTGCAATTAAATATTTTCTCCACTCTATGCTAATGAGAAGCAGGAAGAGCTAACAGAATGCACAATGGCAGATAATTACAGCCAAGCAATTACTGACACAATCCTATCTCCTTGGCCTCGCACTGCTTTTCCCACTGCTAAATGCTTGCCATGAGCCTGCCACAGCAGCCGGAGCTGCGAAGGTGGCGAGCAGAGCGGTGGAAAGGCTCCTGGAAGCATGTCGCCTGGATCCCCATCAGCCCTGGCCACACGCCCCTGCCATGGCTGAGCCTCGGCAGGGCTGCATCGCCAGTGCAGGAGGGGACAGGCTGCCTGCATCTGGTCCGAGCTGCTAAAACTAGGATCATTAAGAGAAAAAATATCTTAATCGCCATAACCGAATTAAAGGAAAACTAGGGAGCATTTCCCATCTGCTTTCATGAGGGCCTGTATCTGACCAGAACTTTGTGAAGTCTAGCTGCCCTAAATGGCCCCCCATGTGCTTTCCCAATCACTTTCATTTCTTGCTCAATCCTGAGTATCTAGGAGCTGCTGTTCAAAATACCCACACTTTGCACAATTACTTCGGATGTGAAACCCCCTCAGTGTGTGCTGATGCTCAGAAAGGGCTGTGGCAGGCTGGGGAAATCACGTTTAACATCAACAGAAGTAAACAAATGAGCACATTTTTAGACATGCAGGCTCAGACAGAATTGCTTTAAGCCAATGCCATAACATTCTTAAATGCCGAGCGTCACATGAAACGTTACCCAGAACCACCTCCCTCCTGTTCCCAGCCTGCTCGCAGACAAGTGGGACCCACGAAGCCTGGCTGTGGGCGCTGCAAGCAGCATCGGCGGCGTGTGATGCATTATTAACAAGAGGAATTATGAACTCTACTTCAAAAAACTTCTCAAAGCCAACCCCAGTGCCACTACACACAATTCTTTGCAAAATTAGAGACTGTGATTTGAGTTGGACGATTCATCTTGTACCTGAACAAATGCAATTAATTTAGCACTGTGCTCTGCGTCCCCTCCCTTTTTCCATTGCACTACGGCGTGCTGTCAGACAATGCAGAAGGACAGCACGAAACAAAGAGAAGGGGAAAACAGCATCTGATATTACAGGGAAGCCTTTCCTGCAAACCACCAAACTCACAGCGTAAATCAGAGCAAGACAAAGGGAATTAAAAGAGACAGAGCAATGCGCGAGGACAGCTTGGTGGGACAGAAAGCTGTGGATGGTCGCATCTAGGGAGATAAAAACCCCAGCTCCTCACCTTCTGGCAGAGCTTTAGCCACAAGGGAAGTACCAAAGGTGACCGGTGCCAGCCTGGTCCTGCTCCCTTCCCAGTGCCTCGACCATGCTCCTTCACCCAGCCCAGCGCCCTCACCCCAGCTGCGGCTCTGCACCGTGTTCCAAGCTTTGTTGTTGTCCTCTGTTTTCTAAGCGAATTATCAAGGAAACCTTTGCTCACCTCGCACCAATACAGCCTTCATTAGCTACTTCCACGTGGAAAAATTGCACATCATTGTCTTCTGTCTGTTTGCCATGAATTTTCAGGCTCACCGGTGTCTCATATGCCCTGGAAAGAAGAGCAAGAGAGACAGGTGGGGAATTATTTCTCGCTTCCCATTCCCTGCTAACAGGCAATGTTTCACAGCCTCAACTCAACTGAGACGTGTGGGAAGTGACAGAGCAAGCAGAATTTCTGTGGCTGTTGGCCTTGAGATAATCAGGTACGGGGTATTCAGGCAGGCTTAAAGGAGACCTGGCTCCCAGAATCCCCAAATTCTGGCTCATGTAGCACGCAGGAAAATTGCTGATTTACGATCATCCCTTGGAGGCACAGGGATCAGATCAGCGACCTGTGCATTACCGGCCACGCTGAGACAGAGAATGACAAGGGGGATAATGGCAGAGGTGCTCCAGATGGAAGACCTGACTCCCACGCAGTGAGTTTTCATACACCTTGTGTGACTCAGTACCTTAACTCACACAGGAGGCGTCTAACGTCGTCACTTGTCCTTGGCTTCTCCGAGCACCCCGCATCCTCCCTCCAGTGCAGCTGCACCCCTGCCTGGGGGGGTCAGCACTGCAGGACCTGATTTCTTACTGCAGAGGGGAGGACTTTCAGGTTTTTTTCCCCATTATTTCTTCCAGGATGTTCTGAACTCGGTGAAATCACAGTGACTGTTGCGTTCAGCAGCAGCTATGTAACATTTGAGTCTCCCGAGACAGCTTAGCTGAGTGGTTTCACAAGAAGAGTGCCATAACTGCAGTACGGAAAATAAGAATCTTGTTATTTACAGCAGCAGCAAATTCCCTGTCTTTACAGGGGAGCAAGGGTAGCACAACAGGCCAGAAACCTCAGCAAACACCAGGCTGGCTGCTGAAGTGGCTTTTGTTGCTAAAATGCTATTCATTGCAAGCTAATCCAATAAACAGTTCTGCTCAGGGTTCCAGCTCCTCTCTGGACCCAGGGGAGCTCTGGTTTCTTTGTCCTCCAATATTTTTCTGCACCAGTCTGACTCCAAATTACTGGCTTGTCTGGAGGCCAGAGCAGCCCAGGAACGTGTATTTGTGCTTGGAAGAGGAATGACAGTAGATAGCAGCAGAGGCAAAAACATCCTGAGCGTCGTTGCTGCTTCGCCTGCAGTGAGCTGATGCTTCCTAAATGCTTTACCTTCCTCCTGTCGCCGTATCCCTTTTAATCCCTCTTTGCCGTGCTTTTGTAGCCGGATGCCTGACATACTCTCTATTAGCCTCTGCTGGCTTATAACAAACATCAAAAGAAAGCCTGAAAAGACGAGGAATCAGAGATCAGAACCTAGAGCAATAGCTAATAGAAGAGAATACGTTAGGCACACTGAGGCTCAGTATGAAATACCTTTTCCATCTACCTTTGTTAGACAGATCTAAGTGCAGGCTTGACATCGACGTGAGCAGTCAGAGATGTGGCTGAGAAAAAGGTTTTTTATTAGAAATGCCAGGAGTCAGGGAAAATCCTTGCACAGATGAATTTCTTTCTCAATTGCACTGATCTGGAGACCCGTGAAGCATAGTTCAGGCTTCAGGAGGAAAGGGGCAGGTGGAGGAAGCAGCATCCTTCTGCTGGCAAACTTTTAACTGAGGAGCTGAGCAGGATCTGACCTGTTCAACCAGCGAAAAGGAGGGCAGAGGAGCCAAGGGTGACTGTGACTCACAGGGGGTGGGACAGGGAATCCAGCAAAGCAGATGAGGGCTAAAAGGACAGACAGACATCTTCCCCTCTAGCCAGGAAGCCTATCTTCCTTTGAAGGAAGTGCGCTTTGAGAAGTGACTACAAAGCTGCTGGATTTAACTGTGCAATGCCTTTCACGGATTGCCCTTGAAAGTGCTCTTAGCAGCACAACCACTTAAAATTCCTGCAGACCTGCTAAGAGTGGCAACAGCAGCGTCTTCAGTGACGTTGGCCTGCCCTTCACCCTCAGGAGATGCATGTGGGGGCGAGCCCAGGGTGACCAGGTGAGCCCAGGGTGACCAGGTGAGCCTTCTGATGAAGGTGCTGATCACAGCCCGTGACTGTACAGCGATGTTTCTGACACTGGGTGCAAAGGCAGCTTTGGTCCAGCCAAGCTGATTCTGTCTGCATCTGCACTTGGACCTCCCCAGCATCTGCTTCCTGTCCTCCCAGGCAGCAGAGTGGAGGTTTTGGTGCCCTGTCCTCCCCTCTCGGGGGCAACCTGCACACTTCAGACAAGGTCTCCAGCCATCATGGAGGTCACTGGTGACAAGACAGCAGCCTCCTGCAATCAGACCCCTCGAAACAGCCTCCACCGAGGAAGGGGCAGCCTAAATCCAACGTCACCTTTGCTCTCCTTCCTTTTGGTTCTGGGGGACCCATGCACCAAGTTCAGGGCTCAGCGTGTGCAGTGTCAGATCATTTTCAGGGGCTGCCTGCAAACAGGAGACTTTTCTGGTTCTCGTAGCTGGTTCAGATGAAGAGTCCCCTACCCCAGGATGTGTAGCCCAACCCGGAACAGCAAGGACGGCTCTGGGTGCAACAGTGCCTTCACCCTCACATGGAGAAGGGTTCTGGGTGAATGAGAGCTCTCTCCGTAGGACCTGGACAGACTCTGCTCAAACATTTCACAGGGGCTGCTGGGGAGTTGGAGAACAACACCAAGCTTCAGTCCCTGTTGGCTAGACACTGTCCAGCAGCCTGGAGACAACAGACTTCATTATCACGGGCCTTGCAGAAGTCAAATCATCAAAGAAAGCAGAGTTAAAGCTAGTTAGACTTCTGATTTTCCTGATCTTAGCAACAAAGGTCTTGTTTGCCTTCTGCTGTACAGAACTACCTCTACTTCTGTGCTGCATTTCTTCTACAGCTGAGTATGATTGTGAAATAAATACCAGACTGCAAATCCAAACCTCGACTTGTAGAAAAGCCCCTCAAGTATTGTGCCCGAAGGACCTTTCACTGAGCACCTGACGGAGGATTTGGGGACACCTTCTGCTTTCAGTGACACCAGCGCTACTCTGAAGGAACTCCCTTGGTTCAATCAAGTCACGCAGAGATGAGAGGAAAATCGCCTCTACATTTCTGCTTGGAAAGCATCTGGAGGACAGAGAGCTTCGCTTTTCTCCCTGTTGCCAACAATGAATCAATATGGTTGCATCTTTGTAAGAGAGCAGAGAATAGGACTCACATTAAGTGGCGATAATGAATTAGACTGAATTAAACTTTGGTGCATATTAGAGAGATGTTAGTTACTACATAAAGTAATATAATTAATTAGTCCAGGAAATCTGTTAAATATTATATGAGGTTACCAATGGATTTCCTGCCTCTGGGCCCCACAGACCAGCAGGAAGCGAGGGAGTTGACATTTGCAGATCTTCTCCCATAAGAACCTCATGGCAGCTTGGAAGAAAATCATGGGCTCCATAAGTGTTATTAAACTCTACCCCTCTAATTGCTCAATGTCATTAAGTTTTATAAAGTTTGATCAAGCGTTAAGAAGCTCGCTGCTCTGCAGCTTGCACCAGCCAAAGTCCAGAGGAACCCAGCTTGTTTCTCTACAGCTGCTCTGTTTTTACATCTGCCCAAGAACAACACTGGCTTCAACTAGAAATTGTTCAAATGCTCCCACCTAGCTCCTAACCAACCCTACTTACCACCACTAAGAGCATTAGGAATGAAGCCCAGCCCTGCTTTTTTTAAACCATCTCCTGATGGAGTACCAAATGTAACCGATATTTTTTCAGCATAACTCTAATGTTTACTCCTCCACGTGGGAAAATGCTTCCAGCGTAGTTGGTTACAGCTGTATATGGATCTCGCGTCTTGCTACTCAGATCCTGCTGCCTCTCTCTGCAAACATCTATCGGTCTTAACAGCTGATGCCAGCTCAGTCCAAGCTGACAGATGCAGAATGACTTTTGGTTTTATTCCCCTTGTGCTCTGAAATTTTCATTTCAAAATGCAATATCGAATTGGCCTTGACAAGAACCAGGTGTTAATTCCGAACAGACAGTTACTTCATTACTATCCCTATTACTCATCCTGCTCTACTGCGTTTTCCTTTCCCAGAGTAGCTAAACTCAGCATTTTCCTGCTCACAGAAGTGCAGTTGGTTTCCACAAGACTAGAAACGTGACTTTCTTTGATGACAAGGTGATTTGTAATTTTAGGGAGTTAGTTCCCAAGAAGACACAAACAGTCACTGAAGTTAGGGACAGGTCCACGTACCAAACATCCCTCTGTGCTAAAAGATACGGTTGTTTTTGTACTCTTTGGGAGTTTGGGTTGGCAGGTTAGAGTTAGAGGTGGGGGTGGAGAGAAAGAAGGATGAAGGAAGAGAAAAGAAGAAAGGAGAAAAAAAATGTATAGGTCTTGTCGAACACAGATGGACCACAGCCTGCCCAGGCTGGAGGCAAATCCTCTCCAGTGTTTGGGGTCCTGTTCAGGTGCTGCTGGTGCTGTGCTGTATGGCTGTCAGTGCTGTGCCACTTCGAGAGGAGAGATACTAGCGCTGTCCCTGCCTTTTTGAAAGCTGAGTTCACAGAGTGCTTCTTCTCATTTTTGAGAACTATTCCTGTCATTGTTCTCTATATCCAACGCGAAACTTGCTCAATTAAGTCCCTTGCAACACGACAAGGCAAAGACCTTCTGCCACCAGCAGAAGTTGTTTTGACATCTGGCTCAGCAGCAGGATGAAGCACACCCAGGAGCTGATTTCATGATGTCCCATCCAGGTTTGGATTGCCATGCTGTTTTTCAGTCCTAATAGCTCTCCAACTTTGACAGACAAGCTGTTGTTTTTATTTTATATGTCAAAGAGTAGCATCTCGCTGGAAAGGCATCTCTAGCATTGGAAATGCTCCCCTGGCATTTTCTCTATCCTATCTTCTTATCCTAGCTATAAAAAATTCATCTTTGGGTGTGGCTTCCCTGTTTGTGCAGTGGCTCGGTGGTCTGGCAAAGCAGGAGCTCAAGGCCTCCTCTGGAGATTTCATCCTTAGCTGCTCCGAGTTCTTTTCTCCGCCACACTGCCCTTACCCTCACCCACGTGTGCTGGTAACTTCTGAGAGGATCTCAAAAAAGGGAATTTTCCAAACTGAGTAAACATTTCCTATGACGAAAAGCAGAACAAAAAGAAATAAAACAAAGGGATGGGTCCCACAGTGACAAATACTTGTGTGAATGCCAGAGCACTTTAAACCCTCATCAGTAAAGACATGAATACAAAGAGGTTATTAAATCATCTCTTTCTTTAAAATTTGTTTCACAGACAAGCTGGCTCCACAGGGCAAAAATAAGCAATGGAAAAAACTACAATCACGCATAGCAATAGCAGCATCTCTTCTGGAGGTTTGGGGCTTGCCCTGCCTCCAGCCCTGCACTTTCTCAGTGCTCTGTAAAAGTGAAGAAGAACTGCTCAGTGTGAAAGATCCAACTTGGTGGAAATGCAAAGATGGACATGCAGCAAGAGAAGGTGTCAAGAAAGCTCTCGTTTCACCTTTAAATGTTTCTGTTGCTAATGTGTCTTCTGATTTCTGTCTCTCTTGATTTCAGGACACAGCTGTCCTCACCGTGTAAATGCAATGATGCGTATCTAAGCCTGCACCAAAGTGCAGATGCCTCCATGGAAGGGTTGGAAGAGGCTGATCAACATCCAGGAGAAGTTACATCCATCCGTATGGATTATGGATAACCCCCTCATCCTTAGCACCTTATATACCGGTCTTGTTGGGTTTATTCCCGGAGAGATGGGAGCTTCCATCTCTCCCCTTCACAAAGAAGCAAGCGAGAGCAGCATGCAGACTCGCACACACCTTTGTTCCTGCACAGCTGAGCTCACACGAGGGTGGGATATTTTGCCCAAACACCTGTGCCCCACAACAGAGGCACTTTTACTGATGTCAAAGCGCCTTAGGATTCCTGAGCTGCAGCCAAGAACGTTAGTGCAAGCACTGAATTATAGATGCGCCTGGAACAGAGGGGCAGAAAAATGTTGAACCTTTTCAGCCAGCTGCTGCCTGGTGGAGGCGGGGGCTGTTTGTTCGTAGAGCTTGGCTGCAGCCATCTCTATCGGTTTTGACTGGGATGCGTGTGACAGCGATTCCAGGTCATGTATTCTCCGAGACAAACCACAGGGAGACTGTGTTGTTGTTTTAATGATTCAGGCATGATTATCACTTTGTCATTTGTAAAAGATCACAGTCTCTGAAGGTGGGAGCTGTTGTCAATTATGTAGCCATATGTAATCAGCCGGCTATGGAGGAATATCCTCCCAGCTCCAGGTTTATTACATTGAAAAGCTTTCTGTGGGCCAAGAAGGTGCTGGTTTTAAGAAACTCTCTAATGTACTCTTCAGAGCTTAAAAGACATTTCATGGAATAAAACTTAAGTGGATTAGATAAAAATGCCAAAGCAAGCCAACGAAGTTATCTCATCACAGACATATTGACGTGCCTCCCAGAGAGGGGAGAAATCCAATTCCTTGCATCTGGGTTTCCTGGTTCATTAGAAAGAGCATCCAAGACAATCTAGGAACCGAATAAACATCTAACAGAATATCAGCATCTCTAAAACTCTTCTAAGAAGCTGAAAACAAATTTTGTAGTGCAGTGCTCCACATCCAGTGTTTTGGCATATGTTCTCTTGAGATTTTCATGAATTGCAAATAAATGTATGAGGCAACCAGAAGAGAAAGTGACAGTGGCCCAAGACAAAACAGATGCATGTATAATAGCTCAGATTTGGCATGGACTATAGCATATGCCTTGTAGATCAAGGAGCACCTCAAGTGTTACAGGGAAAACATCATGGTTTAATAAAACCATGGTTTTTATTATACGAATTACAGGGATTTAATAAAACTAAAGGAGGCTAAATTTGAGAAACAGGAAGAATTAAACCTGGCCTGTAGAAGAAGGTGCTCCACTGAGATGAGCAAATCCCAGCACTGTCTTCGGTGGTCAGAATAATCAGCCCACATGGAGACTTCATTTATTTGTACAAGAGTTCTTGGGAAGGCAGAACTTCTCCATACCTCCTCTGTCCAGCTAGTAAATCTATGCGCAATTCTGCAAGTCACAGGAGAAAATAAAAATGAGATGTTGTACAGAGGAAATACATCTGTCCAAAGGAAACTCCAAATTGGTCCCTCTAGGACCTCCAAACTGAAATAACAAACAAGAGGAACAGAAGCCAGTGGCACTAAGCCACACGCATACAAAGCGTGTACAAACCACTCGGTGAGTCTGAGCGATCGCCTGTGACCAGCACCAGCAGAGGCTGTGGGCGCCGGCAGCGCTTTGCAAACACGGCAGTGGTCGGTGGTCCTGCGGCACTGCGCTGTGATGTGGCAATGCACAAATCCTGCAGTGCCCAGAATCCAGGACAGGGCCAACTCCAAAATTACATCCA